>NC_064632.1:312161925-313361925 GCF_023864275.1 Schistocerca cancellata
ATACTCAGAAATGTAAAATAAAAGATGGATGACTAGTTTAATAAAAGGATTCTCTTCTAACGTCTTAATTGATTTAGATGACAGACAAATATATTGTATAATATTAAGAAAGGACATTCGAAATAAATAGGAAATGATCCTACGTTATTTAGTTAAACTGCAGACAGAAAATACCTGTATCAGATGCAGTGAAGTTATTTTCAGAGCATTACAAGAATGGTAGCAAAATTTCCACACTAAATTGCATTCACACATACGCAGAAACGAAGTCCATTTCATAATCGCAACACTCGAAATATTGCAAATTGTAAATTTGTGGTAAAATCTTATGAGACCAAACTGCTTAGGTCATCGGTTCCTAAGCTTACACACTACTTAACGTAACTTCAACATACGCTATGGACAACACACCCACACCCACACACACACACACACACACACACACACACACACACACACACATGCGTCCCTCAGGAATTATGAGAGAGGGAAACACAAACGTTCCATCAACATTTTTTGTTTTTAGCTGCTTACGATTCTTGAAAACAGTGAACGGTAAACTTAACTCTCAAGTTATGCGCCGAAAACGGCTGTTTGGTTTATTTTCTATTGCGTGTGACTTGTATGGACTAACATAAAATTCGTCATAACGGGATCAGTTTGGTAAGTACTATTATAAACACTATTTCATTCTATGTAACTATATTATATTACGTATATTTTGTATATTTCGTTAGTAAAACTGCTGAAACAGTAGACGTGACTTTTTATCGTTTAGTTCGTGTCAGCCATTACTGGTCATTTCATTTCACGTGATTTACATTTTTGTATATTTCTATAGAACCTTAATGAGGCTGGTAGCACTAAGCAAATAGTTTTATAGGTAAGTTGGATCCAGATGCCATAACCATATTGCTGCTCAGGGAATTAGCAGGTGTTATTTCGATGTAGAAACTCCAGATATCTAGAGATTAGCTAACAGCACTTCAACTGGTAGTGTTTCTACTGCAAAACGAGGTAAGGAGATTGAGTTTACCGCTGCACTTGTCTGCTTCAAGCCGAAGTTTACTGCGGAATTCGAAGATATTTTGCTGGGTCATGTAAAGATGTGAAATTAACTTGGCAACTTGATAAGTTCAGTCAGGATAAAAAAAAAACGCTGGTGAACACTTATATTAAGCTTTTACAAAGAGATGCCATAATCTTTTTCAGAAGGCTGCCCTTCTTTGATTTTCTTCATACTTACAGAATCTGACAGTCAGTACCCTGACACTAACTTCCTGAAACAGTACAATGTTATTAAAAAATGAGAAATATACAAAAAATACTCTAAAAATTCACACAGTTAAATACAAAACATTTAATTTATTCTTTAAAAAATTTATATGTAAGTTTTAAAGCAGAAAAATCCTTGGATTGTAGTAACTTACATTCTATCATTTAAATTATGTATTTAACATCAAATGTAAATGTATATTATGAACTATTAAATCACAATTTTTGATAAAAATAATATTTTTGTGTTCCATTACTAATCACACGTAAAAAAGTTACAAGTTGATAGACACATGTGACATGCCTTAAAGTTAAATGACAAAAAAATACATCATTAATGTCATTCAAACTCTATAAACAAAAAGTATTCCTATTTTCTACTTAATTTTCCATATTTTTGTGCCGAATTTTAATTTATCTTGAATACTCGCAAGCAGTTAGCACTCAGGAATAAAAAGGACGTTATTTTTATTAAAAATTGTAAGTCATTTTTATTTTAAATTTTCATTTGGTAACAAATATAGGAAACAAATAAAACCAAAAAATAGTCTTTAACGAGATCTGAATCAGGAATTTCGCATTTCCATGAATTATATGCTACACAATTTTTATTTGGCGGACCTTAAAACTCCTTGTCACAGTTCCAGAATGAACCAACGTCAAGGGAGCTGCTGGGTTAACAAGATAGAAGTGAACAGATTCTTTGAGACCCCCATCCCCCGAGGTTTTCCCTAAATAACTTGTAACACCCCACCCATCACTTATCTGATTTTGGTGTGTGTTCACCCCAGGTAATTGACTAACAGATCAACAGAGAGTGCAAAACTGCCGCAATATCGGATAACACAAAGAAAGTAATAAGGCCCTTTGACTCCTGATTGAACTGTGGTGGCAGTGTTGACATTAATTGATTCAGAATTGATCCCTTTTAATTAAAAAGGGATGCACATTGATCTTATATTCAGCTATTGAACACCAGATGCAAATGTTGAACATAAAATTAATTAAGAAAGTGACTTGGGATTTCAACTACCAGATGCAGTCGATTAGCACAAATTTATTTTAACTCCTAACCTTCAATCATTACATTACATGACTCTCCTATCAGGCAGTGGTAATAAATTGCGTTTACGTGGAGTAAAGCGCGATAAATCAAAATTCCTATCGACTGACCCAGGCATAATGCAAAGTGCGAGAAGAATTCCGCAATACACGGCCCACGAAACCCTCATGGAAACTTTGCCGACGTAATCGAACAAATTAATCAGTGGCCTAATTCAAGCAAGAAGGGGTGCAATATCACCGAATTCAGCATGGCGGTGTGTCGTCGTTGTGAGGACATCAGCCGGCCTCGTGGTGCTGCAAGGCTGCGCTCGTCTATTCACTCCTAGCTATCTTGCTCAGTACATAGCTGAACCAAGCTCAATCGTTCCATTTGCTAAGTCCTAAACTGCAGAGATGCTCACTCTTTCTCAGGAAAGCTGAGTAAAGAATGCCACGTGCACACTCTAGGCAAGCTGGGAATGGAAGACCACTACAGAGACTTCTCCCAGTCTGCTCTGTGCCTCAGTTTTCCCTCCAGCAAAATCACTTACGCCAATTGCAGCGCAAGTAGCGTTAATTATGCGTCGCTTCCCAGCGCCAACCAATGCCTGCTCTGGGAAGTGAACAAATTCCCACAAAATTTCCCTTCCTCTCAACTTCTGCTATTTAGCTCCTCCCAGGCCACCCATCAAGGTTAGTTTCTGCACTAAACACAAATTTTTCCGGAATTCTGACTCCCAGGCGAGTACTTCAAATTCCTTGAACCTACGGTCCCATCGGAGGCCGGCGTATTTCATTCTGTCGCTCTTCATCTGATTTACTTCAGACTCTGTGGACCGTGAATTCAGCTGAAGTTGCTATAGTCATGAACACGCATAGTTTGGCCTCTGTTGACCGCTCCACCGTAGCTTTGCGCGGCTTTCTCGTATGTTTCACTGAAAACGGGACGACGGACATTTATCAACAGGCGTACAAGTTCTCCATCTGCTTCCCGGTTCACTAACATGGGGACAACCACCAACTCACTGTTACTCATCTTAAGGCAGCTGGAGGCTGCACCCCGTTACCACTTTCTCAGAGCTTGAGCCACCCTAATCTGCCTATTGTTGCTTCCCTTTGCCGCTCCCCAGCCGGCCACGGTCAGCTCTGAATATTTCCCTGGGATAAACTAGCCTCCAGCAAATTGACGCATTTCCACAAAGTTTTCATGTCGTGTGAATTACTTTAAAACCATTACCCGACATTAATTATTCCAATACATCCATACAATACCCTCCACACGATACATTGTGCATTGTCAGTCATTTTTGTTCAGCCCTACTGTTCGCTCAACATGAGTTAGGTGATCTTCAATGACTTCATGTAAGGGGCATAGTTCTTGCCATCTTACAAACTTAAAGGTATACTCTTGTACTGTATCCTTGAAAATGATCCTGTCAGTTTCCTTCCACCGACAGTAGTGCGTGCTCTGTCTCTAATAACTTGGTTGCTGACAGATCGTTAAACCCTAACATTTCCATTTGCAAACTGTTGTAATTGCCATAGCCCAAGACGTACCCAGGTGATCCTGCGCCACTGGTAGAAATGTCAAAACTGCGCCTCTGTCCCATACCGCCCCCCCCCCTGCCCCCCTGAAAAACTGCCTTTCTGAAATTAAAGGGTCAAGGGGAAAAAACTAGGTACATCATTTCTTTTTCGAGAACTGCTACCACTTGAATCATACTGAAGATAGGCATCATTTGACGGGCTAAAACCTAAACAAAAATGAAGGGAGTTCATAGATATTAGCATTCAAATTTTTGATGGAAGGGGAAAAAAACTAGGTATGTCAATTTTTCAGGAGAAAGAAGTAGACAAGTTAGGGGTGATTCAGTCGGCCACGAGAAGGCAGAGTAAACACAGTTCTGAAATGTATTCGCAGCTTCGAATAAGAACCATCTCTAGCTGTATAATGGATACTTTCGAAGAAGTTAAGGTGACCGCTCGTGTAGAGCGGGAAATCAGGGCCGAGTCCCTGTCCGACACAAATTTCCATTGCCATTCCATTACACAGCTGGAGGTGGTTCATATTCGCAAAAGCGAATGAATTTCACGTCTTTCATAGCAGCTGTAGACGAAGCAGTGGCTGTTCCTTTAGACATTCATTTATGTCTGAAGGAACATTGCATTGTATTTCTTCACGACGCCGTCACTGCAGTTTCGTAAACACAGTTCTGATGTAATCTCACCCTCCAATAAATAGGAGGAAAGAAAAAACAAAAAGGAGGTGGCTGTCTGCATATACTTTGCAAAAAATGTGTACCTGCCAAATACAGCAACCAATGACGTGTACTTTAAGTGGCAAATTTGGATGTCATCGTTCAGTATCTATGTTCTTCAAACAGGCGAATTCCTTTTTAATATTTATCCTGAAATGCATTGTGAAAAAGGACGCAAATGAAGTGATTTATTTCATTTTTCACTTCGTCACCGATGCCTCGAATGAGGACACTGAAGAGCACAATACAGGGCGTCCGAGGAGGAATGGCCAATATTAAGGGATATGATACTATTTACAGCCTATGTATGTTAACTGGTCATTTTTTTTCTTACTTCTGTCCATAGTAACATCGCACAAAATACACAAAACAAAAAGTTTGCAGTAGAAGAGATTTCTTTCACAGTATGGAAGATGAAGTCTCACAGCTCTTAAGGTATGAATTTTAGAACCCACGGTTACTAGACTTGCTTGCTTCGAGCGATCGTTCCTGTTACATCCCTGAATACTGATAATTCCTTCTCGGACATACTGTATATTTTGTGATATTGCTGACGTTCAAAATAAAAATTTTACGATATACCTACCTCATTCGTTATGTAACTCTCAATCTAATCAGTGACTTGAAGACGATAAAAATTCCATTTCTTGCCCCTGGTCATTTGTACTTAGAGCGCGATAAAAATTTTAGATTATGAACGCAAGGGCACTTATGGTGACAGCTGAAGATTTCAAGGAAATGATTGAAGTTTCTAGATGAAAACTGTCCTCTAGGTCGGTGTTCAGTTTTAATCAAGAAATGGACAACTCTGTTGGATACAACGTACGCTGCAAAATGCCCTCTCAGAACTGAGCTTGTTAAGATTAAGTCCTCTGAATGAAGAGACTGCTGTACGCTCAAAAATCAAACGACCAATCACAGAAGAATGCAAACTGGCTTCATAAGGACACTGTAACAATTTTAGCCAATGGATAGACTGTTTGAACTGCCCATGTCTGCTAATAAACGTATATTTATCTTCTGACTTTCCTTTCTGTCTACTGCACAATAGCTTTGTAATCTAATTCGAACGATTCCGTTCTTCATTAGAGATCTCCTTCCAGTTCAAAAAATGTTCAAATGTGTGAGTTCTTAAGGGACCAAACTGCATAGTTCATCGGTCCCTGGACTTACACACTACTTAAATTACATTAAACTGACCTATGTTAAGAAAAACAAACACACTCATGCCCGAGGGAGGGCTCGAAACTCCGCCGGGACCAGCCGCTCAGTCCATGACTGCAGCGCCTTAGACCTCTCGGCTAATCCCGCGCGGCTCCTTCCAGATTCCAGGCTAAAATATAAAGGATTCCAAATCCTGATTTAGTTTTCCCCTCCTGGTGCTGTGAAAAAAAGTTCTTTAGTCAGCTCCCCTGCCTGCCCCCCCCCCCCCCCGTCCCCTTCACCGCCGCCGCTAAATATACCCAATGTGAATATTATTACTGAATGATTGCAACTAGAAATTATGTTGGTCCTGACTACTGTGATATTACTGCGTCTGTTTTGATTGACTTACTGTTTCTTTCCCTTTAAACAGAGACGTTACATTGTAGTTTGAGAAATTAGTTAATTCGGGGGGAGGGTAACGCTCAGAGTGCCAATAAAACTAGTTCCAATCAGCTTCTGAAACAAAGCTATTGTGTGTTCTTATTTATTGATGTAATCACTGTTCAAGCACCAAAACCGCTTTTGTCGCATTTCACAAAAATTAGCTAACCTGGTTTTTTCCCTGACTCTTAAGCTTTTTTCTTTCTATGAAGATTTAGAAAATTTTATAATTTTGTAAGTGGGCTTAATAAAGGCGAAGCATTATTGAATAACATTACTTCAATGAATTACACTGATGTATCATACGCTTCAAATAGTATAAATTTTGTAAGAAAAGTAAAACAAAGTAGCAGCTACAATAAACTGGATACAGTATACTGTACAATAATTAACAAATTTCATTTGTTCCTTGTAATCTATTTATAGTACCTAAAATTTCAGCTAGAAATTAAAGTAAAAAATGCTGTAACCGCGAGTTGAGAACATACCATTTTCCAGGAATTTAGTTTTTGTTATAATTTTATTCAACACACCATTGAATACAGGTTTCATGAGCAATGCAGCTGATGACCGGTGATAGAGCATACGTTTGCTCACATGAGGGCTCCACTAAGATGAAGACAATAAAGCTGTGTATGCTGGAAACGATATTATATTATATATAATTATATATTATATATATATATTATTAGTCACCCACAAAGGTTTAATGTTCCAATATTTCTTATTCTCACAGCAGTTGTTCTAATCAAAATCTGAGAGCAGCAAAAGTGCTCGCAAGTAAATTGTATTGTCCTCTCCATCTTTCTTGCCCCCGTTCTCGATCGCAGTGTCTCGCTCCAGTCGATTGGCAGAAATCGGAAGCTTTCGGTCACATTGCATAATGTTTACTACAGCACCTGCTCGTCAGCCTTAAAGATCCTACAACAACGTATTGAAGTAGTTGGTCATGAACTAGCTGCGTAGGCAGCAGTTGCGTGAACTAAGTGCACGGTTAGCGCATAAACGGTGTGGGCCCTACCGAAACTATGGTTCGGTAGTTTTGGCACAGCACGTAAATGACGTAGTTAATGGTAGGGTGGGCGGTAGCATTGGTAGGAAGAGAAACATAAATGAATGTATGACAGAATTTTGCAGTCGACGATTTCTCTTTGTTTGTTTGTTTGTTTTACACATGAGCAGAACTGCATATCGTTCAGTATTTGTCGAGTGTGTATTTTATTTCCTTACAAAATGTAAATTGCATTTTATAAGTAAGAGAAATTATTTGATCGCGTAACTCCTGACCCTTTAAGTAACCAAGGTAATTACTTTTGATGCAAGTACAGCTTACATGAACAAATATAAAAATCTGTGTAATTATTGCTGTTATTTTATACTCAACGGAATGTTCATCACTATCAAAGTAAGAGTTTCGTGTAATTATTGATAAGTGCGAAAGTTCTTTATGACTAACAGAAATATGTTTTACATAAGCTCTACCAAGTATTGAAGTTATGTTTGATATGCTTCTGTCTTTTTTAAATTTTTTCCCTCAGGAAATTGCTTTTTCTAGACGTAGATGATAAATCTGCATTGCTTTTCTTTTATTTTTGCTACAACATCCCTCTGTTTCACGTTAAAAGTCAACAGTCGTCGAATAAAACCTGAATTAAACACTGACAGTTTAAATTCTGCTATAAATACAGTTTATTTTTAAGTAACAGCCAGAAAGATAACTATGTAGAGCGAAAATGTTCCATAGGATACGCGATGCTTTATATATTCTCTCTCATTTTCTAGACGGTTCAGAGCTTCCCGTTTCTTGGGAATCTAGTAACACACCGGTAGCATTCGCAAACAAAACAATCGAACTGAGGCAACACCTGACAAGTACGCAACACAGCTAACGTACAGGTGACGCGGGCAGGATCTTAACCGACCTAGTCTACTGGGCAAACTACCGTATTCTACTCTTACTTATGATAGTCTTCAGTAGCATACCATAGCTTTACAACTCTATAGACATTACCTGTCTTAAACTTCATGTACTCACTTCTGAATGGAATCGAACACGAAAGAAGGCACTTTTCCAAACAGGTCGCCAGTGTTCTCCGCCACTCGCTTGTATCTCTGCGAAAGTGTTGACTCTAGAGGGAACGGAAGAGAACGCATGATACAGAGCACGGGATATGAACGCTGCGTTATGGTTTTTCGGCGCTAATGAACGGCACACAGGATACACAATGTTCAGTTAGACATGACGCAATACTTCTGTATTCAGAGAGAATTCGCTGGAAAGTGCATTTGACGAAGTAAGAAAAATTACAGAGGGAAGAGGGAATTTGTGTGTTTCCATTTGTACGTAAACGTGAAACACGTGGATGTACTGCACTTATCATTGAATTGCATCTCCATGTTTCCTTATCAAAAGCACAAAACATAGCATATACGTCGGCTGACGATTTCTGCTAGTTTCTGATTACCTTAGATGAGGAAATTTGAAAACTGAACACTAATGGCCGACGACTAACACAACCTGAAGAGGGCTAACATCTATACTTTGGTTGTTGGCAACCAGAGATATCTGAGTTAGTAAATTTTGAGCACATTTCTCATGGAGGGTATCTGTGGTCTGGATAAATTATTTTAAAATTGAATTAATAAGTGTATGTACCACAATAAAATATTTGCTATTGTTAATGGGTTTCGATCAAAATGTGGCCATCTTCAGACGATATGACACCATAATAGCAGGCAATGGCGGTGAACGTAGCGTGTACAGTGGATCCAGCTGACATTGTGGATCCACGATACCTACTCCATTCACCGCTACTGCTTGCCCTAATATCAACATATGGTCTGAAGATGGTCACATTTTCACCGGAACCGTTTACCATGGCCATTAAATATTTTATTGCGTTCGAGACTGTTTTAATTCAATTTTTGAAAAGTTACGTAAATGTCAGTAGTATATATCAGATAGCTTCTGATATCTGCAGTGACATGCGAAACACTTCAGGGATTTTATTTAAGTACGTGTACAAAAGATGCCGATAAAATTTTATTACTGAAATGTGAAATGAGCATGCGTCGTCTCACATTGGCTACTCGATAAAATCTTCTACATAGTTTGTTGTAGGACAGATAGCGTGATCCCGGGTAAACTGCTTTTGTCATTAAAAATCTCTAATATAACAGTGATAAATCAGCCATGTAATTACAGATAGCAACGAGAATGACCAGATCTTTCGTATACGAGTGTTATTCGGAAAGTAAGGAACGACAGGGCGCGAAATGGAAACCACAGTGAAAATCAAAACTGTTTTATTTGCAACAGGTAGCTACACCTTCCAGCTACTTCTGAGCGGCTCAGACGTAGACATTTGTCGTTGCATTGTATCAACTTTTCAGTTCCCTCGTTATAGAAGACAGCTGCCAGTGCTCTTCGACAATTTTCTACTCTGGACTGCAGCTTGTTATCTGTGTAAAAATATTGTCTCCATAGCCAGCGGTTCATTTGAGCTACCTCAGGGGTAGCCAATTACGGGCTGTATTGTGGGTGATCAAACACTTCCCAACGAAAACGTTGCAGGAGCATCTTCATTGCCCCTGCAGAGTGAAGCCGAGAATTATCGTGTAGAACGGACCACATGACAGTTATGTTATGTGTATTGCATAGTTTCAGGCGAAATATTTCGCCAGCCCTCATACTTGTCGAGAAACGCTAATTTCTAGTCATCTTTACGTTCTCACTGTGAGCTCAGAACTGAAAAGAGCGACATGATGCGATCGACAGGCGTACTAGACACAGTGCCCAACGCATCTGTGCAAAGCTTCATCAGATTTTCACTGTATTTTCCATTTCGCGACAGATCGTTCCTTAGTTTTCGAATAATCCTCGCATTTTCAATTCCACTCAGCATAATAAGAACGTATTTGCACTTCTTTACCTTCAAGAAATTATCGGGCTTTTCCTTTTTAATAAAATAATTGCTAAGTTTGTGCTCAATCACTCCATTCCTGGTTGATGTAAGCATGTGATGAATTTGTCGTCTTTCTCATGCCCTCAGCAGGACCGTAGAGTGCATCGGCAATTTTCAATCAATCATGTGTCTTGTACTTCTGCATTTGTGCTGTGAATCTCTTGGATAACAGAAGGACGTATGATATCTACATTTTTCTGTCAGCAACGTCACATTTTCCCCAGAGCATTCTCTCACTCAGGCGACTCATGTCAACAAAAGGAGAGCATATGAAGTGGAGAGGACGCAAACTTCCTTGTCACCCGTCCAGTTTACGGTGGGATTGTGCCAGAATTTGAAGTACTGTCCAGCATCTCGGCTAAAGCTGCACCGAACACACTTCTATCCCGTCTTGTGCCGAATTTGCGAACCATGCGAAGGAACAGAAATTCTTGTGTTAATATCCTCCTTGAGTCACTGAATATGATTCAAAATGCATATTTGCCTGTTACATTACAGATTACTGGGTACTTAACTTGATAGCGTGTTTCACGTCCAACTTGAGCATTACAAACTTTTAGCCGGCCGGAGTGGCCGAGCGGTTCTAGGCGCTACAGTCTGTAACCACGCGACCGCTACGGTCGCAGCTTCGAATCCTGCCTCGGGCATGGATGTGTGTGATGTCCTTAGGTTAGTTAGGTTTAAGTAGTTCTAAGTTCTAGGGGACTGATGACCTCAGATGTTAAGTCCCATAGTGCTCAGAGCCACTCATTACAAACTTTTGGAAGTTCGGAAAAGACGTTTCGCCTTTCCTCTAATGATTAAGACAGTTCGTCAAGTTCGTCTGGTCTAAAGAACAAAGTTGAAAGATACAAGGGCAGCTTTCAACAAAGACTGGTTAGAAAACAAAGATTTTTCCACATGGCTGATGAAAGAAAACGACTTCACAGCAAAATGTGTTTACCCCGTCACCTACCCAATAAAATTTCGAGGAAGAAAAGTTGTATTGGATCATCAGAGTACACAAAAACACATTCTCCCACAATAATAATGTCCTAGAATTAAACAATTATATCTTTCTTCGTGAAGAAACACACGTCTGAAGAAGATAACATTATAATTGCGGAAGTTGAATCAGTTTATGATAGTGTAAAACACGGCCTTAGCGACAACTCACTGATTTGCGAAATGAAATGGCATCATTACTTGTTCCCAGTCAGTAATACTGCACCTGAAACTGCTATATCGAAAAATGTTCTTGGCTCATTGTCAAAATAGTCGTAGGCCAGCTTCATGAAGGCTTTTTTTTTTATTTTTGTATCCTCAGACGCTTCAAACCGAGGAAATGTATACAGTTCAGTACTTCGATGTAACCCACGGGACATATCCGCAATTGCTAGATTTTTATGAAGACTTCAGAGAAACGCACGAGGACATTTTTCATGCATAAAACAACATTACAGAATCTAATGGCTTTCACGTGAATCAGCTAAATTCGTACAGTGCTGACAATCGTTCATTGAACCATGGTAAAAACAATTTGGTTTTTGTATTACTGAAAAACGAAAATCCATAGATTTTGAGCGCAAATTGCAACTGCGGTGTCATAAAAAATACTGTAAAACGGAGTTTTACATCATTTCATTACGATGTAGAGACATTGGTACTCAAAATCAACAGTGTATTTGGCCATTTTGCACCAAGAGTCGAGGGGCATGAAAGGGAAGCAGTGGTTGGGAAGGGAGTGAGACAGGGTTGTAGCCTTTCCCCGATGTTATTCAATCTGTATATTGAGCAAGCAGTGAGGGAAATAAAAGAAAAATTCGGAGTGGGTATTAAAATCCATGGAGAAGAAATAAAAACTTTGAGGTTTGCCGATGACATTGTAATTCTGTCAGAGACAGCAAAGGACTTGGAAGAGCAGTTGAACGGAATGGATAGTGTCTTGAAGGGACGATATAACATGAACATCAACAAAAGCAAAACGAGGATAATGGAATGTAGTTGAATTAAGTCGGGTGATGCTGAGGGAATTAGATTAGGAAATGAAACACTTAAAGTAATAAAGGAGTTTTGCTATTTGGGGAGCAAAATAACTGATGATGATCGAAGTAGGGAGGATATAAAATGTTGACTGGCCATGGCAAGGAAAGCGTTTCTGAAGAAGAGAAATTTGTTAACATCGAGTATAGATTTCAGTATCAGGAAGTCATTTCTGAAAGTATTTGTATGGAGTGTATTGGAAGTATTGGAAGTGTGTGTCGGGACAGACTGCTGTCTTTCGCTGTTGCGACTGCAGGATTAAGCGAAATACTGAAACGGAACTTGTTGTACCGTTCCAATGTTTTATTAAATTGCTAGCACGCAGACATTATTAGCAAGAGTTTCTTCTCTTGCAGGTAATACCTCAGCTGGTGTCCAAAAGGAGAGAATGGGCTAAACAGTGTTATTTATTGAATTTTTTTTCTGTTGTGTACCACGTTTTCCGTTTTCCTTCCTTTGTGCGGCCTGGACGGTATAAATGAGTGAGTGTGTGAACTAGCAGAAAGGTTTAGGCACAGATTGTAACACTGCATGAATGGTCGTTCTAGCTTAGGGCAGTACCAACCCCCCAAGCGTGAACAAGTTTAGCAGATACCAAGTTTGCAGGTCAGGGCAAAGATGACACGTAAGCGCGCGTATTGGCTTTGTCAGGTTGGCGCGCCACCCCCACCACGTTTGCAAGCGGAACGGTTAGGCGAATTCTGTTGGAAGAGCACTTGTTCCTAGGTCGTGGTGCAGGACAGACATGGAGACGCAGCTCTCGTTTTGGTAATGTTAACATAGGTATTATATTGTCTGAAATCTGCCCTGTAATGAAGTCCAGATGTTGAAATCAGGCGCGAAATTACCACTGAACCCCATAAGGTCCAAATGGTTCAAATGGCTCTGAGCACTATGGGACTTAACTGCTGAGGTCATCAGTCCCCTAGAACTTGAACTACTAAAACCTAACTAACCTAAGGACAACACACACATCCATGCCCGAGGCAGGATTCGAACCTGCGACCGTAGCGGTCGCGCAGCTCCAGACTGTAGTGCCTAGAACCGCTCGGACACTCCGGCCGGCGAACCCCATAAGGGAATTGATTTTCTTAATTTACTCGAATTTCAGTAGACCTTGCGTTAGTGCCTTGTTCAGGCAACGCACCATGTGCCTTAAGCTCACCGTCACGTTATTTCTCTGTGCTTAACGGAAATTCACTCATTCAATGTATTTTAATCTGCGCTTCCATTTACAGTAATATTTTGGGGATTTTTATTTATTTTCCATATGTTTTCTTTTTGAACTTGCTTTCGCGCCTCGTGGTCGGTTGGAGCAACCGCCGCATTGATAAATTGTAGTTTCGGTCTGACAATATATTGTACACGATGAATAATCATACGATAGTGAGCGAGTGTAAAATAGGGAAGGAATAATCGTGTGTGTCCATATTTTTCTGGGTTTCTGTTGGCTACTGAAACTTGGCCATGTGGGTTGAACAGCATTGAAGTGATATTTCTTGTGCACCCCCTATGACGATTTGATTTGTTGGCGATGTTGTGCGTTAAGTAAAATACTCGTGCCACTAGGAAAAGTATCGGATTTTAATGCCCACTGATTTGATAAAGATTTGCGAAATACTTTTCCACCCTGACCTAGTTCTGCTTGTGTTGTCTTTGCGGAACTTGTTGTAAGTAATCTATAGTAACTGAATGTAATAACCGAGGGTTTAGGTATAATTGTGCGGTTGTATAGAATTACATTGAAGCCAGGTCTGCGCTCCTCTGTCCCATTCCATAATGTCGTGGCGAAACTGAACCATGTTAACTAGAGACCGGTTTTGATGATGTACATTGCAAGAGAAACACGACTAGTTGTTGAAATACCATCGGTAGTGAATAAATATCAATTAATCTCTACCCCCGACTGATTATTTACTCCTTCCATCATAAAAAAAATAGGTGGCAGGCAGTACCACAGTCGAATCCTGGGCCATGAAATCAAATAAAAGCTATATAATGCCTATTAAGCCCTGTATAGGTGCCTTCTGTAGTGGTTCAAAATAAATGCGTTATCCGTTGCGTTCAAATTTCTACCGGTTCGTTAAAACCTTCCGATAGAAATTATTAATACCCAGCATAGAACTCGCAGGGGCCAGTAATTTCGTGGACCACACGAATTTAAGAAACCATTTACTACAGACGGTAGCTTGCTGGAGCGGTAGGACATGTCAAAGCGACGGTAATCTACCTACTTAGGTAGACTTATACCACCACCAGTACTGGAAGGTTACGTTGCAATACATGCAGTAAATTGAAGTCTGTCGTCAGTACGAGAAACGTGCTGGTTCGTACACGGCTGGACCATGATAGACCACAGATCCGGGTTCGAGACCCTGTGCAGCCCACAGTACCAATCTACAACGGAAATACATTACAGCGCACGCTGCAGTGCAGAGGAAAGAGGTAAGTGGCTGAGATGCAATGGGACGGTAATGTGAAACCGTGTCGTGACAAGCGGGCGTGAGTGGCAGCTGCGTAAATGTGTCACGCGTGTGTTGTTTCATTATACAAGACCACCGAGTGGCGGTGATACTTCAAACATGACATCTGCCACCGTATGCGTGCAATCGTGTATGCAAAACTGTTAAATAATGTGGGAGCTCAAATATCTGACAGAGCAACTGCCAAAAATCCGCTTCCAGTACGCGTTAACATTTTTCCTAAAATAAACACGCGCACTGTATTTAGTGCCCCACACACTGTAACTAAAACATTGGGCTTATATAAAAAGAAATAAAGAATGAATTAAATCTCTTCGTGTGTAACGCTGAACTGGTAAAAAACAAAGCTGTGTTCGACAAATGCTAGGGAACAATTGACACATGCCTAGGAATAACTGCGAATTGCTTGGAAATAATCTAACACTGCTACAGAACGCTCGACCAGTGATAGTAAAAGGAAATGCAGAGGGCTTAGCTGCAGAAGGCCTGGCACGGCAGCATGTCTGCAAGACATCACTGCAATGCTTACGATCGTGGATGATCAGCTGGACGGCTCGAAGCTGGTCAGTGTTACTACTGTGGCCAGAGTAATGGGTGTCTCCAAAAGTCTCATCTCGTGATTAAAATCGTCCACTGAAAGCGCAAATTCTACTCGAAACCGTGCCACTGGTTGTGGACGGACCATCTCAAAAATGGCTCTGAACACTATGCGACTTAACGTCTGAGGTCATCAGTCGCCTAGAACTTAGAAATTAAACCTAACTAACCTAAGGACATCACACACACCTATGCCCAAGGCAGGATTCGAACCTGCGACCGTAGCGGTCGCTCGGCTCCAGACTGTAGCGCATAGAACCGCACGGCCACTCCGGCCGGTGGACCATCTCACCCAAAACGATCGATACGTAGCGCGAGTGGCTAAAAGAAACAGATATCTCACTCTTAGGCAGATCGGTTCAGACATTGCAAGCGCTGCGGGTACACATGTCTCTGCCAGAACCATTTCGTGGCAGTTAGGTTGGTTTGCATATCGAAGTTTGTTAAATGCATCCCACTTCAACCTTGCCATATCGAGAAATAGTTAACTGGTGTAAGGAGCATGTTGGTTGAGATCAACAACAATGGTCCAGGGTGATGCTCTCCAATGATAACGAATCCACTCCAGTGCGGCAAGTTGTGTGGTGTGGCAGTTTCTGTGAAAAGAGGGAGAGAGGGGGGGGAGGGGAGGAACACGTTACACACCGCAGAATGTTCATGATCGTCATCGGTATCGCCTAGTCGTTGTGTGGGCGGGCATTACGAAAAATGGTCGAACATCGTTGGATATCTTTGGGCGAAGTACCATTACAACACAGAGGTACTGCAGGGACATCTGTTGAGAGGTCCAATAGACCCCCGACTTCCTATTTATAGACGACGATGCCCTCCCATACAGAACCGCAAAAGATTCAAATGGCTCTGAGCACTATGGGACTTAACTTCTAAGGTCATCAGTCCCCTAGAACTTAGAACTACGAGGTGCATTCAAGTTCTAAGGCCTCCGATTTTTTTTCTAATTAACTACTCACCCGAAATCGATGAAACTGGCGTTACTTCTCGACGTAATCGCCCTGCAGACGTACACATTTTTCACAACGCTGACGCTTCTTTAGGAGTCTGTTTTGACCACTGGAAAATCGCTGAGGCAATAGCAGCACGACTGGTGAATGTGCGGCCACGGAGAGTGTCTTTCATTGTTGGAAAAAGCCAAAAGTCACTAGGAGCCAGGTCAGGTGAGTAGGGAGCATGAGGAATCACTTCAAAGTTGTTATCACGGAGAAACTGTTGCGTAACGTTAGCTCGATGTGCGGGTGCGTTGTCTTGGTGAAACAGCACACCCGCAGTCCTTCCCGGACGTTTTTGTTGCAGTGCAGGAAGGAATTTGTTCTTCAAAACATTTTCGTAGGATGCATCTGTTACCGTAGTGCCCTTTGGAACGCAATGGGTAAGGATTACGCCCTCGCTGACCCAGAACATGGACACCATCATTTTTTCAGCACTGGCGGTTACCCGAAATTTTTTTGGTGAATCAGTGAATCTGTGTGCTTCCATTGAGCTGACTGGCGCTTTGTTTCTGGATTGAAAAATGGCATCCACGTCTCGTCCATTGTCACAACTGACAAAAAGAAAGTCCCATTCATGCTGTCGTTGCACGTCAACATTGCTTGGCAACATGCCACACGGTCAGCCATGTGGCCATCCGGCAGCATTCGTGGCACCGACCTGGATGATACTTTTCGCATTTTCGGGTCGTCATGCAGGATTGTGTGCACAGAACCCACAGAAATGCCAACTCTGGAGGCGATCTGTTCAACAGTCATTCGGCGATCCCCCAAAACAATTCTCTCCACTTTCTCGATCATGTCGTCACACCGGCTTGTGCGAGCCCGAGGTTGTTTCGGTTTGTTGTCACACGATGTTCTGCCTTCATTAAACTGTTGCACCCATGAATGCACTTTCGACACATCCATAACTCCATCACCACATGTCTCCTTCAACTGTCGATGAATTTCAATTGGTTTCACACCACGCAAATTCAGAAAACGAATGACTGCACGCTGTTCAAGTAAGGAAAACGTCGCCATTTTAAGTATTTAAAACAGTTCTCATTCTCGCCGCTGGCGGTAAAATTCCATCTGCCGTACGCTGCTGCCATCTCTGGGACGTATTGACAATGAACGCGGCCTCATTTTAAAACAATGCGCATGTTTCTATCTCTTTCCAGTCCGGAGAAAAAAAAATCGGAGGCCTTAGAACTTGACTGCACCTCATACTTAAACCTAACTAACCTAAGGACATCACACACATCCATGCCCGAGGCAGGATTCGAACCTGCGACCGTAGCGGCCGCGCGGTTCCAGACTGTAGCGCCTTTAACCGCACGGCCACACCGGCCGGCGAACCGCAAAAGAGTCGGACACACTGAGAATATGTTGAATGTACGGAATGGCCTGCCTGTTCCCCGGGATTCTCTTTGGAGACGTGTTTCTCAACAAACATCCCCTCCCCAAACCGTGCAAAAACTGAATACCGCCTTGAGAATGGGAAAATATCCCCCGTGAACGCCTCATCAGTTTGATAGACTACATGAATAACATGTGCAAAATGTGCATTAGTGTCCGAGGAGCGCATATTTCTTACTTAGTGTACTATACCTACCTTTATGCGGGATTCTAGCCTGTAACAAACATGAAAGTCATTTTATGTTACTTATACTGCTTTCGCATCTAGTGAAATCTGTACTGTTTTGGGTGTAAATACACCGCTCCACCTCTGATAGGTATGTACTATATTTCAAGACATCCATCATTGCCTGTGATTATTCCTGTCCAAAAATGTTCCTTACCAATTGTCAAGCAGTGTATTGTGGTGCGCTTCAAGTAATGATTAGAAAGAGCCGTTAGGTCTAAGAGTAATTCTGAATATCAAAGATGAGCTTAATGGTCTTAATGTACTTTCTATAGAGAGGAAGCAACGTATTAAAACAGTCACAACTGTTATAAGTTGCAACTGGTGTTACATTACAACTGCTAAAGGGGATTTTTTCTCGTCGTACTATACTGATGGAAATAAAAAGTAGGACACTATGTAGCAGCAGTACCATGTTTATCAAATGTTGTGCAACTGTTCATCACATAATGCGTTCAAATTATGAAGTTTTCAATCCATTTGAAACTAATATCCACTATTTACGTCAGTGTGAGCTCTGAACCCTAACAGCAAAAACACAGCTTTGCATTCATTGTGACACGGAAGCAAACAGCCTCCAAATGTCATGCTGAGAAATTTCTTGTCACGCCCGAGACACATACTGTGTCAGTTCATGAAGCCATCTTGCTGCAAGCTACGAGAGTAATCCCAAAAGTAAGGTCTCCTATTTTTTTATAAGTACATAGACCTGTTTATTTCTACAATAATTCACATCAGTTTACAGCTTGAACATTTAGCTATTTTTCGACATAAACACTATTTTTGTCGATGCATTTTTGTAGACGCTGTGGCAGTTTTTGTATGCCCATGTCATACCAGCTCGCCGCCATGCTGTTCAGAAAGTTATGAACCTCTTCGTTCACGTCGTAGTATGGAAACATACGTCTTCCTGTCGCATCACAGACATGCTTATGAGTGACAAATTAAAGGACTAGACAGACTACTCAAGACCCTGTATATTTCTCAAAACAATTCTGGTGCGAACTGTAGTATGTGTTCTTGCGTTATTCTGCTGGAATGTGCCATTTGGCACCCTAGCCTGCAGAGTGCATTCTTGCCACGTACTGGTGAGCACTAGAGATCTCATCAGCAACTACCTAATAAGTGCTGATATCACGCACAATAGATGCCCATACAGTGATTCCGGGTGTTGATAAGGTATGTGTCTCCCATGCTTACTCTTCTTAGCAGGTGGGAAGTGTACAATGTCGGTGGGCACTTGGAAAAGAAGGACAGGGAGGCAGAGATGGAAAAATTGAAGGGGGAGGGCATGTTCAAATGGAGGGAGGACGAAGATGTGATCATGCAGTCAGAAAGAGGGATGGAGAAAACGCAATAAGTGAGGCGAGGAGGAGATGGAGAGACCGTGGGGAACGAGTTAGACACAGTGGTAGGAGGATGGCCGGCCGGTGTGGCCGAGCGGTTCTAGGCGCTGCAGTTTGGAACCGCGAGACCGCTGCGGTCGCAGGTTCGAATCCTGCCTCGGGCATGGATGTGTGTGATGTCCTTAGGTTAGTTAGGTTTAAGTAGTTCTAAGTTCTAGGGGACGGATGACCTCAGATGTTAAGTACCATAGTGCTCAGAGCCATTTGAACCATTTTTTTTTTGTAGGAGGATGAGGTGGATATACAAAGGGAGGAAGAGGTGGACAAAGCGAGGGTGAGGAGGTGTGTTCAATAGATGTATCAAACCCACAGGTGGACGCAGAGAAAAGGTTAGTTACCAAAATAATTAAAATGACTATTATAGTAGTGCAAATTTACGTTTTATTGCTATCAGATTATTATCAACAATCCAAAGAATAGTAAAACCATTCTTCACATCATTTACATACCGTCATTTCAAATACATTTGACTGTTGCAAATACATCTGTTTCTTTTCCGCACTTAACCGTTACGTTTCTGTCGTGTATTATGGAACAAGCACGAAAGCATCCTGCTCCAGCAGTATTCTCCTTTGGGGTGATTTAGAGGGGTGTAGCTTGAGGTTCTTTTCTCAAAGTATCACTTCATCGTGGACTATAACATCCTTTTCAACATGGTAATCATTATTGCACTCAAATTCTATGTTGTATTGCGTCCATATTCGTTTCCTCCCTCAGTATTACTTTCATCTTCCCAATAAAGTATCCTAAATACCTCTTCTTTAGATGACTTTTTTCTGTCATTTTCCTCAGATATAAGTGACAAAATAAAAAGAATCACTCGCCTCCTGGATCCATAAATTTTTTGTAATTATTAGATCTGTTGTTCTTATTTTTTTTATTATTATTTCTGTAACAGTAGCACTGTAAATAACTTCATAAAAAAGAAAATGTGGAAAGAGATGCTTATAGGAACTTTATACTGGGCGTGAAGTGTCCCAGCAATGTTGCTAGTGCCAAAAGAACCACTTCAAACCAGTTTGTAGCTGCTACTATCTAAAGATTAGCTTTAACATCAAATGATGTCTTAGAAATATTTAAAATTGAAATAAATGGTGAATGCAGCTCCCTGTTAAAATTGTTTTGTATCAGGTATTATAGGTATGGGTATTGCATATAGCCTGTAAATTACTTCGCCATGAAGATCATCAGCGAATATAATTGTGACATAAATAAACACTCTATGGCCCACATGATATCAAACCGATCTGTGTTGAAACCATAAATCTTGACGAAATTAGAATTATATTAATGCCTTCAGCTGCTGACGGGCGTTGATATATATCAACGGGGAGAGGTGAAAATGGTTGCCCCGACCGGGACTCGAACCCGGGATCTCCTTCTTACATGGCAGACACTCAATCTATTTTTTTTTTTTTTTTGTTTCGTCGTTGCGGACATCACATGACATCCGTTAAAGTTCGTTTGTTGATCTTTCCACTCAGTTTTTTATTACAGAGGCCAACCAGCTCTCTGACCGAACACGCTGACCTACCGTCCCGGCGTCCATCTGAGCCACCGAAGGCACAGAGGATAGTTCGACTACAGGGACTATCTCGCGCACGTCTCCCGCGAGACTCACATTCTCACCTTGCATGTCCACACACTACATTCGTAGTGTCCCACCCCAACACACTCATTACTCGTGGAAGACATATGACATATCCGAAAGAACAGACACCATATCCATATAAATATAGACATTTGACCTATTCCAGTTTTGTGTGTTTGTACATTTATTTTTCTTATGAAATAATGATCACACGCTACGCAAATTTTTGTGCTTACATTTGTGAACATGATAGTCATTCACAGGAAATCCGATGATAGAGTTGAATAACGAGATTATAACTGCATGCATGACTGAAACAAATGAAATGGGGAGTTAGGAGAGCAGGACAGATGCAGATGGGTGCTTCGGTATCATAGCCTGGAGGAAATAGGAGTATTTTTGCAGCTGTGGAATCTGGATCTTTATTCACTGAATTAATATGAAGTGTACGACAGAAGAGATAAATATCTACGAAGCGAAAAGAAAAAAAGTAGCCAGCAAAACTTTTCAAATGAATTATTTATTTCGATGTAGCTAGATTAGAGTCTGGACCCATTGTAAGATGGCAGCGAGGATTCATCGTACAACATTCACGTTTTTGTCCTGTAATAGTAACTGAATATAATTTTCTTGTTTACAAAAGCTTTTACATTAAAGATTATGCGGTAAATACACCATAGCTATGGAAGTATTCATTAATGTTCCATGTTGCCCTTCGTTACAGCTAATTAAATCATTGACTACCGTGGCGTCCGACGTAAACAACTGTGTCCACCGTCTTGTCTTTAGTCTAGAATCATGTTCACCACGTTATCTATGATCTCTATGCCATAGTGTATAAAGCAAAACTTCTCCTCAAACGAGTAAAATGTGAAGACATTGTACACAATGTAAAAAGTTTCAGTAAACAAGAAAATCATGCATATCCAATGTCATTACGTCATAAAAATGTGAAATTTGTACGAAGAACCCTCGCGGCCGTCTGAAGTTGGACCGAGGCCTGAATCCATTTTCGGTGAAATACATCATTCATACAAAAACTGTAGATCGTTTCAGTGTTTTCTTTAGTGATTCACGTGGTATTCCAAGATCACCATGGATAAAATAACTTTTTATTGTAAAATATAGTACGGTTTCTTATCGCTTCAGTCACAGACTTGATGAACATTCGCATTGCTGTCCTGACGGACAGTTCCTGGAGTTTTCTAACCATGCTGTCGCGAAATGTACAGTGTCTTTCTTCAAGTGTCTACCATTTAAGATTTTCCACCATGTTCTCGTGCCAGTCAGACAAGCCTGTGACCATTGACACCTCTCATCTTTGTATGCAGTCAAATACAAGTGTTAAGGGCACTGTGAACGATCAAACTTGTTTGTCAAATTATCTGTCTCAGTTCCATTCGTTT
The DNA here is from genome assembly GCF_023864275.1 of Schistocerca cancellata. Taxonomy (NCBI): domain Eukaryota; kingdom Metazoa; phylum Arthropoda; class Insecta; order Orthoptera; family Acrididae; genus Schistocerca; species Schistocerca cancellata. The sequence goes on from NC_064632.1 coordinate 312,184,191, forward strand.
TCACGAATATCATGAGCTCATATGGAAACCCAGTTCTACTCAAAGAAGGGAAAGCAGAAAGGTGGAAGGAGTATATAGAGGGTCCATACAAGGGTGATGTTCTTGAGAACAATATTATGGAAATGGAAAAGGAAGTAGAAGAAGATGAAATGGGAGATATAATACTGCGTGATCAGTTTGACAGAGCACTGAAAGACCTAAGTCGAAACAAGGCCCCGGGAGCAGACAACATTCCATTAGAACTACTGCCAGCCTTGGGAGAGCCAGCCCTGACAAAACTCTAATATCTGGTGAGAAAGATGTATGAGACACGCGAAATGCCCTCAGACTTCAAGAAGAAAATAATAATCCCAATTCCAAAGAAAGCAGGTGCTGACAGATGTGAAAATTATCGAACTATCAGTTTAATAAGTCACGGCTGCAAAATACTAACTCGAATTCTTTACAGACGAATGGAAATACTGGTAGAAGCCTACCTCGGGGAAGATTAGTTTGGATTCCGTAGAAATGTTGGAACACGTGAGGCAATACCGACCCTACGACATATCTTAGAGAATAGATTAAGGAAAGGCAAGCCTACGTTTCTAGCATTTGTAGACTTAGAGAAAGCTTTTGACAAAGTTGATTGTAATACTCTTTCATATTATGAAGGTGGCAGGGGTAAAATACTGGGAGCGAAAGACTATTTACAAATTGTGCAGAAACCAGATGGCAGTTATAAGAGTCGAGGGGCATGAAAGGGAAGCAGTGGTTGGGAAGGGAGTGAGACAGGGTTGTAGCCTATCCCCGATGTTATTCAATCTATATATTGAGCAAGCAGTAAAGGAAATTCGGAGTAGGAATTAAAATCCATGGAGAAGAAATAAAAACTTTGAGGTACGCCGATGACATTGTAATTCTATCAGACAGCAAAGGACCTGAAAGAGCAGCTGAACGGAATGGACAGTGTCTTGAAAGGGGCATATAAGATGAATATCAACAAAAGCAAAACGAGGATAATGGAATTTAGTCGAATTAAATCGGGTGATGCTGAGGGAATTAGATTGGGAAGTGAGTCGCTTAAAGTAGTAAATGAGTTTTGCTATTTGGGGAGCAAAATAAATGATGATGGTCGAAGTACAGAGGATATAAAATGTAGACTGGGAATGGCAAGGAAAGTGTTTCTGAAGAAGAGAAATTTGTTAACATCGAGTTTAGATTTTAGTGTCAGGAAGTCGTTTCTGAAAGTATTTGTATGGAGTGTAGCCATGTATGGAAGTGAAACGTGGACGGTAAATAGTTGAGACAAGATGAGAATAGAAGCTTTCGAAATGTGGTGCTATAGAAGAATGCTGAAGATTAGATGGGTAGATCAAATAACTAATGAGGAGATATTGAACAGAATAGGAAAAAGAGAAATTTGTGGGACAACTTGACTAGAAGAAGGGATCGGTTGGTAGGACATATTCTGAGGCATCAGGGGATCACCAATTTAGTAATGGAGGGCAGCGTGGAGGGTAAAAATCGTAGAGGGAGACCAAGAGATGAAAACACTAAACAGATTCAGAAGGATGTAGGTTGCAGAATGTACTGGGAGATGAAGAAGACTGCACAGGATATAGTAGCATGGAGAGCTGCATCAAACCAGTCTCTGGACTGAAGCCCACAACAACATCCATTCGTTTGTCAAAGAAGTGCCCCGATGTACCAACTAAAATTGTCAAATTTAACTTTACTTTTAAAGCAATTGTCACGCTTTGCGTATCGAGTCGCAGAGTATTTTGACACTAGTGGACAATGAACAAGGTACAATGCTAGATAAAAACCTCAAATCTTCGAAATCTGCTTCAGTTGCCAGATATCTCAGCCTCAGAGGTAACAGTTTGGCAGGCACCTGTTTATTGTTTGGCATACGCATGCATAAGCAGGCCAACTTGTTTCGCATGTTTGAGAGTAATTCTGGTTGAAGCCTGTTTTGCACACACAGTCTGTTTTTCAAACAAAGTAGTGCGCTGCCACATAATTTGACTACAGCAACACGTGAATTTTGACAAATTGTTTGTCTACGGATGTCTTTGGCCAGAGACGATATTGGTTTACTCTTCACTGGAACACAGCTGCACCTTCACCTAAAAGTGGAATGAACGCAAAAATTCATTCTGTGACGACACAGTGTACTAATATAATTGAGTGTATGTAATATTTATTTTTTTGTTTTATAATATTAATTGTTTTTTAACGTGATTACGTTGTATGAAATTCAGAAAGTTTAACAGCACTAAGTAGGTATGGACAAATCAACTACATTTTCTCATAATTCGTATATTACACATAATAAAATCATTATTCATATTTCTGTGAATATTGTGAACCTTTCTGTTAATCTCACATCATATTTTCAGGAGAAAGTGAAAGATAAATATAACACGAGATGTTCTGAACATCTGGAATCATGTCTAAAGGTTTCTGCTATGGGATATGTTGGCATGATGCATTTTGGGTAAAGCTTAAAACCAAAGAGGTTTCGTTGAGCGGTCGTACAAATGAGAGCAAAGACTTCATTGTTAGATTTACTGTTAGTGGCAGAGAGCTCATTTGTTACGCGGTGAATGTTGAATTTGATATTTCGGCTCTAATCGATATGCCTAATGATCAACTAATACGAAAGATAAGCTTTTGACTTGTTCTGCTGGAGTATGGTCACAGGATGCAGATAAATGGAGTTCACAGTAAGTAAATATTGTTTACGTTGTACTAATCGTATATGCTATAAGCTACCGTCATCGGACTCATCAACTGCAGGTAAGAAATTTACAGTGCTTAGACCGTATTCAGACACTACGTTTCAACAGCTGTAACGTCTTGTATTAAATGTTCAGTGTTCTGAACTTAATTATTCTGAACTTAATTTTCAAATTTTCGATTTAGTTTTACGCAGTATGGCTGTACCTGAATCCATTCCTAATTATGATCCGACAAGGAAATGATTCTAATTTCTCATATGAAAGCTTAGCCTTGCTGACAGAAGGAAATGATTGTTAAATTGTTTACTCAAAGATTATGTACCATGGAAGTACAGTTTGAAATTGCGTTAATAAAATAGAGTTGTGGATGCTGGGCATCAAGGTAAAATGGTTCTATTACGGAAAATGTTGTCCTCAAGCAGAATTCAGATTTCAGAACAATAATTGCACACGTCTGTAGCTGATGATCTGTCACGTGATTCAAACTGATAAATTTTACAACCGTCACTTAACTAATTATGATTTCCAAGAACAATGATTTTATCTTGTGTGTATACTATTCTTAATGGACAACACATTATCAGGGAGTAACTATTTTACTTCTTGAGTGCTAAAGAACAATAAATTATGAAAGCTTGTGTTATCGTGTGTGGTGAAACGGTCTACTTTCCAATATGAAACGCTGATAAGGGATATAGTTGATGATGATCTGATTGTCTCTTGTCCCGTAACCCAACAACTTCGCATAATACTTGATTCAGTTTAACTGTATGTCGTTAATTTCGTAAATATCTGCAAGTTTGCCTATACTCTACATCATGTAGAGAGCTAATAAGAGGACCGCAGCTATTCTTCATCGATTTCGTCAAAATTCATACGGATTGGCCTCAAATGAAAGCGAAGGGAATGGAAGCTACAGATGGTTAAAAAAAAAAAAAAAAGCATTTCTGTCGCGAGTCGGACGAGCCACGAGTTTTCTTACTTTCCAGGCGCAGAGGACAGAGCACAGATTGGTAATCAGAGGGTCGTTAGTTGGAGTCAATATGCGGAAATATATTCTTATTTTTTCAATTTTTATGTTACCTACACTGCAAAGCATCCGAAATGTTGCTCAGTACACCGTATTTATCAATATCTTCATAAAAGGCATGAAAAGGAAAGGTCAATGAAAACTCTGGATTGCAAATAAATATCCAGGAAGGGATTGTAAGGCGTAAACGATAACTTCTTGTATAAATTACATACTTTTATAATTTTACGGCTGATAATTATACACATGCTTGGGTGATATGCATTATGGAAACAAGATAAGTAGTAATTTTCTTGGCATTTTGAATACGTCATAAACTCCGCAATTTTACAATTACCGAGTGATGTGGCGCTCTGCGTAGCACACTAGACTTGCATTCAGCGGACCATGGTTCAAACCCGAGCCCGGATCTCCAGGTTTAGGGTGTCCGTGATATCCCTAAATTGCTTCAGAAAAACGCCTGGATGGTTCCTTTGAAAGGTTACGTCCGATTTCCTTCCCCATCCTCGACATTATCCGAGCTTGTGCTCCCTCTCTAATGATCTCGATGTCGATCGGACGTTAAACCCAATCTCCCTTCCTCCCTTGCTTTACAATTACATAGTTTCTATAGAAAAACAAATTTGCTTCACAATTATAAAAGGTTATCCCTCGTCGTACAGTGTGGCAGCACGCTTAAGGCATCATTTCACTAAATTTTGGCAAAGGATTTGTTCTGATGCAGTCTTCTCGAGATATGATTTATTTCTCTCTCGATGAAGTCTGAGCAGTTGTCAAGCTTTTAGATCAAATTTTTTACCTGATGATAACACTGGACACCGCAGAGTTGCGCTTGAGTGTATTTTGGGAGTGAGGAAATCACGTGTGCTACATGATGGCAATTCTTCATCTTGAAATATCTTGTCATACAATAGTAGATTTGTTTGTTCTTCCCACGAGTCATTAAACAGAAGAAATATGTTCTCCTGCATGTAAGGCTTCATTACATCAGTCAAAAAATTTTGTATGAAGTTGTAAGTTTCTCAGATTTTGATGAAGTAATAATAACATTTCTGTATTTTGCCACATACTTGTTCAGCAAATTTTCATTTTTCTTTCCTCTTCATTTCTTGTATGAAAATATTAGTAAGCACAAGGTATCGAGTATTCCTCGCGATTATCTGCAGTGCAAATAACTTCGAAATTGAAAAATAAAAAAATAAAAAACGTTTCCACATAGGGACGCGATCCCACGACCCTCCGATTACTGTTCTGTACTTTAACTTGCAAACTACGCTAATATAAGGGAGTTGTGTCTCTCACGACCCGCGCCAAAGATGCTATTTTTTTTTTCTTCTAAATGCTTGGCCATCAGGAGCTCCAAGTTCAATCACTTTCATTTGTGGCCAAGCCCATATACCAGAGATTTGGATCAAATCAGTGACGACGAATAGGCGCCGCTCCGTTGTAAGGTCTCTGTGATACTACGCGACTTCAACATCAATACACGTCCGGCCTTGCCTCATTCAATACAATGGTACCCATCAGATCACTGAAGTTAAGCAACGCCTGGCGTGGCCGACACTTGAATGAGTGACCGCCTGGGTATGCCGTGCACTTCTGGCAACTTTCCCTTCGATTTAGCTGGAAAGTGGAGGAGGGGTGACAGCATAAAGTTCCTGATCATCAGACTTTGTGCAAATCTCCTGGATTAAATTCCAGACCTCCCCACAGTAGCTCATGGAGTGAGGGCATGCGTCACTGGTGATGGCGATCCGGCCATCAGATGGGGACGCTGTGCTTTGTGAGCCCCTCAGTACTATTCTAGAGGACAGGAGGACAGGCTATTTGTGGCCACAGTGTTTCTCACAAAACCAACGCAACTTTGTACACTCCCTAATGAAACTCATCAGTCATCCATACGAACCAGCTACACATTTGTTGATAATGAGCCACCCATGTAATGGGGGCATTCCACTTCGTGGCCCCCTCGATCCTATTTGAGAGAAGTAGGCTACGTACTGGCACCAGGGTTTTTCTTTCCTTTCATCCATAACATGAAACCAACACGACACTCTACAAACATTCACCGCAGCCATCCACATGACCCAGATATACACTTGATAATGGTAATGCATCCATCCAAAGGGGACATTACCTTTACAGGCTCCTTGGTCCTACCCTAGAGGAGCAGGCTAACACAAAACCAGTGCGACACTGTACAAACACTCATCAATCATCCATATGACCTAGATGCACACTTGGCATTTCATAACAGATCGGAGGAAAGTAAAGACTACGTCAATTAGGGCCTTGACTAGGATGGCGATGCAGGACGCCTTCATTTACCCCCACCATCATTCCTCGAGTATGAGACTCAGTTATATTATGACAATGGTTTAGTTTTATGTATCCATCTTGTGACCAATGATTACTAATAGTATACTCAAAGATATTCTGCAGTTAATTACGATTCCGAATATGGGAAACCTCTGAATTTATGTCCCATACCAACAAAAACATTTAACTACCTTGACGTTAAACAAATGGCTCAGACAGAGACAGTGTAATTATTTTTGATATCGTAGCGTCATTCTCAAAACTCTGTGTATGGTAAACTCCTTATGTTGCATATTTCTTCAGCATTGTGATGTTAGTTCTGTGGAATTTCTAATTTCGGATGAATTCAGTTCTAATGCTAGTTACTCTTACTAATCAGAAATTTTGGTATGTTATATATACATTTGGCAACCACTAATCTTTGATGCTACTCTATGGCATAACTATAGTATCTCAAATGTAACTTCATATTTGTTTCAATATTGTTGATAAGCTCTTATGTTCAGAAGGACGTTAGTGCATTTATCTTCTCTCGCCGATTGAAACATTGTATTGAATTTTAAGGTGTGTGTGGTAGTGCAGTGCAGGTACGGTGAGTCTATTTATTCATCACATTTTAAAATTTTCAGTGGTCATTGTTACAACACCTAATTAACATTTCGAAAACACAAAGATGTAAAAGATAAAAAGATATCGCATTAAAATTGAACTGGTTATAGCCCTACCTCAGATTATTATTTTTGTGTTCACACTGTCATGCTATCAACATAGGCAAGTTACTTTCCTTTGACGTTGTTGCGCATCATCAAAGGATGAAAGCTAATTAAAATGAAAAGAATCTTCAATTCAACTCAAGAACCAATGCTACAAGAAAATGATTAACTATGATTACCTTCAAAATCTCTAAAAACACAGAATGTGAACTGAAGTGTGAGACAGATCACGTAGATGTATGTAGTTGAAATACATATACTGTGAACAACTGTACACTTTTATCATAAGGAATTCATTAGAAAGTATGAATGAATTAGATATGTAGTTGACGTACAAATAGGTAGTCAGAAACATAGGCTGAAGTGAAAGGACAACATGGACGAGATCAGCATGGATTCGGACATCAATCTTTATAACCAAAAACACGTAGAACACGTAAGATTTATTCAGTCAGTTATTCATCTTTATAACCAATGTTATGGAGCATGTAAGAATTATTGACCTTCACCTTCACAAAAGGCTTTTGTACAATTATTCTTACATTACTCCTCGTGTAACTACTGTTTCCTTGTGTAGCAACTCTTTACCTACATCACTAACCTACTTTGGCTTTATTCATCACTGTCATGTTATAGAGTTACAGAGTTCATTGTTTCCAGTTGGTTCATCAGGAGAGCTCAGTGTCATATCTTTATTTTTGTTCTTTGTTTTATACAGTATGAAGTCAAGCTTTGTGGATGAACAAATCATATTTCGTAATATCGATCAGTCATACAATTTATTATTTAGTTTGGTATCAAAACATCTGGTCTCTTAATATTTTTGCACTATGTACAATGATTTTCTTTTTATCTGTTTTGCTAGAGTAATTAATGTGGAAAACTTCTATTAAAATACATGATACCAAGATATGAACGCAGTGGACTTTCACAAGAAAAGTAAGCCCTACGGCACTTGCATGTCCATACCTTGTGTCCTTGCATGTACAAATACTGGTTTATTGAAATCTTACGGTCAAAATAATTAGGATTTGTATTGAAGGCAGCAATATACTTAGTTGTACAAGCTATCAACAGTCATTATGATTCTCGTGAGCCAAATACATCAGACAAATATTCGTAGAGTACCAGTTTTGCTACACATTTTATCATGTAGATACTAATCTGTCTAAAATTGCCATAGTTATTATAAATATATGTTGGCGACTGCCAATGACCTTTTAATACAAAGGATGCAATTAATCATAGAAGTGTAATTCACCAATTACTTTTCAAATCCTTAACGTAGTACAGCAGTCATTCAATGTCAGAATAAAATGCAGCTGTATACCACTGTACATCATTTTCTTCTTCTACAACAACTACTACTACTACTTCTACCACCACTGCTACTGTAAATGATGATGAATTTGTAACTGTTCATCCCGTCCAGAATAAGCACAATGACAACCTAAATACCCGTAGCGTACTTTTCTCGTAGAGTGTGTAAGAGTACGATAACTTCTCGTCTCTCTGACCTACTTTAACGACATATACTTCACTAAACTATAGGCCTATGTCTCTTGTTGTTCTCTGTAAGAGAAACTCACTGTGAGGTTATTCGTTCTGTTTTCTACGAATAAAATCTTGAAATATGTTACGCACCAAACTGCAAAACATGCTTCAGAATTTATTATACCGAGAGGAAACTTTGAATACGCTCCGATTTGGAAAATAACTGTTAATGTTTACAGCCAGTTGAACGAAAAATTCGGCAGGAGGAGAAGCATTAGGTCTAATCGACACTCAGGAAGCTTTAAATGGCGTTTTACAAGCTGTATTACATATTGCACGCAACGAAAGAAAAAGGTTATTAATTTACAAATAATAATATTAAAGGAGAACGATTTTCACTGTCTAGCTGTACTTATAAGCTATATATATCGTATAGTCACTCGCCGTCGGGGATGTAGCTCAGTGGTAGAGCGTTCGCTTTGCATGTGAAAGGCCCCGGGTTCGATCCCCGGCATCTCCACAATAAATTTTTAGTGTTTCTTATTACATTATTTAGAGATTTTTTCATACTGTAAGACTAGGTTTCTTCAAATCTGTTATGGATGAATACAAACATGAGTTTAATTACAAAGATCAAACATATTACAATGGCTGTAGAACGAAATACCAATATTTTTAGGTCTGCAGTTGCTTCTTGTAGTGAATAAATATAAATTTGCTAACTGTACCTTCGGTATTGTCCTCATACAAACATCCCAAATGTAACTGTAACTCGCCTGTAACTAACTTGTTAATCAACTTTTATTCATTAAATAAACTTCAGTGTGATGTCAAGACTACTTAAATAATTTCATTTATATGCTTTAGCAGAACTCTGAAATTTTCTCAGAACATAGTGTAGTTTCCAGCTGAAACTCTATGTTGCTTTTATCAGTGGCTGTTCATCGTTTGATTATGTAGCTACTCGTAATGTTGCCTATTCCAGAGTAAAAATTTTGTTTAGTCTGAATCGTATACGTGACGACGTCAGGAAATAATCGTTAGTGTCCTACTAGGAGAACGTTTCAATTTAATATTCACCAACAATCACCTGGAACAATTAACAAGGGCACTAATAACTTACAACACAAAATTTAAAGGGAACCACCTTAAAGCTTCAGTTTGACAGTACAACACTCAAATGTAATTTTTGTAATTGTGTAGAATGACATACAAAAATAAATTCGCGTTATAAGATGTCATGTTCCACTCTGAAATGAGTCACATAACTTTAAAGACGCTCTCGAGAGTGAGTTCACTTTGTAAATAGTTAGTCTGATGAAAAGAATTGGTCGTTTATGAGCGTGAAACTTCCATCAATACTACAGAATTATTTCTAGGTTATTTAATTTTTGATGATCCAATAACAAAGTGAAATGATAACTCCTCTCTGCAAAAAAATGAATAAATAAAAACTAAAAAAATTAAAAATTTGTAAATCTGGCGTCCTCTAACACCCTGCTGGTCAACTGCTTATAATTTTTTGAGAAAGTAAATAAACTGCAAATGGCAGTGTACAAGTTTTACCAGCTGAGCTGAAAATTAAGTTTTGACCACCTAAATTGAAGTAAGGTCATCGCTTGTAAACGATCCAGTTTAATTAAAGTTTCGCATTAGTTATAATGTACGGTAAAGGCAAAATATTGTACATTATTCGAAACACACCTACCAGAGGATATGCACCAAGCACACCATAACTGTCAGAAGGGAATATGAGAAAAGAGATTTATACCAAATTATAGGAGTTGGTTCAGGTTCTACATTAATGCAGGCTTAAAAAGCTGAGCTACAACAAATAACGATTGTAAGTGAATACAAACGTAGATATCAAAGTTTCTCTTATTGGTAAAAGTTTGCAGCAGAATAGATAAAGCCAGAAACGATAGTAGCCTATAAGGGGAGAAATGGGTATTCACCATTAACAAACAACAAAACGTTACAAAATAAAATAAAACAGGTTTAAATTGGAAGATGTTCTGCAAATGTTGGATGTAGGGATTTCGAGGCTTACAAACCTTTCATAGAATTTAGTTTAGTGAGGAGTATATTTATTTACTAAATCATAATATGCTGCATATCAGTTTTCTACAGTCGTCTGTATGTTCACTATACGCGGGTATGTTTACAGCTCTGTTCTTACAGATGTCGGTTTATGCCTGCCGCAATGTTATTCGATTAACTGATTAACATACCTTCTCGGAAGATTCTTCTGACTATACGCAGCACGGCTTTTTAGGTGAAGTGCAGTGGAGTAAAGCGTAGGTAAACCCCTCTTTTCTGCTGTGATGTTTACCACTGTAGTTTACATTGTTGGTATGCCGCTGTTCTTGCAACATATACAGTTTCGTTGTGCCAGTAGGTTTTGTTTCTAGCTTTCATTATCAATTTTTTAATTGCTATGGGATTTACAATTCTGATGCTGTCATTCTTCCAATGCTCTTTTAGTGTCGATAAGAGTGTTTTTCTCCATTTTTTCAATACTTAATTGTGATATTTTTCTTAATACATCCACTGTAGTGCAATAACTGGTATATGTTTTGCACTCGTCATTATAGGCATGCAGGATATCTCGCCATGTACTTGACAGGTAATAAATGCGTTACACCACTATGAAGGGTAATCATAAAGTTTTAAACATCACTTCGAAAAAAAAGTTCCGTTGCTCATTTTTTGATTGTTTTAGACACATGTATGCAGTTGCGGTATACATTCCAGTTTTACTTCTGAATAACCGGTATTTATCGGTATTTTTTGGTCTGTATTATAATATGCGTTTATTTTTTACTAGCAACAGAGTAAAGAAAGAGAAATGTCAATTAGCCATAGCAGCAGTTTTTACGTACGTTTTAAAGAGTTATTTTTGTTCGTAAAATTTGCATTGGTTTGACATATTGCGTTATTACAGAAAGTGGGAAAAGCGATATTGGTAACAGTAAATACATATATAGATTTATATTACATTGATTATTACGAAAGCATCAAGTATACACATTGCAAAATTGATATGTGATATTTACAAAATCTATTAGTCTAAGAGTTTATGATAATATTTCGTCTACAATTTTCGTACTAAAATTACGTTTGACATGTTTATTTTTGTTTGGTACACATTGATTATTGCTTTGTGAATCAAATATCAAAGCCGGGCATGTGAGGCCGTTTAATCAAATGTTATATGACCTTCAGAGTATCTGTTTAGTTTTATAAGTATAAAGATTTTTTTAAATTTTGGAAAATGGGTTATTTGCTAAATAGATCTGTGCATTTAAGATGCTGTCGGGTGATTCGTTGTTATGAGAGAATCTCTAATTGTCCCAGGAGGACCATCTTTACTTCTTTATCTACGTGTGTAGAATACGGAGGTTGGTTTTTGTATCTGTAATTGAATGACTATTTTGTGCTGGGTGGGCTGCAAAACTGGATTTATTTAAATTATTTAAATCTAGCGCATCAGCGTACTTTATGTTTACTGAACAAAAGCAAAGATTTCAAACGTAATTTCAGTAGTAAAATGGTCGACGAAATATCATCCTAAACTCTTAGACTGATGGAGTTTGTAAACAGACATGGTTATTTTACAATAATGAACGTAATATAAATCGATATATATTTATGTAATGTCACCAGTATGCAATGCGAATGCTGTGAAAAGAAAGTCTTTGCAGCAACGTAAATTCTGTGAACATTTAGTCATGCTCTTCGGTTTATTTACACTGCGTAAAACACGTGGCGGTTGCTACATGTGACCAAGTTCGTGTAGCGACAACAATAAATTTTCGATACTAGTAACGTAAGTAATGCCTTTAAGTTCGTCTCATTGATGTAAATCAATTCTCGCCAAATTCAGTGCTTACTTGTTTTATACCCTGCCGCAGCTACACGACTCCTACAATGCTGCAAACATTCAGTAAATGTGTACTGTCTGATGATTAATCGCCAGGTGATTCCAAACCAGTCATGGCAAATAAAGACTGAAGAATCACGAAAGAGAAATGGTAGCAGCTATTTCTGGAAACCTTTGTACCTTTCGTTTTATGCTTAGCTGTTGACCTATACTAATTGGTATTTAAAATACGTCAGGTTGACGCACTGTTTGATAATCTTTACTAAACGCAGATACAATCTGGGCCTTCCTTATCAAAGGAAATGTGAACCTGGGAGTGCAGAGGCTCTTCACCGAAATCGGTGAGCGATAAAGGCTATGCGTTGTTTAATTTCTCAGCAGTGTCATAGGTACCAGTAACAGTCTACGTAAAGCCGAAACAGAACTGTTGCTTTTAAGGTGTCAAGGTGTTGTTAGATATGACCACTCATCACGGAGGTCGAGTTCACCGTTGCGAGAGCGTCCAGAGCCGATGGTGAAAGAGTGTGTGAGAGAGGAATAGCGGCTGCGGGAAGGGGGGTGGGGGAGGAGAGTGCGGTAGGCCCAGGGCCAGGCACGTGACTGGAGTGGGGATGAGTGTGGCAGGGGTGGGAGAGAGGGGAGGGCCCCCGCTGCCGAATCTGGCGTGGCCAGGCCGCCACCTGCTGGGACCGGCTGATCTCCTGGTCGCGTTTGGCCCGCCGGGACCCCCGAAAACCGGCCCGCACGGTCGCCGACCCCGAGGTTGGCAGCTCGGGCCAACTTCCCCCCCACCACTCTCTCTGCTACGTCTGCTTCTGCTCGCACTGTCTGCACTGCTAAGTCCTACCCTCCCACCGAAACATCGCCAGCCAACAAACTACCGTTTGTCACAGAGACAGGCCTCGCTCTCTCCGATCTTCTTCGTCTCTTCTTCTTTCTGCCCCCCCCCCCCCCTCCCTTCCACAATTCATCACAGAGCGGAGCGAGTTGCCACACCGGTTAAGGCCCCAACATCCGAGGGACGGATCGCAGCGGGCGATCCGTCGCCAGGTCGTGCGATTTCTCCGCAGATCCCACGTGTGTGGGCAGATCGCAGCGATTGATCGCTGATCGCTCTTAAGTTTCCATGCGCTCTGATGAATCGGATGCGACGTCTGACAATATGGCTCCGACCCGTTTGGTCATTTATGAAACGCGGATGTATAATTTATTTTCGTTTCGCTTTGCCCACTTCAAATAAGAACTTTACGTTACAGTCTATAGGTATTCAGGGATCACGAGCTACCCTGAGAAGTGAAGTTGAGACTGGAAATGCGATTTATATTAAGATGTTATACAAATACAGTAAGTGATTTTGCAGTGATTAGGATTTTCTAACTTACGTTAGAATTAGAATTCATGTGAAGTCCACTGCAATAGTCGTGGTACACTGGGCACCATCTGGTGATTATGAATTACTTATGAAACAGCAATAGGCATAATTAAATTTTTTAACTTAGAATGATGTATTGTAGTACAAAAAAGCGGAGATTTTTATTTAAATGTTTAGACAAATCTGCTATACAGTTATACTCAATTACCTTGTCATTTCATATAACGTAACTTTCCCTCATACGATTTATATATAAGTCATCAGAATCAGCTATGCTGCTATTGGCAGTATTTCTATAGACACTTCGAAATTACAAAACACGTTGTGTAAATACCTGCAGTTAAACTATAAGACTAATGAATGAAAAAATAGCGGACTAATAATAAAAACCGAACTGCATTAGCACGCTGGAAAGATGTACACAACACAGTTGACGTCAGTGAAAATTGTAATATATTCTTTAAAGTAGGTAACTTGAAGTTCTCAAGAAAACCGTGTCAAAACGACTTAAATACATTACAATTCCCGTTTTTTAAATTTGTTTTGCAAATATTTATGGAGATTTGGAAATGAACTGCTACTGTTGCTAAACACAGCAGTTCATTTTCCACAGGAGAACTTCACTACACAATGACGTTCGTAATACTGGTTGAAACTGTATGGTGAATCGGTCGTAATTGGCAGAGTCGAAGCTAGCGACCTATAGCAGGTGTTATCGCAAGCGAAGATCAGGACACCTATACAGTGGGACACTGAAAGCACGCGGGTGAATCTCATATATGGACCTCTGGTCTTGTGGCTATTTTTTAGTGTTCCATGTTTGTTTTCGTTTCGTAGCTAACAGAAGTTGGTTTCATCACAGTGTGCTTCTGATTACGACTTTTCGTGTGTATTGCACTCTCTGAATTGATTTGTAAATATGTTATTCGTATTCTGATTGCGTTCTTTTCGCTTCAATATTGGTTAGGAGAATGATTCGAAAGTTGTTTTCGTTTCATGTAAAGCAGATGCTGCTTTCGTTGCTTGGTGTTCGGCGGACTTACGTGTATCTGTTATCGCTCACGAATCTGCGTGTGAACTGCTCGATTTAAATGCGTTCTAAGTACATTGCTCGTATTCTACGTCATTTTTGTTAGAATCTGTTTTCTGTAATTTCTCGCATTTAATGGAGAACTCAAAGTTAGCATGTTTAGACAGTACTGGCACTCAGCTTTATTATATCTCGCCACGGAATGAGTATGTAATTCCGCTTTGAATGGTGTTGCTTCTTGCATCGCACAGTATCTTGCAGAGTATGGATGTAGATATAGCTGAGTAGGCCCTATGCCTTCTAGTCTTGATGGCTAGAGCATTCTGCCTCGCAAATGTTAAAAATGCAACAGTAGTTACACAAATGTTTTCACATAATATTAACATGTACTACAAATAATACATTTCAGCAAAAGTCAATGAATATTCCGGTGGCTTTCTTTAAACAGAGTACGAAAAACTGCTGGTAACAAAACAAAAAACAAACAAAAACAAAAAACGTAGAATACGAGAAATATACTTACAGTGCATTTCAATCGAGAAGTTCACAGACGGATTCTTAAGCAATAACGAATAGACAAGAGTCCACAGAATACCATGTCACGAAACTAATTTCTGTTCCATACGAAATAAAAAAAATGTGGAACCATTTACCCCACCCAATATTACGGATGAGAGCAGAAATTAAGCAGAATACGGGCAACATATTTACATCGGAATTCAAAGAGTGCAATACGCACAAGATGCTCGTAATCAGGAACGTAATTTCCACTGATAACAGACACACGGTCGAAATTGAAATCCTGGGTTTTACAAATACCTACACTTTACCGCCAGACTACCAGACCCACCCATAAAGTATAAATGGGAACTATCATCTAGTACTAGTATTTCGAAAAGCAAAAAACAGTTTTCCTCGCCATATTCCTCGTATTCGAAGTTCACTGCCACGGCACTTGAGCGCTGCTGTCGTTCTGTTTCCGTTCTGATATTTTGGTCTTGTGGCAGCGTGTGCAGCTACAGTACTTACACACTAATAAGTTGCCGATCTTGGGCACATGCGCCCTACGCGTAGCGACTTTCGGTTCTTTTTTCCGAAGTGTAGGACCGGATCTTCGATCCCTCTGTTAAACATAGGGACATTTTGTTTAAGGAAGAATAATAACAAAATAAGAGATTAAAAAGGAAAAAGTTTTCAAACTGTATAAATTTTGAACATAGTATGCGTCAGTCACTATTGCGTACGAAAAGTTGGTCTATAAGGGCCTACGTATTTTAGTCACTGTTAGGAGGGATACGTGACGGGAATACTGACATGTTTGTTACTTTGCACTCTTCATGCCGATGAGATGCTGTCTCCAAAAGTTCAAATTTCGAACGGAAATTAAACTTATCGCTATAGTTTGCTAAGCACAATTTCTTAAATGTCACTAACTTTCCTATAAATACGCAAACAAAATGTCAGCGTCCTTTTTTATTTCTCGTATCTATGCTATTTAGATAATATTTTACTCCTAATTGTCTTGGGTTTACGTTTTCTGTCACCTTTCATCGCAATAAATGCAGCACAAATTGCGGAGCAAAGTAGTAGGTGCAGAGCAGACCTCTTGCACAACGAAGCAACATTTGGGCACGAGAAAGCGCATGCCCACGTGCGTCAGCGATTGCGCAGGAGAAAGACGTTTCGTGTGGACATACCTTTACGTTGTCCGGTGCTTACTGTTTCACCAAGAGCAGTAGATCGGTGGAGTGCGCAAAATGCTCAGTGGAAGCCCAAATCAGCGGTGTGAAGAAATAAAATAGTCTACAAAAATCAGCTGTTGAGTTCTTAATTACCTCATGCAATGAGACTAAGAAGCTACAAGAGATGTGCATGAACGTCTCTGTAAAGGGCTTTTATGAATCACTCATAGTTCTGTGCGTCAGCCACAGCAAGTGTTTGGTAAGAATCACGAGCTGCGTAAGTTATCAGAACTGCGCCTTATCTTGAGAATCTCGGCAGTGATACTGGTTTCAACGATATTCCTACATCTGTTTCGTTTTACCATTATACGAAAAGAAGATAGCTTTCAGACGTAAATTTTTATTTCTTCAAATATTTTTATTTCAAGGTTTCACAGCTTTTTCCGAAGATCGGGATTCTGTTCAAAAAATGTTCAAATGTGTGTGAAATCTTATGGGACTTAACTGATAAGGTTATCAGTCCCTAAGCTTACACATTACTTAACCTAAATTATCCTAAGGACAGACACACACACCCATGCCCGAGGGAGGACTCCAACCTCCACCGAGACCAGCCGCGCAGTCCGTGGCTGCAGCGCCTTAGACTATGATTCTGTGAAACAACGAAACTAGCCATTGAAGAAATAAAATTTGCGTCTCGAGGTCAACTTGGTTTCATTGCATATTGCGGAACATTTATTCGCCCCCCCCCCCCTCCCTCCCCCCTCCTCCTGCTTCCCTGCGCTTCCCAAGTACTCGGTGACCGACAGTGTTAGACTAACGGAACAGGCAATAAAATTAAAATATATAAAAATTAAAAATAAAAACTAAAAATCAATTTTCTTTTCAGACACCTCCAGTGGAGAATAACCGGAAATGCCTCATATCCAAAAGAAAAGCTCCATTTCACTGCGTCTGTTGACGTCTGTAGTAGGAAACACGAAAGGATGTACAGCGGCACATGAGTAGAGACTAACAGCAGTAAAGTACCCAAATAACGTTGTGAATATTTTGTTTGAAAACGGTGACCGTTCAGTGTACGTTAATAAAGGGGGACTGCTACAACCCAAAATCATGATTAGATTAGATTATTTTTTTGTCGTCAGTCTTGAATCTTTTGCATCCGTAGAGACTTTCGTGGTGAACAACGTAGGGACTTTCCACAAGACGCCTAAGGACATTGCCGAAAATCAGATCAGTTGGCAACAGTATTATACTCGCAACCTGCTGGCTGTCGCCGTTCCGTTCCCCTGCTGGTTCAATAAATGACAAGCGTGTGACCATAATGAAGGTGCTATAGCTGTATCATGGTTTTTATAACTGAGAAAAATCGTTTTCAGTAAATTTATGGCAACAGTTGTTGCAAAATGCACTGATGAGCCAAAACATTTTGACCACTTACTTAAAAGCATGTTGGTCCACGTCTGGAACACGATTCAGCAGTGATTCTGCGTGCCATCGATTAGACAAGTACTTGATAGGTTTCCAGAGGTTTGTGGCGCCAAATGCCTATGTACAGGTCACACACTTCGCGTAATTTACGGGTGAATGGTCTGGGGGCGCGGAACTGGCGCTCGATAGCGTCCCAGTTGGATTTCGTCGGATTCAGATAAAGCCGAATTCGCTATCATGTGTTCACTTTCATGTGTTCACTATCATGCTCCTCAAACCACTGCAGCACGATTCTGGGCTCGTGACAGGAACAGTTATCCTATTGGAAGATGCCATCGCTGTTGAGGAAGACATGAAACATACGGGGTAACAGGTTCACGTAGTCCAGAGCTGTCGTGGTGCCTTAGATTACTACCGCGGGTCCCATGGCAGCCCAGGTGAGTGACTCTCATAACACAATAAAACGATTTTCATCCGACCGGGCAATACGATTCCACTGATCAAAAAAATGGTTCAAATGGCTCTGAGCACTATGGGACTTAACATCTTAGGTCATCAGTCCCCTAGAACTTAGAACTACTTAAACCTAACTAACCTAAGGACATCACACAACACCCAGCCATCACGAGGCAGAGAAAATCCCTGACCCCGCCGGGAATCGAACCCGGGAACCCGGGCGCGGGAAGCGAGAACGCTACCGCACGACCACGAGATGCGGCCTTCCATTGATCCACGGGCCAATCTCGATGACCCCGTGCCCACTGTAATCATAACTGACGATGTTGTTGTTGGGTCAGCATGGGAACACGCAGCGGTCCTCTGTTGCGGAACGCCATGTGTGCTGAACAGTGAGCTCCAAACCACTGGCGCCCACGCCAGCACTGTACTTTGTCGTCAGGTCTGCCACAGACCGCCGTCTATCCCGCTTTGGAGGTGGCCCTCTCTCCGGGGTATAGAGTCCTCCCTCGGGCATGGGTGTGTGTGCCGTTCTTAGCATAAGTTAGTTTAAGCAGTGTGTGAGTCTATGAAACGATGTCCTCACCAGTTTGGTCCCATAGGAATTCAGACGCATTTTAACATTTTTTGCTTTAGAGGGCGGGCAAGCCTCCGACACCTACGTTCTGGGATGAGGTATGGACGTCCAACTTCCTATCGCCTACTCGTGGTTTCAGCATTCGTCGATCATTTTTCCATAGATGATCACGATAGTAGCACGGGAACAGCCGAGCAGCTTCGCTGTTTCCCAGATGCTCGCTCCCAGGCACTAACCCACAACCATTCGGCTTTTGTCAAAGTCTCTTAAGTCGGCTGATTTCCGCATTTGCGCTATTTATCACCTCTAGAATAATTCTTGATTTGTCTCTGGTCCGCTCATATACTTCCTCACCGCGTCACGTCCCCTCAGTCCCGCCAGACAGCATAAAACTTCGCGGTGGGCAGTGCTCGAAATGTCTTGGCTCATCAGCGTATATATGTGCAATTGAGTACGGTCAATGGATCGATTTAGCAACGGAAATGTATTTGTAAACATTTTGTTACTTGTAAATACAAGGAATGGAACAGCTGAATTTTCTGTCCCAAGTCAAACAAACGGCAAATGCCAGATGTTCTAGTGGAGGATGACTCATTTCCATTGCTTAAAAAAATTGATGCGATCTTCCTCGCAGTGGCACGTTTCTGATGGGTACGGCAACCAAGTGATCAATATACACTGTGGCGAGTATGACAAACGTATAATAAGCTACTGGGTTGTGGGCAAATCGATTCAGAGTATCTAGTAAAACCTTTCGAAATTGAAGAGGAGACTGTGGATAATTTTGTAAAGGTTGCAGGTCTACTCCACTATTACATCACAGTAAATTTGCTGTTATCGGACAGACACTGAAAAGCCACAAGAAAAGCTTAAAAACCAAATACGTTCTTGGAACAATAACACGTGCACAGTAAGAAAGAGCATAAAAAATTACTTTAATAGCATCGTAAGAGTCATGTCATGTCAGTCTGCAGTTATAAAGAAAGGCCAACACTAAATTTAGTTACTAGGCCAGTACCAATTTAAATTTTCTGTTAATTTGCTTTGCCAGTACTAATTTTAATCTACAGTAGCCAGTATTAAGCTATAAATATGCGCAACTGTTATCAGTGAAACCAGTTCATATTACCTATCATTAGAGAAGTTTTTCTTAGTTATCCCTGCCCAAACGTCAATAATATGTCTTTCAAAGTTTTTTCCCGTAATCAGGATGGCACACGTCGTACAAGAAGGGGTTCTTTCACATATCTGTCGGTACAACCAAATGCTGCACAAGAATGTAGGACAACTCAAAGAATACAACATTGCATGGAGAAAAACAATGAAAATATTGTGAGACAGTTACCGTAGCGGGAGGGAGCAATATTTTCATTTCTTTAACCACTCTTTGTTCCACATATCACGCAACCTCTTTCGTGGCTTTAGTAGCACAGCCAAAAACGCTTTCAAAGCAGCGCATTTTCGTCCGAACTAGGCAAATTTCTCTACCCTCCCCCCCCCCCCACCCTCCTATTCCCACAATCAATTACAGCATTGTGTGTGGCGACAGACTGATCTGTATCATACGCTGAGGTTTAGGTTAAGTTGGAAACCAACTAATGTCAACGCAAAATAAGGTTGGGCTAACCTTAACACCATAGATGATGATCTGTTGCGTAATCTGATTACAATGTTCAGGCCACATTTAACACACTTTGGCACACTTACTTTTGGTAATAAAAAGTGAAACTCCTAGGTACGTTTAAAAATCTGTACTACATAACAGACATTTCTCCGACGAGTATATTGGTGCACATCATGTAAATAAATCGTACATTACGAAAAATTTGTTGCTTTGAGACAATGTAACGGTATGATAACAGGTGCTGAGCTTACCTCTGAAATTCAGTAAATTTCACTTTGGTGAAGGCCACCGTCTTTGGCGTGTGAACACAAATCTTACTCTTGGATCATTATCAAAGTTTCTTTTCCATTGTTCACGGAACACTTTTACACTGTATCGAGTAAGCTGTTATCTCTCAATTATTTTGTATAAAGTGAAAACTAATCTGAAACACACTCACAACTACGCCGGTAGACAAATTGTTTAGACTGGTGACTGGTGCTGAGTAATACAAACGTTTCTAAAGCCGAACTTCATTTAATATGACATTATTTTGAAAGTAACTTTCCTTGTAACGCACAGTGGAACTCAAAACCTCAGTGCCTACGAGTGGTGTCACTAGTAACTCCCGTTTCGACCACCAGTGGCGCTCGCTGTCCCAGAATGCAGTCAACGTTAGGTGGCGGTATGTTGGCTGCTCAGGTTTGTTGTGGGCATTATTGAATAGGAATATCTATGGAGAGAGCACTCGTAACATAATTTTGTCGTCAACTACGCTACATGTGCATGCCACTCAGCTTCTGGAAGATGAAGGTCGTACTTACGACTCCGTTTTTCGATGTCGTGTTTACATGTTTAGGACTAAAGCGGTTTTGCTAAACCAGTCAAATACAGGTTTTCCTATCGTCAGTTGGTTTACACAGATTGTCTCTGAAAATAAACTGTTTCTCTTCATGCTAAGTCTAATATTTCTACTTCTCATCCACAGCAGAGAAACTCACTCTTTCCAATAAACTAAACGTTTTACCTTTGTTTTTTTAAAAAAAAAAAAAAAAGGCGTAACCTGACGACAGGAGAACGTTTAGAAAACAGTTGTGCGTTTACATGGGAGCGAAAATTGATTGTGGAAGAGGAAATCAGGTGACAAGAACCGCATTTCCAGAATCGATATTGGAGTAGTGTTTACGTGACCAACCTGAAGCGGTACTGGGAAATTGGTTTACGAAATCAGGTTTTGGGAGCCTCGTGTAAACGTAGTGACTGATGGTCCTCGAAGTCACGTGACGTCTTGGTACAATACTTACCTATGAAAACTAGTGGTTCTTTTATCTGTAGTAACAAAAATTATTTTCCGTTACTGTGAACAAAAAATATATGCGTGAAAACAGAAAAAATAATACTTAGTGCAACGTGTTAACAGCTTTATACATAAGCCACGTGACAATTCCGGTTTGATGTTGGAGATATACGCAGTAGATCATGCTCATCCCGTAGGAACTACATCTGCAGTGCGTGATGAGGATGGGGTTTCTATGAAGGGTACAGAGCGAGGTGGAGCATTCAAAGGACACAGAAGTAATATTGGGCAAGACAGCGGCTCAAATGCTCTTGCTGCCACCCACATTGTTCCTCGAGATTACTATACACTGCAAAGGTAAACGCCAGATTGATTTCTTTGAAAAGGACGCGACCGACTGCCTTCTCCGATCCGAGCTCTTGGTCAAATACTAATGAGTAGCCGCCAATTGCACGTTAAACAGTAGTCTTCCTTCTATTCGTATTATTCGTCGGCCACTTGAGATCGTTGCAGTGCGTGTGAAGTTCACGGCGCCTGTATTAGGTGTTCGACTGTTCGCCACACACGCGGTTGTTTGGCGGGCGAAATTTCCGCAGCGGCAACAGAGTGACGGATTCAAGCAATTAACCCACACCACGGCGTCCGCAGAAATTTATTCTCAAGAGGGGATAAGATTCTAAAATTGCTATTTTGGAAATAACCAATTCGATGAGTCTGAAAGTGTATAGTGCCCACAAAAATAAATTTGACAGGAATCAACCAACAGACTTTTTTTTGAGTCATCAGCCTTCTGACTGATTTGATACGGCCCGCCTCGAACTCCTCTCCTGTGCCAAACTCTTCATCTCAGAGTAGCACTTGCGGCCTACGTTTTCAATTATTTGCTGCATTTACTCGAATCTCTGTCTTCCTGCAGTTTTTACCTTCTACAGCTCCCTCTAGTACCATGGAAATTATTCCCTGATGTCTTACCAGATGTCCCATCATTCTGTCCCTTCTTCTCGTCAGAGTTTCCCATATATTCCTTTCCTCGTTAATTATGCGGAGAATCTCTTCATTCCTTATCTTTTCAGTTCACTTAATTTTCAAAATCTTCTGTAGCACCACTTCTCTTCTGTTCGGATTTTGCCACAATATATGTCGCACCACCAAACAATACTGTACTTCAAATGTACATTGTCAGAAATTTCTTTCTCAAATTAAGAACTATGTTTGATACGAGAAGAGTTCTCTTGACCAGGAATGCCGTTTTTGCCAGTGCTAGTCTCCTTATCGCGTCCTCCTTTTTGTGCCCATCTTGAGTTATTTTGCTGCCCAGGTAACCATTTCTTCGTGATAACCAGTTCTAAAGTCAAGTTCCTCTCTGTTCTCATTTCTGCTACTTCCCATTAATTTCGTCTTTCTTCAGTTTACTCTCAATCCATAGTCTGCACTCATTAGACAGTCGTTCCCTTTGAGAAGATCACGAAATTTCACTGAGGATAGCAATGTCATCGTATCATTGATATCCTTTCACTTTGAATTTTAATTCCACTCCTGAACCTTTCTTTTATTTCCGTCATTGCTTCTTAGATGTACATATTGAACAGTAGGGGTGTAAGAATACATCGCCGTCTTACACCTTTTTTAATCCGAGCGCTTCGTTCTTGGTCGTCCATTGTTATTATTCCCTGTTACATATGAACGTTAAATGGGATGCCTTCGTACCACACAGTACGGTTCTTGAGAAGGCAAAAGCCACAGTTATTCGTCACAACTCAAATGGATTGGGTATGTCCAGCGGACGAGAAACAACAGACTTCCTCCACAAATTTTGTATATGAAGTGAGCACAGTTAGAAGGCTCCGTGAAGCTCCTCTGAAGCGCTATAAAGACCAATTCAAGGAGACTCTAAACATTAACCCGGTTAATTGGTACGCCGCTGCAGGTCACAGACGCTGACGCACAACTACTCACAGTTGAAGAGGAAAGCCGGAAGCAGAAAAATGAAAAACGTAAGAGATGTATAATTCGCCGGGCGCAGTCATGCTGTGTTATGTGGAATGCATTTAGTCGCATGTTTCATGCCAGGATTGGTCTGCTAAGCCATCAAAGGCATCTCCATATCTGAACTCTGATGTATTAATGGAAATGAAGGAGAAAAATGAAAAGTCGGATACGAGAGTCAGCTGCTGCTGCCGCCGCCACCGACGACCACTACTACTACACAAAGAAGAGTCTTTGGTTAAGGTTATTACCAAAACCCTCTAAAACTACTTGACTGGTTTACTTCAAACTTCTAGATAATATTTTAGTGAAGAGTTATATATACATTTTTAATATAATTATGTGCTTGTCTGCGACTCAGCGTTTCCGTTATGTGATAGTAGCAATTTATATTTTTCATAATATTTTCATTATTCCATCCCGGATTTTCCTCATAGATATTTACGTAATGTATAAAGGGGAAACGTTGTCACCAGAAATCTCGGAAAGTACTTGACTTGTTTACTTCAAATTTTTACTCAATACTCTAATTAACATTCAGACAGACAAAGGCTATACAATCGTTTAAACAGTGTACAAGTTTTCTGTTAAAACCGACTGCAAGAAATAAAATACTGTGCTGTATTGTGAAAATTTGCGGTTTCGTTTTCTTTCTTTCGACAGACAGAGGCGGAAGGAGGTGATGGACAAAGAGATGGGGAGGACTAGGAGATGGACAGTGAAAGGTGGAGGAAGAGGTTGACAGTGAGAGAGGGAGAGAGGGAATTCCCATACGTATATAACAAGTGCGAAGATTTGTCGAGTTGGCTAGTATTATCATCATACCGAAACGATAATCACATGTTCAAATGGTTCAAATGGCTCTGAGCACTATGGGACTTAACATCTGAGGTCATCAGTCCCCTAGAACTTAGAACTACTTAAACCTAACTAACCTAAGGACGTCACACACAGCGATGCCCGAGGCAGGATTCGAACCTGCGACAGTAGCGGTCACGCGGTTCCAGACTGAAGCGCCTAGAACCGCTCGGCCACATCGGCCGGCTAAGCACATGTTATTAATGTTTCTATAGTGTTCATATGAATACGAATGACACCGTTTTTATTCAACTATCTGAAACTACATCCTTCTTATGATCAAATTCGTGGTATAGGACAGTTTTCCTCAATAATTTTTTTCTTGATGAACACAATTTTAGGTTTTTACTGAAAAGAAAAAAAAAATGGAAAAATTCAGAGCAACTGAAAAAATCGTGTTGAATAGCAACGAAAAGAATCACGAGAAATCGCCAAGTTAATATTCAATGCGGAAAAATAGACACACTTCTTAAAACAAAAGCATAGTATTTCCTATAGCGCTGGACACTGCATATTAGGCGATTTAGTACAATCACAGAATTATTAGTTAGAAATGAGCGAGAACTTTGCAATGCCCCCGGTTCCCTCCAAATCACCGAAGTTAAGCGCTGTCAGCTTGGCTAGCACTTATCAGATGGTCACCACCCGGGTCTGCGGAGTGCTGTTGACGAATGGGGTGCACTCAGCCCCTGTGAGGCCAGTTGAGGAGCTACTTGATTGGGAAGTAGCGGCACGAAAACTAACCATATGCCCCTCCGCATCCGCATTTGGTCACGCGCAAGGGCCGAGGAAGACTCGACGCCTGGTCGGTACAGTGGAGCTAAAACCAAAACATCATAAATTTAAATTAAAAAATAAGTCAAAAGACACTTAAACCTTCAGAAATGGACCACTTGCGAAGAGCTTGTAGTATTTCCCGACTTATTGTGACCACCTAAGAAATGAGGAAGTTTGAGAAAGGATGCTATTATGAGTAGAAGAAGAAAGGGAGCTTGGATGGTTAGGGCCAGTCAAAAGAATAGAAGAAGACAGATGGCCAAAGAGATCACGTTCATGCAACCTCCTGTGAGAAAACGAAGAGGGACACCACGAAAGGAGCTAAGGAGTATCCAACAAGCGATGCAGAGAAGACGAATAGGAGAGAATAAGGAAGAATGGCGAGATCGATGCGTTTCGTGACAAGAATGCGGGTTCAAATGATACAAATGGCTCTGAGTACTATGGGACTCTGAGGTCATCAGTCCCCTAGGACTTAGAACTACTTAAACCTAACTAAACTAAGGACATCACACACATCCATGCCCGAGGCAGGATTCGAACCTGCGACCGTAGCAGTCGCGCGGTTCCGGACTGAAGCGCCTAGAACCGCTAGACCACCGCGGCCGGCAAGAATGCGGGATTGGATGCGATGTCAGCGAAGGACCCCTGCGGCAAATGAAAGAAAGAGAAAAGAAGAAGAAAAAAACAGCCGTGTGAGGTGACTCAGTCGTTGCATCGCATTCGTGAAGAGCTGGTTTCTATTCGGGTCCAGTCATTCTCGCTTAGGTTTTCCATGAACTCAAATCTCTTAAGGCGAATGTAAGAGGACATGGCAACTTCTTTCGTCTGAATTGGCCATTCCAAGCACTTGCTCCCTATCTGATGACATCATTAAATCCAAACATTACATAGGGTACTGAACAACATACTACTCATGTGAAGCTTGGCCACGCTTTGTAAATATCTATCGTGTGCGCCTCCATCAATCGGAGAGTTATGTGTAGAGTGTTTTCCAGTATACTGAACTGCAGTCACACGGTGAACATCCATAAATGCGTTGATTTTAAAATTCATAACAAAAACACAGGGCGATTTAGTCACACAGAATCATATGTCACATAAATTTTCACTACATTTCACATTTTAATAACTGTCAAACCCTTTCATAAATGTTTTGATAGCGATCAACTAAATTTTGCCGAATAGCGAACAAAAGCTTTCTCTTTATCCTAGCGCAGCAAACCAATAACCATTACAAAACGAGGTCCCAGCTAGAAAACAAGTAAGCCTGTAGCAACCATCTGGAGGTGGATTTGTAAAAAATCCAAAACTGGTCATAGTTTGAGTCAAATAAACCTTTTTAAACCATATTTGTGGCTGATTGCTGTTTCAGTTACAGACCTTAGTAAGAAAGTTTTCCATACTGCTGAAGGATTACCACACACATAAACTTGTCAGGAAACGTATTATTTCTTCCCAGTTAAATCTCACGTAGTCTAAATTACGGTAAAGTTAGAGGAATTCAAAATTATACCGTAGCAAGAGCTGCTTGTACGTGCCCTTAGCGCTAGGATTTCACCCGGAACATGTCCCGCCCATTCACCCCCCTCCACGCCTATCCAAAGTGTAAGGCCCTCCCCTAAACAGCCGCCAGTTCCGCAAACTGGAAGCTACATCAAAGTTGTTATCGTTACAGTCCAACACATGTTACAATGTGATGAAATTCAGTAATCATAAGAAATTTTTTCTGGATAGTAATATAATATGAATCTGCATTATTAAAGACAGAAAAATATTTATAGAGAATTGAAATCATCGCCAGCAATAGAAAAAAAATAACGTGATGTTATTTAAGGGCAATAACGATAGATTTTCATTAACTAATTCACTTATTATAATACGTTTATTTGAGGGAAACAGCAGAGCAAACATACAGTGCGAAAACAATAGACTTGAATCTGTCATGTCGGTAGTAAAGCCACGGATGCAGTCGAATAACTCTGTGTTGAAAGCAGTAATGCTTATATGACATATTTCGTTAGTATTTGCATGGGTAATGGGTGAATTTTAACTTGTAAATTCTTCCAATGCCATACCTGCGCATTATAAACGAGGTTATAAAGAATTGTGGCTCTTTCTGTGTGATTAGTGTCCTACATGCTGTCGTTATTCTTTGTCCTGTGTGTTTTTAACGAAAAGACTTATTAATTTCATAAATGTCATTCAAACCCATTTATTAAAAATAATAATGATGATGTGTATGTTTGTCACAGAGCAGTTATGGAGGAAATAAATGCTGCAGTGTTTCACGGCTGTAAAACGTCTTTCATGCTGTGCTAGTTCTTCTTCCACCCCTAAAACGTTTCAGCAAAACTATTCAGTGAATAACACGCAAAAACAGCTTGGATCGATTTAGCAATTTTGATGCCATCTGGAAGTATAGTGAACATTGGTGCTTGTTTTACATATACTGAGTTCTGAAACGTAAGTGTCAAGTATACTGTGGTTCCTCTTTATCCAAGCAAATTATTCTTCGAGGGTAGGTTTTTCGTGTCTTAGCTTTGGGTGCTTTTCTCACATAGAAGTATGTTTCTTCATATGCTATTAAAGAGTTCAATGCTAAATTGTTTTCTCTTATGTTTGCTGTGGAAGTACCTGGCACAACTGAGGCCAATTGTGTACGTTTTTCGTAACGTGTCTTTTAAAATTTAACACCTAGCAAGATATTAATTTAACATTCATTCCAAGTGCAGCCGAACGCGGTAAGCCACGTGGGTCAACTGAAACGATGCCCAGGCGCCGAACAAAGACAGGGAAAACCAGGAGCGAATGGGCGGGACTTGTTCCGGGTGAAATCCTAGAGCAAGCGATTCCTGCTGCTTGTTCTTCCAGCATACTTCAACAAATATAATAGCAAAAATGAAAAATTGCTGTGGTTACTGTACCCCTCTGCCACATTAACGTACTATTATTTCAGAGTAGAGATGTAGTTGGAATTTTCTAGCGTCGACAGTTCCATAGCTATAAGCCGTCATCACCTCACGAAATCCATCGCGCAGTTGCTGTGTGTGGAAGCCGCCGTCGAAGTTCCGTGCTTCGCCGCAGCGCAGCGCTGCGCGAGGCGGAGATAGCGTGGCTTGCAGGGAGAAGCAGACAGCGGCGGCCCCCTCCTCGTTCCCGCTGCGCAAGTGCTGGATACAGAGAGAGAGAGAGAGAGAGAGATGCTGTGTCTGGCGTGACGGGAGGCCGCGAGACGGGATGCAGGCGGCAGTGAACTCCGGCCCAGAGGGATGCTGCGGGCAGTTTGGTCCAGAGGGAAGGCGCCGCGGTGCCCGTGCCACCAGGCGAGCACAAGCTGCGAGGAGGTGGCGGCGTAGCAAACAACGGCGGTGCACTGCGCATGCCCGGCGCGGGCGCGCGGCCTTGCTCAACTGCCGCTTTCGCGGACGGCACCGCGACGCGCGTATGAACGAACAGTCGTTAAGGAAAATCGATCGAAAGGTGTCGACGTTCTGAAACTACCAACTCTAATTTTAGCTATAATTTACAAAGGTTTCACTTTTACCAACGAGTTCCCGTTTCTTTTCTTTAACCCGTAAATTATGGTATTCCTATGGCGTGCTGCATCCACGTTGCATTCACAAATTTCAAGCATGATGTACAAAAAAACATTTCGTGCTTCGAGTATGTGGAGCTCAGACGACGACGATTTAATCGTTTTGGTCGACTGTTTCGCCGTGATGCGGAAAAAAAGAAAGTGGACTCGTGATGCGTGGGGTAATGCCTTATTGGTAAAATGAAAAACTTGTTTTCACTTTAAATTACTCTGCCATGGGCAGAAGACATACCTCACGATAGACGTAAGATATGAAGTTCTAAAGCAAATCAAGAACAACAAGGCTCGAAGAACCGATGACATGGCAATAGAACTGCTGAAATAAGCCGGAGAAGCATGCAGGAAAGCACTGAACAGAATAATTCTGCAGTTTTGGAAAAAATGCCCAATAAATGGCAACAAGCAGTGATATGCCAAACATATAAGAAAGGAGAGAGAACTAATTGTGAGTGTTACAGGGGGGTACCATTATTATATACAGCATGCAAGGTATTTGGGCACATTCTCTTATGAAGTATGTTATCGTATGTAGAGTAAAATCTTGAAGAGCACCAAGGCATATTTCTGAATAGCGTAACGACAGGCCAAATATCAATTACAAGAGAAGCACCTAGAAAGACTTGCAAATTTAAAAAGAAAATGCATTGACTACTTACAGATTTTAAGATAGACTGTGATAGTGTCCACAGATCCACAAAGAAATCATATGGAGGATAAGGGAAGATTAAGGAATACCTCCGAAACTAATCAGGCTCATCAGAATGTACATTGAGAAAACTAAATGTAAAGTGAGGGTTGAAGG
Organism: Schistocerca cancellata; assembly: GCF_023864275.1. Lineage (NCBI taxonomy): Eukaryota > Metazoa > Arthropoda > Insecta > Orthoptera > Acrididae > Schistocerca > Schistocerca cancellata. The sequence continues at coordinate 312,213,822 of NC_064632.1, forward strand.
TAAGCAATGTAACTTTTATGGTCGAGACATATCTCAAACAGGGAGACTACACCTTCCCTAGCCTTTGACTAAAAAGAGCATCATAGACTGGAAGAAGTATGAATGTAACTGTTAAAGTCAAACTCTCAACGTTAGAAGAGGAGGACGACATAATAAAAACAACTAACGTGCTATTAGGAGAGGAACAAAAAGTGGGTCTGAGGGTCAATCAAGATAAAATAGTGTTTGACAATGATGAAAAAGGGGAGATCATTGACAAGAGAATTTAAGACGACTAGGTCCTTCAAATATCTAGGAAGCTACTGTCATTGCAAACAACAAAATGCAGAAGGAATTAATAAATCGGATAAAATATACAGAGAGTTGTCTGTTTTCGATGAGCAAACAATCCAGTAGCAAGGAAGAACAACAAAACTCCGCATGAACAATTCAATTATGCACGGGTATAATGTGTGAGGCTGAACATGGACGCGTAGCAAGAAAATGGAGAGAAATATTATGACCTTCGAAAACAAGGTGTTAAGAAAAATCCTTGGACCTCTCAGAACATTAATCTTCTAGAAGAAGGAAAAACACAGAAATCCACGTGTGTTTCTTGAGCCACATCTGACAGTTGCAATAAATAGCAGAAGAATTTAGTGGGTGCAACATGTACTGAGAAGAGAAGAAAGGATGAAAAAGGCGATGTTGCAAGTGAAGCCGTAAGGTTCGAGGTCCCCGGTAATTAAAAACTGAGGTGGATGGTTGGAGTCAAGGAAGACCTTGAGAGCCTCGGCGCCCACACCAGAACATGGCCAGCAACAGAGGCCAATGGAAAAGGTTAAATAGGCAATGAACCGACTAAGTAACTAAGATACACCGATGACGAAGCTGGAGAAGAGAAAAGTTAATAAATGGATTGCTATTAGAATTAAGGTATCAACATGGAATGTCAGAGGTTTAGCAAATAAAGAAGAAGAGTTGACAGAAATTTTAAAAAGGGCCAGAGGGGAGACATAGCGTCCGTAATACAAACGAAGAAAAAGCTGTAGGGTAACAAGTATGTAAGAGAATGTTTGACGTTATATAACGGAACACGAAAACAGAAGAGAGTATTCAAAGAGGTTGTTGTCATTTACATACATAAGAGATGCGAGAAGAGAATTATAGGGTACAGTTACATAAGCGAAAGAATTACAGTTTATACTGTCAAAGAAAAGAGACAAAATTTTTCTATCCTTTACACATCTGATGAAGGGACAAAGAGAAGTGAATAGATTTTTACAACAAACTGCAGTCGGTTTTGGACAAATATAACAATAAGTATCAGAATACTGACAGGAGATTTAAACGCAAGGATGGGGAATAAACCTATCCGAAAGTTTGTGGGATCGATGGGAGAAAACATCTAAATAACAGTGGAAGATTGCTTGGAGATTTTGTTTCCTTTAACAAACGAAAGACAACCAATACATTCTTCCGATAAAAAATCCATAAGTATTCTTGGTCACCTCGAAGATGTAAGCCTTTCTGACTAAATTATCATTAAGGAAAAATTATAAGGCAATTTAAGGGACCTAGAGTGTGCAGGGGATATAACATAGATCCTGATAGTTTCTTAGTGATATCTAGAATGGATATTTACATCGAAAACGGAGACTTGCCACACATCGAGCAATGAAACGAGCTCACCAAGAATCTTGGAACAGGTGTATACGTAACTGAAGACGATATTCACGCAAGGCGAAATATAGCTTATAAAACAAAGAGAATGTTCAATCGAACAGAAAAAGGGGTTGCTCAAATAAAAAACACCCAACACCAAAATGGATAGAACTTTAAAGGAACTTATGGTATGAAGAAATGTGCTCCACAGAGAATATAGAGAATGAAATTGAAATAGGACGTCTAGAAAATTTATGTATGGATGAATTATGAGAAGCCCTCAACTTCACAAAAAAGAGCTACTGCATGGATGGTATATACGCTGAACAGGTAAAATATGGAGGCTCCTCTACTGCAGAAGAGATTACTACATTTATTTAATACACTCCTGGAAATTGAAATAAGAACACCGTGAATTCATTGTCCCAGGAAGGGGAAACTTTATTGACACATTCCTGGGGTCAGATACATCACATGATCACACTGACAGAACCACAGGCACATAGACACAGGCAACAGAGCATGCACAATGTCGGCACTAGTACAGTGTATATCCACCTTTCGCAGCAATGCAGGCTGCTATTCTCCCATGGAGACGATCGTAGAGATGCTGGATGTAGTCCTGTGGAACGGCTTGCCATGCCATTTCCACCTGGCGCCTCAGTTGGACCAGCGTTCGTGCTGGACGTGCAGACCGCGTGAGACGACGCTTCATCCAGTCCCAAACATGCTCAATGGGGGACAGATCCGGAGATCTTGCTGGCCAGGGTAGTTGACTTACACCTTCTAGAGCACGATGGGTGGCACGGGATACATGCGGACGTGCATTGTCCTGTTGGAACAGCAAGTTCCCTTGCCGGTCTAGGAATGGTAGAACGATGGGTTCGATGACGGTTTGGATGTACCGTGCACTATTCAGTGTCCCTTCGACGATCACCAGTGGTGTACGGCCAGTGTAGGAGATCGCTCCCCACACCATGATGCCGGGTGTTGGCCCTGTGTGCCTCGGTCGTATGCAGTCCTGATTGTGGCGCTCACCTGCACGGCGCCAAACACGCATACGACCATCATTGGCACCAAGGCAGAAGCGACTCTCATCGCTGAAGACGACACGTCTCCATTCGTCCCTCCATTCACGCCTGTCGCGACACCACTGGAGGCGGGCTGCACGATGTTGGGGCGTGAGCGGAAGACGGCCTAACGGTGTGCGGGACCGTAGCCCAGCTTCATGGAGACGGTTGCGAATGGTCCTCGCCGATACCCCAGGAGCAACAGTGTCCCTAATTTGCTGGGAAGTGGCGGTGCGGTCCCCTACGGCACTGCGTAGGATCCTACGGTCTTGGCGTGCATCCGTGCGTCGCTGCGGTCCGGTCCCAGGTCAACGGGCGCGTGCACCTTCCGCCGACCACTGGCGACAACATCGATGTACTGTGGAGACCTCACGCCCCACGTGTTGAGCAATTCGGCGGTACGTCCACCCGGCCTCCCGCATGCCCACTATACGCCCTCGCTCAAAGTCCGTCAACTGCACATACGGTTCACGTCCACGCTGTCGCGGCATGCTACCAGTGTTAAAGACTGTGATGGAGCTCCGTATGCCACGGCAAACTGGCTGACACTGACGGCGGCGGTGCACAAATGCTGCGCAGCTAGCGCCATTCGACGGCCAACACCGCGGTTCCTGGTGTGTCCGCTGTGCCGTGCGTGTGATCATTGCTTGTACAGCCCTCTCGCAGTGTCCGGAGCAAGTATGGTGGGTCTGACACACCGGTGTCAATGTGTTCTTTTTTCCATTTCCAGGAGTGTATGTATGGAGAAAGGGAACTATTCCGGAGGCATGATCATAAGCAAACGTTAGATCACCGTTTAAAACAGGAGGCTGCAATAGCTGCGAGAACTATAGGGGAAATAGTTTACCTGTCAAAGCATACAAAGATTGTGCATGAACAGTGAACAAGAGTTTAAACGTTAATGCTGAGACGGGATTTCGGACGGGAAGATCTGCAACAGCTGCAGTATTCATAATAAAACAACTAATCGAAAAATAGTGAGCATAATAAGGAAACCCATTTAGCGTTAATTTATTTTGTTACGGCATACGATAATGTTAACGGAAACTGTGAAGAATTATGAGGAAAAGAGAATATCCACAGCATCAAATAAACGTTTCAAAAAGTCTGGCCGGCCGATGTGGCCGAGTGGTTCTAGGCGCTTCAGTCCGGAACCGCGCTGCTGCTACGGTCACAGGTTCGAATCCTGCCCCGGGCATGGATGTGTGTGATGTCCTTAGGTTAGTTAGGTTTAAGTAGTTCTAAGTCTAAGGGACTGATGACCTCAGATATGAAGTCCCATAGTGCTTAGAGCCATTTGAACTAGGAAATCTGTACAAATTTAGATACAAATGGACACAACCTATAGCCACAAACGGTGGAGCAAGACAAGGGTGCAGCATTTCCCCCAGTTTTTTTATATGATGCATTTCGGAATTGGGAGTAGATTTTTAACGGAGAAATTAAGATTAACAGTAAGTCCCGCTTGAATTCTCTTTTATATGCAGACGACGCCACACTGCTAGCGGATAATGATGATGACGCACAAAAGGGAATACGTTTATTAGGTAAGGTGTGTGAAGAGTACCATTTGACGATTTCATATAAGAAGACGAAATCAGTGGCTTTGAAAGGGAAATATAATGCGCGGACTAACATTGTGATCAACAACAGAACGCTAGAAAGGTCAAAAATTTTAATTATTTAGGGTGTGACGTCACAGATGAGTATGACGAAAACATAGAGAAGAAATGAACAAAGTTTCGGAATATATAAGCAACAATAAAAGATGTCTAAAAAGTAAAACGAGGAAATTTTATGAGACAATGACAAATGGTTCAAATGGCTCTGAGCACTATGCGACTTAACTTCTGAGGTCATCAGTCCCCTAGAACCTAGAACTAATTAAACCGAACTAACCTAAGGACATCACACACATCCATTCCCGAGGCAGGATTCGAACCTGCGACCGTAGCGGTCACGCGGTTCCAGACTGAAGCGCCTTTAACCGCACGGCCACACCGGCCGGCCAGACAATGACAGTTCCAACGTATGTAAACAAGCACAAGTGAATGAATCGCAACATAAGTAAACGTCAAGAAAGTCGTGTATAAGCAACAAAGATGAGGTTCTAAGAGCGATAAAGAGATGCATAAGAGCCGACAGATTTCGAAATTCGGGATTTTAGGAAATAGCGGAATAATTTTACATCCCCAATTAAATATAAGAAAATATGAGAACCGGTAATGAACATCTCGAAAGAATCAACAGAGAAAGATTACTTTTCCAGATAAGATTTAAGCCACTGGGAGAAATAGTCAAGGAAGACAGAGGGAGTGATTGGTGCCGTAACAGGCAAAAAAAAAAAAAAAGGCCTGACGCGTGAAGTGGTGGTGGTGGTGAAGAAAAATACAATAATTTCAAGGCGAGAGAGACAGATATTGCGATACCCTATTAGCTGCAACACGTTCGATTAAAAAGTAGGATACAAACAGGAGAGAAGCTGTAATATCACACGAAATATTGCGATTTCTCGAGTGCTGGAGACGATTAGATTTCGGTCGACCACATGCCAAACTCTACGTCCTGAACGAGCAGACCGGCGCGAGCTGTGAGTTGTTGAAGTACGAAAAAAATGGCTCTGAGCACTATGGGACTCAACATCTTAGGTCATAAGTCCCCTAGAACTTAGAACTACTTAAACCTAACTAACCTAAGGACATCACACACACCCATGCCCGAGGCAGGATTCGAACCTGCGACCGTAGCAGCCTCGCGGTTCCGGACTGCAGCGCCAGAATCGCACGGCCACAGCGGCCGGCTGTTGAAGTACGCACCCTATATTTTTTTCAGAGTCCTTGATAGATTGTTGCTATAACAGAGTTTTGTAATGTGCTTGTGGAATATGAATCAAAAACGTTCCAGGACTCATCTTTGCTGTCGTAGACTCTTTCTTCAACGGAACCTTCCATCATGAAGGTGTTTCTAACTTAAGTATAAGATGATATTGACGAGCTTCTTTAGCTGCTGTGTAAACATGTTTCTATGACATTTTCGATCCGATATCGGCCATGGCATCCTACAGTTTTTGGGAGACAGGATGTGGCAGAGTGAAGAAAATGCCTCTAGCACTGATCACTTTAAATCCTTACAAGCCGAGAAGATTTTTTAGTTTTGGCCGAGTGTATATTTTTATGCACATTATGGTTCATAAATATCAGTTACACTAGAGCGACGGTACGGTCGCAGGTTCGAATCCTGCCTCGGGCATGGGTGTGTGTGATGTCCTTAGGTTAGTTAGGTTTAAGTAGTTCTAAGTTCTAGGTGACTGATGACCTTAGAAGTTAAGTCCCATAGTGCTCAGAGCCATTTGAATTGAACTAGAGCGACGGCTGCACAAGAACACTGACTGAATGATCATAACCAAACCGTTGAAACGAGCGTGAGTTGTAGCGTTCCCTGCATTCCTTACATCCTTCTTAGCTGACGTGTTCGTTGTTGTCTGATTATTACGTACTTCTTAACGAATAAGCTTCAAAGACTTGTCATCTAACTCTTCACCTTTTCTTTTAACAGAATTCCGTGATATTCTTCTGTTCAATAAGTATTCTGGAGCTGGTGAGTGGTCATGACATCAAGTTTACGCTGCCTCCAATAAATAAGTCAGGAGAGCACCGCGAATTTGTGACACATCGTACTTCAGATAGTAGAATTCTTGGCTTTGCAAATTAAATTAACTTTACCACCATCATTAAAAATGTTGCAAAATCAACCTCTGCCACAATTTCGCTTTAAATGGCTAACTTAAATTAGACAACGAAACACAGTGCAGATGGCTAACTTGTTGGAACTTGGACCGTTCTGATACCTGAGTACAAAGTTTTCTAAGTTGGTGTAAGAGTTTAACTGACCGTTTTCGGTACAACTCCCGAGATGCCATCCATAAATGTGATCAGAACTGCTGTACGAATTTTTTTACGTAGTGCAACTGAGTCTCCCATTATTGCAATTATCTCATAAACTAATATCTGCACAAAAAAGTCGTTGGGGGTTTCTGTAGAACTCTTGGGAATATAATCAGAAATTGTAATCATAATTTTTTCGCAGTTTGGCAAGTAATTTTTAACAAAATTAAAATTTTTCCGACTACTATTGTTTTATCCGAAAATTATTCAACTTTTAGACAGAGAACTGTAGAACTATATAATATCTGTCAACAACTCTGAAAAAATGCAATTTCTCAAAAGTTGGATGGCAGCTTCAGCAGACTGACCAGCCACTGTTGAATGCTAGGAGCTGTTGGCAGAGCAGTGCCGTACTGCCGCCGAAACTCAAGCCCTGCAATTGCCATTGAAGTGCACCTGTTGAAATATTGTTATCGCTATCTTGACTTATCGCATGCTGGGTAATGAACGAGCGAGGCAACTGAGGCAGGTAGACCGCTGTCGGCAACCTTACTAAACCAGCAGCCTACAACTGGTGCCGAGGTAAGCTTTTAATTTTGATACGCTAGGTACATGGTCAAGTCATTTTAATGTGCCCATAGCATATGTTCGATGTCAACGTGCAGCACCTGCAGTGGAGGTCATATATGGCGTGTCGGGGAGTCGTAATGCGAAAACGGAGTGATTGATCTGACGTTTAAAAGGGCATACCCATTCGCGTTCGGAATAAGGATGGAGGCTTTTCCTAAACAGATAAGTTTGTAAACTGTTCACGTGCCGCCGTAGTTAAGGCATTTCGTGCATGGCAAAATGTTGCTGTCCAAAACCGGGGCGGAGGCAACTGCGATGCCTTAGATGACAGGGGTAAACGACGGCTGCGGAGATGTGTACGGGCGAATAGACGTGCAGCTGTTGAGCAACGGACCATCCAGATGAACCAAGGGGCTACCAACGGTGTCTTCTCACGACCGTTGCTGAGTACGGGCAGCCACAGCAGGTGCCTGGTTCTTACACCCATGCTGGCGACGGTGGCTGGAATTTGGACGCCAGTACTGCAATTGGACGTCCACTGAGACGGTCTTTTCCGATCAATCATATTTTATGCTCCATTGGAGAGATGGCCGTTGATGTGTAGGACCCTGCAACAATCGGGTTCCAGGCCGGAGGAGGAAGCGTTTTGATCTGAGGAATGTTTTCGTGTCATTCCCCAGGGAGATCTCGTCATTCTGGAAAGTACAATGGATCAATAAAAGTATCTTGGAGACACTGTTCACCCTAAAAGCAGTTTGTTTTCCTCAGCACGATGGCGCCTACCAGCAGGACAATGGAAAGTGTCATAGCTTGCAGCGTAGTATACATGGGAGCACCAGGATGCGTTTAGAGTACTCCCCTGGCCAACAGACTCCCCCCATCTGAACCTAATAGAGAATCTATGGGACTATCTCGATCGGCCTGTAAGCGACGTGGTCCCTCAACCGAGAAACATAGGTGGTACGGCTCCACATCTATGTCGATACCTTACAGAACACCATTGGTTCTCTTCTTGCACGTCTCGCAGAGGTCTGAGCTACCGAAGGTGATTATTCAGGCTTTCGACAGCTGGTCACGTTAATGTGACCCTAAGTTTTTATCTTCATTCATCTATAAGACAGAGTTTGTGATTTAGAAGCAGTTACCATAATTATCAGCGTTAGTAGATTAACACAAATTGTAATCAGTGCTTGTCGGTGCACTTTACAGAAGTAGCCTATGGGGCTGTCTTCTGCCTGTTGACACAATAAATATATGTTTTTGGATATGGTCCGCCTTCAGCAAAACACAATTTTGTTTTTTAACCCAAACATGTTTCACTGCAGTTGCAGCATCTTCAGTGAGCTTTTATTTTATGGCTATGAAAGATAATGAAGCTTATTCACTGTTTGTATACGTGTAATCACTAGTTTTTAAATCGCAATTAAAGATATTTGAAAAAACACATAAAATTATGAATTCACAGCTTTTTTACCACTCTGTGATTTTTCTGATGTATTGTGTTTCTACAGTGACTGTTTTGTTCCAAAGTTTCACATCTGCAACCACTTACATCTTAAAGTAGATAAATTTTTAAGCCAAAATTACGATATGAAAATTGTTATTTCTATGCCTGAAATTAATTAATTCTGTGTGTGTGTGTGTGTGTGTGTGTGTGTGTGTGTGTGTATCTACATTATGTTTCACTTACATTTTCTTTTTCTCATCTTCATCACTGTCAGACACTATATATTGAGCTGTCACTGTCACTGTTTCACTGTTTACCAGCTGTAAAAACAAACTTGGCGGACAGTGGAACAGTTGAAGGTGTAAAAACAAGATGGCTCACGGTGGAACATTTGAAGGTGTTCCTGGCGGTTGTTTTGAATCTTTCAGAGGTGTCTGTGCATTTTTCATATTTTGTGTGTGTTTGTTTGTTTGTGTGTGTGTGTGTGTGTGTGTGTGTGTGTGTGTTGTGTGAAAAGGAAGAGAGAGAGAGAGAGAGAGAGAGAGAGAGAGAGAGAGAGAGAGACAGTGGGTTTGAGGATTTTTTTGATGAAACATGTTTGGGTTAAGAAACAAAATTGTGTTTTGCTAAATGTGGACCCTATCCAAAAAAGACATATTTGTTAAAGCAAACGCAGAAGAATGAGCTTCAACCCCAAGATGATTTCGTTGACATAATGTTTGATTCGTTCCACTGAATAAAATATTCCAAGCTATTATTCCATGATTAGAAGAATTTCTCCACAGTCAGCTAGCCTGTGTCTGCGTCGGACCTCCGAAAAAGTTGCATCCTCCATTGAAGACGTACTTCGCAGACGCGGACTAAACGTTGGGGTTTCAACGAGAAATTTATACGACCTCGCATAATAGCTCGAAATATATTTGTCGGACGCAAAATTTCACCTTTTAGAATTGGTATCGTTTCACATTTTCATTAATGATGCTATTTACGAAAGTCGCTGGGTGAATTAATGAATGCCGCTTCCTCTTCTTCTCCTTTGCACTTCAAATATTAAGCCTTCGGCCGTTATAGTGCCCCACCTCTCCCCAAACTTCTTCAGCCTACCGGATTATCGTTTCTGACTTTGTGAGGTAGTCTGCCTCTTTTGATTCTGTCTAGAATATAAAAAAAAAATCATATAGAAAGTAGTAATAGTGTGTTCATCAGAGACAAGGATATGGTAAGGTGTGCTCCAGGGAAGCGTGATAGGATCGCAGTTATTGTCTACATACATATGTGGCGCGGTGGACAGGGTAAGCGCAGTCTGCGGCTGTTTACTGATGATGCCGTGGCTTTTTAGAAGACGTCGTCGTTGAGTGGCTGTAGGAGGATACTGGTGTGATGAATGGCAGCTAGCTCTAAATGTAGAAGAATACAAGTCAATACAGATAAGTAGGGAAAACAAACCCATAATGTTCGATTCCAGTGTTACTAACATGCTGCTTCTCACAGTCTCTTCGATTAAATATCCGGGCGTAACGTTGCAAAGTGATGTGGAATGGAACGAGCGTGTGAGGATTGTGGTAGAGAAGGCGAATGATCGAGCTCGCTTTATTCGGAGAATTTTAGGGAAGTGTGGTTTATCTGTAACGGAGACTGGGTGTAGGGCACTAGTGCGTCCCATTGTTGACTTCTGTTAGAGTGTTTGGGATCCGCACCAGTTCGGGTTAACGGAAGACATCGAATCAATTCAGAGACGGGCTGCTATATTTGTTACCAGTAGGTTCGAACAACACGCCAGTATTATGGAGATGCTTAGGAAACTGAATTGGGAATCACTGGAGTGAAAGCGAAGTTCTTTTCGAGGAACAGTCTTTTCTTCGTATCTTCCAAAGTTTTCGCTATTAACTTAATCTAATGCATTTTTCATTCAACTAATGCTAAGTGGATCCCTCGATTAGAATCTGTATGCTTTTCAGTGATCTGTTTCATCACAATTACTGTGCCTTTTGTAGATTTTCCTTTACAGCAGCCGTTCCCAACCTTTCTGACACTACTGCCCGTGAGTGCAATCACATATTAGTACTACTAGCGCCATCATCAACATTAGCACGTAACTAAACTTTCGAATGACAAACAATTTTCTTGAAACACTTCTAGTTTTAAAATGACGATTGGTAAACGATACTTATTTTTTGTAGGTGTTTCACTAAACAACGACTTAGCAAGTTAGTGAGTCAAACGGTACTTCTAATTTGTGAACTTTTTTTACGGAGTGATGAAGCAATTCTAAATGCATATCTCAATGCATATCGAATTCACGAGTGCTATCCATAACTCCTCAGAAAAGGAAGCTACCTATCCACATTAAGGGTAGAAACTTGCTACAACACTTGCTCTGCACCACCCCCTGCCTAGCGCCACTTGCTTCAATCACACCTTGCACCCCCATTTACAATAAACAAACTTAAAATTTGTGCGTTATCCTTGTTATTTTTAAATAGCTCGATTGCTCGACTCCTTACTTATGAACTGACATAAACTAGAAGACTTTAGACTGTCAATGATTTGTATCTAATCACTACTAACAATAATAGTAGTAGCCATTACATAGTTACTGTTGTGTTGCGCTGTCAGTTAGCTTATCTATTGGGACCTGAATAATGAAACAATTTTTTGTCCATGTGGCAATTACCTACGATTCAGAGAAGGAATTTTCATGATATATTTAAACATACTTGATGTATAAGTCTCATTTTTAATGTCACTGATGAACGGTGCAAAGTACGTTTGTGTCTAGTGGGTGTATTACGTGAGAAAGATGTTCACGCATTCGTTCCACATGGGTAACTTACATAAACAATATTACAGTCTTGAAATACTGGTAGTAGGAATGATCTTTTAAAACTAATTTAGTTTCGTGACTGAATCACAATAAAACTCTTGCTTTTACCTCCCAGGAAACTGAATTTAACCCCTCAGGGGATAGATTGGGAACCACTGCTCTGCAGAAACCCATTTGTTCTTTTTGCACGTAATAAACATTGTGATACTAATTTTAATCCATGTTCAGAATTCTAGTGTAAGCTTGCTCACTGCATCCAGTAACTCCTCTATAATTCTAGCAGTTACTTTTGTACCCTTTTTATTAAAAAAAAAGTGATGTAACTTTATGTTGTTGCATGCTCTTTGTAATGACACTTTTCTTAAAACACGTATCGGATAGATTCAGTACGCTCAGGTGGAGAGGAACTCCACAGTGTTTTAGTTTATTGTTGATGCTGTTCATGCCTGAATGCGCTGGTACTGGTTTTAACAATGTAGTGACTCGGCTAAAAGCTTTTAGACGGTCCAGCTCTGAGCGCGGGCCGCCTCGTGCAGGCAGAGTGTAGCGGCCACCTCCTCGCAGCGGCTGCTGCCCTGGCCCGTCCGCCGCAGACTCAATCTCAGCTCGCTCGCTCCGCCACGCCACGAACAGCACTCCTGTCGCACCGAGTCCCTCCCTTCCGTTCCCCCTTTCTCCACCTCCTCCTCCCCCACCACACCTACAACACCAGGCCAGTCCAGTCAGTAAAGGCCCCGCTCCCATTCAGAAACGAGCTAACCAGTTGCGGCGTGTCGTGGTGATGTTCTCTCTCGCACTTTTGCCGTTTGCGGACTCTCATTATGTCACTAAAGAAATGCAACAAACGAGTACCATAGCAAATGAATAGAAATGTCGTTCATCCGAAGAGATATTCCGCCTGAAGAAGACACTGTTTTTCTTTACGCAAACCCATTACAGCACTTTTCATAGTTTTCAGCGGAATTTTTTATTGTTCACTCTGAAAATTATTATTACTGTTATTATTATTTATTTTATAGCCTTCGAGGACCACTGTAGCCAGTTACATAAAGGTTTATACGAGTTGTATCCAAGGATCTCGGGTGTCCAGCCGGATCCGATCATCGAAGTTCCACGATATTCCGGTGAATAACCGTTCCGTCGGCCGCTGGTGAGCGAGCGGTTCTAGGCGCTTCAGTCGCAGGTTCGAATCCTGCCTCGGGCATGGTTGTGTGTGATGTCCTTAGGTTAGTTAGGTTTAAGTAGTTCTAAGTTCTAGGGGACTGATGACCTCAGATGTTAAGTCCCATAGTGCTCAGAGCCCTTTGAACCATGTTTTTTAATAACCGTTCCGCCATCATCAGGTGGTGCTAATGATGTCGGAACGGTTATTCGCCGGAATATCGTGGAACTTCGACGATCGGACCCGGCTGGACACCCGAGAATCTTGGATACAGCACATTCGCCTGGAAAGCCTCAGATCACATGTTTATACGAGTTGTTCAAAATAAAATTCAGTTCAATATATTCAGTAATAAAGTGGTTATGCAAGCATTATTATAATTTATTATTATTGAACGGTGGTTTGCTCTTTTGTCTGCCCAACATTTCTTAATTCTTTCAAATATTTTCTTTCTTTCTTCTTCAGAGATCACTCTTGCTGCAATCCTTTTATTGATTTTCATTTACGGTCTGGTATGTGTGTATCGTAGTATTCTGGATTTCTCTGTTTTGTTTCTAGGTCATCTACTTTAATCTGAAGTTCCCTTATCTTCCTTAATTTCTGCGATCCTTTTAGTGTTGCTCTTACCATTCCACAATTCTTCTATTGTTCCATTACTAATTCTGTTTTCTGGTGTTCTCATCACACGTCCAAAGAATGAGATGCGTTTCTTTCGGATCATGCTCATCACTGGTTCTATTTTCTTGTATACTGTTTCATCTAAAGCTATTCTTCAATACTAATTTACTTCATATTGTTTATTTATGCATTTCCTAATTATTCTTCTTTTCGTCGTTAGTAATTTATCAATTTAAAGAGCACCTAACAAAGACTGCCGAAAAATTAAAGACAAGAAACAACATTATTCAAAAGCTCTGTGGTACTACCTGGGGAGAAACGGCCACCACTCTCCGCACCTCTGCTTTAGCAATTGTATTCTCGGCTGCCGAATACTGTGCCCCGATTTGGCTAGACAGCCCACATGTAGAAAAGGTGGATGTCCAGTTGCATAACACTGTACAGATGATTTCTGGAGTAATTACACCCACTCCAACGCAATGGCTCCCAATATTAAACCACATCCCGCCGCCACACCTGCGACGTACTGACGCCCATGTACGTGAATACAAAAACATCATGGGAAATCGAAGCCTGCCAATCCACCAAGACATTGAGGCTGCAAACACTAATAGGCTTCGATCTAGGAACCCGCCAACAAGAACAGCAAGGAACTGTGTACAAGAAGGTTTCAGTATCACAAACGCATGGTCTGAGAAATGGAACGCATGGCAAAATCATAACATGCCTTGCATCACACAAAAGCCACCTGGTTTTGACCTACCACGCAAAACGTGGACCACTCTAAATAGGATTAGAACTCGTCATGGCAGATGTGCTTACTCCCTGTATAAATGGGGTAAAATACCATCCCGTCAGTGTGACTGCGGAGAAAGTCAGACCATCAGCCACATTGTTGAAGAGTGTTCCAGAAGAGCCTATAATGGGAGCCCCGACGACTTCCTGCTCGCAACTCCAGAGTCGATAGATTATATTAATAGACTTGATGTTTGTTTGTAATCGGTAAACTTTGTTACATTAGTAATGTTGGTATGCAATTATTAACGTTTGTTATATTAGTGATTTGTCTGTTTCTTATGTGTCTATTGCCATACGATAAATAAATAAATGTTAATTTCTGTTGTATTAGTTGTTTTGAAGACAGTTTCAGCTAAATAAGTTATTTCTAGTTGTACAATTTACTGTTTTATAAGGCTTTAATTCTGCACCAACAGAGAGCCTATTTTGTTGTATGTTTTTTTGACTTTATACTTTGCTTTTGATACTTATTTTTTTAATTTTTCCGGGTTTGTTTAGTCTAAATATTTAAATTCCTGGTCTTCTACTGTAATTCTTTTTGCAAGTGATAAATCAGTTAGCATACTCACTCTCTATTCAAAATATATTCCAAGGCCAATTTCATGTTCTATTTCAAAAGAAATTAATTAACTTGCCTAGTTCCTTGAACATTGGTGGCTAAGAGAGCGGGATCATGAGCAAATCCCAGGCAGTTTAAACTTACATAATTGTTTGCACTTCTAGTTGATCTGTTCTTTGGGTTATCGCCGTACAATTCTCTCACTATGTATTCCAGTGAACAGTTGAATGGTAATGGTGCCAGGCAGTTACCTTATCTTAAGCCTATTCTTATGAGGAGTCGTTCAGAAATTTCTCCTCGAAAACACTTTCGATTTCATGTTGGTTAGAGTAAGATCCATTTGTTTAGTTTCTTTTGGATCGAGTCTTAAATTTATTATTATTATTATTATTATTTATGTGTGTGAAATTGACTCTTAGCACTATGGGACTTAACTCCTAAGGTCATCAGTCCCATAGACTTAGAACTACTTATAACTAACTAACCTAAGGATATCACAAGCCTGAGTCAGGATTCGAACCTGCGACCGTAGCGGTCGCGCGGTTCCAAACTGTAGCGCCTTGAATCGCTATGCCACCCCGGCCGGCTATGTGAAATATTATGGGACTTAACTGCCGTCATCAGTCCCTATGCTTACACACTAATTAACCCAAATTATCCTAAGGACAAACACTAATACCCATGCCCGAGGTAGGACTCGAACCTCCGCCAGGCCCAGCCGCACAGTACATGACTGCAGCGCCTTAGACCGCTCGACTAATCCCGCGTGGCAGTCCTAGATTCCTTGTGATTTTTTATACTGAAGGTCTATGGGGACAGTCACATGTCTTCTTAAAGCCTACATATATTATTGCAAACGTTTATTCCATTTCGTGGACTGGACCATAATCAGTTTTAACCTAATAGTCTGCTCCGCACAGCTTCATCATGGTCTGAAACCTTCCAATTAGAATCTTGGATAACATCTTGTATGTGTAGTCTAGGAGAGAGAATGCTCTGTAGTTATCAGAATTGCTCTTATCCTGACTGTTGTGTGATGCGTGGATTATGGGCATGGTCCGACGTTCAGGGAATTGTTCTGCTGTTCAAATTTTTGCTAGAACCAAACTTATTATACAACTGTAATGTTATTTATATATACATAAAGGAGTGATAATTAGGCGTCACATTTTTCTTTGGTTTACATGTATAGCAAATGACATGTACTACCCGACTGGTACAGGAAATACTGTATGTTTACAATGTCGAAAGTTAGGTCTACAATACTGTTTCGAAAACGGATATTTATATAGTTTTAGACATACCTTACATTTTGGTAACAGGTTAGTTTTATGTTGGTGCTTCACAACACCATACATTTATAAAGCCTATTATCTACAAACAAAAAAACGGTTTCTGTTTTTATGTTTTTCGTCTATTGCAGACCGAAAATCACGTTATTTAGCAAATTACGTAAGATTTTTGATCCTCTAGCCTTGTTCCCCGTCATTTCCGACAGATTCAGACTATTTTCTTCGTAAACTGAAGTTTTGATGGTTTCACAGGCATTTTTATTTATTTTGTCACAAAAACAAAAAGTTTCATTCATCATCTAGCTTGTTATTGTAGTTGCATGAAACCTTCAAAACGTCCTTTAACGGAGAAAACAAGTACCTAACACATCGAATTACAGGAAAAAATGCAAGAGAATGGAGAATCGTATGTAACACGATAAGTAAGACGATTTTCGGTCTAAAACAGACGAAAAACGGAAAAAAGCAACTGTTTTATTTGTTTGTAGTTAGTAGACTGTATAAAAGTGTGGTATCTGTAAAGCTACAAACATAAAAATAACTCGTTAGCATCATGTAAGTTATGCCTAAAACTACATCAAATTTATTTTCCAAATATTTATTTTCCTAAATTTCGTCATAGCATAAGCGTACGTATTTCTTGTGTCAGATAATACACTCCTGGAAATTGAAATAAGAACACCGTGAATTCATTGTCCCAGGAAGGGGAAACTTTATTGACACATTCCTGGGGTCAGATACATCACATGATCACACTGACAGAACCACAGGCACATAGACACAGGCAACAGAGCATGCACAATGTCGGCACTAGTACAGTGTATATCCACCTTTCGCAGCAATGCAGGCTGCTATTCTCCCATGGAGACGATCGTAGAGATGCTGGATGTAGTCCTGTGGAACGGCTTGCCATGCCATTTCCACCTGGCACCTCAGCTGGACCAGCGTTCGTGCTGGACGTGCAGACCGCGTGAGACGACGCTTCATCCAGTCCCAAACATGCTCAATGGGGGACAGATCCGGAGATCTTGCTGGCCAAGGTAGTTGACTTACACCTTCTAGAGCACGTTGGGTGGCACGGGATACATGCGGACGTGCATTGTCCTGTTGGAACAGCAAGTTCCCTTGCCGGTCTAGGAATGGTAGAACGATGGGTTCGATGACGGTTTGGATGTACCGTGCACTATTCAGTGTCCCCTCGACGATCACCAGTGGTGTACGGCCAGTGTAGGAGATCGCTCCCCACACCATGATGCCGGGTGTTGGCCCTGTGTGCCTCGGTCGTATGCAGTCCTGATTGTGGCGCTCACCTGCACGGCGCCAAACACGCATACGACCATCATTGGCACCAAGGCAGAAGCGACTCTCATCGCTGAAGACGACACGTCTCCATTCGTCCCTCCATTCACGCCTGTCGCGACACCACTGGAGGCGGGCTGCACGATGTTGGGGCGTGAGCGGAAGACGGCCTAACGGTGTGCGGGACCGTAGCCCAGCTTCATGGAGACAGTTGCGAATGGTCCTCGCCGATACCCCAGGAGCAACAGTGTCCCTAATTTGCTGGGAAGTGGCGGTGCGGTCCCCTACGGCACTGCGTAGTATCCTACGGTGTTGGCGTGCATCCGTGCGTCGCTGCGGTCCGGTCCCAGGTCGACGGGCACGTGCACCTTCCGCCGACCACTGGCGACAACATTGATGTACTGTGGAGACCTCACGCCCCACGTGTTGAGCAATTCGGCGGTACGTCCACCCGGCCTCCCGCATGCCCACTATACGCCCTCGCTCAAAGTCCGTCAACTGCACATACGGTTCACGTCCACGCTGTCGCGGCATGCTACCAGTGTTAAACACTGCGATGGAGCTCCGTATGCCACGGCAAACTGGCTGACACTGACGGCGGCGGTGCACAAATGCTGCGCAGCTAGCGCCATTCGACGGCTTACACCGCGGTTCCTAGTGTGTCCGCTGTGCCGTGCGTGTGATCATTGCTTGTACAGCCCTCTCGCAGTGTCCGGAGCAAGTATGGTGGGTCTGACACACCGGTGTCAATGTGATCTTTTTTCCATTTCCAGGAGTGTATTTGGGTAAAGAGCAACTAAGAAACAGTGTGTTGTATAAGCCAGAATCTCACTCCAATTTTCTCCACAAGCATACAAAGGAGCATCGACATCCAAAAGGCTGATTATTTCTGGAAATGGTTGTTTTACGAGACCAATTGATCAAAAAATGGTTCAAATGGCTCTGAGCATTATGGGACTCAACATCTTAGGTCATAAGTCCCCTAGAACTTAGAACTACTTAAACCTAACTAACCTAAGGACATCACACATACCCATGCCCGAGGCAGGATACGAACCTGCGACCGTAGCAGTCCCGCGGTTCCGGACTGCAGCGCCAGAACCGCACGGCCACCGCGGCCGGCACCAATCGATCACCAGGCGCAAAATTTGCAATGCAGAATTTGGCCGACAGTATTCCTTATGACAAGACGGCATGTATGTTCTGCTTATTTACTGATTTTATTTTTTCGCAGACGAAAATTTTCTGGTCATCTCTCTTATATTAATAATACTGTGCAAAACAAACAAATAACGCAACATTATCAAATCAGCAGTTCACAGTATTGTTAATACATATATAATTTTTCTTCACTTATAGCTTCAGTGCTGTTTATCTCGCAGATGTCAGTAAATAACTATTACTCGTATCTAGGAGCTAATCTTTTGTTATTGTTTTTAACCAAAAATGTTTCACATAATTACTGCATCCATAATGTTTTGAGCGCACTGAAGGTAAAATACAAGGACGTAACACAAATAAACTGATAATTTTCAATAATGCCGATGATATTGCCATAATGGTAACACAGGTTCCCGTCATATCACCAAAATTAAGCGCTGTCGGGCTTGGCTAGCACTTGGAAGGGTGACCGTCTGGGTCTGCCGATCAGTGTTGGTAACCGGGTTGCACTTAGCCCTTGCGAGGCCAATTGAGGAACTACTTGACTGATAAGTAGCGACAGCCGTCATGAGAAACGACAACAGCCGGAAACGCGGTGTGCTGACCACATGCCCCTCCCTATCCGCATCCAGTGACGCCTATCAACTGAGGATGATACGGCAGTCGGTCGGTATTGATTCAGAATTTAAATTTAAAGAATGAAGCACACAGAGAATCCGTGCTTAATAAATTGAATTTTTCTTTGTGTCCCAAATTTTATATTGGCCAAACTGCTTGGAGTTTTAACATAAGATACTGAGAACATATGGTTGCACTCAGGCTAAATAACTTAAATAAATGAGCTTTGACTGCTCATCGGTCCCAATTTCGAAATACTACGATTTTCTGACAAAGGAGTGCACATGAATTCCTTGGAAGACATAGTGATATACAACCACATTCACAACACTGTCTGCGTCTTGAACGACCGACTGTAGTCGAGAAGTCAAATGTATCTACAAAACTTCTTCAAACTTCTGTAATTTTGTGCTGATAGTGGAAATATCTATGCTACCACAAGTGCACTGACAGTTAATCAAAATGAAAAAAACAGACATAAATGTAAAGAAAAACATTACCCCCCATCAGGCCTATAGTGAACTGTAGGAACAACCCAACATTCAAACTCAACAAAATGCTCTTCAGAATTCTCAAAGAAGTATACACATTCAATAATGTGAGAACACTTAAAAACACAACAGAATTTACAAAACATGTCAGAAACATAGAAGTACCTGATGGAGCCACACTTGCCTCATTTGATATATCGAACCTTTATTCCTCTGTGCCAATAGATCCCACACTACAGATAATCAATGCCAACCTGCAAAAGCACAAAAGAATCCCTTCAACTCATATTACTGAACTAATGGGCCTGCTTGAATTCACTCTTTCACAAAACTATTTTAAATTTAATAATAAAACCTACAAACAAACAGATGGTCTGGCAGTGGGCTTGAATCTTTCTGGATTGCTAGCTGAAATATTTATAAGTAACTTAGAAGACAAAATTCTGAATTCCAATCGCCACCTCCTCAAACATATCATCTACTACTACAGATATGTAGATGATACCATCATTTTAATCAAAGGCATTAAAGATGACATCAGTGAGTTGAACCAGTCATTCAACAAGTCCCATGAAAACATAAAATTCAAAGCCGAACACCAAGCAGATGACATTACCATTAGAATAAAGAATAACAGATATCAGTTTGAAATTTACCAGAAGCCTGCCACAACACATTCTGCAATCCACAACTCCTCTTGTCATCCCACAATCCACAAAATGGCAGCATTCCGGTACATGATCAATAAAACTATTAAACTACCACTCTCTGAAGACAAATGTGAACAAGAAATTGAAATAATAAAAGAAACAGCTATTTCAAATGGTTATAACAGCTCCATAGTAGTGAGAGGTTCCATGCCCTCTTTTGCATGTTGCCTCTCATTTTCATCAATTTTATTAATGTTCTATGTCATTGCACGGTGCTAACAGACCGAATAAGGTTATTGTAATGAGAGAATTTGTACTGAGAGCTCAAAAATGCTTTTCACTTGATTGCTATGCATGTTGGCTTACTTTCCTGGGTGGCCTGTGCGAGGCGAGCATCGGAGGACCCAGCACACTGCATTCCCGGTTTGGGGCTGCACTTCCACGAATTCTGAGGGTTTCGTACAGTAGCCTCAACCGCTTGGCGGAACGACTAACGTCGGTCGAGTTTCGCCTATTGTACGCAGGGCGAAACGACCTGTGAGACGTCTGAGTGTCGCCGCAATTTATGTGTTTACCGTTCCGGCACGTCCAGAACGAAGACTCTTGGCACCGACTGACTGCATTGTCCTCTTGATTCTGAGAATACTTGTGGACCGTGCCCTGCTGGGTGCGACTGTCTGGCGCCGTATGGCCGGTGGTCTAGGCAGGTTGTTTTCATAGCGGTCAAAGAGCAAGTTCAGTGCCTTCAGCTGAATAGGTGAGGTATGATTGGTCAACTTAAACTGAGGCTAGTTGATGTCATAAAGCCCTGCTCGAAATTGGAGGGAACGGTCGCTAATGGCGTGAATGATGTTCTGAGACAGTGTGGGGGAATTTCGGAATCAGCACTGAATGCTGATTCGCTGTTTCCGAGGTAGTAGGGAGTTGAACAATGTTGGCTTCACTCTTGTATTGCGCGGGCGCAGGGCATTCGGTATCTGATCTTCGTTGGAGTCGGATGGTCTTGCGACTTAGTCACACTTTTTTCGGCAGAACTTAGAATTCTCGGACAGCCTTCGAGGCCAGGGGTTGAAACAGACTTGCTGCACACCAGAAGTCGGCGCCTACATCATCAGAAAGCTGCCTACCGACGACCTGCTACAAATTTCAGGACTGGTAAAGTATTTTGCGACTCTGGCATTGTACGACCTATCAATTTTATACTGAAGTCCTCAGCAGCACGCGCGCTCGCTTTGCCACAAGTCCACCATGCTTGTTTCTCCATGTGATCCCATGTGAACTGTCACTACTAATCGCGATATTGCAATACAGTCGAGAGAGTAATATTTGATTGATTAGGACCTCCAGTCATTATCATCCTGCTATTGCACCACAGAGAGTAGGAGCCCTTGTTCTCGAGCCAACTCTTATTCGCATAGTAGTTCAGAGCACCCTATCCTTTAACTTATTGTTTGTGTCAATAATCGTATGCCTTTATGTTCTGGTGTATAATAAATCTCATTGTAATATATAAGCCGCATATCATTTCTTAGATATATGCAGAAGGCCATTTCCTGTTGTTTATTATGGTAAATTTCTCTTTTTTCTGAGTAGATTAAGATGTTTATTAAATTATTGTGTGTGTGCACTCTTATTTTACCAACTAACAGGGTCCACCATGATTTCCTTCCTTTACCGTTGCGCACATAATTAATTAGGTGGTAGATAAGGAGGGGGTCGAGTTCATGTCTCGTTCTCTTGCAAAATTCGTCTGAATTAAAGAGGTACAACCTCTTCTCCATCCCGGCACCTCGCCGTAAACACCCAAAATACTCAATAATGGCAAAGTAATCACAACACAAAAAACAAAAATAAAATAATATCTTCCATACAATCCCCTTTCTAGGTAACATTTCATATCAGATTGCCAATGTCTTCAAACGAAAAGGCTTAAGATTGGACAGAAGTTACTCCGAAACATCAGTTCATAGAACCCATCACAAAGGTCTGCCCAAAATCGCATGTTTGGACTGTGACTGCTTCTACATAGGCCAGACAGGTAGATCATTTGAGATTAGTTTCAAAGAACACATGGCAGCAATAAAAAACAGAAAATACCACACATCAGTAATAACTGCCACCTGCATGAAACAAAACACCTTGTTAACAACATAAATATGAGCATCCTACACATCCAACTAAAAATCAGGAAACTAGATATCCTTGAAACACTCCAAGTATACAAACACCAAACAAAACAGCCTGAATCCATCTTAAATGACAATATTTACAATAGTACCCTCT
Source organism: Schistocerca cancellata (assembly GCF_023864275.1). Classification (NCBI taxonomy): domain Eukaryota; kingdom Metazoa; phylum Arthropoda; class Insecta; order Orthoptera; family Acrididae; genus Schistocerca; species Schistocerca cancellata. The sequence goes on from NC_064632.1 coordinate 312,236,192, forward strand.
GTCTTCAGCAACTGCCTGCATCATTAAAATTGCAATGCACACACACACAAACACACACACACACACACACACACACACACACATACACACCTTAATATTTACCATAAATATTTAGTTATGTTACCATGACAGCCGCCAAATATACGACAGTTTGACCTCATTTTCAAATATATCATCACATCAACAGCTTTCACTCCTTGCTAGCTTGAAACTACACTTCTGGAAATGGAAAAAAGAACACATTGACACCGGTGTGTCAGACCCACCATACTTGCTCCGGACACTGCGAGAGGGCTGTACAAGCAATGATCACACGCACGGCACAGCGGACACACCAGGAACCGCGGTGTTGGCCGTCGAATGGCGCTAGCTGCGCAGCATTTGTGCACCGCCGCCGTCAGTGTCAGCCAGTTTGCCGTGGCATACGGAGCTCCATCGCAGTCTTTAACACTGGTAGCATGCCGCGACAGCGTGGACGTGAACCGTATGTGCGGTTGACGGACTTTGAGCGAGGGCGTATAGTGGGCATGCGGGAGGCCGGGTGGACGTACCGCCGAATTGCTCAACACGTGGGGCGTGAGGTCTCCACAGTACATCGATGTTGTCGCCAGTGGTCGGCGGAAGGTGCACGTGCCCGTCGACCTGGGACCGGACCGCAGCGACGCGCGGATGCACGCCAAGACCGTAGGATCCTACGCAGTGACGTAGGGGACCGCACCGCCACTTCCCAGCAAATTAGGGACACTGTTGCTCCTGGGGTATCGGCAAGGACCATTCGCAACCGTCTCCATGAAGCTGGGCTACGGTCCCGCACACCGTTAGGCCGTCTTCCGCTCACGCCCCAACATCGTGCAGCCCGCCTCCAGTGGTGTCGCGACAGGCGTGAATGGAGGGACGAATGGAGACGTGTCGTCTTCAGCGATGAGAGTCGCTTCTGCCTTGGTGCCAATGATGGTCGTATGCGTGTTTGGCGCCGTGCAGGTGAGCGCCACAATCAGGACTGCATACGACCGAGGCACACAGGGCCAACACCCGGCATCATGGTGTGGGGAGCGATCTCCTACACTGGCCGTACACCACTGGTGATCGTCGAGGGGACACTGAATAGTGCACGGTACATCCAAACCGTCATCGAACCCATCGTTCTACCATTCCTAGACCGGCAAGGGAACTTGCTGTTCCAACAGGACAATGCACGTCCGCATGTATCCCGTGCCACCCAACGTGCTCTAGAAGGTGTAAGTCAACTACCCTGGCCAGCAAGATCTCCGGATCTGTCCCCCATTGAGCATGTTTGGGACTGGATGAAGCGTCGTCTCACGCGGTCTGCACGTCCAGCACGAACGCTGGTCCAACTGAGGCACCAGGTGGAAACTGCATGGCAAGCCGTTCCACAGGACTACATCCAGCATCTCTACGATCGTCTCCATGGGAGAATAGCAGCCTGCATTGCTGCGAAAGGTGGATATACACTGTACTAGTGCCGACATTGTGCATGCTCTGTTGCCTGTGTCTATGTGCCTGTGGTTCTGTCAGTGTGATCATGTGATGTATCTGACCCCAGGAATGTGTCAATAAAGTTTCCCCTTCCTGGGACAATGAATTCACGGTGTTCTTATTTCAATTTCCAGGAGTGTATATGTACGTCAACTACTGGCACAAATTGTATATCCATCTGCATATTTTAAAGCATTAACCAATGCATTACCCCAGCCTTTAGGCAGTTATTACATGTAACAGATATAATCCTAAGACCCCCTGCTTTGTAAAGTTTGCTCTGTACAATCACTCTTTCCACCCTCTCTCTCCCTCTCACTTTCCCTTTCTCTTCCTCTTCCTCTCCCTCTGCCTGCAAACTTTCGTATCTATCTGTGATTCCGAACCAAAATTGTTATTTGTACATAATTTTACCTCTGTAGCCAATATGACTACTACACTTAAAGTTTGTGACATATCACCTGATTGTATAAACGAGTATGTCGTTTAAGCTATTTTAACTTGTCAAAATCGGATTTATATACTACCTGAAATATTTATTCCAGTGCATGAATTCGACACCTCAAAACAAACATCTCCAAATCCTTTAAAATTTATTCTGTAATAATGTTGTTACGATGTATATTCCTTGTACTTAGTGAAAATGTTTTCTCTTCTGCTATAAGATCCTTGCACCCAATAGTTTCCAGACGCTATACTTGTTTACAAAATATGACAGTATAAATGTGATGTGTTACGACAGCGAAAGGAACCTGTGACCACTGGAGGTACTCTATTTTACTTATTTTGTGTTTACCGTTAGATATACTTTTAGTTTTTTGGCAAAAGAAACCCAAAACCATTTTCTGACAGTGTTTTGTTTCTCCACTAGACCGTGCAACAAGTTCCTCCAAAAAATCGTAACGCAAGACACACACAAACGTCATACTAGCAAATGTAAATCCACCTGATGATGGAGATTTAAACCTTTGAAACGCGTCGTGGAGATAAATAAACAGTGACTGGTAACAGTAAACTTGTTGTTTCATTTAATTAAAATTGATATGTGGTTTCCATCACAATCTGCACTAAGAATGTTATTTTTACAATCACTATAGTAGAAGTGTTCTTCTTTGGTACAGCTAATGAAATGGCTAGCTGATGTGACTTCGGACATAAACATATATGAGCACCCCATGAAGGGAACGTGCTTTATCCACATTACCAAACATAGAAAACAATTTTAAAGTTTGAAACTGAATTTCATGAGTACTAATGGATAAAACAAATGAATACCAACGTCATTTTGTAGGGCACGTTTTATATATTATATTTTATGTAAATTGACACATTAAATATTTTATACTATAGTTTTATTGACATAATGTAAGTAACGTCATTTGATACCATTTGATACAAGGGAAAACTTGGTACTTCTTTTTAGCGGAATAGAAGATATTGAAAATAAAGCTGTGTTTTTTGTTACTGTAAACGTTGTGTGTCACAATGTTTTGTAATTAAAAACTTCGTTTGAAACAATGAAGATACTTATTGTTGAACTGTTTCTCTTTGCTATGTAAGCTTCATGTGATAAAGTGGTAGTAAGAATAAAATATAATATCACTTTTTCCCCAACATGTTCTTCACAGCCCAGTGTTAAAAGTTTGTGTAAAACACTCTAGCTTCTTCTCCACAGTACTCCTTCAAAACCTTGAGTTCCTGATACTTCTCTTTAGATACTGCTAGAGGACCTGTAAAGACAATTCATTAGCATCATATGAAATTATTCCAAAATAATATTTTATTATACAGGGTATCTGTAAAGGCACTATCCATTTCCATGAAAACGTTAACTGTTTTTTCTAGTCTCCTCAGATACTGCTACCTTAGTGTGTGTCTCTAAAGTCACTATCCGTTTCATGAAAAGATCACTGTGAAGGACATGGAGATGCAACTTATTTATGTGAGACAGTGTTATTAGCCCAAGCTCCAATCGAACACATCTGACCAGATCAAGGGAGGATCGCTGTATTGTGCACCAGGCACACATGTAACCTCTTCACATCTGTGCCTGTCACCCGAGAACAAGTAAGGGAACACACTATCACCCCACAATTATGGTCGGAGACCACAGCAACTAGCGAATAACCATCCCACGTTTAGGCTGTAGTTAACACCACAAAACAAAGGTCTGCCTTTGGAGCGGTGTCGTTACTGGTTACCATAGACTGTTGATGGATGGCGTCGTATTGCGTTCAGCTACGAATCACAGTTTAGCACTACCATCGATGACCATCTTCAGGGATTACGGACACGACCCGAAGAGATATCTCATTCTTCCATTGTTTGGTGTCACTGTATGGAGAACTATCGGATTTGACTATGGCTAGTAGTGACTGAGGGAACTCTGACAGCACAAGACTATGTCAAGGACATTGCAACTTCATGTGTGTAACACCCCACCCGTCACTTAGCTGGTTTGGCGTGTGTTCACCCCAACTAATTGACTAACAGATCAACAGAGAGTGCAAAACTGCTTCAATACCGGATAACGCAAAAAAGTAATATGGCCCTGTGACTCCTGATTGAACTGCGGTGGCAGTGTTGACATTAATTTATTCAGAATTGATCACTTTTAATTAACAAGGTGTGCACATTGTGAAACGTCCCCTTAGAACAAATTGTACATGACTGTTTAAGCTGACACACAATATTTTTAGCGCAACGCAATCTGACTTTCAAAAATCCCTACAAAAGAATGGCCCTGACTAACATTAACCTATACTTTTCACAAATCACTTACCTCACCAAAAGTCTTCGTTATTCGAACTACTGCAATACAGCGAGCCCCACTACTGCCAGATAAATAAAAGATTCAAACTACTGAAGGCACTAACTACTAATAGGCGTAGTTAGCAAATGAAAGATTTTGATAGAGAACAAACAATGTATTTACCTTAATAGTGTTGAAAAGTCATAATATACATAGCAGTTCATGACATCAAGTCTTACAAATTTCAAAACTCCGCCATCTCTCTCCCCACATCCACCACTGCTGGCGGCTCACCTCCAACTGCGCAACGCTATGCACTGTTAACAGCCAACTGCCCAACACTACAATGGCAGACAACAACGCAAACTAGCCACAGACTGCACACAGCACAGCCAGTGATTTTCATACAGAGCGCTACGTAACGTTGCCAATAAGAAAACATAAACAGCCTACTTACATAGCCCCCATGCTCCCCACAAAAAATTTTACAATTTGTTTTGGGCAGTGGCCAATACAGATTTGAAAAAATTTTTCATAATTACAGTAAGAAAGATATCAAATGCACACACTTATTAATACAATGTTGGTCAAAAGCTAAAATGTTCTTACAGTCCATAAAGACAGTCCTGATCATTCATCACAGTAAAATTGCGGTGGAATTTTTTTTTTTTTCAAAGTCTGAGCAGTAAAAGACAATGCACAAGGAAGTAGTGGATTTCCATGCAGTCTTTAAGAAGTAGTGTTGTCCTTCCAACGGAAATACAGTGCTGACTCTTGACATGCTGACAGGTAATGGGTCATAACAGAGCAAACCCACAGCAGAGTCATTCGACGTTTTGAAGAGTACTGGTAGGTAGGTCATCACAGAACAGACCCACTGTAGTCCTGGTAGAGATTATGGTATTGGTGGGCCACCAGACATGCAGACCCACTGCAGTCCTTGTAGAAATAATGGTATTGGTGGGCCATCAAAGGTGCATACCCACTTCAGTACTTGTAGAGATGGCCAGCAGCTATCTGTTGCGACTGTGCAGGTGCACAATCACCATCGAAGAGTTTTGCGGAGAATACAGCAAGTCCATAAACCACCACTTGTGCACTCACAAAGTTTTTGGAATTGTCATTAGAACCAGCAATCTACATCTACATCTACATCCATACTCCGCAAGCCACCTGACGGTGTGTGGCGGAGGGTACCTTGAGTACCTCTATCGGTTCTCCCTTCTATTCCAGTCTCGTATTGTTCGTGGAAAGAAGGATTGTCGGTATGCCTCTGTGTGGGCTCTAATCTCTCTGATTTTATCCTCATGGTCTCTTCGCGAGATATACGTAGGAGGGAGCAGTATACTGCTTGACTCTTCGGTGAAGGTATGTTCTCGAAACTTTGACAAAAGCCCGTACCGAGCTACTGAGCGTCTCTCCTGCAGAGTCTTCCACTGGAGTTTATCTATCATCTCCGTAACGCTTTCGCGATTACTGAATGATCCTGTAACGAAGCGCGCTGCTCTCCGTTGGTTCTTCTCTATATCTTCTATCAACCCTATCTGGTACGGATCCCACACTGCTGAGCAGTATTCAAGCAGTGGGCGAACAAGCGTACTGTAACCTACTTCCTTTGTTTTCGGATTGCATTTCCTTAGGATTCTTCCAATGAATCTCAGTCTGGCATCTGCTTTACCGACGCTCAACATTATATGATCATTCCATTTTAAATCACTCCTAATGCGTACTCCCAGATAATTTATGGTATTAACTGCTTCCAGCTGCTGACCTGCTATTTTGTAGCTAAATGATAAAGGATTTATCTTTCTGTGTATTCGCAGCACATTACACTTGTCTACATTGAGATTCAATTGCCATTCCCTGCACCATGCGTCAATTCGTTGCAAATCCTCCTGCATTTCAGTACAATTTTCCATTGTTACAACCTCTTGATACACCACAGCATCATCTGCAAAAAGCCTCAGTGAACTTCCGATGTCATCCACCAGGTCATTTATGTATATTGTGAATAGCAACGGTCCTATGACACTCCCCTGCGGCACACCTGAAATCACTCTTACTTCGGAGGACTTCTCTCCATTGAGAATGACATGCTGCGTCCTGTTATCTAGGAACTCCTCAATCCAATCACACAATTGGTCTGATAGTCCATATGCTCTTACTTTGTTCATTGAACGACTGTGGGGAACTGTATCGAACGCCTTGCGGAAGTCAGGAAACACGGCATCTACCTGTGAACCCGTGTCTATGGCCCTCTGAGTCTCGTGGACGAATAGCGCGAGCTGGGTTTCACATGACCGTCTTTTTCGAAACCCATGCTGATTCCTACAGAGTAGATTTCTAGTCTCCAGAAAAGTCATTATACTCGAACACAATACGTGTTCCAAAATTCTACAACTGATCAACGTTAGAGATATAGGTCTATAGTTCTGTACATCTGTTCGACGTCCCTTCTTGAAAACGGGGATGACCTGTGCCCTTTTCCAATCCTTTGGAACGCTACGCTCTTCTAGAGACCTACGGTACACCGCTGCAAGAAGGGGGGCAAGTTCCTTCGCGTACTCTGTGTAAAATTGAACTGGTATCCCATCAGGTCCAGAGGCTTTTCCTCTTTTGAGTGATTTTAATTGTTTCTCTATCCCTCTGTCGTCTATTTCGATATCTACCATTTTGTCATCTGTGCGACAATCTAGAGAAGGAACTACAGTGCAATCTTCCTCTGTGAAACAACTTTGGAAAAAGACATTTAGTATTTCGGCCTTTAGTCCGTCATCCTCTGTTTCAGTACCATCTCGGTCACAGAGTGTCTGGAGATTTTGTTTTGATCCACCTACCGCTTTGACATAAGTCCAAAATTTCTTAGGATTTTCTGCCAAGTCAGTACATAGAACTTCACTTTCAAATTCATTGAATGCCTCTCGCATAGCCCTCCTCACACTACATTTCGCTTCGCGTAATTTTTGTTTGTCTGCAAGGCTTTGGCTATGTTTATGATTGCTGTGAAGTTCCCTTTACTTCCGCAGCAGTTTTCTAACTCGGTTGTTGTACCACGGTGGCTCTTTTCCATCTCTTACGATCTTGCTTGGCACATACTCATCTAAAGCATTATGTACGACGGTTTTGAACTTTGTCCACTAATCCTCAACACTATCTGTACTTGAGACAAAACTTTTGTGTTGAGCCGTCAGGGACTCTGAAATCTGCTTTTTGTCACTTTTTCTAAACAGAAAAATCTTCCTACCCTTTTTAATATTCCTATTTACGGCTGAAATCATCGATACCGTAACCGCTTTATGATCGCTGATTCCCTGTTCTGCATTAACTTTTTCAAATAGTTCGGGTCTGTTTGTCACCAGAAGGTCTAATATGTTATCGCCACGGGTCGGTTCTCTGTTTAACTGCTCAAGGTAGTTTTCAGATAAAGCACTTAAAAAAATTTCACTGGATTCTTTGTCCCTGCCACCCGTTATGAACGTTTGAGTCTCCCAGTCTATATCCGGCAAATTAAAATCTCCACCCAGAACTATAACATGGTGGGGAAATCTACTCGAAATATTTTCCAAATTATCCTTCAGGTGCTCAGCCACAACAGCTGCTGAGCCAGGGGGCCTATAGAGACATCCAATTACCATGTCTGAGCCTGCTTTAACCGCGACCTTCACCCAAATCATTTCACATTTCGGATCTCCGTCAATTTCCTTCGATACTATTGCACTTCTTACCGCTATAAACACGCCTCCCCCTTCACTGTTCAGCCTGTCTCTGCGGTATACATTCCAATCTGAGTTTAAGATTTCATTACTGTTTACGTCTGGTTTCAGCCAACTTTCTGTCCCTAGTACTATATGGGCGTTGTGACCGTTTATTAATGAGAGCAGTTCTGGGACCTTTCTGTAGACGCTCCTGCAGTTTACTATTAGCACATTAATATTGTTATTCCCTGTTGCATTTTGCCTACTCCTACCTTGCCGCATCTCAGGAGGCGTCTTGTCGGGCCTAGGGAGGGGATTCTCTAACCTAAAAAACCCCCATGTGCACTCCACACGTACTCCGCTACCCTTGTAGCCGCTTCCGGCGTGTAGTGCACGCCTGACCTATTCAGGGGGACCCTACATTTCTCCACCCGATAGCGGAGGTCGAGAAATTTGCACCCCAGATCTCCGCAGAATCGTCTGAGCCTCTGGTTTAAGCCTTCCACTCGGCTCCAAACCAGAGGACCGCGATCGGTTCTGGGAACGATACTGCAAATAGTTAGCTCTGATTTCACCCCGCGAGCGAGGCTTTCCGCCTTCACCAATTCCGCCAACCGCCTGTACGAACTGAGGATGACCTCTGAACCCAGACGGCAGGAGTCATTGGTGCCGACATGAGCAACAATGCTGTTAACCAGTCCCTTGCTGAATTGTTAACACACGTGCAAACACTATCAGTCCCTACTTCTCACATATTGTCCATATACTAGGACCAACAGAAACGTGTGCAGTGAAATGTAACTTACAAGTTACTTAATTTGATGAACTGGTGACAATTACAATTTTATAACATGAGAATACAATTACAACGATACAAAATACAGAATTAAAGAACATAACAATACAGATAACATTTGTAGTACAGGCTTTACAAAAGAATCGAAATAACATATACATCAGTTTTACAGGAATTATGACATGAGTACATACATAAAGATCAGAATAACTTTCGAAACATCACCTTCACATATGAGCAACAAAACAGAATAAATAATGTCTAAACATCTTTTCAAAGTAAATAACATTATCAGAAAAATTCTACAATGTAACTCTCATCAGATAAACACATAAAGACAAGAAGAACACAAATATACAAGAGTACACAAACAAATAGCGGAATAACAGAAAGGGAAAGGACAGGGTTTGTTTTACTGCAGTATCTTGAAAACAAAACTTTCTTTACTTCTTGGAGATCTCCCTTCGTTCTTCATTATTTCAAAAAGTGCTATCTATTCCTGCTTTCTGTTCTTTTTTCGTAAAACTTCTCAATGCATTTCTTCCAATTCATCGCAACTCATTCTCTTATATAGTCTACCCCATCTTAAGCTAACTTAAATCTACTGAGCTCAGATGCTAAACTAAAGGACGAGGCAATGCAGCAGCACAAAACAATTAACACAAACAGCAATGACAAAAAATACAAATTGGCAAAGCTAGCAACAGTGAAACTAAATTGGCAAAGCAACTGCAATATTGTAACTAATATAAGGCACTGTGCAGCAAACAAGAAAAATAAATCAGTAGTAAAACTGGCTTAACAGAGTAATACAAAGTGACATTCAGTAGCACTATGCCTGGCAAACAGCAGCAGCAAATGCTATAACTTATACCTAAACATGACAAAGCTCAAGCAGAAAAAATATTACACTAAAGATAACAATGCAGATAAGGGAAATGTCTATTCACATCTTAATGTCTATGTAACTAAAGTGGTGCACCACAACTTATTCTACAAAAGGAATTGTCTTTTTGTGCTCCTTCGTTTTCTCTCTCTCTCTCTCTCTCTCTTTTTTTTTTTTTTTGAAGTACATCATAAAGTTATTATTTACTGAATCTGTAGGCGTTAAATATTTATATTAGTACATCTATAAAATTTTATTTTAACCAATGCTGCAGTGGAGCTAGATATTAAACAAAATAGGCAAAGCAAGGCGTGAAACGTCATTCACTAGCCATATGGCATTCCATAATGCAGTAAAACGTCTGTCAACTAGCAAGACAATAGACGTGAAATGTTTCTCATCATTTCATTTCAGTAAATATCATAAATTAAGAGCTCTACAGTGTAATCATTTTTTCAAGTTTGAGGGTGTCGTATTTACGATGCTTTCTGCAAAGGGATGTCAATAGCGAGGATAATGGCCTCTTTTTTTTCGTCTCCACCTGTGCCTATGGCTTTTTTCCAGGCGTCTGTCATGCAGCTGGGTGCCCACGACGCATTACGTGAAGGTGGTCACTTAACTTTCTTACCGAAATATTTACGACAGCAGTTTCCGCTACAGTGATAGTCTCATATAAAAATATTTCACTGGTCAAGAATTTGCGTTACAAATCTGTAGAAACAAAATCCTATGAATATAAGAGTGTTCAAAAAATATTTGTCGGCATTGTGATAAATTCAAGCATTTAGACACATTTCATAACTCTTAAAGTACGATTCTTTGTTTCCAACATACTTTTTCACAAGTCAGAGTCCCTAACCACTACTCATTATTCCTTACCATTATTACACATATACATATTCGTCGACACTTCTTCAATATTTCATCATAATAAATACGTAGCATAATCAAATTCCTCATATAGCATCAGCTTATTTATCATAAACATACCGCAACAGCGTAATACACATCGTCATCATAACATCATAAAACCTCAGACAAATCTCAAAAAAGGCATAGCTTTCTGCAATAATGTCAAAAAATAAAAAAAAAATTCTCTGCTCATTTCAATAGTGTCATCTACCTCCAACATACTTGAAAAAACATGAACCCATACCAAATACATCATTCAAAGCTCTCATAGTATCACAATGGTTCCGAAAAAACATGAACAGTTCACAAAATACAGACAAAATACAATTTCGTAAGTGTGAAGTTATCCAACGGTGTAGTTACGTAAACATCTGTCACTGATGTAGTAAAATAAATGTTTGTCTCCCTCAGTTAAATGATCAGGTAACTGTGTATTTTGTGTAGGAGAAATATGGTACCGATGTGTAAAGTTGTATAAGCAAATACCATATTAGCTAGGGCTCCTTGTGCTTGCCACACACATGGTACCATGTACCCCCCTGAGGATTAATGTAATTATACCCTCAGGTGTTACAGATTACAGCAATGGAATGAAATGTATCAGGGAAAACCTTTGTATCATTGTAATTCAAAAACCTTTAAAAATAAATATTTTAAGTACAAAATTAATCACTCAAATACATGTACTGTAGCGCTAAACTGTGCGTCTTGTTGTAAGATAATCTCTGTGGAAGTGTTGTAGTTATTGTCCTCTGAAAACTAAGTGCTGCAGAAGTCAATGTACTTACCGCATGATGAACAAAGGTGAAATGCTTTGCGTATAGATATCTTAGTTATTATGCTTATTGCAGTGATGAAGAAAGTACTGTGCTGTAACGTATTGTTGTGCTACGGAAAAGGCTGTCTCATTGTAGCTATACCGCAAAAGTTACTACTAAAACATGTTTTACTTTCCAGAATAATACAGAAAAACTGTGCAGATATAAAACAGAAACACTGCAAAAGCAACATTGTAAATTGTCACTCATTAGTAGCGTCGTGATAAAATCGTGTAGCTGTCACATAAACTAACCACTGTGTCGTCTGTTCACTATAACAATGCATTCGCAATTACTTTTATAAGTTACCTATGTTCTTGACTGGATAGTTAGTTAGCTTTAAAACATAGTTGCACGTTAACGGTTTGTAAGTGTGACAAAGAGTACTAGTAATGTGCAGTGAAAAATTTTATAGCAAAGACAAAATTAAAAAACAGATTATCTCTCAATAAACGGTTTTACAAGTGAAATGTGGTGCAATCCTTTACTCTTCCTAGTACGCAGAGTTTCAACTTCATAGCAATTATCATGTTGTATACGTTTTTTAAGGAATGCTAAAATTTGCTCAAGGTTAGCGTCTATGTTATTTTTCTCTGAGCCAGCCGGCGCACATGGCTGCCTGCGGTGCGAGTCATTGTCTGTTTCCTTGTTGGCGCTCGTCGTTATTGGAATTTGGAGGTCTAACGTCTACAAATTCACCTTGCCCAGAGGGCCCAACCCTGTTCAAATCCCGCCAGTTCTGATGAAATTCAGGTCTGTCGTTATGATTATATCGTCTGTCGTCATGTCGGTAATTCCTGTAGTTTCTTTCTTGTCGGTTAAGTGGTGGAGAATTTCTCCCTGAATTATCACTGCACGGTGGACCGTTGCATCTGAAGTTATTCTGTCTCCCGTGATAATAATAGTTCTGGTTGCCAAATTGTCTGTTTCTATGATTGTCTCTGTCATATTCATTACTACGGGAATGCGATCTTTCTCTGTAACTATTACTCTGCCAGTGGTTGTCATACGGGTGGTGTCTGGTTTGGTCACGATTTACGTTGTAAGAATAGGCTTGTCGTGGCCAGTTATTGTTTCTGTCGTCACGGAATCGTGACGGATGTGACCTGTAGTGATTGTTTTCCTGTTTTCGCATCCTGCGACTGTCTGTGTCAATTTCTAATTCTTGTAAGGGTCCCTGAAAAGCTTCAATGTCGTCTTTGCAACGCCCTGCCAAAATAATATTTCTTAAATGTTCAGACAATTTCATTGAGCAAATGCGGATGAGTTCTGAAGGGCTGTATGGGTTTGAAAGATATTGATTCTTATGCAACATGTCTTCAAAATATTTGACAAGACTGGAAAATTCAGATTGTTCAAAGTGTTTCATCATCATGGTGCTATGTTTTACTCGGTGTTGTGTAGCTTGAGACCAATATGCTGAGAGGAAGGCATGGTAAAATTCTCCTTCACTGTGACAATCATGAGTGACCAATCGCATTCTTACAGCTGGTTCATTCTCTAAATAGCCACACATAAATTCTAGTCTGTGCTCTAATGACCAGTTGGGAGGAAAACAATGAGAGAATTGATGGAGCCACGCTTGTGGATAAATATCATTGCCAGAATTCTTAAATGTTTTGAATTTACGTGTAGTAATGAACAGCTTATAGTCAAAATCATCATGTCGGCGAGTCGCATGTCGGTCATTGTTACGTCGTTTCGGCGGTTCCATCCCAAAATTCGGTGTACCTTGCCAATTTCTTTCATAATTTCCGAAATGCGCTGTGTTATTATTTTGTGGCTGTTCCGTATTTCAATGTCCCTCTTCCCGTATTGGGGCGCGAGTGTCCACTGAAATACGTAATTCTGGTCTTACCTGCGTCAACTGATCTTGTACTTCACGGATTTCTCTTTTGTACTGTGTATTGATTTGATTTTGATTTTGTTTGAATTTCCTAATTTGTTCATACTCTTCTGTGTCAGTGAAGGCTACGGGTCTTGTGTCATTCAGATCATCTTGTACCTTTGTAGATAAGTTAGTGAACTGATCCGAAAGTTCGGCTACTTTCTCCAATAGTGAACACATTTCCTCAGTGTGTTTTTCTGAACCAAGTTTCAGAGTGTCCATTTGTGTTGAAATCGAATCTACTGTGTCCTCTAAGTTTTCCTGAGTTTTTGCAAGTTGCGTAACTGAATCGGTAGATGCAACTGAGTCAATTTTAGCCCACAAGGTCTCATGATTTTCATGAACAATGGTTTGCAGTGTAACCTCCCCGTGAAAATAGAAAGTCAGTGTTAATGAAAATGTGCCAAATGCCGTCTTCCCACAAAACTGAATAATAAAAATGAGCCAAGCTCAACCTCCTTGCAAAATTAAAGAATAAAAAAATTGCACAATGTCCCAAATGTAAACTCTCCACAAACATTAACGAATGAACATTGCTCATAAAACCCACAATAACATTATTTAAATAATGATCTATGAACTGAATGTAACATCTGAACAGCAATAATTAAACCTGATAAATCTTATAAGGGCACCTGCGCTGACCTATGGCCCTGTGAAATAATTAAACCAAAATTCTTACCTCAGTAAAACTGCATCTATATCTGCTCTTATTTTTCGGCATAGCTTCGTGCAATGCTGGCCTGTACTTAATTTTGATTGTTGGAGGGAATGCATAGGAAATATTATTTAACTTGAAATGAACCTTTTTCTTTAAAAAGTTACTTTATAGAAAAATTATTATTGGGGCATTTTTTTTGAACAAATCAATTACAATTAACACACGTTATTAGCTGAGCGCAATGCTGCTTCATTACCTTTTACGATATTACACATCGTCCTGAATCGTGACCAGAGTCGCGGGAAGATCGCGCCGCCGACGCATGCCGACGTCTGCTCGGTACAACTGTCCACTCGCTACTACTGTTTCCGACTGACTACTACAGACAGAGTACAACTCGCAACTGCTCTTGCCAACTCGCAACACGCTACAACTGTCGTCTCGCGCGGTTAAGCGCAGACTAGCCACGATAAATAACTCTCTGGTCAGAGATTCTGTCATGCCTCGCCATCGCTGGTAATGAATACATATGGAACGTACGCGTTTCAGCAGTTATTTTATGGTTGCTTCGTGATTCTGTAATGCATTTTCATGCCGCGAAAAAATAGGTTGAAAATGCTCACAAATTTGTGTTTTTACGTCATTACAGACTTTTTGACATTTCCATTCAATGTTATGTAACTCAGTAGTTAAATCTTCACGTGTTTTTCAAGCGTGGTGTCTAACTTCCGAAGATTTTGTTCCATTGTGTCTAACGTTTGAAGCTATTCCTGTGTTTGTCTCTGATTTTGTTCCACTGTGTCTAACTTTCGAAGATTTTGTTCCATTGTGTCTAACTTTTGAAGCTTTTGCTGTGTTTGTCCCATTTGTTGTATTAATTGTAATAATAATGCACTGGTGTCTGAAACATGTTCCTCAATGCTTTTCGGCAGAGAATTTGCACCGGCAACATTCACATTTTGACAAGCAGAAAATGTGTCTTGACTTATTTGAGAAAACGGTGAGGACGCAAAACCTGAATCTACAGTATTTGCAAGATTGTGTCCTGTCATTTCGGATTCCTGAGGCGAGCTCTTGCCGACCGATCGATCGATAATTCTTCGCTGTTCACTAATTGTTTCACTGCCTACTGCATTATTTGCAGCCCACTCCATTTCCCTATGCACAATTACCAAATTACTACTTTGAACGTTAGTTAATTCATTACTCGGCGGCGCTGATAAGCTACGCTCGTCGTCACTATTATTTCTCAGTTTACTTTGAAGCCTAGTGTTACGTTTTTCACACGCCATTATTGTCACAATATTTCACACGACAACACAGAAAAGCACAATTTGAAGAGCAAAATAATAAAACACATTAACATAGCACTGAAAATAATATCTAGTTAATTGCAAGCGCAGCTGCGAAATACTTGGTGCAAATTTACATGCATGCCACAACTGTTTTACTGTACAAGAATGAAAACTACAACTACAAAGGAAATTCTCTCTACAATTACACGCTAGCAATAAACAAAATCTACACTAATTACACAAACTACAAGAAAAAAATCAGAAGATTCCAGTGAGGTATCCTCGGCTAAGGGTCGACATATGAAACGTCCCCTTAGAACAAATTATACATGACTGTGTTTAAACTGACACACAATATTTTTAGCGCAACGCAATCTGACTTTCAAAAATCCCTACAAAAGAATGGCCGTGACTAACATTAACCTATACCTTTCACAAATCACTTACCTCACCAAAATCTTCGTTCTTCGAACTACTGCAATACAGCGAGCCCCACTACTGCCAGCTAAATAAAAGATTCAAACTACTGAAGGCACTAACAACTAATAGGCATAGTTAGCAAATGAAAGATTTTGATAGAGAACAAACAATGTATTTACCTTAATAGTGTTGAAAAGTCATAATATACATAGCAGTTCATGACATCCAGTCTTACAAATTTCAAAACTCCGCCATCTCTCTCCCCACATCCACCACTGCTGGCGGCTCACCTCCAACTGCGCAACGCTATGCACTGTTAGCAGCCAACTGCCCAACACTACAATGGCAGACAACAACGCAAACTAGCCACAGACTGCACACAGCACAGCCAGTGATTTTCACACAGAGCGCTACGTAACGTTGCCAATAAGAAAACATAAACAGCCTACTTACAATTGATGTTATATTCAGCTATTGAACACCAGATGGAAATGTTGAACATAAAATTAATTAAGAAAGTGACTTGGGATTTCAACTACTTGATTGAAAACAGATGCAGTCGATTAGCACAAATTTATTTTAACTCCCGACCTTCAATCATCTCATTACAAGACTCTCCTATCAGGCAGTGGTAATAAATTGCGTTTGCGTGGAGTAAAGCGCGATAACTCAAAAGTAATTCCTATCGACTGACCCAGGCGTAATTCTACAATACACGGCCCATGAAACCCTCGTGGAAACTTTGCGCGACGTGATCCAACAAATTAATCAGTGGCCAGAGCGGGCGCAATATCACCGAATACAGCGTGGCGGAGCGGCGTCGTTGTGTGGACGTCGGCCGACCTCATGGCGCTGCAAGGCTGCGCTCGTCTATTCACTCCTAGCTATCTTGCTCAGTACACAGCTGAACAAAAACTTTCTATCTCCAAGCTCAATCGTACCATTTGCCAAGTCCTAAACTGCAGGGATGCTCACTCTTTCTCAGGCATGCTGACTAAAGAATGCCACATCCGCACTCTAGGCAAGCTGGGAACGAAAGACCTCTAGGGAGACTTCTGCCAGTCCGCTCTTCACCTCGGTTTCCCCTCCAGCAAAATCACTTACGCCAATTGCAGCGCAAGTCGCGTTAATTATGCATCGCTTCCCAGCGCCGACCAATGCCTGCTCTGGGAAGTGAACAAATTCCCACAAAATTTCCCTTCCTCTCTACTTCTGTTATTTAGCTCCTCCCAGGCCACCCATCAAGGTTAGTGTCTGCACAAACACCAATTTTTCCGGAATTCTTTCTCCCAGGAGAGTACTTCAAATTCCTTGGTCCTACAATCCCATCGGAGGCCGGCGTATTTCATTCTGTCGCTCTTCACCTGATTTTCTTCAGACTCTGTGGACCGTGAATTCAGTGTGAAGTTGCTATAGTCACAAACACGCATATTTTGACCTCTGTTGACCGCTCTAACGTAGCTTTGCGCAGCTTTCTCGCATGTTTCACTCAAAACGGGATGACGGACATTTATGAACAGGTGTACAAGTTCTCCGTCTGCTTCCCGGTACACCAGCATGGAGTCGGGGTCAACCACCCACTCACTGTCACTCGTCTTAAGGCGGCTGGAGGCCGCGCCCTGTTACCACTTTCTCAGAGCTTGAGCCACCCTAAGCTGCCCATTGTCGCTTCCTTTAGCCGCTCCCCCGCCGACCACGGTCAATTATGAGTACTTCCCTGGGATAAACTATCCTCCAGTAAATCGACTCGTTTCCACAAAGTTTTCATGTCGTGTGAATTACTTTAAAACCATCACCCGACATTAATTATTTCAATATGTCCATACTATACCCTCTACAAGATTCATTGTGCCTTGTCAGTCATTTTTTTGTCCAGCCATACTGTTCGCTCAACGTGAGTTAGGTGATCTTTAATGACTTCATGTAAGGGCATGGTTCTTGCCATCTTACATGTGTTACCTCCCCTGTGAAAGGACTGCACTGCCGTTTTTCAACAGGACAATGCTCGTTCACACATGGCGCATGTCCATTTAGACTGTCTGCATGTCGCTGAGCTAATCCATAGGGCATCAATATTCTCAGTTCTGTCAGCGATTGACCGTGGGTGGGACCAGCTCAGACGTAAACTCCATTCCCCTGCCATTTACAAGAGCATCAAGGGACCTTTAAAACAGTTCTGGGCCATCTTGCATCAGTAAAGGATACAAAGGCTTTATGGAACACTTCCCTACCGAATCATTCCATGTATCAAAACTAGAAAGGGTGCGACATCATACTGACAACTGGGCTCATACTGTTGCGTAGTCTGCAAATTTAACTCGATTTTGTTACCAGTGAAATAACATCACATACCCTCTCAACCCGTGAGTTTTATTTCCTTTCCTGCCCCCTTCTCGGTGCTTCACGTTTTTTTGTTGAGTGGTGTAGCTGTTTTGTTATTAAGGCATAAGATTGTCATATCTGTGTTTATTCCAGCGTTGTGGTGGATTTGTAGACCATTGCGGACAACTAAAACAGTTAATTAAAAACCTTAGGAGAAAAACAAAAAGAACTCTGTTACAAAAGACGAGTAACAGTTATTTTTATCTACAACACACAGAAAATACATCTCGTTTCTCCCACTTGTCTGTGAGAATGTCGGAGACGCTGTAGGATAGCTTCCAGGTCTGCTGTTACGTTAGTGGTGTCCAGTGCAAGCATAAACAGTCTGAGCACACGGGGGAATGAGATCATTGAGACTGAACAATCCTGACTGATGGACCGAGTTATCTGGTATTTTCTACTCAGCCGTGCACTGGTCAGCATTATCGAGGTAGCCCCCGTGAATCATTGCTTGTATCACGTCGTATCATTTTCGTCATTGCTTTGTGAAAGTGATGGTGGCTAACGTGGTAAAGCGCATTGTCGAAGTCTAAGTATAAATGTACATATTTTAAATTTTCTGAGCAAAAGTCTGCAATGCTGTCTCGAATATTTATTGCCGACAATATTGATCGTTTGATTCCAGCAAATGTTTGGGGGTTCCCCATATTTTTATGACGAATATGTTAGAATAATCTTTCAGCTACAGTTTTGCTGTATATTTTAAAGTCTGAATTATTCAACGCTAGTAGCCTGTATTTCTCGATGATTTTCTTGAGCTCGATTTCCAAATCTTCGGCTTTATGGTGGGGCACTTACGCACCGAAGCACTGAACCAAACATGTTCAGTATTACGTGTAAGTTGATCTTAGTCGTCTGTGATAAATGGAAGTTATTCTAGACACTTCTGCAGGCCTCTTTGAAATTTTTCAGTTCAGTTTACCAGTTGAGAATGGTCGTTTCGGATACCTTGTACCAGTTTTTTGCCGTAGCTTCGCCTGCGTACGCATATGTCAAATATATTTTACATACACTCACACACATATACAGGGTGACAATTATTGAACTATACGAAGAAAAACGTAATTTAGTTACAAAAGTCTGCGTGCACACACTTTATTCAACATATAAACGTCACTACAGATATTCGGTTTTAGATTATGACATGTTCTATATGCCTATCTTCATTAGCGATGATGTGGCGCAGACAAATAGCGAAATTCTGCATGACCCGCTGAAGTGTCGGAACATCGATGCTGTCGATGACTTCCTGCATGGCTGTTTTCAGCTCAGCAATGGTTTTGGGGTTATTGCTGAATAACGTCTTTAACAGGGCCCCACAAAAAGAAGTCGGGTGTGTTCAGATCCGAAGAATATGGCGGCCAATCGAGGCCCATGCCAGAGGCCTTAGGGTACCCCAGAACCAGTATGCGGTCCCCGAAGTGCTCCTCCAAGATATTAAACTCCTGCTTCGATGGAATCGAGCTCCGTCTTACATGAACCACATCTTGTCGAAATGAGGGTCACTTTGGATAATGGGAAACCCTTCACGTACCGTTCGGTAGTCACCATACTATCAAGGAATATCGCACCGATTATTCAGTGACTGGACATTGCACACCACACAGACAGCCATTGAGAGTGAAGAGACATCTCGATCGCGAAATAGCCGGCCGGAGTCACCGTGCGGTTCTAGGCGCTACAGTCTGGAACCGAGCGGCCGCTACGGTCGCAGGTTAGAACCCTGCCTCTGGCATAGACGTGTGTGATGTCCTTAGGTTAGTTAGGTTTAATTAGTTCTAAGTTCTAGGCGACTGATGACCTCAGAAGTAAAGTCGCATAGTGCTCAGAGCCATTTTTGATCGCGAAATGCGGATTCTCGGTCCCCCAAATGTGCGTTTTGCACATTGACGAATCCATCAAGATGAAAGCAGGCTTCGTCGCTACAGCAAACCGTACAGTGCATATTAATTCCCGCCATGTCCCGCACCCAACCATACAGTTTGAACGTCCTAACGCAAACCGTTCAGAAGTTACATATATATATCTGGTATTCAGCAATGTGGCATGCTCTTTGGCGCCGCAACATGGTGATAAAAGTGTTGGCTTACTGTCTGCTCAGTCTCACGCCTGGCTGACGCAGTGAACAACATAAATAAGAGACAGATTGAGTCTAGTACTTTTATTGAAGATCAACTAAAAACAAAAATAACTTTTTATATGTCACACTTTCTGAGTCCCACACTCACCCATAGGGGTGTCTTATTTCCACGCCGTTTTTATACAAAATATAAGTCATATGTACACCAAATTTGGTTGAAACTGTTCCACGCGTTCCTGAGTTATACTTTTGTGTCACCTAGCTTCACTGCCACCCTTGGGGTGTGACGTGTAGACAACGTCCAAGACGGTGCACCCTAGGCGAGGTTTTACAGGAACAGAATGGCAAAACATCTATTTTCACAAACGGCGATCGTACTGGATCAGCGATCTCTCTCTGTTTTCCGACAGCAACAAAATTTGCCATACGATAGGAAAAAAAATGAGCAAGAAACCCCACCCTCAGTTATGGGATGCTAGGGGTGTCTTACTGCCACAGTATTTTTCCCCAGGTTTGGTAGCAGTTGCTTCAGGCGTTACAGAGATATGCTGATATGCTGCTCGTTTCGCAGTCCCCTCTCCCCCACTCTGCCCCTCCCCCGCTACGTTATTGGGACTGTCATCAATGAGCCTAGAGCCCCTGAAAACTATGGATTCGATACCAATATCGGTCGTCTTCGAATATTTTTACATGTCACACTTTCTCACCCCATTCCCGTTTCCCACCCAAAAGGTGGTAGGGGTACAAAATTTTATACACAGGGTGGACCAAAAATCACGAAGTCACGAGAGAGTTATAACTGTTTTCAAACCAAAACCGCACGATTTTGGTTTATTGAACGATGCTGAAGTTTTCGGTGGTCACTCTCCCGTCATTCCTTAGTCAGAATCTGAAAGAAAAGAAATGCGAAAACAGTAAATGAAACAATTATTCACAACTATAATCCTTTCGTAACATTTATACCATCCTATATGTGCAATATTTGCTTGAAATTGCTCCAGAAGTTCGTGTGTTAAGCTTCTACGTCATCGAATTTTCAACTCCATCCTCAGTCCTTTGGGAAGTAGATAGGTATCATCTGCACAGTGTTTCTTTCCAGATAATAAATAATACGTGTACCAAGGTTTGGTTGAAATCGATCCAGTCATTCAGACGTACATACTTGCTATGATTTTTATATTCATCATTACATTTTGCTACTCTTGCGCTGGCCGCCTTTGCAAATAAAATGTACTGAATGCAAGGTCTGCCTCTTAGGCAAAACACTCTTTTTTTCATATAGATCCAAACATGTTTCTTCATTTAAATTTGTAAAATTTGAACATTTTAAGTGGTAACTAAACTACGAAAATTAAGCCTAAACAGTTTTTGTTCGTTGTTATGGTTACCTTAATTTTATATTATGTGTTATGCAGGACCCTCTGTTCGTCAGCGTGTAATGGTAGCTTGTCGTCTGTAACAAATTATGAGTGGGGTTCAATAAGTAATACAACACATATTTTTGTTGAAAGCAGGTTGGTTCAATTCATAATCCCAGTGCAACATGTTATCCCGGACTCTTTTGTCTACAAAACCCTATTTTTCATTGTAATCCTCGTTCAATGCCACGGCCTTACGCTACTTTACGGGGAGCGCCTTTATGCCCGTATGGTACCACTCCACTGGTCGGTGTCGGAGCGAACTTCTTGCTGCAACAATAAATAACCTCCCCATCATCCACGTACTGCTTCCCGCGGAGGGCATCCTTCATTGGGCCAGACACATGGAAGTTGGAAGATGCAACATGCGGACCGTAGGATGGATGAGGAAGAACAGCCCACTGAAATTTTGTGAGCTCTTCTCGGATGAGCAGACTTGTGTGAGGCCTTGTGTTGTCATGGAAAACAAAAAGTTTGTTTGTATTTTTGTGGCGACGAACACCGTGAAGTCGTTTCTTCAATTTCCTTATGGTAGCACAATACACTTAAGAACTGATCCGTGCAGCAGGAGGGCGGACATAGAACAGAACAACCCCTTCAGAGTCCCAGTAGACCGTCGCCATGACTTTACCGGCTGATGGTGTGGCTATGATCTTTTTCTTCGGAGGAGAGGTGGTGTGGTGTCACTCCATGGATTGAAATTTTGTTTCCGGTTCGAAGTGATGAATCCACGTTTCATCGGCTGTGATGATAAATCGACAAAAAAATGGTCACCATCAGCCTCGTAACACGCAAGCAACTCCGCATGCATGTTTCTTCGTTGCTCTTCATAGTCTTCTGTTAGAAAGCGAGTAACTTTGAGTACCCCAACTGGTAGACTCGTGTGTTAGCACTGCCAACAGAGACTTCTAGATGGTCAGCGAGGTGTCTGACTGTGATCTGTCGATCACCTCGAATGAGAGCATCCACACTTTCCAACGTAGCAGGAGTCACGGCCGTGTGCGGTCGATCGGCAAGCGGGAGATCGGAAAGGTTTGTGCGACCTTGTTGGGATGACAGACGTCTCGCCCACCAACGACTTGCCCTACTTTCGTTCACTGCCAGTCTCCGTAGACATTCTGCAAGTACCTATGAACATCTACAATTCTCTGGTTTTCGGTCAGAAGGGACTCAATGGCAGCTATCAGCTTGGAACCCATTTTGTTAGAGATGCCCTTCTGAAGACCAAGTGTAGTGCCGTCACCTATCGGAACTTCGTGAAACTATAAGGGCTGAAGTGGAAATATTCCACGATGTCCCACAACAAATTCCGCGTTTTTTCAGCCGAAATTTGTCTGAGAAAGAAACTGTTGCATTACTTATTGAACGCGAGTCTCATGTTAATTTGAATGTGGTTGATGAGTTAACGTCTAAACCTCTAAGCGCAATTTTGTTGTGCTTAGATATTTCGCGAAATTTGATCGATGTTATCTACAATCGAAGTCCTGCAAAGTGTGTGTAGTGTTTGCGTGTGCTTCAAAACAACTCAAGAGAATTCAGATGAAAATAGATTTGAGAGAACTAAATTTAAATAATCGCAAATGCATTCGCGATTTATTTTAGCACAACAAAATTACATTCAAATATAAAATGATGTGTTACTCGCCAGCCAATTTGACATTGACATCATTTAAAATTGTAGTTACAGATGGCGAGCTACTAATACGCGGTAATGTACAAAGGGTCCTGTATAACCTACAATGTAAAGTGAAGATAATCACAAAAACGAACGAAAATGGATTAGGCCTACTTTTCGTATTTTAACTATCGCTTGTAACATGTTCAAAAGCCAATGAGCATGGAACAAAGGTGCTGAAATATGTTTGGTTCTAAAGCCAATGAGGATGGAACAAAGATGCTCAAACACGTTTGGATTCATATGAAAAAACAGCGTTTTGCATGATAGACAGACTTCGTATCGACTGATCATTTTTATAAATACATTGAAGGAAAAACTCGCAACACCATGATCGAGCTGTGCGACATAAATGAAAGTTGGTAGGCGTGTTTGTACATCTAAAAGATGATGTCTACTCAAATTTCGGGCCAGTCGTGTAAGAGTGGTGCTAGTAGAGGATGCAAATCAGGTTTGCTTTAAATGCACGCTGTAACGGTCGTGAGGCTGCAAGAGGTGAACTGATGTTAGTCAAGAAGACGACAAAGACGCTTTCATGACCAGCACAGCCAGCCGGTGTGGCCGAGCGGTTCTAGGCGCTTCAGTCTGGAACCGCGCGACCACTACGGTCGCAGGTTCGAATCCTGCCTCGGGCATGGATGTGTGTGATGTCCTTAGGTTGGTTAGGTTTAAGTAGTTCTAACTTATAGGGGACTAATGACCTCAGATGTTAAGTCCCATAGTGCTCAGAGCCATTTGAACCATTTTTTTTTTACCAGCACCTCACTGAGTTTCCACTCAAATGGCTCTGAGCACTATGGGACTTAACATCTGTGCTCATCAGTCCCCTAGAACTTAGAACTACTTAAACCTAACTAACCTAAGGACATCACACACATCCATGCCCGAGGCAGGATTCGAACCTGCGACCGTAGCAGTCGCGCGGCTCCGGACTGAGCGCCTAGAACCGCGAGACCACCGCGGCCGGCGAGTTTCAACTAAGTCGTGTAATAGGACTACGGGAAGCTGGATGTTCCTTCTGTGATATTGCAAGAATTTAGCCACCGTACTTGATTATTGGCAGCGGTTGTCACGAGAATTTACGATCGCAAGAATACCGGGCTCTGACGGCCACGTGGCACTGCCGAGAGGGAAAACCTCCCTACTCGGCATATGGCTGTGTCATCGTGCTCCGTCGGCAGTAGCAATCTGAGCCGCAGCTGGCACCGCACTGACACAACAGGTTGTTACAAACTGTTTATTTCAATGACATGTCCGACCCAGGCACCACTCTAGCGTGCGTTCCACCGACCCCAAACCACGGCCTTTTGTGGTTTCAGTGATGTCAGGTGAGAGCTCAATGGATGGCAGGGTGGAGGTCTCTTGCGTTTTATAGGGAAACCTGTTTGTGCCTCGGCACCAGTGATGGCCATGTATTCGTCAGGAGGAGGACAGTTGAAGGCCTGCAACCAACCTGCTCTCGTGCGAGACACAGTGGACCTACACCTGGAGTTAAGGTCGAGGGTGCAATTTCGTATGACAGCAGGAGCACAGTCATGGTTATCCCACGCAACCTGACTGCAAATTTGTACGTCAGTTTGATGATTCGCCCTGTTGTGCTGACATTCATGCATAGCATTCTAGGGGGTGTTTTCTAATATAATAAAGTTCGCCCACATACCACTGTTGTATCCCAAAATGCTCTACAGGGTATCGACATGTTGCCTTGGCCGGCTTGATCAAGAGGTCCGCATAGAATCCTTCACCTATGGGACATCATGAGATGATAACTCCAGCGTCATCAACATACAGCAATAACTGTCCCTGTAGTGACCAAGTGCAACGGGCATGGAACCCCATCCCACAACCTGACATTCGGCACCGTGTACAACACAATGCATGCATGTTTTCATTCAGCATTCTAGCGGTTACACCGGTTATTAACGTGCCAGAGTTACAGATTTTCAATAGTTTTTAGCTTATCTCGCTCTTGCATTAATCTGTGATCTTGCAATGTCAATCACTTCAATATGTTACCTAGCCAAATACAAGGGTCACTCCAAAAGAAATGCACACTATTTTTTTTTTAAATCCATCTTTTATTCTGCATGTTTGAAAGTTCTACAATGTGTAGATACATACTTTAGGAACAATATTTTCATTTCTCCACATAATTTCCATCCCTCTCAACTGCCTTACGCCATCTTGGAACTAGCGCCTGTATACCCGCACGGTAAAATTCTGGACCAACCTGTTGGAGCCACTGTTTGGCAGTGTGCACAAGGGAGTCATCATCTTCAAACCTTGTTCCACGAAGAGAGTTTTTCAGTTTCCCGAAGAGATGATAGTCACATGGAGCCAGGTCAGGACTGTAAGGCAGGTGTTTCAGTGTTGTCCATCCGAGTTTTGTGATCGCTTCCATGGTTTTTTGACTGACATGTGACCGTAAATTGTCGTGCAACAGCAAACCATCCTGCTTTTGCCGATATGGTTGAATTATTCAATGTCGTCACATATGCATCAGAATTTATGGTGGTTCTACTTGGGATGATGTCCACAAGCAACAGTCCTTCGGAATCGAAAAACACTGCTGCCATAACTTTTCCAGCAGAAGGTGTGGTTTTGAATTTTTTTTTTTTTTTTTGGGTGAACCCACCTGGCACAAACCTTTTTTAACACCCAGCACTTTCGGTATTCTGCAAATACTTCCTTCCCCTATCTAAACGTAGCGTGACAATTCGTTCACTGTGCTGCGTCTGTCAGCAATCACCAATTCTTTAACTCTCTGCACATTGTCTGGAGTGTGTGCTGTATGAGGCCTGCCGCTGCGTGGACAATCCTCATTATTACTGTGCCCGCTTTCATCACGTAACCTGCTTGCCCACCGACTAACTGTACTGCCATCGATAGCAGCATTTCCATACACCTTTTTCAAGCTCTTGTGGATGTTTCCCTCTGTCTCGTTTTCACAGCACAGGAATTCTATGACAGCACGTTGCTTCTGACGAACCTCAAGTGTAGCAGCCATCTTGAAGACATGCTGTGACGGTGCCATTCACGGGAATAGGTTGAACTAAGTTTGAAAACAAACGGGAAGGATGTATCTACACACTAAAACTTTCACACATACAGAATCAAAACTGTATTTTCACCAAAATAGTTTGCGTTTCTTTTGGAGTGACCCTCGTACATTCGCGAAATTTCAAAAAAAAAAATGTTCAAATGTGTGTGGAATCTTAAGGGACATAACTGCTAAGGTCATTAGTCCCTAGGCTTAGTAAACGTAAATTATCCTAAGGACGAACACACTCACCCATGCCCGAGGGAGGACTCGAACCTCCGCCGGGACCAGCCGCACAGTCCCTGACTGCAGCGTCTAAGACCGCTCGGCTAATCCCACGCGGCCGAAAATTTCAATAGTGTACATTAATTATATATTAGTGCTGCGATTTTTTTCCGTCTGTATATGTAGATGGTAGCGATCACTGTCGTACCGCTCGCCGGTTCTGGTTGCGTCCGTGTGGAAGGAGATTTCATGTTAGGGTATTTCCCTACTGTTGGCAATACTGTCACGGCTCTTCTGTACGGTTTTATTTACGGGCGAAGTGTGCACCGCAACCGCCACAGCGTGGGTGGCACCATTTTCCGTGCCGCGCCAGCCCTGTTTCGGGCCGAGCGCGTATGTTCTCTCTGCGGCTGTCACCACGCACGTGCGTGCTTACGCACGGGTGGGCACGCACTGCCGCACCTGTGGCCGGATCTCGCACGCACCGCCGCACCGAATCGGCAGGTGGCCTGCTTGCGTGAGCCACGATACGCAGCGAACAACGAGGCCACCCGCCGCTTTAATTTGGTCACCCTTTGTGTGCAGCGGAGGCCCAATTTACCTCGCTTTGCGCCCGCACCGGTACTCTTTCTTATTTCGTTTAACGTATGGCAACAGCCCCGGAGAAGCATCGCGGGAAATTAATTTGTTTAACGGTCTGCCGGCGCTAGTGTTTGGGCCGGACATCCTGGGGGATACAGTGACAAGTAGCTGCGCGTGAAGGGCTCCACCACCGAGCGTTGCGTGCCAGCGCTTGTTTCTTAACGGCTGCTGAATTTTGTAATCAGAGTTGTGCTATAGCACACGCGATAGGGTGGTTAACATGGGTGGAACGGCGGTACATTTCGAAGCGTGACGATGTCTCGACGACTCTGAGACGATTATGCACGAAGAAGACACTTGAAGGGAGGGAATACGTTGGTCATGGACTTTGGGGAAACCATATTTATTTTACTTATTCCTATATCGAACACTCAGAACCTGTCTCCTATCGCTTTCTTATTGGATTATTGACCACAGTCATTATCAGTTATGTTCTCTTTAGTTCGGATGCCTTAATTCCGTGATTCCATATACGCGACGTGTTTTTAAAGTAAATACGGTTTTGGAATTACCCGCTGCAGCACCGCCGTCGCATTTGCCGCATGTGCGTTATGTACCGCATTCTGTTGACAAGCCACACATGCCATTTCATAGTCATTCGGTGTTATGTCTGTTTGTGAGTGTTTGAAATGCCTAATGCCTCCTTCGGTTGAGAACACCCTTCTTCTCCCTCCTGTCCCTCCCCCCCCCCCCCCCCCCCCGTCACCACCGACTGTGAAATACGCGCTGTGAATTGTTTTCATAGTGCTAAAGACTCAAATTCATCGTCAGATCAGTGAAATACGCGCTGTGAATTGTTTTCATAGTGCTAAAGACTGAAATTCATCGTCAGATCAGTGAAGTGTGTGGAGAAAACATTATGAGGGCTGGGATGGTACGGAAATGGGTGACGGCTTTTGAAGATGGTCGTACGAATGCTAGCGACGAGTAAAGAAATGGGCGACATTAAGTCAAATGGTTCAAATGGCTCTGAGCACTATGCGACATAACTTCTGAGGTCATCAGTCGCCTAGAACTTAGAACTAATTAAACCTAACCAACCTAAGGACATCACACACATCCATGCCCGAGGCAGGATTCGAACCTGCGACCGTAGCGGTCGCGCGGTTACAGACTGTAGCGCCTAGAACCGCACGGCCACTCTGGCCGGCGACATTCAGTCATTACTGGCGATTTGGTGCAGAAAGTTGATCAAAAAGTGAGAGAGAACATACGATTTATAATTTCGATGTTAAGTGGTGAGTTTCCTCAAGTGTCAGGAAGTGTACTTTATGCAACTGTTGCAGAACATTTAAATTAACGAAAGTTGCACTTATGCAGAGTACCAAAAATCCTGACTGAGGAGCAAAAATGCAAACATTCAGCCAGTTCTTTCCTAGAACAATACAGTGAGGAAGGTGACTGGTTTTTAAGCCTAATCGTCACAAGCCATGAAACGTGGATGGCGTACATTACACCTGAATCAAAGCGGCAATCCATGGAATGGCGGCATTCAGCTTTGTCCAAGAACGCGAAGTACAAGCAAACAATGTCATGGCTGTTGATATACTTTCCGGAATGTGAGGTCGTGGTCCAAGAACTTTTCTGCTCCTTACGTTTCGTCCAGGACTGCGCTGCAGCGGCTCTGAGGAAGTCCAGTGCAGTCCTGGACGAAACGTAAGGAGCAGAAAAGTTCTTGGACCACGACCTCACATCCCGGAAAGTATATCAACAGCCATGTCACCCGGTCGTGAAAGCCTTCATTCTACAAACAATGTCACCCAGAAAATCACGTATACATTTTTTTTTTTTTTGTATATAAAGTAATGGTTGCTTGTGGATTTTTTGTCTCGTGATGGCATAATAGATTCTAAGATTTTAAACATGGCTGCGTGATCAGCGACCGTTTACAAATTAAAGCTAAAGCAACTACTGCCCTCGGTCGCAAAAATTAAGTTAATTTTTGCTATCGAGGGCTGTAATTGCTTCAACTTTAAATTCTAAGACTTATTGTGAGACCTTAAACAGTCTGCGGCGTGCAATACAAAAGGTGTCATCCTGAATAAGGAGGATCGTTTTGTTTATGACAATACCTGTCCACACGCGACCAATAGAAGAATTGATCGGATCATTTGGCTCCGTACAGTCTCGATCTAGCCACCAGTGACTATTACATGTCCTGAATTTGAAGAAGCATCTGGGTGGTCAGCATCACGACGACGAAGATGTCAAAATGACCGTGTTGTAATCGTTGTCTAATCAGGCAGGTGATTTCTGCGGGGTTGATATTCGAAAGCTGCTTGTACGATACGATAAGTGTCTTCGCATTGGTGGGAATCATGTAGAAAAGTAGATGCTGTCATGCAAAAATAAAATTGGTAAGAATAGTCTATTTGTTTTATTTTTATTTCAAAATGGTACTTACTTTAAAAACACCTATCATATTTAGCGATATTGTGTTTTGAAATGGGCAGAAACAATGTTAATAATCCAGAAGAGAACCAGCCTCAACATACGTCGTGTATTCAAGTAGTTCATTTAGATTGCTGCCTAACACCTGGATATTTTTTCACTGATGTCGCTGAATATCTGCTTGCTTATGAGACTTGTGTAAAATGGACTTATGTAATTGCGTAGCACCATCCTTTCTTTGAATATAGAACAATGGAACTGTATGTTGCGAATTCATTCTTTAAAAAAAAGCAATACTTCGTAACACAAATATTCTGTATGCTTTCGCGAGAGATGAACGCTATTGCTGTCAAAGCAAAAAAATTTCAGATTAAAGTTGCAGACTTCTCTAACAAGGAATTTATTCCTGGCTCTGCTGGAGCCCTTCGGTTTCGCGGAATTATCTTATTGGAACGTAATTTTTCAAATGTTAATGCACCAGTCTTATGCACGCTATTCATTAAGATCAATGCCATCTCACCTTATCTAATGAACGTATTCAGGTTACGAGAATACTGAACTGGCAAGTATCGACTATGTTACACCGTGATGCTACAGTCCAGTATTAATCAAATTTTGTGGTGATGTTCCTTACATATCAGGTATTAAATGATTTACTTCAGTCAGCGAAGGAAAATAATGGGAAAATCGTATAGTTGCAAATTTTTGTACGCTGATAGGAAGGAGTGTCATGAACAACATGATCTGACCAGTGAGTTCCGAGTGTTCGAGTGGGAGGGCCTTTAAATGTCACTTTCTTGTGTTTTTTCTTGAATAACTCTAAAATCATGGCTTCTAGTGAAAATGTTTCCCACAAAAAAATTATACTACACTAAATTTCCTAAGAAAAAGGTTTTCTCTATTTTTTCTCTAGGGCTAATAGCTGCTACGTTGCAGAGGATGGAAAAATCTCGTATTATTAAAAATATTGTACTGACCGTACGAAATTAATGTTAATCTTTAAACAAAATGAGTTAAGAACAAATATTAAATGTGTGCAGTACATCTAAACGAGAAAATGAAAAGGGCAGTGTCGAATACATACTGACCTATGCTACACTTGGGAAAGGCTCTGATATCTTAACAGATGTCCTATCGTCCTGTCCCTTCTTCTTGTTAGTGTTTTCCACATATTCCTTTCCTCTCCAAGTCTGCGCGAAACCCCTTCATTCCTCACTTTATCTGTCCACCTAATTTTCAACATTTGTCTATAGCACCACATCCCAAATGCTTCGGTTCTCTTCTATTCCGGTTTTCCCACAGTCAATGTTTCACTACTATACAATGCTGTGCTCCAAACGAACATTCTCAGAAATTTCTTCCTCAAATTAAGGCCTATGTTTGATACTAGTAGACCTCTCTTGGCTACTCTACGTGCTCTCATTCTCAAATATTGACTGAATATAGCTATTTAAGCCCGCTGCATTACATTTCTTTTCACCCCCACCCCCTTCTATTTAAGAAGTAAGCGATTCTTGTTCCCACGGCGCTTCTTTCCAGTTACCATGTAATATTGGTACCAAGTATGACTGAAATCGATCCAGCTGTTTAGGAGGTGATGTTGAAAATACACACACACACAAACGTACATACATGGTATATCCTTTTTTTATATGCTCGTGTGACAGCAGTTGCTGAGTTCTTCGACAACTAGCGATGACTAACAGGAGAAAGTCATAGACGAGGGACGGAAGGCTCCAGCTTCCTTTCGTGTATTTATGTGCAGCCTTCGGGGATACTAACAATATCTCTTCCAACGGAAGCGCTCCTCGCGTACTAAAACACGATGCATAAACACAAGGAACATTATTCGCAGCGCAGCGCAGCTCTACCTGCGAAACAAACGCGCACGTAGGTCTTGGCGCACTGAAAGTGAACAGCTCATTTCCATTCAAACTGCGTAATTATGCAGCTCGTTACGCGTTCGGGCTACGCTGTACTGCTGTCCCAACAGATGTTTCCGTCTTAAGGACTGTCTATTTTTAAACAGGGTGCTACTTATATTCCGTTACACGATGATATTCCATATTTCTTTTTGTTACTTCCACGTTTAGTCCAGTCCAGCGTTTCTCACCCTTTCAGTATTCGCGACCCAATTATCACTCACAAATATCATCATGTCCCTTTCTCCCTTTTTCCTCATACTATACATAACAAACCTTACAAATTTAATGCTATTTCGCAACATGGATCCGCCCCATTGACGAACCCAAAACTATCTGCTGCTTATCTTCACACTTGCCAAACCCCACTTTGACCAAAGAGGTCGCTGTATCTCTCCGCAAATGAGAACGTCTGGAGAATTACGGGCAGAGCCCTCCAAACAGCTCAGGATTTTGACGACTGAACGCGGCAGTTGGACACAATCTTGAACGATATCCCTCACGAGGAATGCTAAACCGACCGAGTAACTGCTTGCATAAGGGTCAGAGGTGGACCAACGCGTTATGGCAAGCTGAGTTTGTGAAGCTCTGTCTCCTGAATAAATCTTCCGATTTTTCTGAAATTGTAATCATTCGTTTGTCCGTACATGAACTCGTCCGTCACATCAACCGTTTTCCGTCCCGTTCCGATGATTCCTTCTTGGTGCGTCGTTTTTTTTACCTATAGCGTATCACCGTTTTCAACAACCTACCTTTGCGAAACGGGATTGTTTTGTGTTGGTTGCAGCTAAACATAGAAGAAGAACTCAGAGTGTGCATTTCTAATATTCAGCTCTCCTCCGTAAAACTTTGCTCTGCACTCCAGGCCCCAGGGAGTCACTAATAGTTGCAAGACTTATTTTTAGTTTAGTTTTGTAAAGTTAATTATTGATTGCATTGTGCTGTACTGATACAGTCCGATTTATAAGTGCATTATATCAGTGTAAATGTGAATTTTAATTGTTTTTAGTATGTCAGAGTGTATTTTGCTTTTCTTTCAGTAAGTTGTTCAGTTATTGAATTTATATTTCTTTCTTTTCGACAAACTTAGTGTTCTCAAACCTCTCTGGAGGGGGGAGGGGGGTGGAGGCATGCGTTAAAGGCTGAGAATCGTTCACCTTCCCAGACTGAACCAGTTATTGCTTCCTGATCCAGTAGAGACGTGCATAAAATAACAATAATCCGTTCAACGAAAAACCGCCCACAGTTGCAATTTTCACTTTTTTTATTCACTCGATGACTGTTTTCGAGCAGGGACCCATTTTCAAATCATAGTAACATAGTCAAGAAAGGTATTTCCGAAAATACAAAAACCGAGTCAAAAATATGCAAACGAACAGTTGCACCGCATGTGTTTTATCATATCCGCAAGCTGATGCCTCATGACCTGCTGTGACACGTTTCAGTAGTTCTGCGTCGTGGCTCTCAGCACTATGGGTCATCTGTACCCTAGACTTAGAATTACTTAAACCTAACTAACCTAAGGACATCACTCACATCCATGTCCGACACAGGATTCGAACCTGCGGCCGTAGCAGCTGCGCGGTTCCAGACTGAAGTGCTTAGAACCGCTCGGTCACAACGGCCGGCGTCGTTGATGACTTCAACTCGCGATTCCTGAACAACTTCCATCCATCGATGTTTTTGTTCGAAATTCAACTACTTTGCAACAAATTTTGCTGTCAGACGTTTCATACTCAAAATTTCCAAAAAATGTCACTGCACGAACCAAATGACATCAGTGACTTCTCTGACTGTGATTCGTAATCAGTTCTTTTGTTTTCCTCCAGATATGCTGGGTCGTCCAGGATGCTCGTTATCTTCATTGTCTTGATGGAAGTCTTGGAAACACTTTTACTACGCTTTGTTATCATCGCATTCCGCGGATGAAATCAGGACTTGAAACAGCCTGAATATTACGCCAAGCGAAACCACCTACCAGCAATTTGTCTCAAGCGGAAAGGAGGGCACTGAGGGAGATCAATGGGGATAAGAGTATTGTTGTACTTGCAGCTGATAAAGGAAATGCTACGGTTTAGCTGAACACTGAAGATTATCACAAGAAGATTAGTGACCTTTTGGATCCCACTACGTATAAAAAGCTTCAGAAGGATCCTACAACAAAAATTTTGAGAAATACCAATCAACTGGTAAAACAATCTTCTCTTTCTTCGGATGATTAAAAACAAGTCTGCAAAACCGAAGCTTATCCACCCAGACTTTATGGACTCCCAAAGGTACATAAACCACAGATTGTGAGTGCCATAGGATCTCCAACACAAGAGGTGGCTAGATATCTCGCCTGCTTGCTGCAACCGTACATTGGCAGAACGGACAGTTACATTAAAAACTCGGGGTATTTTATTGAAAAACAAAATCTGCGAGCCGGCCTACTTACAAGATGAACTAAATCACTTACGGTCAGTCTTCATCAAAAACGGATATACCAGCAAGGAAATTGATCGAGCCCTCCATCAAAGAAGAAAAGAAGCCAGAAGTCCAGAGAAACAACGGTCACCTACTGGAAAAGTTTTCCTACCGTTCATTAATAAAATCACGGACCGTATCGGGAAAGCTCTGGCCAAGTATGGGATCGTAACAATCTTCAGACCCACCAGGAAGATTAAGGAATATTTAAGAACTGCAAAAGACGCCCTATGCCCCCTAGCAACACCTTGGATATACAAAATTCTATGTAGTTGTGGACAAGTATGTATCGGAACAACCAAAAGAAGTGTAAACACCCGCTTAGCCGAACATAAAAGAAACTGTCGCTTAGGACACATTGAAAAATCGGCCGTAGCTGAGCATGTTTTTCGAGATAGGAACCACGAAATTAAATTAAATGAGACAAGCGTTCTAGCACAAACATCCCATTATCATGCGCGCATGTGTAGAGAAGCAATAGAGATTCACAAACACCATAACAATTTTAATAGAAAAGAGGAAGTTTTAAAGTTAGACAAAAATGGATGTCGACGTTGGGCCAGCAGAATGACAATCGATGACTCTTAATCGAGAATGATGACGCCTTCCAAAGATAGGCATACCGACAGCATCACGTCACGAATGGTGGTGCCCTCTATGCGCTCTATAAATGCGAGAGTACCTGGAGCCTCAGTGGCAGTAGCCGGATGACCTCAGAAGATGTCTCCCGCTGATGGAGACGGAACGTTAGGTGGAAATTTTATACATCGACCACGGCCTCTCAGCCCGGAAGTTTCAACTGAAGACAACACCGGCCGTGAAAGCCTACATTGTATGATTTTACTGTTTTATACATAACAGATTCGCCAAAAGCAAACATTTCCAAAATTTCATTGCACTTTATTTTATCTTTTTCATAAAATTTAATACAAACTCTCTGATTCATTTTTATACAGATTTAGTCTCGTACGCATCAAAATCACAAATAACCTTTTTGACAGATAACAATAGTTAGTTTAAATATCCAGTCTGCCTAACATGTACAGATACTTTTCAGATCTGGATACCAAAACCAGAACAAAAAAATTATGCGAGTCACACTAATGCGACAAGAGATATTACCTTGTCAAAATACTTATTGAATATGTAATGAGTAACGAAAATTTGTGCCACACGTAGATTTCCTAGCGCCTTTCGTGAGAAGTCGGCCTTACTTTTTCTTAGGTATCCTTGTAACCAATCCACTCTTTCGTCAAAGTTTGCCTTCGTCGATCTTGGTTCTATGCCATTCATCTTTTTATGCGAATTCTGTTGTTTCAAGTATTTTCCGGCAGTCAATTATACTGCACAAATTAGGGACTCATTATATTGGGCGACGTGTATTAATTTTCTATACATAGCCCTTCTAAGTGCTTCCTTAAACTTGAGTAGACATGCACAAATAACATAAATTAGAGTTGGAAATTAAAAATGAGTCAGTAACCTCGCTCCTGACTCGGAAAAGAAAATTGAATATCTACTGTGGTTTTTCAGACCTAGTCTTGCTATAGTGTTAAGAAGTTCACAAAACAATAGTCATGAGGACTTCTAAACTTGAACAATACAAATTTAGTGATAAATCAAACGGCTCCGCAAGAGACTATGTGGCTGGGTATTTGACTGACACAGATGAGCTGAACTTTCTTTATTCAAATTTCATAAGAACTGTAGAACGTACGTAGGAGCTTGTGTTGCACTATGTTCCTAGCAGCGCAGACGTAATTGAGCCATATGAAGTCACCTGTAATTCACTCTCGCGCCTAGGACCAGCAGCGTATTCTGAAACAGATTCGTGTAAGTCGCTGACCCTTAACTGACAGCGCCAACAGTTCATTTTCTACCGCCTGCCGTAGAAGGCAGGCTTAAGACTTTACCAAAAACGCTGTATTTTACAAACTCTCGATTATTTGTCAATGATTCTCTCCTCAGCTTAAAACAACTCTCTTCTAAAATTATGAAACTTCAGAATTCTAAATTGATTGAGACATTTAAATCGGAGTTTTTGTGTTCCAAAAAAAATTAATTACTTTAAAATGAACTCCAAGTCTTAAAAATATTTCGATAATTTAAGAAGGAGCTCTTGTGTCCTGAAGGCATATAACAACAAGCTCTCGAAACGATTTTAATTACTTTAAGTTTCATCAGCCTTGCAACTTGACAAACAAACCGAATTAATTATAAACAACTGAAAAGATTATATTGCACTACACTGGTTGATGCGAAGCAAATTCTTAAGGGTGTCCGAACGGCAGTTTTAGCCTTTCCATACCATAAGCACTGCTCGCTCTTCAGTTTACGAACGGGCTATGAAAGCACTACGAACGACACGGGCAACTCCCGTGCCCACTAGCAAGCTGGCTGAGATCGTCGTCTCCAGGGACCGATATAATCGATAGCATATGTCAGCTGCAACACACTACATCTGGCTACGGCTCAAAGAGGCGCTGCAATCAACTCCGACAGTATAGGCAGTGCTCACAATACGAGCAGCTCTCGCCAAGGGCCCGTCCTGCCCCACGATGTATTGTGGGAAGGAAGACTGCGGCAACCCTTCTGCCTACCTGTCAATAGCAGCTCAGCGGCCTGTCAAACGACGCCAGTACCAGGCCTGTGGACTGCATTTGTTCCCACGAGGCTGCCAGTACCACTTGACACACCATTCCTGCCAGTGTAGGCAAAAATCCATTATCCCAGAGTGCTATCGACGTAATATGATTACAGTGTGCTCGAGAAGTACCTCTACCCGTTGGAAAAACAGTATACAGTATGTTGAAGTATGTAGATAAAAAAACTATGTATCTTGTGAATCTATACAGGGTAGTCCATTGATAGTGATCGGGCCAAATATCTCACGAAATATGCGTCAAACGAAAAAACTACAAAGAACGAAACTTGTCTAGCTTGAAGGGGGAAACTAGATGGCGCTATGGTTGGCCCGCTAGATGGCGCTGCCATAGGTCAAACGGACATCAATTTTTTTTTAAAATAGGAACCCCCATTTTTATTACGTATTCGTGTAGTACGTAAAGAAATAAGAATGTTTTAGTTGGACCATTTTTTTCGCTTTGTGACAGATGACGCTGTAATAGTGACAAACATATGGCTCACAATTTTAGACGAACAGTTGGTAATAGGTAGGTTTTTTAAATTAAAATACAGAACGTAGGTACGTTTGAACATTTTATTTCGATTGTTCCAATGTGATACATGTACCTTTCTGAACTTATCATTTCTGAGAACGCATGCTGTTACAGCGCTGTAAACACATTAATGTAATAAATGCTCAAAATGATGTCCGTCAACCTCAATGCATTTGGCAATACGTGTAACGACATTCCGTAATGTTCGCACATGCATTGACAATGCGCTGACGCATCTTGTCAGGCGTTGTCGGTGGATCACGATAGCAAACATCCTTCAACTTTCCCCACAGAAAGAAATCCGGGGACGTCAGATCCGGTGAACGTGCGGGTCATGGCATGGTGCTACGACGACCAATCCACCTGTCATGAAATATGCTATTCAATACCGCTTCAACCGCACGCGAGCTATGGGCCCGACATCCATCATGTTGGAAGTACATCGCCATTCTGTCATCTTGCAGTACCATGGGTAGAACATTACGTAGGAAATCAGCATACATTGAACCATTTAGATTGCCATCGATACAATGGGGAACAATTATCCTTCCTCTCATAATGCAGCACCGTAAATTAACCAGCCAAGGTCGCCGATGTTCCATTTATCGCAGTCATCGTGGATTTTCCGTTGCCCAATAGTGCATATTATGCCGCTTTACGTTACCGCTGTTGGTGAATGACGCTTCGTCGCTAAATAGAACGCGTACAAAAAATCTGTCATCCTCCCGTAATTTATCTTGTGCCCAGTGGCAGAACCGTACACGACGTTCAAAGTCGTCACCATGCAATTCCTGGTGCATAGAAATATGGTACGGGTGCAATCGATGTTGATGTAG
Organism: Schistocerca cancellata; assembly: GCF_023864275.1. NCBI lineage: Eukaryota > Metazoa > Arthropoda > Insecta > Orthoptera > Acrididae > Schistocerca > Schistocerca cancellata. The sequence continues at coordinate 312,274,068 of NC_064632.1, forward strand.
CATTCTCAACACCGACGTTTTTGAGATACCCGATTGTCGCGCAATTTGTGTGCTACTGATGTGCGGATTAGCCGCGACAGCAGCTAAAACACCTACATGGGCATCATCATTTGTTACAGGTCGTGGTTGACGTTTCACAGTTGGCTGAACACACCCTGTTTCCTTAAATAACCTAACTATCCGGCGAACGGTCCGGACACTTGGATCATGTCGTCCAGAATACCGAGCAGCATACATAGCACACGCCCGTTGGGCATTTTGATCACAATAGCCATACATCAACACGATATAGACCTTTTCCGCAGTTGGTAAACGGTCCATTTTAACACGGGTAATGTATCACGAAGCAAATACCGTCCACACTGGCGGAATGTTACGTGATACCACGTACGTATACGTTTGTGACTATTACAGCGCCATCTATCACAAAGAGAAAAAAGTGGACCAACTAAAACATTTATATTTCTTTACGTACTACACGAATATGTAATAAAAAATGGGGGTTCCTATTTAAAAAAAAACAGTTGATATCCGTTTGACCCATGGCAGCGCCATCTAGCGGGCCAACCATAGCGCTATCTGGTTTCCCCCTTCAAACTAGACAAGTTTCGCTCTTTGTAGTTTTTTCGTTTGACGCTTATTTAGTGAGATATTTGGCCCGGTCACGATCAATGGACCACCGTATATATGCACCATTGAGCCTTACAAGATACACTATAAGAAAAAGGAGGGCGCACCAAGAAGCAGTTATGCAAGGTGGTCACAAATTGATATTCATAGAGGTATCGACGGAAAATAGTAAATCGTAAACTTTGGCGGCCGATGAATGACTCTGTAACGCTGCAGCGCAATTTCACTAAGCAGATGGTAAGGATAGTAAGCAAGGGACACGTCAATTCGAGGGTGTAAAGTCTTTGCGGATTTCATTCCGGGTACTCAGTTAGAACAGTAACTATGCCTCGCAGACAGGCGCATGAACAGCTATACGTAGATATCAGCATCTGAGAGGGAACATGTAGTTAGCCAGAGATGCCGGCCAAAGTGAATCGCTCGACATTTGAACAGGAGCGACGCAACTATTCGTCGGTATTGGCAGAGGTAGGCGAACCGTGCCCGAACGCATTGTCAAGAAGGGAGCGGTCGACCCAGATAGACGACAGAACGAAAGGGCCGAGCAGTCGTCAGAGAGGCACTCAGAGTTCCCGTTTCATCGTTATCATCAATCCGACGTGCAACTAGTGCCCACGTGACCACAAGGACCATTGATAGGCGACTCACAGAAAGGAGGATAAGCTCACGGGACCCTTTGTGCCGACTAATGTTGGGCACATTCGGGGTGGAATCTCATCGAATGGAGTAGAATTGTCTTCAGTGATGTGTACCGCTTAGAACTGAGCCTCAATGACCAGCGAAGGTGGGTCTATAGACGCTCAGAACAGCGGTGGTACGCCAACCTGACTGTCGTCCGTCAAACGGCCCGGCAACCAGGACTGATGGTCTGGGGTGCCATTTCATTTCATAGCAGGACTCATTTGGTTGTCATCCGCGGCACAGCAGTACGTCGACGCTACTCTACGCCGCGTTTTGCTACCCTTCATCGCAAGCCATCTTGGGCTTACATTTCAGCAAGATAATGCTCCCCCGCACGCGGCGAGTGTTTCTACTGGCTGTCTTTGTACTTGTCGAACCCCACCTTGGCCAGGAAGATCGCCGGATCTTTCCCCAATTGATAACGTTTGGAGTATTATGTGCAGGGCCCTCCAACCAGCTTGACAATCTAACGCTCTAATTGGACGTCCCTCAGGAGGACGTTCAACCGGTCTGTCAGCTAATGCCAAGCTGAATAACTGCTTGCATAAGGACCAGAGCTGGACCTACGCGTTATTGCGCATATACATCACCCTGCTGTCTTTGACATTCTGTGGAGCATCTCAGAAGTTGTGCTTCAAAAGGCTTTCTCAAAATTTTTGCGCAGTTCTTCATTACTATTGTAGTGACGTTGAGCCACACATAATTTCATTATTTCCCATGAGTTACGGGAATGAATTTCATGGTCGTAGCTTCATAGTGGCCATTTCAGTACATGTTTCTGAATGACGCCAAATCAAGAAATTCAAACACATGAACAGCGAAATGTGCTGGAGTTCTGTTTTGATGTAAGCGCTCATAATTAATGAGGCCCTGCGACCAGAGGTATTGACCACGTTTGCAACATGTGCAAATAAGAATTGCTTCTCAAATATCGTTAAAAAATTGTCTGAACAGTTATTGTAATGACAATATAACATGAGGCGGCTTCCTTCCCAAATCTTGTCCAACATGGTATCTTCCCTCATGAGTGAACTGCAATTCTTCGCACAATCATCAGAAAATAATACTGTTGAGCTTGTGAGGTAATGGACGAGTCGTGGCGCCCTGAAAAATTCTAAGTTCAGAGTCGGCGTGGCCAAGTTGGGGGTTCTCGGCGGGTCGCGGTCCGGCAGCAACCACGTGGTGCCGCACAATGGCTGGTTCTGCTGCATGGCTGGAAATTCCGTGGTGACGCTGTGTTGATGAAGGAGACACACCAGGAGTGCTAAAGACAGGGGACTTTGTGAAACCTTAATGGCAGACATTTCACAGTTCGTATAGAAATTAATAGTAGTCAGACGAATCATGATATCTCAAAAAGAAACATGTACTTTACCATTATTTGCACGAAAATTCTGATGGTGTAATCAGATTTTCAATATCTTTATTAGTTTAAAGTTTAGTATCTGACAGTAAATTATACAAGTAGCACCCAGCAACGAATTTCCTAAATCTAAAACGCTTCATCTGATTTCGTCGATCGACGTGTCTTTAGAAAGCTATTAGTGTAAACCTAAATTGGTATAAATTACAGGCATGTAACTTGAATAGTACATGAGTTATTGGAGGTTAAAGTGGCCATTACTATCTATCGCGTCAGGCTATAAGTACTCCACATTTACACGAAAAAACGGTAGCAGCACGCTTATAAATATATTTATTCATCTATGTCTTTGTTTATTTCCGATATGTGCTATTTATAAAGAAATTGGTCAATTATTTACTGTGTTTTAGAAAGTACAGAGACGTTAGGCTACTGGCCTACTTTTGCTTGCTATTCCTTTGATATATGCCTATTTAATTTTTTTATGTATTTAATAATGTGTGTTAGAGCGTGTTTATGGTCCAACCATAGGAATATTTATTTAATTTCAAGTTATTTGAATGTAAATCCAGTATGTCGAAAGTGTTTCACTATGTTTGAGAGTGTATGTGGGCTTGGAGACGTGGAGTGAGCGCGCTAGCCAATCACAGCGCTCGTTACTAAGAGAGACGTATGGAGGTTGGGGAGGAGCATCGATTCCGGAGTGGACACGGGGTAGTTCGGAACGGTGCGGCGCGAGGGACAGTCGCACAGGACACGGGCAGGCTGAACGCGCCGGCGCGACGGAAACACAGTCGCGGGAGAGAGACTCGGAGAGTGTGGAGCGGTTTTCGCGTGGTCGCGAGAGATAGAAATACTTCGGAGTGCCGACTTGTGAACTTGTGAGATTTCCGAGGTTTATACAGTGAAGACGTAGTATGCGTTTAGAAGTGAATGTCTCGCGACCTATGTTGTCGTTCATAACTAATTACGTGCAGTTTAGATCTATTGTTTCCCGGTTATTCAACTTATATTTTATTTAATTGCTGGACCATAGACACCAATAAGTGTTTTGCAGAAATATACCACATTCTCAAAAGTACTTCTACTATCGTACTCATCATTTAAAGTCGTTAAGACATTACCTGCAGATTTTATTTAATTGAAATCTTTCATTTATAAATTTCTACGTTACATTCGCAATTGCCGGTGATAGGAACCTTCGATTATTCAGTTCATGTGTGTATTCATATTGTACACTGTAGACCCAGCAGTATTTGGCTTGTAATGCGGCAACTACGTATCCCAGCCCCTACACAACGAAACCAGCCAAAACTTTTAATATTTCAACTTTGAGTCGGAGGGTACGTAGTTGAGGGCCACCATACCACATTTTTGTGTTTGAAAGCCCGCAAACGAGAGAACGCATTTCGAAATAGCTCCAACAAGGCAGACTGCTGTTCGATGCTTCATGTCGTCGTCATATGATTCGTTCACAAACGTCGGTCTACGTCCAATCACCTCAACATATTTTTTTTTAAATTATGTATTGTTGACAGCAGTACCTGAATTCTTTGTGAACGGATGTCACTGGAGACCGCTCAGTTGCTTGGACGACAGTGGTACGTACATCCTTTCGCGTTTTCTGATGTTCGTTACGCGGTCTGTCTTTGGCATTGCCTGAAACAAAAAAGTTTGTTCCTCCCAATCAGACAGAGAGAAGAAAAAGAAAGAAGATTGCACTTTAACGTCCCATCGGCAGCGTGGTTACTAGTGACTGAGTACAAGCTCGGATTACGAGAGGATGGGGAAGGAAATCGATGGTGCCCTTTTCAAATGAACCATCGCGGCTTTTGCCTGGAGCGATTTAGGAAAAACACGGAAATCCTAAATCTGGATAGCCGGACGGGGATTTGAGCCGTTGTTCTACCAAATGAGTCCAGAGTTCTGACCACTATGCCATCTCGCTCTGTCCCCAAACAAGCAGGCTTGCTTTAGGAGGTGGGGGCTTGCCAAAGCTATCTCTAGCCGCACTCACTATCTCATTGTTTATCCTGTTGCTGGATGCTCGTGTACCCACCCACACCATTACTCGCTTCTCAACGGCTTCACTGTGTCCACAAACAACAGCCCTGGTTTCACAACTGAAACTACAAATTTCTGAAAGAAAGCAATAAAATACTGAAATGCTGATTTTCGTCAGTATCAAACCAGGAATCAACAAAGCAACTTTTTATTGCTCAACTGCACGAAATCAAGAAGGGTATGGAGACCTCTCGGATATCCCGTACAACAAAAGGCGAAGCGACGTGGCACAGTAATAAAACATAGTACTCGCATTCTGGAGCAAGACGGTTTATATCCGAATCCGGTCATACAGATTTGGGTTTCCAGGGTGTACCTTAATCGCTTATTCGGGACAGATCCATGACAGAATTCAGGATTTACTAAGGGATCTGACATTCTTAAAGGGTCGAAATTTAAAAATGTAAAGAATTTTTTTGTAATGAGGCCATTACTTTTTACAACACACCCTGTCTAGTCACATTAATGTGACCACCTGTCAAAAGCTGGATCGCTGCGAGACGTGCCAGAACAGAGTCAGTGAGGCTCTGGAGGGTACAGACTGGGGAGTCATACTGGGTCCAGTGCTGCGGCCAGCTGCGCTGGCTTTCGCGCCTGAGGATCCATGGCGCGAACACCCCGATCGAGGTTGGCCCACAGAGTCCCGATTTGGTTTACATCTGTCAAGTTTGTTCGCAAGGGGAGTGAAGTAAACTCATCGAGGTGTTCCTCGAACAACCCACGTATACTGAGAGCTCTTACTACTAGATTGCGCTGAGGAAAGAACAATCTGTATGTAGGGGTGGACATAGGTCCCCAGGATGGATGCATACTTGTGTCGATCCAGTGTACCTACCAGAACGACGATACCAGCCAGGGAATGTACGAAGACATTCCTCAGACCATCACATCCCACCTTCGGCCTGGACCCTTTTGACGATTGTTGCAGGGCCACACACGCCAACGGCCATCTGCCCGATAGAGCATACGACGTCATTCATCTGAAAACAGCATCTACGACCACTCAGTGGACGTTTAGTTGCGAACAGAAAATGCGGCTAGGCATACGGTAATCAGTCTGGATTTGGCGAAGAATGGGCTAAAGAACATCTGTCCCCTCTAAATTCAAGTGAAGAATGAGATATTGAAAACGTAGCCCTGAGATCCAAGAGAATCCTAGAAGGGCGACACTACAACTGTAAGTCGTTCGCACGTTAAATGTCCTTACAGAATTTCGAAAACACTCTTCACGCCGGCCGGGGTGCCCGAGCGGCTCTATAGTCTGATTAAAATTAGTTGGCCCTACAGTCTGCAACCGCGCGACCGCTACCGTCGCAGTTTCGAATCCTGCCTCGGGCATGGATATGTGTGATGTCCTTAGGTTAGTTAGGTTTAAGTAGTTCTAAGTTGATAGGGGACTGATGACCTCAGAAGTTAAGTCCCATAGTGCTCAGAGCCATTTGAATTTGACCTCAGCAGTTAAGTCCCATAGTGCTCAGAGCCATTTGAACCAACTCTTCTCCCTCCCCCCCCCCCCCCCCCTCAAGAACGCTTTCAAGAAAACCTCGATTTCCTACCAACCATTATACATTAGAAGCACAGTGTCCAAATTACAGATAATATGACATGTACAAATGATATGATCATTCACATTTACCGCAATTCATAAATACTCTACGATCAGGTCCTAAGTATCCCTTGATGGTGACCAACCAAAGGCGTCATTTCGATGAGGTACAGAAGGCCACATAGCCAGCACCTCTCCTCTCCAGTCGTCATACATCTGAATCTTGGTGCCACTACTACTCATTCAATATTTATTTACGTATTTATTGTAGTCCACTATCTTCATGACAGTGATAGACCGTTAAACACTGAGTTAAATGTGAATATTTACAGTGATCTATTTTTTCCCTATTCTGAATACTTAACTAAGTTTACAATGGCTATCAAACTATTTTGCCTCATCTTTATTTGCTTCTATTACTACCGCTCTAACATTGCAATAACTACCTATACGATAGTCTACATGTAGTTTTCCTAAACATCTTCTCACACACACTACAGCTCTCTCTCTCTCTCTCTCTCTCTCTCTATATATATATATATATATATATGACTTTGCTGCAGTAGTTGTTTGTTCGCTTAGAGTCATCAGGCCCTCTCTTGCATCCAACCAGGCGTTCTAAATATTTTGCATTACATACAGTCCGATAAGCATTTTTTAAGTTGCATCTAATATAGAATTGCATAAAACATTTGGTAATTGCTATAGAGCAGAAAAAGAGAGAAAGGTAAACACTCTTTACACGAGTACAACAGAGAGAAATTACAGGTAGGTAGAGTTCAACTATGAGGGCTAACAGGAAAGGACGCATGAGAAGGTGTGGAAGGAGAAACGTGATAAAACACAATAATGATAGGGGAAAAATAAGTGATATGGCTCAGAAATGAAAAGAGCAAGACGCTTAAATGGAAGAAGATGGAAGCTTTTGCTTTACTGTTTGACAGACTGGAAAACGGAACATTTACACTAACTTTGAGGGAATCATTGTGAGAGTGACAGAAGACAATGTTTGTTTCTTCTTAAAAGCAGCAAGGACACTGAATTGTGCGTAGAGTGGGAGCAGCGTGTTTCAGAAATGGACGGCAGCAGCAGAGAATGAGTTTGCATATGTTTGTTTTATGGCTGGACACAGCTAGGGCGCTACATGAGTGAGTCTTTGTTTTTCGGTTATGGTGCTTAACCCCTGGTGCGAGGTAATGCGGCGAATTCGCGCAGTGGAAAATGGTTAAAATGGCTCTGAGCAGTATGGGACTTAACGTCCGAGGTCATCAGTCCCCTAGAACTTAAAAATAGTTAAATCTAACTAACCTAAGGACATCACACACATCCATGCCCGAGGCAGGATTCGAAACTGCGATCGTAGCGGTCGCGCGGTTCCAGACTGCTGCGTCTAGAACCGCTCGGCCACTCCGGCCGGCCGCGCAGTGGAGCCGATGCAGTAAACATAACGTGTGGTAATCACGTAACTTGTCTGTTCGCAGCAAACCTAACTGAACGTATAAAGCACTGACACAGTTAGATAGACTGATGTTGCAAAGGTAACGCACACAAGCATCCCTAACCGTCCAGTGCTCACACTACTCGTGCCATGCTGGATTGCATCGCCATAAAGAGGTTCGACAGGAAACTATTTTAAAAAATGGTTCAAATGGCTTTGAGCATTATGGGACTTAACATCTGAGGTCATCAGTCCCCTAGAACTTAGAACTACTTAAAGCTAACTAACCTACGGAAATCACACACATCCATGCCCGAGGCAGGATTCGAATCTGCGACCGTAGAAGCAGCGCGGTTCCGGACTGAAGTGCCTAAAACCTCTCGGCCACAGAGGCCGGCTAAACAATTTCAAATGGATGTAGGTTGCAGTAATTATGCAGAGATAGGGAGACTAACGTGGAGAGTCTTCGGACAAAAGCACACAACAAGAACAACACAGAGCCGAAAACAAATACGGAAATGCCGCGATATGTGATTACTTAAACATAAAATCAGATGCTAGGCAAGCCTGCAACGTGCTAGCCGTGGTGAGAGCACTATTTTGTGTAATTGTGCAATTGTTGAGTGCATTTGTCGGAGCTGATTGACTTCGAACTCGGTAGAATTATTGGTGCTCGTATGGTGGGCGCTCACGTAACCAAGTTAGCCGAGAGGCACCATATCGAATATTTATATTACATATAGGGAAATCGGGAAAACATCATCCGCTAACTCACAACGCGGACGAAAGTATATGCTGAGTGATCGTGACGGACAGTCATTGAAGATGATTGTGACGAAAAATAACAGGGTGACAGCTGCAAAATTCACCGCACAATCTGTGTGTTGCACTCGCGAACACTGTCAGCATCAAAAGAGCACGAAGGGAACTCCATGAGCAGCGAACTGCAGGACGAGCTGAAATTCCACAACCGCTCACCAGCAGTGCAAGTCCCCGTAACAGCAAAACACGGTCCTGGGGCCATAAAACCTGGGTGGACTATGAAACAATGGAAGAACGTTATTTGATACTACATGTTTCACATTGTTTACGACCTCTGGCCGAGTTTACATCCCATGAGCGAAACGTGGCAGGCTTTCGGTGATGATTTGGGCAGCTATATCGTGGTATTCCATGGGCCCCATTGTTACAATGCAAGGTCGCATTACCGTCAAGGATCTTTTCTTTTGGTCATCAGTCTACTGACTAGTTTGCTTTAAAACTACGTTCTGAGTCCATTCTGATGGTGCACACACGTCATTATCGAGATTGTCCATAGCTATCATCAAATTTATTCATTTTTCACTTAGATACAACTGGAGGTCACTAGCGTACATGTGGTATTTGCAGTAGGACAAAACTGATGACACATTACTGACATACAATGAAAAGGGTATGGGACATAATACTACCTGCCTCCATTGTGACGTAATGCTCCAGCATAACTAGAATTGCTGGCGAGACGTTAGCGAAACCATTGGACTGCAATTTGCAAGTAAAATGTCGAAGTCGACAGCGTCAAATGTTTTGCTGAAGTCTAAGAATCACATGATAGTCGCCTCTTGTGCATCCATGGCAAGTTTCAAGCTACCCGTCACCTTTATACAGGCAGATGTTGTGCTGCGATGTTTACGGAAACCCTATCGTTATTCGTCTGGTAGGTTGTCTGTAGTTCGGAACTTCGTTAGGTGGTCGTACACTATGTATTCTAAGGCCTTGAACAGTGCAGGAAGAATGCAAACAGTCGGTAATCAGAGTGTGCTGTGGTAGCGTCCTTTCTATGCAGTAGCATAGATGGTCCCTGTTTCCAGGCCTCAGGGAAAACACTTGTGGCTAAGGTGTAGTTGAAGATACCTGTTATAGCAGGCAGTAGTCGGTCAATAACGAGCTTCATCATTTGGACTCTGTCCTTAGATGCTGATCTATTTTGCATGATGGCTTTTTTGACAGTGTTGCAAGTAACATACTTTACATGCAATTTTTCTTGGCTAAAGTCGTTTATCGCGACGTAGTAATCAATCAGTCTCTGTTTAGTCTGCGATTCAGTTGTGGTTGTAGCTGATATGAATTTTTTGTTTCTTTGTCATCAGTCTACTGACTGGTTTGATGCGGCCCGCCACGAATTCCTTTCCTGCGCTAACCTCTTCATCTCAGATTAGCACTTGCAACCTACGTTCCTCAATTATTTGCTTGAAGTATTCCAATCTCTGTCTTCCTCTACAGTTTTTGCCCTCTACAGCTCCCTCTAGTACCATGGAAGTCATTCTCTCATGTCTTAGCAGATGTCCTATCATCCTGTCCCTTCTCCTTATCAGTGTTTTCCACATATTCTTTTCCTCTCCGATTCTGCGTAGAACATCCTCATTCCTTACCTTATCAGTCCACCTAATTTTCAACTTTCGTATATAGCACCACATCTCAAATGCTTCGATTCTCTTCTGTTCCGGTTTTCCCACAGTCCATGTTTCACTACCATATAATGCTGTACTCCAGACGTACATCCTCAGAAATTTCTTCCTCAAATTAAGGCCGGTATTTGATATTAGTAGACTTCTCTTGGCCAGAAATGCCTTTTTTGCCATAGCGAGTGTGCTTTTGATGCCCTCCCTGCTCCGTCCGTCATTGGTTATTTTACTGCCTAGGTGGCAGAATTCCTTAACTTCATTGACTTCGTGACCATCAATCCTGATGTTAAGTTTCTCGCTGTTCTCATTTCTACTACTTCTCATTACCTTCGTCTTTCTCCGATTTACTCTCAGACCATACTGTGTACTCATTAGACTGTTCATTCCGTTCAACAGATCATTTAATTCTTCTTCACTTTCACTCAGGATAGCAATGTCATCAGCGAATCGTATCATTGATATCCTTTCACCTTGTATTTTAATTCCACTCCTGAACCTTTCTTTTATTTCCATCATTGCTTCCTCGATGTACAGATTGAAGAGTAGGGGCGAAAGGCTTACCCCCTTCTTAATACGAGCACTTCGTTCTTGATCGTCCACTCTTATTATTCCCTCTTGGTTGTTGTACATATTGTATATGACCCATCTCTTCCTGTAGCTTACCCCTACTTTTTACAGAATCTCGAACAGCTTGCACCATTTTATATTGTCGAACGCTTTTTCCAGGTCGACAAATCCTATGGAAGTGTCTTGATTTTTCTTTAGCCGTAACGTCCCTTTACTTTTCCTAAAACCAAACTGATCGTCGCGTAGCGCATTCTCAATTTTCTTTTCCATTCTTCTGTATATTATTCTTGTAAGCAGCTTCGATGCATGAGCTGTTAAGCTGATTGTGCGATAATTCTCGCACTTGTCAGCTCTTGCCGTCTTCGGAATTGTGTGGATGATGCTTTTCCGAAAGTCAGATGGTATATCGCCAGACTCACATATTCTACATACCAACGTGAATAGTCGTTTTGTTGCCACTTCCCCCAATGATTTTAGAAATTCTGATGGAATGTTATCTATCCCTTCGGCCTTATTTGACCGTAAGTCCTCCAAAGCTCTTTTAAATTCCGATTCTAATACTGGATCCCCTACCTCTTCTAAATCGACTCCTGTTTCTTCTTCTATCACATCAGACAAATCTTCACCCTCATAGAGGCTTTCAATGTATTCTTTCCACCTATCTGCTCTCTCCTCTGCATTTAACAGTGGAATTCCTGTTGCACTCTTAATGTTACCACCGTTGCTTTTAATGTCACCAAAGGTTGTTTTGGCTTTCCTGTATGCTGAGTCAGTCCTTCCGACAATCATATCTTTTTCGATGTCTTCACATTTTTCCTGCAGCCATTTCGTCTTAACTTCCCCGCACTTCCTATTTATTTCGTTCCTCAGCAACTTGTATTTCCGGAACACGTTATATTTCCTCCTTTCATCAATCATCTGAAGTATTTCTTCTGTTACCCATGGTTTCTTCGCAGCTACCTTCTTTGTACCTATGTTTTCCTTCCCAACTTCTGTGATGGCTCTTTTTAGAGATGTCCATTCCTCTTCAACTGTACTGCCTACTGCACTATTACTTATTGCTGTATCTATAGCGTTAGAGAACTTCAAACGTATCTCGTCATTCCTTAGTACTTCCGTATCCCACTTCTTTGCGTATTGATTCTTCCTGACTAATGTCTCCAACTTCAGCCTACTCTTCATCACTACTGTATTGCGATCTGAGTCTATATCTGCTCCTGGGTCCGCCTTACAATCCAGTATCTGATTTCGGAATCTCTGTCTGACCATGATGTAATCTAATTGAAATCTTCCCGTATCTCCCGGCCTTTTCCTCTTGTGATTCTTGAACAGGGTATTCGCTATTACTAGTTGAAACTTGTTACAGAACTCAATTAGTCTTTCTCCTCTTTCATTCCTTGTCCCAAGCCCATATTCTCCTGTAACCTTTTCTTCTACTCCTTCCCCTACAACTGCAATCCAGTCGCCCATGACTATTAGATTTTCGTCCCCCTTTACATACTGCATTACCTTTTCAATATCCTCATACACTATCTCTATCTGTTCATCTTCAGCTTGCGACGTCGGCATGTATACCTGAACTATCGTTGTCGGTGTTGGTCTGCTGTCAAGGATTATGGGACCATTTTGTCCGATCAGGTCCATCTCATGGTAGAACGTTTGTTCTCCAATGATGATGCTGTGATCTTAGACAACAGAGACCCTTCTCAGGCAGGTCGCATCGTCCAGGACTGGCTTTGTGAGTACGAAGATGAATTGTTGCATCTTCTCTGGACACCATGGTCACGTCTCAATATCATTGATCTTTTGTGGTTTACCCTGGAGAGCTGGAGAGAAGAAAGCGTGATTGCTACCCACCTCCGTTACGGAACTTGCCAACATTTCCCAGGAAGAACGGTGTAAGATTGCTTCGGAAGCAGTACAAGACCCGTATTTATCCCTTCCGAGACGACTGGAAGCTGTTTTGGATTCCAAAGGTTTTCTTACACCGTATTAGGCATGGTACTGCGTTGTGTTCTTGCTGTCTCCACATTTTTGTCCCCCGCTCCCCCCCCCCCCCCCCCGCTGTATTATTCTGGTGTTGCCATCAAGAGAACGTTCATGTCATAGATTCGATTAAAAAGTGAGTATATTACAGTCCTTACGTGTGAAATTTCTACGGAAGACGAAGATCCTCTCACTCACCAAACATCTGGCATTGTTGTTGTTGTGGTCTCCAGTCCTGAGACTGGTTTGATGCAGCTCTCCATGCTACTCTATCCTGCGCTAGCTTCTTCATCTCCCAGTACCTACTGCAACCTAAATCGTTCTGAATCTGCTTAGTGTATTCATCTCTTGGTCTCCCTCCAGCCTCCACGCTGCCCTCCAATACTAAATTGGTGATCCCTCGATGTCTCAGAACATGTCCTACCAACCGATCCCTTCTTCTAGTCAAGTTGTGCCACAAGCTCTTCTTCTCCCCAATTCTATTGAATACTTCCTCATTAGTTATGTGATCTACCCATCTAATCTTCAGCATTCTTCTGTAGCAGTGGTTGGGAAGGAAGTGAGACAGGGTTGTAGCCTATCCCCGATGTTATTCAATCTGGATATTGAGCAAGCAATAAAGGAAACGAAAGAAAATTTCGGAGTAGGTATTAAAATCCATGGAGTAGAAATAAAAACTTTGTGGTTCGCTTATGACATTGTAATTCTGTCAGAGACAGCAAGGGACTTGGAAGAGCAGTTGAATGGAATGGACAGTGTCTTGAAAGGAGGCATAGACTGCCCGAAAGAAAGTTGTTCCCTCTTGATCACGATTAGTTCCGATCGTCATCAATGGACCACGTGCTGAGTGCACAGAATACATAAATATGTAACGGGGAATAAATCATTCACCGGTATGGAGTACCGCCGTGCTCTTCGATATTATCGCGGAGCAATGAATATCATCTGGAAATCGTCCGGAACTAAAATTACAGCCGCCGAGATTTAGTGCTCCGCCAGAGAATGCAATTTAGACATCGATCGCGCCAAGTGCAGCGTTTCTAGTTTTGGAAAATTATGTAATTACGATGTGTCGTATCGATAACAAGTAAACAGCGGGTCCGTCCGGTGTGTCGCTTATTACGGGTCGTGATTTGACGATGCGGACCGGCGATACGAGCGGTCACTCCCACTTGGCGCCTCCATCCGTCCTGTTTATAAATGAGGCTATTACTAAATAAGGGGTGTAAATTTTAGGGGCTTCAGTTATTTTAGACCGGCTTTTACGGGCGTGCCTCCGACCATAAAAATATATATGGTGTCGTATAAACATAAAATCCGGAACAGATGTTGGGTCTTCCCCTCCCCACCCACGCCCCTCGTACGTGTCCCTTTAACGCAGGGCACAGGGCGCTGTGTAAATAGGGCGACACCCTCCGGCCAAGTCACTGTCAATTTTCCTGTGACAGACTAACGGCTGAAGACCGTGCTCTGTAAGCGACAATTCGTTGCTACCGTTCTCCAAATTCATTTAGTAATCTCCACAGCGAAAACAGTGCCATCTCATTCGTGGATTATCTGTCACACTATTGTCTCTGGCATTTATGAAGAATGTGATTTCATGTAATCTCGCTTCTCATTAAGTACTACATCTATAGTCCCTAAATCACCGTGAAGTGTTTTGTAAATCCTCGTCGCCGGCCGAGTTTTGTAAACCCACGTTGCCAGTTTTGTAAAGACCTCGTCGCTACTGTTGTGGAGGCCGAGTTGCCACTGTTGTTACGGTAGACTGAATCTGTGAGTTCGTGCCGTACACCGCTAAATCAATTTCTCACTGTCACTATTACACAGCTGTACCCCATGGTCAGGCATCAGGATAGGGGAACGAAGGTTCTGCAACACTCCAACAAATTAATAACAAGTAACACAATTGAGTTGAAAGGGTTTACTTATATTTTTGACTTGTTGAATAATGAAGTCTGCAACACTGCATGTAATATAACACAAAAAAGGTCCTCAATGGTTAAGCGCAAATAATCGAAGGTAAACTTGATAGTACACAGCAAATGCAGTTTACAACAGTCCGTTCACTTCTAAGAGTTCACTAAACCTCGTTCCCTGTCTAAGCCATGGACGATGATGTGTAAGCAAGTGGGCGAGAGCCGCCCTTCTGTCTTCCGAGTAGGCTTCTGCCCATTGTCGTCTGGTCATTGGCGGATTGTACTCGACCGGTAATTGCCCGATGCGAAGTCGACATCTTCATCCTCAGCGCCGGCCGTGGCCCTGGTGGAACCCCGCGCAAGTGGCGAATCTCTCTGGCACTGTCACCAGCTCGCAACTTTGAGCCTGTCGTGCTTTTTCCCTTACTGCGTCTTGTTCGGATGACACAGCAAAGTGCATGGGCAAGAGTACTTTTCTTTGTACCAGTTATTAGGCTCTTGCAGATAATTTACTGGGGCACACTATCACAGGAAGAAAGATCCGTATGGTTACTGGTGTCAGAAAGGTACCTTTTTTAGGTTCGAATCAGGATTCATGTTCCCTGTTTTCATAGAAGTCAAAATATTGCTTAAAATGCACAGCGATGTAAGGTTAGCTTATTTCATCAAAATATTAGATGACCGAGTAGCAAGACAGGAGAGCTTCTTCTTTATTTGGAATATTTAGAGAGTTCTGGGAAGACATCCTGTGCCTATCTGAGCACAACATAACCACAGGGTTAGAAAAGTTGTCTATAAAGATTACATTCTAGCAAGTTGTTGATGCAGAACTAATACGAGAAGAGGAGGAAGAGTTAGACATATTAAGAAAGAACATCAAAAACTTTGAGACCAGTAGATTTTATAGTGGTCAGTATATTGATGTGCGTGCTTGTGCATTAAAACTGAAAAATAGTTCACTTTCAATTGTAACAGGGTACAGATCCTCAACGGAAACTTTTGAAATGTTTATGAATAATCTGAATTCCTTATTAAGTCACCTGTCAGACAGCAGCAAGCAGTTAACACTCTGTAGTGACTTCACTGTAGACTTTCTAAAGGAATCTCATTGGAATAATGATCTAGAATTATTATTTGATGCTACAATTTGATCCTAGTGATTAGCTCTCCAACTAGTTGAATAAAGACAGTTTTCTTTGGTGAAGTTCACAGCAATAAAACATCTGTTTGCCCAGTAATAAATGCTGATCATGATGCACAGCTAGCAAAGATAAATAACATATTCCTCAGTGTAAATCAGAATAATTAATGACTCCAGGACAAAAGTTTTAAGAACGGTTTACGCGAGAACCTGAGATGAAACCTATAGTTAACCAAATGCTAATATAAAATTTAAACATTTCCACGATAAATTCATATCATTATTAGAAATAGCTTTCCACATAAGCTAATCAGAAATTCACGTAAAAAACCATGGATCGCTAGAGGGATTAAAGTATATCGTGAAAGTAAAACCAGAGTTTTTCTGTTGGTAATAACAAGTAGAGATGCTGCAGTAGCTGCAAACTACAAAAACCACTCAAAATTACTAAAAAGATTATTAAAAATCAGGGGACATGCACATAATGTCAGAAATGAGTAATTCCGACGACATGGAATGTAGTGAAACGAGAGACAGGACAACCAGCCACATAACGGGATGACATCACTATTGAACTGAGTGGAAGGACTATAAATGATGAGTCACAGGTATCAAATATATAAAATAACCATTTCTTAAATATAGTCGGAAGCATAAGGACAAACATTTCGAGAGAAAAAGCACAGCAATATACTGAAAAAGTAACTCCCATAAGATTCAATCATATGAATGTGACACCAAATTCTCCTTCTGAGATTAAAAAAATTATATGTTCTTCCAAAAATAAAATCTTATGTAGTTTTTAGGGTGTTTCCAATATAATATTAAAGACTTGGTCCCATATAATGAGACCCGTCTAATCCGAAATATGTAATGCATCACTGAAATATGCCACTATCAAACTTCTGTTTAAGAAAAGCGACAGGAGGTATGTCAATAACTACCGACCTGTTTCACTGCTGACACCATTTTCCAAAATTTTTGAGAAGGTGACGTGTTCCAGAATAGTATCTCACCTGGGAAACAATAATACCCTCAGCAAATCACACTTCGTATTTCAGAAGAGTTGATTAACTGAGAATGCCACCTACAAGTTCACTCACCAAATCTTACAAGCATTAAATAATAAAATAGCGCCGGTTGGTATTTCTACTGTCTATCTACGGCATTTGAGTGCGTGAATCACAGCATTCTCCTAGATAAATAGATTTTTTATAGGACTGACGGTACAGCCCAGGGGTGGGCAATTGTTTTAGCGCGAGGATCACTTTGGAAATGGAAATTAGTGGGGGCCGCACATTTTCAAATAACTGCATTTACCACTTAAACTTGCATTTCAGTAAAGGTCCCTTATATTCTAAACGTATGACTTTCGTCACTAATTTTACGTTTTTTTCCGAGAGTTCACGCCGGCCTTGGTGGTCTCGCGGTTCTAGGCGCTCAGTCCGGAACCGCGCGACTGCTACGGTCGCAGGTTCGAATCCTGCCTCGGGCATGGATGTGTGTGATGTTCTGAGGTTAGTTAGGTTTAAGTAGTTCTAAGTTCTAGGGGACTGATGACCACAGATGTTAAGTCCCATAGGGCTCAGAGCCATTTGAACCGAGAGTTCACGGTTTCAAGTTGGAAACTCATATATTTCCTGTTCCACAGACAGAATGGAAGGGAGACTGATCAACGGAAAAAGCACTGCACATCGCACTATCAGCCCGAAACATGTTGACACTTAGCGCAATGACTGATGGGAGGAACCGTATTTAATGCCTTTACAGTCACTCCCATCAGCAATCGCACCGAGTGACAACTTGTTTTGCGAAAATAGTATCACACGCGTACCGATGGGCCCGTTCTAGTGGAGACGTATGTGAAGCAAATCTTGATTCAAGGCGGATTTTTTGACTTTTTTGTCGGGCCACACAAAACCCTTAATGGGCCGCATGTGGTCTGCGGGCAGCTATTTGCCCACACTTGATATAGCGAACCAGTGGATTATGTCACATTTAACCAAAAGCACGGAGAAAATAAGTCAACTACAGTAGTCTGGGGACATCATTCTGATTGGGGAGAAATCACTTACGAGCCTCCTCAAGGCTCTATCTTAGGTTCGCTGTTGTTTCTCATATATTTGAATGACCTTTTTTCGGATACACAATAACGAGAATTAGTTCTTTTTTCAGATGATACTAGTATTGTAATCTGTCGAAGCATACATGTAGGTTGTTTTTCCTGTTGTTGTTGTTGTGATGGTGGTGGTATTGAGTCCGAAGCCTGGTTTTATTGCAACTCTAGAAGATAGTGTATCCCGTTCAAGCCTCTTCATTTCCGAGTAACTACTGCCAGGAACACGAACTTTGAATCTGATTACTGTATCCATTCCTTCGTCTCCTTCTACAATTTCTATCTGTCACAGTTCCCTCCAGTACCGAACTGACAATATTTTGTTGCCTCAATATGTCTCCTGTCAGCCCTTCCCTTCATTTAGTGAAGCTACGCCATAAATTTCCCTTTTCCCCAAATCGATAGAGTACTTCCTCATTAATTACTCGATCTACTGGTCAGAGCTTCAACATTCCTCTGTAGTACCAAATTTCAAAATCTTCTATCCTCTTCTTATCTGAAGTGCTTATCAGCCGTGTCTAACTTCTGTACAAGCCTAAACTCCACACGAATTTATGTTAGATGTTAACAAATTCCTCTTTCTCAGAAATGCTTTCTTGATGTAGTTAACTGTATGAAATGATAGGTTCCAGTTATGACTCTTGGATATTTTCGTCATACACTATGTTTTTTTCGTTTTGTAAAGTTCAAAGTTTTACATTCTGCACATGTAGAACAGGTTGCCAAAATTTGCACCACTTTTTAATTTTATTAGTATCTGGCTGATTATTTATGCAGTTTTTTTTAAACAGTACTTCCTTATAGATAACTGCATCATCTGCGAAAAGTCTAAGGTTGTTATTACTATTGTCCACAAGAACATCATATATGAGGTGAACAGCAAGGGCCGGAACACGCTTCCATGGGAAGGAAAGGCACCCAGCAATCATTCGCAATCCCATTACTTTTTATTACTCTTGCAGCTCTAGATCTTGGCTGTAAACAGCCATCGTCTTGGCATCTGAGTTACAATCTAACAAACTCGCGGCAGTACCTGACTCCATACGATCTTACCAGCATATAATCTCGATGTCTCATACCCTCTTACTTCCTATACATTCACAGGCACCTTACTGATACAGCTGTAAGAGACCACGACATGTGGCCTTCTACATGGGTGTAGGATAGTCGAGTGGAAATGCGATAGAGCGGTCCCGTGGTGGAGCAGGGCGCTTATGAAACATCATTCAGTTAACAGTCGTTTATTTTCGAGAATTTTACAATCGCTCTGTCTTCTTGGCAGTGCGGCTTAGCAGCGGCCCTGCTGGGCTCGTGCTGCAAGGAGTCGCGCAGTAGCGTCTCAGCGCCTGGAGATGGAGCAGCGCTGGCGTTGTCTGAAGTCAGCACTGCGGCCCCGTCGTGGAAGGGCGCTGCGGCCGGCGCGTCTGCAGTCTCGCGTGGCTATGGACGTCGTGTCAAGGCCTCAGCGCTCTTTTCCAATCCAACACACATGTTTAATGTGCCAGAAAGTTTTCAAAGTTCAGTTGACATGAAGAACAATGTACAATAATGCAGTGCTTGTGTTATTCTGATTACAGTGCAAAGTTCCTTTGGACGTGCACGCATGTGCAAAGGAACTTTGCACTGTAATCAGAATACCACAGGCACTGCTATATCCTATTCATCTTCCGGTACCGGGAAAGCGAGTTTCAAGTACAACGTTTGACCTGTACGGAAATAGACATAATGGATGTACGAATCCAGGTCGTAGACGCGTGGTTGATGACATATGGAAGTTTGGGTGAGGCCGTGAGTCGTGCACTGATAGGCAAAAACTGCTGACACGGTAGCTCAGCGTGTTCGGTCAGAGAGCTGGCTGGTCTTCTTTTTTTTTTTTAAAAAAAAAAGTGAAGAAATCGACAACGAACTTAACTGATGTCACGTGACGTCCGCTACGACCAAATACAACGAACAAAAAGAAAAAAAAATGGTAAGGCGACCGCTCGCGATAAGCGGGAAATCCAGGTTCGAGTCACGGTCCGGCACAAATTTTCATTGTCGTCAATCCATTCTACAACTGATGGTTGTCATTATTCGCTATTCCAAATCCATTTAATGAAGAATGATGCGACGTTCTCTGTTGCTTCTCTTGATTTCATCAATGTTTTGCAGTATATAAATTATTGTATGTTACTCAGCTTTAACTGCTCTCCGATTCTCTAGAGGGATGGTCGCGACATGTCCATTGTAACCAAACAAGCAAACCATCATTTTTGCTGGTTTCCGCTCGTCTTCGAACGCCCAAACACTTAACTGCCGTTTAATTTTCGGCTCATACGAATACATCCAAGTGACATTTTTTCCTACTACGGGGTATTTAAAAAGCCTCTCCGCAGTGTCGTATGATTGTTAGCCGCGCGGGCCGTGTGCCGCAGTGAATATATCGAAATGAAACTCAGTGAAATACAAGTTATTAATTTATTGAATATTCATTTTTACTTAAAAATTTTCGCATTAAATGTTGAAGGTGTCCCCACTGTTTTTGAATACACAATTCAATTCGTCTAATCATGTTTCCAAACACAAGCCGTAACACATCTTCTGTAATAGAAGCAGTAAAACTGGATATTGCAGTTCTCAATTCATCGATGGATTTTGGACGGTTTTTATAGACAGTTGCTTTCGCTGCACCCCAGAAGAAAAAGTCAGGTGGTGTTAGGTCAGGCGATCGTGGAGGCCAAGGCCCTTGAAATCATGCGATCACCAAAAACATCAGCAAGCAGTGACATTGAAACACGAGCTGTATGCGTGGTTGCACCATCTTGTTGAAAATGATCGTTGAGTATTTCACTTAACACAAGTCCTCCTATGAATGGCAACAGAATATCATTTCAGTATCGTTGTGCGTTTATTGTTTCGTTGAAAAGTATGGGACCCACAATCCGACGTCTAGAAATTGCAATCGAAATCCCTATTTTCACAGAACGAAGTGGTTCCTCATGAATACACAATGGATTTGCAGTACTCCACGCACCAGAATTTTGCAAATTCATTTACCCGGATAAATGAAACCACGCCTCATCAGTCAAAAACGTTTCATTAACAATATCCCTTCCATTTCGTTGAACGAAATTCTTGAACCATTCACAATAATGCAGTCTCTTGCCATGATCAGTAGTTTTCATTTCTTGCACGACTGTCACTTTGTATGGGAAAAGTTTTAATTTTTTCCTTATAGCTGTGTGGTCCTTCCGACACTAACATCGATTTCCTGGGCGAGGTTTCTTACTGACTTGTTCGGACTCATGGATATTTAATCGGAAATATCGAGTAGTTTATCCTCAGACAAGCTCAGAAGCTAGGACTACCACTTCTCGGTGCATCTGTCACTGAACCCGTACTTCGAAATTTGTTAATCAAATCTCGCACGGTATCGCGATGTGGGAGTGTTGTCTCCGGGAAAACTGAATTAAATGTTTGACGAACTGAAACTGTGTATTTACCGCCAGCTTTGAACACTTGTTCGGCTAAAAACACACGTTCTTCAATGGTTAGCATTTTAACAGTGACAAAAACGAAACAAACGAACAAAGGAACTAAACTTAAACGTTCACGTCAACACGTAACTCACAGACTGCTGACGCTGGCTGAGATAAACGAAACAGTGGAATGTTGGGACGCTCTTCAATGGTTAGCATTTTAACAGTGACAAAAACGAAACAAACGAACAAAGGAACTAAACTTAAACGTTCACGTCAACGCGTAACTCACAGACTGGTGACGCTGGCTGAGATAAACGAAACAGTGGAATGTTGGGACGTTCTTCAATGGTTAGCATTTTAACAGTGACAAAAACGAAACAAACGAACAAAGGAACTAAACTTAAACGTTCACGTCAACACGTAACTCACAGACTGCTGACGCTGGCTGAGATAAACGAAACAGTGGAATGTTGGGACGTTCTTCAATGGTTAGCATTTTAACAGTGACAAAACGAAACAAACGAACAAAGGAACTAAACTTAAACGTTCACGTCAACACGTAACTCACAGACTGCTGACGCTGGCTGAGATAAACGAAACAGTGGAATGTTGGGACGTTCTTCAATGGTTAGCATTTTAACAGTGACAAAAACGAAACAAACGAACAAAGGAACTAAACTTAAACGTTCACGTCAACACGTAACTCACAGACTACTGACGCTGGCTGAGATAAACGAAACAGTGGAATGTTGGGACGTTCTTCAATGGTTAGCATTTTAACAGTGACAAAAACGAAACAAACGAACAAAGGAACTAAACTTAAACGTTCACGTCAACACGTAACTCACAGACTGCTGACGCTGGCTGAGATAAACGAAACAGTGGAATGTTGGGACGTTCTTCAATGGTTAGCATTTTAACAGTGACAAAACGAAACAAACGAACAAAGGAACTAAACTTAAACGTTCACGTCAACATGTAACTCACAGACTACTGACGCTGGCTGAGATAAACGAAACAGTGGAATGTTGGGACGTTCTTCAATGGTTAGCATTTTAACAGTGACAAAAACGAAACAAACGAACAAAGGACCTAAACTTAAACGTTCACGTCAACACGTAACTCACAGACTGCTGACGCTGGCTGAGATAAACGAAACAGTGGAATGTTGGGACGTTCTTCAATGGTTAGCATTTTAACAGTGACAAAAACGAAACAAACGAACAAAGGAACTAAACTTAAACGTTCACGTCAACACGTAACTCACAGACTGCTGACGCTGGCTGAGATAAACGAAACAGTGGAATGTTGGGATGTTCTTCAATGGTTAGCATTTTAACAGTGACAAAAACGAAACAAACGAACAAAGGAACTAAACTTAAACGTTCACGTCAACACGTAACTCACAGACTGCTGACGCTGGCTGAGATAAACGAAACAGTGGAATGTTGGGAGAGTCCACTTGAAGGCAAATAACACGGGCAGGCGAACAATAATACGGCACTGCGGTGAGACTTTTTGAACACCTCGTATATTCCACACGTATTTTGCATCGTCCCTGAAACATAGCAAGTTGGAAACACTCTACTGTCTTTCTTTCTAATCCTTTAGTTAATTTTTTTCTTGTCTTTCAGCTGATTTTACTTATGCGGGGCGGTCAGAAACAGTCTGAAAGGCTTGTAAGGGTGTTGCGGGGTAGGCTGTGATGAGAAATGATTGTAAAAAAATGTTGCGTCATTTCCGAGTTAATTAGCATTGAAGTTAGCAAATGCGGCTCTGGCGCTCGCAGATTCACGCGTCCCGCTAGAGATGGTGTCACCAAACGTGTTCTTCGTTTGGTTTCCTAAAACCGAACAAGAGAGAGATACAAGAAACGGACACTGTACGGTAGAAATGATCGAACACGGGCCAAAGGCTGAGCCGTCTCACTCGCTATCGCCTACGCTGTAGGAACAAAATTAATGACCGAGCGAGGTGGCGCAGTGGTTAGTCACTGGACTCGCATTCGGGAGGACGACGGTTCAATCCCGCGTCCGGCCATCCTGATTTAGGTTTTCCGTGATTTCCCTAAATCACTCCAGGCAAATGCCGGGATGGTTCCTCTGAAAGGGCACGGCCGACTTCCTTCTCCATTCTTCCCTAATCCGATGAGACCGATGACCACGCTGTCTGGTCTCCTTCCCCAAAACCAACCAACCAAACCAACAAAATTAATGACGCTAACTGTGTTTGGCAGGTCGCAATGATCTGATTGGCTAACTTCAATGCTAATTAATTTGGAAACGTACGAATTTTTCCTTAACAATTATTTCTCAGCATAACCGATACTGTAACACCGCTACAAACTTTTCAGACTGTTTCTCACGACCCTGCATATACGCAGTGTGCTGGCGTTGTCCAATTATTATTCGTTCAGTAAATCATGCATATTGTTCTTCACATCTTAACTGACAATCCACTGATTCCATTGACATTGTTAGTTTTCCGAAAAATACTTTTATCTACGATAAATCAGTAACTTGCGCTATCCGCATTTAATCGTCAAAATAGTATGAGCTAATAACAGTTTGTGCACAAAAAGACCTAACTTCTTGGATAGTCCTATTATTGCATTTCTCAGTAGCCAGTTCCATTTTTCCGAAAACTTGTTATGTTAGTAAAACATTCATAATTAAAATTTGGCCACACCTAAAATCACTTTCGCTATTGGAGACCTTAAGCTCGTTTAATTCCACGACTCGTTGCCCCAGTTTTTCTTAACCTGATCGTACTTTTAGTTTTCCACGTTACCCACTAAATGAGAATTTTTTGAGCATTTTTTTTGCAGAACTGTTACACGCCAGTTTTTAAATTTCAGTCCTATTCTGTGAAATCCACACAGAATATATCCTTTAGCAACTAAACGCTCACGCAAAACCACACGTTCTGCAGTCTTAGGTATCCGTAAGAATGGTTCTATCTCGTGGCAAGTGATATGCCGATCTTTCTCAAATGTAGTGGCCACAGTATCGATGTCGTTTGGACTGACAACAATTCGTAGTCGAACTCCACGAATTTCATCGCTGATGAAAGTAAATCCATAACGAAATTCCGCAAAATCAATTGCAAACTGTCTTTCCTGAAGGTGATTTATCACTAAAAGCTGGACTAAGTGACTGGCGGCGTTTTTGTTGAGTTATGCTTGTACATAAATCGTAAAGAATCACCCATCGAAAATCTGCACATGAAATATACGAGAGTTGGAACTTAAATAGTGGCGACAGTTTATTCACGACCGACACAAAAGAGTTACATGTTCGCACATGTTACTGCCCTTCAAAGTAGTCACCAGCGTTGTGTGGAACCCGTTGCCAGCGATGTGGAAGGCGCAGTATACCGTTAGCAGAGCCTATTCTGTTGATGGTGCGAATGGAGCGCTCTACTGCCTGTCGAATCTCTGGAACAATTCTGAAGCGAATGCCACGAAGTGGTTCCTTCATCTTCGTAATCACATCTAAGTCACAGGACTTAAGTCCGGGGAGTATGGTGGATGCTACAGTACGTCCCAGTCCCATCGACCGAACAGAGTAGCCACAGCTTGCACTGTATGCGCCGGCGCATTGTCGTGCAAAATGATGGATGGGTTGCGCAGAAAGTGTCGCCGCTTCTTTAGCAAAGCTGATCGCAGGTGATGCTCCAGAGCCACAGTATGGTGAATGTTATGGTGATTCACGTCTATGACTGTGATGGTGTTATCCTAACGCATTACGTTCCTCCACGGCAGACCGTCAATGCACAGTATTACTGTTCGTTTTTGGAACATCACCTGTATGGGTATCCATTGAGAATGATGACCAGGAGTCATCAGTTCCATCTGATATGAACTTTTTATTTTCATTTTTTTGTGGTTATGTATAATCAATATCTTTCTTTACGCAAATCCAGTACAACTTTTTTGCTGTTGTTTCTTATAATCAGTATCTTGTTGTAGACGACTTATGTGAAATGGATCGGTGGCTCCACAACAACAGTGATTCCGGCTAGGGTGAAATGGGTGGGAGCGTGAGATGATAGCTACTGAAAAGCAGTGCGACCCTTCTGAAAGAGGAGGTTGAAGATATTGGATTGGTTGGGAGAACTAGCAGAAAGATCGACTGAACTGCTCAATCCTGGGGGCTAGAGTGTAAAAGGTAATTATAATGTGACAGTCACCGTTACAACATATAATTATTATTCTGGAATGCTGATGTATTTAATTGTTGTTATTTGTTTACAGCATATAAGAATCATGAGTAATGTACTAAATTTTTTCCCGTTATCCATATGTTACAGACAAACAACCAGCACCTCCATGACGACAGCTTGCTGTGGCACGTGCACCTAGACCAGTGGTTATGGAGCAGGTATCAAGCACTCACCCAAGTGATATGCATCGCTGTGCAAAGTGCCACTCATTGCCTTACGAGAGGCTGCCACGGCTGCTGCAGTACAAGCCCCTGCACCATCACATACCCCATGGGGTCCATGGGTGGTGCAGTTAGAGCAACCATCTCCCACCGTCCACCCTGGCGATGATGAAGTCTCCAACATGCAGCACCGTTAATGAGCGCCCTCTCCATAGCCTGGGTGCTTCCACAGGAACTCACGGATATCACCTCCTCCTACACCAGCTATGGCTGTTCGTCCTCGCCGGCAACGAAAGGTATGTGTGCATCGGTGCATGCCTCTCCCTCCTGAAGGTGCCTCCTCTGCAGCACCCTCATCCAAAGGGTGGACCCAGTCGTCTCCTAGTTGTAGTATTAATGGTAATGAACCTGTGGCTAGTAGTAGTGCTCTATCTTGTCCTGCTACTGAAGGACATCGGATTAGCCGCTTCATGACCCATCTAGAATACTCAGTGGTTGCTAGAGCCTTCGGGGGGAGTATCTCGTTTACCAGAACTGAGAAGCTTGCCAGGCGGTATCGCAACCCAGTCAGGTTTCTAGAAGCATGCCTCCTAGTGCTTTAGGCTGAGCTCCTCCAAGCCCTAGATGATCCAGGATATAATGCAACTAAATTTAACGCAATATTCTGCTGCAAGTTGACTCATCCCCCCCCCCCCAGCCCCCACCCCCCAAACAGCAGGGTACTGCAGAGGAGAAAAGCCTGAACTACATCTGAGGTGATAATGGCATTATATCTTGGAATACATCAATTGCCGACTGGTATCGTGACTCCACCTTGGGTGCTATGATGGTCCTGTTTTCTGAGATCTATATTCATGTCTATGACCCTTTAAATGGAGTGTCTAGTAATATCAAACTCCCTGGGGGTATCAACAACAAGCAAGCTTGTATTAACGATCAAAATGAAAAGGATGACACTTGTTTTACATGGTCAATCCTGGCTTGCGAAAGAAATTACACGAAGATCCATACCTCACACCTCGATATGGAATAGCTCTTAACGTTAGTGGATGTTATAACTTTCCTGTAAGGATTCAGGACATATCAAAATTTGAGGCACAAAATCCCAGGATATTGGGTCATGTTTATGGCCTGAAGAAGAAACAGAAAATGAAGCCAGCTGAGCAGGACAAGCACACTGCAGTTGGACCACTCCATTTTTCGAAATATGCAGGTGAGTGTGATCCTCATGTAAACACGCTGCTCTTCTCTCAAGGTGATAATCAGCATTACTTATGGATCAAAGACATGTCCCGCCTCCTTTACAGCCAATTGTCGAAACGTGTACATAGAAAACAAATTTGATTCAGGTGTCTAAAAATCTTTTCAGAAAAAAGTACTTAAAAGATATCTGAAAGACTGTGGATCCAAGGAACCAGTACTTGTTGTTACGCTACAGAAAAAACACAAGTTCTTCACATTTAAGAGTGCTCACCACCAGGAACAATGTCCATTTGTTGGATACACATACTCCGAAGCTCTCCTCACTGTGAAGGGAACCCCTAAGTCTCACATACCATCTTCACACAAAAACACGTTCCATACATGGTAGCATACCAAATTGTGTGCTCATATGAGTCAAGTCTTAACCACCATGAATCTTATGTGGGGGATAATCCTGCGATTTGGTTGCTCATCGAGCTTGAAAAACATTCATGTAGCAGTATCAATGAGGCTGATAGGTTACGGCACCAACGTCTCCGTGACCGATTTGGAGGAGGATAAAAAACTATAAAATGATGCGGTTAACTGTCATATTTGTGGGCAGTCGTTAGGAAAGCTGAAATTCCCCATAGGGACCACTGTCGTGTTACGGGGAAGTTCTACGGTGCAGCTCACAATGCATGCAATTTAAAGTATAGTTACCATGACACATACCCGTTTTCTTCCATAATTTAAGTGGCTATGATGCTCACTTCCTAGTTGAGCAATTGGTTAATTTCGGCTGATAGAAAAATCAGGTTAGTGTCCTGCCTGAGAGTGTTGAAAAGTATATTTCATTCTTCAAACGAATGACGCCAGCCGGCCGGAGTGGCCATGCGGTTCTAGGCGCAACAGTCTGGAACCGAGCGACCGCTACGGTCGCAGGTTCGAATCCTGCTTCGGACATGGATGTGTGTGATGTCCTTAGGGTAGTTAGGTTTAAGTAGTTCTAAGTTCTAGGGGGCTGATGACCTCAGAAATTAAGTCCCATAGTGCTCAGAGCCATTTGAACCATTTTTGAATGACGCCAAAAATTACGCTCCACTTCCTTGACATGCTAAGCCTTATCCAGGCACCACTCAAAAACTCGTTGAAACTGTACCTCGGTAGGATACGCATTTCAACCGATCTTAATACACCAATGAAGAAAAGTTTCAGCCTGTGACTAGGAAAGAAGTTTTCCCTTATGAGTATCTGAATAGTAAGGCGAAACTCGACGAAACCCAGCTACCCAACATATCTGCATTTACCAGTACTCTCGCAGGCGATGCCATAACTAGTGCAGATAATGAACATGCCATGAATGTCTGGCGGGAATTCAACACTCCCAATTAGGCTGAATACACAAAAGTATACATGGACGCCGACATCAGTTTGCTTGCAGATATTTTTGGAAAGCTGAAGAGTATATGAATGGCCACGTACTCTCTGGACCCCGCCATTTATTACACGGCACCTGGGTTTTTCTGTGACGCAATTCTCAAGAAAACGACGCGCAGCATCGAACTTTTGACCGATGCTGATAGACTTCTTTTCTTTGAGCACGGGATCAGTGGGGGACTTTGCCAGTGTGTCCATATACACGCCAATAATCCACGTATCGTGAAGGGGGGAGGGGCGGGAGTTCAATGCATGCCTCGATTCAAGTTATATTCTATACTTGGATATGAATAACTTATATGGACACGCCATGGTGCAGCCACTGTCGGTTGAGAGGTTTCAGTGGGTGCCCAAAAACGAATTAGAGGGATTAGGTGGAAAGATTGGGTCTGGCGGCTGATTCTGGTGTAGGGTGTGTGGTGGATGCACACCTTATATACTCTGTTAGTATGCATGAAAATACAAATGACTTCCCATTATGTCCAGAGCAACAAGTTCTGCTAGGAAGCATTATCCTTAAACTGATGACCACTGTTGGACACAAGTAGAGGTGTGTAATTCATTATTGTAATCTCCATTAGTGCCTCAGCTTAGGGATGCAGCTAGGCAGAATCACCTGGGCTATCTCCTCCAGTCAGTCCCCCTGGTTGAAGGAGTATATTGAATTAAATATCGAAAAGAGGGCGGGTGCGACTAATGATTTCGAAAAAGATTTTTATGAACTGATGAATAATTACATTTTCGATAAAACCTTGCAGAATTTAGGAAATGAAAGTGATATTTTGATTAGGCCGAATGTGAATGGCCGCGGGGCGTAAGAAAGTCTGTCGCCAGACCAGTTTTAAGTGGGTCACTATTTTGGATGAGTACTTTGGGCTGTGGAGATGCCAAACGTTTGAGTAG
Source organism: Schistocerca cancellata (assembly GCF_023864275.1). NCBI lineage: Eukaryota > Metazoa > Arthropoda > Insecta > Orthoptera > Acrididae > Schistocerca > Schistocerca cancellata. The sequence goes on from NC_064632.1 coordinate 312,303,334, forward strand.
AGTCTACGTACCCAGACTATTTGAGTACGTGCATACTGAACATCTCCAAACTCCACATGTACCGCTTCCAATATGAGTTTGCAAAAGCACATTTCGTGTAACCAAAGTTACTTTATGTGGATACAGATAGCTTCATCTATTGGGTGAAGAATTTCGAACCATATGAAGTAATTAGGTGTCACAGTAATGAATTCGACACATTGGGATACACAGCCGATAATCCTTATCGTGTTGTTCCTCAGAACAAGAAGGTTATTGGCCTAATGAAAGGTGAGGCGGATGGATTATTGGTTGGGAAGTTTTTTTGTCTAAGATCCAAAATGTATGCATATCGCACAATAGATGAAGCCACCCAGAAGCGCGCTAAGTATGTGCAACGTGCGGCATCACGTGTCCTCACGCTCGACGACTACTTGCAGTGCATGTATGGTGGCGTTCGTGGTGCTGCGCCTGAACCTCCGCATTTGGTACAGCAAACTAGTATTTGATCGTGAGGTCACAAGGTGTACACTGTGCTGCAAGCTAACGTCGGATTGTAGCCTCATGACCATAAAAAGAGCCATTTGTGATGTTGAGATCGAAACCTGCCCGTACTCACACTATTTACTTGAAGCGAAACAAGGGTCGAGGACTCCGACAGTGTGAATGAGAGTGACTGGCTGAGTGAGATCTTATACCTAATAGTATGACTCTTTTACCATAGTGTAAATACTATCTGTGTCTGATGTCTCCATCCACATCATACTCCGCAAGTCACCTGACGGTGTGTGGTGGAGGGTACTTTCAGTACCACTATCCGATCCCTCCAACCATGTTCCACTTGCGAATAGTGTATGGGAAGAATGATTGTCGGTAAGCCTCTGTATTGGCTCTAATTTCTCGAATTTTCTCCTCGTGTCAATATGTGAGATGTATGTGGGTTGAGGTAATATTTTTCTGACTCCTCCTGAAAAGTGTTGTCCCGAAATTTCAATAGTAAATCTCTCCGTGATGCACAACGTCTCTCTTGCGACGTCTGCCAGTGGAGTTTGTTTAGCATCTCCGTAACGCTCTCTCGACAACTAAACGATCCCGTGACGAAACGCGCCGCTCTTCGTTAGATCGTCTCTATTTCCTCTATCAGTCCTACCTGATCGGGATCCCATATAGATGAAGAATACTCAAGAATCGGGTGAAAAAGCGCTTTATAAGCCGCTTCTTTCGTGGATGAGTTACATTTCCTTAAAATTCTTCCGATGGATATGAGTCTTGTGTCTGCTTCTCCCACTATCGCTTTTATACGGTCATTCCACTTCAGGTCGCTCTGGATAGTTACGCCTAAATATTTTACGGCAGACTCTGTCTTCAGCTGTTTGTCATCAATAGTGTAGCTGTAGAGTAGTGGATTTCTTTTCCTGTTTATTCCCAATATGTTTATTCAGGGTCAACTGCCAAGGTCTGCACAATTCATCAATTCTCTGCAGGTCGTTCTGCAAATTCTTAAAGAGCATCCGACGCTTTCTACTAGATCATTTATATATATTGTGAACAGCAACGGTTCTACCTTTCTCTGTGGTGCTACGGATATTACCTTTACTTCTGTCGATTTAGTTCCCTTAAGAATGGCGAGTTGAGTTCTGTCTGCAAGGAAGTCCTGAATCCAATCGCAGGTCTGCACCGATACTCCGCAAGCTCGTAATTTTTTTTTCATCAAACGGCAATGCGGGGCAATGCGGTGTCAAATGCAATACTGATGCCAAGCCTGAGCAAGAACCTGAGCGCCGTTGTCCACTGCGCTGTGGATCTCGTGGAGGAACAGAGCGAGCTGAGTTTCGTAGGGTCTCTGTTTGCGGAATCCATGTTGATTTATATGGAGGAGCTGTTCGGTTTCCAAAAATGTCATAATTCCTGAGCGTAAAACATGTTCCATAATTATACAACAGATTGACGTCAACGACATGAGGTCTATGATTGTGTGGATCTGTCTCACGGCCTTTCTTAAAAACGGAAATGTCCTGCGCTTTTTACCAGTCGTTAAGAATCTTTCGCTGTTCAATCGATCTACGATAAATTAATGCTAGAAAGTGAGCAAGTTCTTCCGTATAATCTTTATAGAATCTTATAGGTATCTCAACTGCTCCTGGAGCCTTTCCACTACTAAGCGTTTGTAGCTGCTTTTCAGTTTCGCGATCGGTTATCTCAGTATCTGCCATTTCGACGTGCTCACAGCGATTGAAACGAAGGACAGTGTTACGATATTCCGCGGTGAAACAACTCCGGAAGACTGAATTCAGTATTTCGGCCTTCTCTCTGTTATCTTACATTTCGGTCCCGGTGTGGTCGCTGAGAGAATGAATAGATAATTTTGACCCACTTATTGCTTTTGCATACGACCAAAATCTCTTAGGGTTTTTACTCAGGTCGGTTGACGACGTCTTATTTTCGAAATCATTGAACGCTTCTCTCATTGCTCTCCTTACGCCCATTTTCGCTTCGTTCAGCTTTTGTTCGTCAGCTAGGTTTTTACTTCTCTTCAATCTGAGATGAAGCCGTCTTTGTTTACATAGAGATTTTCAAACACGGCTATTAAACCATGGTGGATCTTTCCCATCCCCTGAAATCTTACTCGGAACATACTTGTCTAGGGTATATTGAACGACGCCTTTGAATTTGTTCCATTTGTTCTCCACATCTTCGTCCTCATACCGAATATATGATGCTGACTGCTGAGATATTCTGAAATTTGTATCCTGTCACCCTTGCTGAACAAATATATCATCCTATATATCATCCAATATAACATTCCTTGTAGGACCCGTCGTCATAGATGCTGTCACAGCCTTATGATCACTGATACCTTCCTCTACGCTAACTGATTCGATAAGTTCAGTTCTGTTTATTGCCAGCAGGTCTAAAACGTTACCCTCACGCGTTGGTTCTCTAACTATCTGCTCAAGATAATTTTCCGACAAGACATCCAGAACAATGCCACACGATTTTCTGTCTCTGACACCAGTTTTGATGGCATAACACTCCCAATCTATACCTGGCAAGTTGAAGTCACCCTCTATTACAACAGCATGATCAGGAAAATTACTAATGACATTCTGCAAGTTCTGTCTGAAGCGCTCTACAACTACAGATCCTGACCCAGGTGGTCTATAAAAGCATTCGATCACTATTTTTGACCGTTCTTTGCTACTCAATTTCACCCAGATTAATTCACATTCGGAATCTGCGATAACCTCGCTAGACTTTATCGAATTTGTTACTGCCATAAACACTCCGCCACCATTGGCGACTAACTTATCCTTACGATAAACATTCCAACTTCAACTTAGGATTTCGTTGTCACTGACGTGTGGTTTCATCCAGCTTTCTGTTCCCAATACTATCATTGCATTATGGCCTTCAGTAAGCGATATTAATTCTGGGATCTTTCCTTGGATGCTACTGCAGTTTACTAAAATCATATTAATCTTTTCTTTCTCTGATCTGCGAGGAACAAGATTCTCTGAGGTCGCTGTGTCTGATTTACAGGCAAATCGTCTTTGATTCCCAGGGAGTGGTTCTCTAACCTAAAAGAGCCCCATGTGCACGCCACATGTACTCCGCTGCCCTAGTAGCCGCTTCCTGCGTGTAGTGGACGCCTGACTTATTACGGGGAACCCTGCAATTCTGCACCGGATATCGTAGGTCGAGAAATTCTCATCTGCTACCGTCGCAAAGTCATGTGGGCCTCTGGTTTAGACATTCCACTCTGCTCCAAACCAGAGGACCGCGATCAACCCTAGCTGAGATGCGACAAATAGACAGCTTAGCCTGCAACCCGCGTGCTTTGCTAGTTGCCTTCACCAAATCAGCCAGCCGCCGAAAGGAGCCAAGGATGGCCTCAGAACCCAAGCGGCAGGCGTCATTCGTGCAGACACGTGCCACTACATGCAGCCGGTTGCACCCAGTGCGCTCGACAGCCGCCGGCAGGGCCTCCTCCACATCACGGATGAGACCTCCCGGCAAACATACCGAATGCACACAGGAATTCTTTCTCGCCTTGCCTTCTTTCTCCCTGAGGGGCTCCATCACTCGCCTGACATTGGTAGCAGCATAGCACATAGTGTGCTTGCGTGTTTGAGTGCCTAGGTGTGTCTGTGTGTATGGTTGTGGCTGTGTTTGAGTGTGGACGTCTGTGTAAATGTGTATACCTGTGTGTAAATATATTCTGTTTTCTTTCTGAATAAGTAGCATACTATCTATGCATGAATATATAAAGTCCATGTGCAGGATAAAAAGGTTAAAATGTGCAATATATATATATATATATATATATATATATATATATATATATATATATGTGTGTGTGTGTGTGTGTGTGTGTGTGTGTGTGTGTGTGTGTGTGTAAGATTAGAAAAACGGACTAAAAACATCAAAAAATTTAAAAATTTGGACCTTGCCGTTGGTGGGGAGGTACCGTAGGTACAATCACAACGGAGGGGTATCTACTGAGAGGCCAGACAAACGTGTGGTTCCTGAAGAGGGGCAGCAGCCTTTTCAGTAGTTGCAAGGGCAACAGTCTGGATTATTGACTGATCTGGCCTTGTAACTATAACCAAAACGGCTTTGCTGTGCTGGTACTGCGAACGGCTGAAAGCAAGGGGAAACTACAGCCGTAATTTTTCCCGATGGCATGCAGCTTTACTGTATGATTAAATGATTATGGCGTCCTCTTGGGTAAAATATTCCGGAGGTAAAATAGTCCCACATTCGGATCTCCGGGCGGGGACTACTCAAGAGGATGTCATTATCAGGAGAAAGAAAACTGGCGTTCTACGGATCGGAGCGTGGAGTGTCAGATCCCTTAATCGGGCAGGTAGGTTAGAAAATTTAAAGAGGGAAATGGATAGGTTAAAGTTAGATATAGTGGGAATTAGTGAAGTTAGGTGGCAGGAGGAACAAGACTTTTGGTCAGGTGAATACAGGGTTATAAATACAAAATCAAATAGGGGTAATGCAGGAGTAGGTTTAATAATGAATAGGAAAATAGGAATGCGGGTAAGCTACTACAAACAGCATAGTGAACGCATTATTGTGGCCAAGATAGATACGAAGCCCACACCTACTACAGTAGTACAAGTTTATATGCCAACTAGCTCTGCAGATGACGAAGAAATTGAAGAAATGTATGATGAAATAAAATAAATTATTCAGATAGTGAAGGGAGACGAAAATTTAATAGTCATGGGTGACTGGAATTCGAGTGTAGGAAAAAGGAGAGAAGGAAACGTAGAAGGTGAAAATGGATTGGGGCTAAGAAATGAAAGAGGAAGCCGCCTGGTAGAATTTTGCACAGAGCAAGTAAGTAAGTAAGTAACATCATTCGTAAACGTCAGGAGGAACATGATGCGTAGATGTAACACAGGAATGTGTTAAAGTCTTGGTAGCGTCGAAAATTGTAAAACACATGCTTTCGGCCTGTGGAGTATCGTTGTAATTCTTCTAGGAGTTGCAGGTCGCCGAATGAGTCGAAATAGTAGACGTTATTTGTATTTCTTTTTTGAAATTATGCTACCCAGTGAGTTCCATGTCATTCTGCTACATCCAGATTCACAACTGCGCATTCTGCTGATTTCCACATAGTCTTTGGTAATATATTCCACATAAACACATCAAGAAATGTTGCATTTATTCTTAACAAACTTAAGCAGATCTGTATTTCCAAGCGCCCTGTCTGGTTTGACTGCTACGGGGCTTTTGCTGTTGTTGTTTATGAAGAGACCTAGTCCTTTCTTGTGTGGTTTCAAGTACAGTGCTTTTACGTTGACTGCTGCCTCCATCATGCGGTTCTGTCTTCGTGCCTCTTGCGGTAGCTCCTGAGAGCTTTGTGCATTCTTGACTGTCAGGGCAATAGCCGCAGCACCCCAAGCCAGTGAATCAACCGTTGAGAGACCGTATAAGGCGGGAATACCCGACGTCTTGTGTATTGGTAGAACCCGGTGGTTTAATCAATATTTCTTTCTCACCCCTGTCTGCTTCAGGGAGCTTTTAACTACATACAACGCTGTCAGGATACAGTTTTTCATGCACCCTTCGTTGTCATGCGCTCGTAACTAGGATGAACTTCTTCACGCCACGCCCAACTGAACTTTAACAAGCGAAGTTTTTTCAAATGCAAATGTTGTGATGCGTTGACCGATATCAATATCCCTTCTCGTGCTTACTGCCTTAGCTTTATCAGTTAAAATTCGATCGGTGGTGTGGCGATCCTTATTTGCTGCATATACGATGTCGTGTTCCATACACGCTTCGTCGAACAGATTTATTCCCTTAACACTGCGTGGCAATCGTATCTGAAGGTTTATTCCAGGTCCACAGTAGTTATATCCAGGAATGTGTAACTCGACTGGTAGTTTGTCGAGAATACCGCCTCGTCCTCTAATGCGTCTCCTAACACGCATGTTATGCTACTGAGTTGCTTGTGGTCTGCGCTCCCTATTATATAAAAACATCACCGTCGATAGAGCTGTTTTGTGATGCAGGAAGACCAAGCCATTTAATTAATACTCTATTCTCTCGACGCCGTATGACCCTCTCTACGAGATACACATTTAGTTCCTAGCTCTTCTGTATAAAAGCATCCTGCAACTTCAGCACCACTGGTGTCCTTTAAGAGACAGGTTCTAGGTATCGTTCTCCTCGCTTTGGAAACTGTAGATATCTCGGTTGATCAGTTTGGCATCTATGACTTATCAAATGCTGTCTTGGTTTTGAAAAACATACTAAATCACTTACATTAAGTTGCTGTTTGCGCGAATCTAAAATTTTAATGCCGTTGTATACTGTATATAGATGTGAATTATCACGAACATCGATTGGTCTCATTTTTATTGTGCGATTTTTGGTTCTATTATACTGTGCAATTATTTGCGGGAGGATATTGGTCCATTTGTGTGAGCCACGAAGATTGAATCGCGTCCACATTTGGGTTTTCACTGTTCTTTTCAGACGTCGCACGGTACTTGCCTTCAACTGGGTGAATGTTGAATAGTGATTTATTTCATACCGCTCCATCACAGTCTTGAAATATCTGTTGTAAAACTCGCCGCCGTGATCTGTTTGAAGATCGTCTGGGCTTCGATTCGTCCCCATCTGTAGCAATCCCTCACACATATGGGCGACATCATTCTCGATTTTCGCCTTCACAAGTAATGCCCAGGCACATTTAGAATAAGTACGAATGACCATTAAAATATTTATGAAGCCGTTACTTACACTCATGTCGACAAGATCTGCCTGTCATGACATTTCTTCGAGGGTATGTTTTGCGTGCTGGTTTGTGTAGTTCTCGAACTACAGTCTCCATACAAATTCGATGATACCTTTCCCTCTAAGCTCAGAAATTATTGAAACAACTTCATTCGAATTACGAAAGGCAGTTGGTGCCATGAGCAGTTGTAGCCAGTCTATTATACACACACAGGCATATATATATATATATATATATATATATATATATATATATATATATTCTGCGGGAGTCGATTGCTCACTCTTTTACACTCTCTGTTATACTGAATATCAATAGCACCACCACAGCTATTTTTTTCATCATCCAAAATAGGTTTTATAAAGGATTTGAATTTCACGCTGCTTCGGCCTTCTCAAAAGCAGTATTTCACGATACATTTTCAGATCTTCAGGCGAATAATTTACATAGATTTTTGGACAACATGGTTGTGGAGATGAAGCAGCGATTAGTATGATTAATCAACTATTCAAAAACAGTCTATAGTTTCCTGCCGGTATATGGACAGGAGTGACACCACCAGCAGTCGACCAATGGTGTAAACGCCCAGAAGATGACCCCTACGTCGGGTTGAAACCGGTTGCGGTATAATAATAATAAATGCGATTAAGACTGGTTTTGAATAATTGAATAATTTACAGTTTTTGTGAGTCTTAAGGAAAATAAGGTTCAGTAGACCGGGAGTTCTTTGTAACTGTTTATCGCCGATCTATATTGTTTCTTTCATTTAAAGTTATAGACTGCGTGCCCAAAATGTATGGTTTCTCACTACCGTCACAAAAAATTTTGTTTATCGTAGCGTCGCTCTGACGTTTAATGAAATCGGCAATAGCGTCATGGTCGTCGTTGTGGAATTTCGCTGAGAGTTCATTGAGAGATTCAGTAACTGGTTTAAAGGTTTCTCGCAGTGTCTGCTCCCGCTTCAAATGCCCTAACCTCAGCACTGTAACTTCTCGCTAACGTCCTTCCGTGCCTCGATGACTTTATGCTTAGTCGATATCTCGGTGTGTACTAATCGGACTTTTGTGCAGCGTGAGCTTTTATATATTCACTCTTTTTCCTCTTATGCTGCTCTCCCTTCTCGGTAAAAGATATTTTCCCTTCAGTTAAGTCGCCTACTTTCTTTTCACTGCGTTAACCCATTCACACAGCGTCCCCATCTCAATAACAGGTTTTTCCTTTTCAGTTAAGTCGTTCACATTCTTCTCGATTGCATTAACCCGGTCGTTCAGTGTACTGTCCAGTCTCAGAAGGGTATGACAATACGTCTAGTTCCTTGCGTACGCCTCCAACTTCACGTTCGAGAGTATGAATTTTCGCGTCCATGTATAAGCAAATGTTTTGTCTATGCGCACCCATCTTCTCAAAGTGAGCTCCCGGCATGCGTGCGAATTTGTCCATCGTGATGGGTATGACTATAATTGCCATCATTCAGTTTCTTGTTTTATCAATAACGAGAAACCCACACTGTGAGTGAATCCAGCAATCTCCACATATCTGTACGAAATCATTGAACAACATATAGGTTCCTACATGAGACTGCTAAATGTGTTTTAAATTCAGACTGTCATGTTTGCATTATCCCTCAGCAGCTATTTTTGGATTCTAAAATACATCAGTAGCTATATGGCTACCGAAACAGAAATATCGCCGAATTTGATAGTTCTGCACAGCAACATCGTCAAATATGAACACAGTGCTTGGCTTTACTTCTTCCGTTGGTGGGATATCACTGCTCTCACTGAATGTCTTATATATTACATCATCTACACCCTGCAATATCTTCTGTAATACTTGCTATTTGGACTGAAGTAGTGTTTCTGAAAATACACATACATGCTCAAAGCAGACTCCATCCGGATGTGTTAGCAGCAACATGGGAATATTTGTCTTGCTGCAGTTGGGTGGACCTACAATTATTGCATGTTTGTTGTTAAGAAGGAATAAGTCATTCTTCTTCCGGTTTTGTTGCACACCGTCACAGCTCCAGTTAATTACAACGAAGTCTTGATGTTTCACTCACTCTGCCATGATACCCAGTACGTCAGGTACTGGCCTGCAACATGTTTTTATAGAAAATAATGACCATTATGATCTTCCATGTTGCCGACTATGTCAGGTATTGGTGTGCAATGGACTTTTACGGAAAATTTAGTTAAATGACATAATTTTCTGCTGTTTCATGTTTGCAGTGAAAATACTGGTGGCAATAGCTTTAGCACTTGCAGTATAGTGAGAGGTAAGAAATAAAAAGCATATACATGGTTGCACACACTTTTATTCAGTAATCATACACAGCATGCACGAAATCAACAGGTTCTTTCTTCATCTTAACACCAGTACAGAATAAAGAAAATAAAGCCTTCTTGTAAGCACAGAACTCAGCATGTTTTCCCTCAAACTTACTGGCAGTACATTAGGTTTCGTTCGTACTATACCAATCCACTGTTCAAAGTCGTCTACATTCACACTGTTCGTACTTAAATACTCTGCAATGTCTATATAGACACCAACCATCTGTTCAGTCTCTCCAACGCAGTGGATAGCATCACCTGTAGACCGGACAGGTTTGTCAGTGCAGGATCATTGTGTGCTGTTGTAATAGATAGAGTCAGAGCAGCACAGTAAATGTCCGGAGGAAGACCACTTGGATGATACTCGGCGCTAAACTGCTACTTGATGTAGGCTTTTGCACTTCATCCCATTCCCCCTCCGTAAATCGCACTTTAATGCATTTAGCTGCATTCCCGATCTCTATCACAACACGTCAGTCTCTCTCTGTAGTTGCCTCTATACTAATATGTAAACGCTTCGAACCAGTAGTGGTTAAATTATACATCGGTGCTGCACAGGGCTTAATTGGTATCTTCTCATCCACCTCATCCTTACTTTGTCCATGCAGTCAGTATCACTGAAATACGAGGTGCATTCAAGTTCTAAGGCCTCCGATTTTTTTTCTAATTAACTACTCACCCGAAATCGATGAAACTAGCGTTACTTCTCGACGTAATTGCCCTGCAGACGACACATTTTTCACAACGCTGACGCCATGATTCCATGGCAGTGGCGAAGGCTTCTTTAGGAGTCTGTTTTGACCACTGGAAAATCGCTGAGGCAATAGCAACACGGCTGGTGAATGTGCGGCCACGGAGAGTGTTTTCATTGTTGGGAGAAGCCAAAGGTCACTAGAAGCCAGGTAAGGTGAGTAGGGAGCATGAGGAATCACTTCAAAGTTGTTATCACGAAGAAACTGTTGCGTAACGTTAGCTCGATGTGCGGGTGCGTTGTCTTGGTGAAACAGCACACGCGCAGCCCTTCCCGGACGTTTTAGTTGCAGTGCAGGAAGGAATTTGTTCTTCAAAACATTTTCGTAGGATGCACCTGTTACCGTAGTGCCCTTTGGAACGCAATGGGTAAGGATTACGACCTCGCTGTCCCAGAACATGGACACCATCATTTTTTCAGCACTGGCGGTTACCCGAAATTTTTTTGGTGGCGGTGAATCTGTGTGCTTCCATTGAGCTGACTGGCGCTTTGTTTCTGGATTGAAAAATGGCATCCACGTCTCATCCATTGTCGCAACCGACGAAAAGAAAGTCCCATTCATGCTGTCGTTGCGCGTCAACATTGCTTGGCAACATGCCACACGGGCAGCCATGTGGTCGTCCGTCAGCATTCGTGGCACCCACCTGGATGACACTTTTCGCATTTTCAGGTCGTCATGCAGGATTGTGTGCACAGAACCCACAGAAATGCCAACTCTGGAGGCGATCTGTTCAACAGTCATTCGGCGATCCCCCAAAACAATTCTCTCCACTTTCTCGATCATGTCATCAGACCGGCTTGTGCTAGCCCGAGGTTGTTTCGGTTTGTTGTCACATGATGTTCTGCCTTCATTAAACTGTCACACCCACGAACGCACTTTCGACACATCCATAACTCCATCACCACATGTCTCCTTCAACTGTCGATGAATTTCAGTTTGTTTCACACCACGCAAATTCAGAAAACGAATGATTGCACGCTGGTCAAGTAAGGAAAACATCGCCATTTTAAGTACTTAAAACAGTTCTCATTCTCGCCGCTGGCGGTAAAGTTCCATCTGCCGTACGGTGCTGCCATCTCTGGACGTATTGACAATGAACGCAGCCTCATTTTAAAACAATGCGCATGTTTCTATCTCTTTCCAGTCTGGAGAAAAAAAATTGGAGGCCTTAGAACTTGAATGCACCTCGTAGTCTGCAATGGCGCGTATGCTGGGGTCCAGCCGATTAGGAACCCCAGCGAGTCAGGGGCTGACTGGGTGTCTTCAACGGACAATAACGGCTGACTGTCCTGCTTCATCAAGCTGACCAGGTGCACGACAGGATCTCAGGGTGCTGCCACTGCTGGGGGTACCGACGGGCTGCGGCACGTCGCTGTTGCAGCTGTGACTGACAACTGAGGCTGCAGAGCTACTGGGTCAACCTTGTATCCCTAATGTGACCGGATGCTGCGTTCCTGTTGGCTACCGCCATTTTCAGGCACCTCTGGTGGTAAGATTGTGTTAGGAGGGTGCACTTTGGCTTTCCTTCCAGAAGGGCAAGTGTTCGAGTCACGGAAAGGGCACCGCCATTTTTAATTTCCCGACAGTTCCCAGCTTGGGGTGGAGAGGGGGTGGGGACGTCAGCACAGCTCTGGGACAAAGAAATTCCCACCAAAATTCGAAATTCCCGCCAATAGGGTTGGGTGGGGGGGGGGGGGGGGAGGACGGGGGAGATGTAATGCTTCTGACTTTACAGCCATCATATCGACTACGAAAAGCTCTTTTTAGATCAATGACAAGGCAGCAGTGGCAAAATGACGTAGTGTGGCGTGACGTACTGATGACAGATGGTTAGCTCGATAGGGATATTGTGACAAAGACCGCCTAAATTGTGGTCCTTCTCCGCGATTGGCTGCTGTGTTCTTCTGTTATTAATGTTAGACAAACTGAACAGCGTATTTAGTTACATTTCAAATTAAAGTATCTCTCAATGGTGTGCTATCATTCCATTATTTAACCAGCATTAATAATAGCAGAATAATAAACAACTGCTAAACGAAAAGGCAGACGAAGCGCTTCGGTGATTTACGGATTGCTCCTAACTTGGATGGCGAGCGAAGTGGTTTGGCTGTAAGATCACAGCTGGTTCGGCAGTGTCGGAGGACGGACATGTTGTCTGCCGCAGTCGGTGTTAGTTAATACTTTATTAGCAGTGTATGTTTATTTGGAACATATAGTTCAGGACAATGTGATGGTTCAAATGGCTCTGAGCACTATGGGACTTAACACCTGAGGTCATCAGTCCCCTAGAACTTAGAACTACTTAAACCTAACTAACCTAAGGACACCAAACACATCCATGCCCGAGGCACGATTCGAACCTGCGACCGTAGCCGTCGCGCGGTTCCAGACTGAAGCGCCTAGAACCGCTCAGCCACTGTGGCCGGCCAAGGACAATGTGACAGTAATTCCGGAAATATGTAGTTCATTAATTTTTTGAAGAATAAAAATTATTTGTGACTCTAAAGTGGAATGCAGTTGTGGACTTTCTCATGTTCTGCTAATAAAAAGCGAGCGTCATACCGTATAAACAAAGAAATTCGAAATTTAATTAATCCCATAAGATCAGTTCCTTCAAAAATGGCTCTGAGCACTATGGGACTCAACTACTGAGGACATTAGTCCCCTAGAACTTAGAACTAGTTAAACCTAACTAACCTAATGACATCACAAACATCCATGCCCGAGGCAGGATTCGAACCTGCGACCGTAGCGGTCTTGCGGTTCCAGACTGCAGCGCCTTTAACCGCACGGCCACATAGGCCGGCATCAGTTCCTTGCTAAGAGCTTCTTACAGCACCAAGATAACGGATTCACGACCTATATGCTGTTTTTCTGCGCGGGAGATAAGAACTATAGAAGATAGCAGGCTGGTGAACATCTGTTAGAACTTATGCATTCCACTCAGGGCGGTGGAAGCAAACAGGCACCTCACGTGAACTGCAACTTCACTACCAATGAGGTCAGTGACACGTCATCTGTGATAACACAGAAGAGGTATGAAAGAGAGAAATATTTTTGAGGGAAGGAGTTTATCATACACATGTATAGCTAGCTCTCCCTCTCATGCTCTCTCTTTTTCAACTTGCCATAGAGGGTGCGGGAACCCACGTGCAGGCTGAGCAAAACACTCATCGTCATCTGGAAGTGGGTTGAGGAGGGGGTGGGGTGTAGGCGGGTAATTAATTGATCTATTTAATTAAATTTAATATTAATTTGATACCAAAATTGTGTTCGCGCCGCCATCTTCCTACTACTTATGTCAACTTACCCTGTATCAACCACTTTAGTTTCGAAAACAACTGATCATAATCTGCCTGTAGATTTCATGTGGTCCATTTTGCAATAAATCGGAAAAGATAAAGACAATTTTCCCTAAAAGAAACACTTCTATCGCGTGGAGAGAGTCAAATCGCAGCAGCAGCAATTTGGTGCATATTTTACTTTGATTGCTTCAAAACAGATTTCTGATTATCAGGACGAGTGGTCCACTTATCCTTTCTGAGATGCCATTACGCGTGGAGTACTCTGTGACATAGTTAATCGCTCTACACGTCAGCAGATGGTGGATTTCTAGCGAGCTGTAATTTTAAAGCATGATGGAGCACCGCTACTCTGGCCCACACATGTATGAATTCCGGTGAACAGATATTTTCCCGACAGATGGGGTGGCCGTTGCTGATTCATTGCATGGCCACTAAGTGGACCGCCCGCACCCTTCCCCCGGAATAACCCATCTTCCATTTTCTTTTTTTGTCCTTATGGCCCTACTTTCGGTGTGGCTCACAAAACTTTCTTCCGGGAGCCGTTTAGAAGGCTGGTTTGGTCGAAGTTTCCTGCCCACAGCGACGCGCTGCAGAGAAGACATGCCGAAGAGAACTGCATGCTGGCTAGAGCGGCAGGAATGTGGAAGGATCCTATCCGCCTTAGCTCGAAGCTAGCGTCATCACGATTGCTTAGAGGATGATTTTTTTTCCTCCTTGTCGTATCTGAGTATGTACACGTTATACAGGATTGATTAATGAGTGAATGAACCGTTTAATAACATGTATGTTCTTGTTGGTGATGATGATGATGATGATGATGATGAGCGTGACACAAAATGGTAAATGACAAACGACGCCTCGTTTGGCGTAAGGAGAGTAATCATTGGAAAAACGTTGTGTGGAGCGACGAATCACGGTACACAATGTGGCGATCCGATGGCGGGGTGTGGGTTTGGCGAACGCCCGGTGAACGTCATCTGCCAGCCTGTATCATGCCAACAGCAAAATTCGGAGGCGGTAGTTTTATGATGTGATCTTATTTTTCATGGAGGGGGCCTTGCACCGCTTGTTGTTTAGCGTGGCACTGTCAGAGCACAAGCCTACATTGATGTTTTAAGCACCTTCTTGCTTCCCACTGTTGAAGAGCAATTCGGGGATGGCGATTGCATCTTTCAACACGATCGAGCACCTGTTCATAATGCACGACCTGTGGCCAATTGGTTACACTACAATAACATCCTTGTAATGCGCTGGCCTGCACAGAGTTCAGACCTGTATTCTTATACCTTTGGTATGTTTTGGAACGCCGACATCGATACCTCTCCTCAATGCAGCACTCCGTGAAGAATGGGCTGCCATTCCCCAAGAAACCTTCCAGCAACTCCAGAATGAGATTTTCACTCTGCAGCGGAGTGTGCGCTGATATGAAACTTCCTGGCAGATTAAAACTGTGTGCCCGACCGAGACTCGAACTCGGGACCTTTGCCTTTCGCGGGCAAGTGCTCTACCATCTGAGCTACCGAAGCACGACTCACGCCCGGTACTCACAGCTTTACTTCTGCCAGTATCTCGTCTCCTACCTTCCAAACTTTACAGAAGCTCTCCTGCGAACCTTGCAGAACTAGCACTCCTGAAAGAAAGGATATAGCGGAGACATGGCTTAGCCACAGCCTGGGGGATGTTTCCAGAATGAGATTTTCACTCTGCAGCGGAGTGTGCGCTGATATGAAACTTCCTGGCAGATTAAAACTGTGTGCCCGACCGAGACTCGAACTCGGGACCTTTGCCTTTCGCGGGCAAGTGCTCTACCATCTGAGCTACCGAAGCACGACTCACGCCCGGTACTCACAGCTTTACTTCTGCCAGCAACTGATTGCACATATGCCTGCGAGAATGGAAGCTGTCATCAGGGCTAAGGGTGAGCCTACACCATATTGAACTCCAGCATTACCGGTGGAGGGCGCCACGAACTTGTAACTCTTTTTCAGCCAGATGTCTGGATACTTTTGATCACATAGTGCATGCATGTGCGTATGTTCCACATTCCTTATAAACCACAAAATCAATTTCAACCAAACTGGGTACCCATATCTGTCACTGTCTGGAAGTAATTGTAGTGGGGTAAGAACCATGTACCTATCAAACGGGTGGGCGTGGGGGGTGAAAGTGCAGCCCACGACGCACGAACGTCCATATTTTCATCGTGTATTATTTGAGAATGAGAGCACTTGCAGACTTCAAACAAAATTTACACGCCATTTCATACCTTCACGAAACTTTTTCTCGCTGACGACTCCCACAGAATGATGAAAGAAAAAAAGTTCATCGCTTATTATATTTTCGCTGTCCATGCAGTAAAACTTTCACATGAAACATGGAGTTTTAATTTATTACTTCTTCAATACTAATTGTTTTCGCGACACTTTTTGCAAACAATATTCACATATACCACTGAATGTATCAGAAGGATTGTATCATTATACGGCTCATAGTTCAGGAGCTAAGACGTGAAATACGGAGATGCGGGAAAAACAGCCGTAGCATGCATGACGTTTTAATTTATTACTTCTTTACCACTAACTTTTTTTCACAACACATTTTGCAGAACATTTATATCATTGTACAATACATTGTTACGGAGATACGACGTCATAAACATCGAGCTACGTGAAAATGAAACGGCAGAGCGAAATTCACTTGAGATACAGGTGAAATATGTGTACAAATACATGTGAAATATTTTAAATACATGTGAAATATATTTAAAGTGTACATGCACTGGCAAAGCCACGAATAAAAAGCTCACCCTAAACCTCTGTAACGGTTTCAACCAAAGTTTCTGAAGTCATTTTCACTATTTTTCGACCGTGACTGTCTCAAGAAATATCTAAAGGTTTTTTAAATTACCGCTACCAGTCACAAACTTTGTTAACTGTTGCATTATTTATTTATTTTGCTGCATGTTTCGAGGGAATACCTCATCTTCAGGCTAAATGGTATTACAAAACCAATTTTACGATAAGGTTATACTGATGTTACACAGTCTTTTCATAAATGCTGTGGTGATCCTGTGGAAGACGAGGAAACTTGGTAAGAGGCGATGTCACCTTGGAAGCTGGACTGATGTTTACATGAAAATGTTTTGCAACAGTCACTCACTTTGTTCTTCTGGCGTGGCAGTCTCGTTGTCATGAGCTGCGGTGTTTCCATTTCAGTGGCTCTCTTGGCTTTCTTGATCACTGTTCGCAAATTTTCACTAACGTAACAGTAACACGATCACAAAAAACAAATGTGTAGTGCAGTAGACAAGATGGCGGTCAAAATAGAGCTCGTTTCGATTACCGATGGGGTGGGGGGGGGGGTCGCCACGAACTTGTAAGTCATTTTCAGCCAGGTGTCCAGATACTTTCGATCACATTATGTAGATGCTGGCCTCTTCTGAATTGTGTTTCGATTGGAGTTAAACCCCTCAGCATCAGTTAAGGCTTGATGATGGTGTACTGAAGCACCAAAACTGTAGCCATGTAATAAACAGCGTCGTAAGGCCTGATGATGATGTAATGAAGCACCGAAACTATAGCCATATAATGAATAGCGTCGTAAGGACGGCTGTAGGTGTTCCACTTTATTACATAAGAAATGAGGAGGTTCTTCGCAGAATCGGCGAAAACTCTGAGAAGAAGAAAGGTAGGATTATAGGAGATGTGTTAAGACATCAAGGAATAACTGCTACAGTTTGTAGGGAAGCTATAGAGGTTAAAAAATGTAGGGAAAGACTCTACTGCCAACCGCGGGAAGGGCCGTCGCCATCCACCATCCTGTGGGTCAGCCTGCCTTCTCACCCAGCGGCAACTCTTACGGGGCGAGGATCAGACTGAGATCCTCCTGGCCACTGAGCGATGAGCGTCAACCGACTCCAGGCACCACTAGCCAGATGTCGCCTCGAGGGTTCGGTCCCCAGATGACATTGCTTCCATCACGCGATCCTGTTGGGGCTGGCAACAAGCATGCTCGGCTAACAGCATATCAGTGCCTGTCAGCAGTGCCAGCACCTGACGCAGCTCCGCCACCCCCCTGGGAATGCCTACGGAGCTCATTCTGCTCCCCAGCCACTCTTAGTGAGGCAGCCGACTACACAACAGTGAGACGCTATCAAGGACAGTGCAACTGGCTCTGAGCACTATGGGACTTAACATCTATAGTCATCAGTCCCCTAGAACTTAGAACTACTTAAACCTAACGACATCACACAACACCCAGTCATCACGAGGCAGAGAAAATCCCTGACCCCGCCGGGAATCGAACCCGGGAACCCGTTCGCGGGAAGCGAGAAAGCTACCGCACGACCACGAGCTGCGGACTAAGGACCGTGCACCCCCTGTCTTCTGAATGTCGGCAGAGATCCTCCACTGCACTAAGGAAGGAAGATACAGAATTTAAACTCCCGTCTTATTAGAGATGGAGCGGAAGCCATGTCCTTTCAAAGGAATCATCCTGCCCTTTGCCTGGAGCGATTTAGTGAAATCATGGGAAAGTAAATCTGGATGGCCAAATGTGGATTTGAACCATCACCCTGCCGAACCCAAGTCCTGTGTTGTAACCACTGCATCATCTCACTCAGTTTCTCTTCTGTAGACTGAACCAAATAAGTGGACTACTACCAAGCCAAATGTGTCTGAATTCGCTCTTGCTTACTGACTACACGTCGTTACTCTCGGTATTTCATCCTGCTAAGTAAGGGCAGAGGGTTATGCGTCAACTTGACTTCTTTGAACATACCATTTTCTATCCGGAACTCAGCGTTAATCCGCTGCTGCAGTCACCAGGGCCAGTTTCCAGTTGGAGGGCAAAGGGGGATTCATTTGGCCTGGAGATGATGAGCAGTTCTGTCCATAATCCTAAGTGGATGGTCGTTGATGTCGACTAGACAAAGTTCAAGAATGAGTAATTTTCCTCACCTGTTGCTGAGAAACTTTCGAAAATCCTGATAGGAAGCGGCATCTTACTGAAATCCTTTGAGCGGCAGCAAGAAATGGCCAGTGAAAACACCTGCATTATGCTCCTGATTCTTACTGCCTGGAAAACCAGAATGTTAATCAATTTCGTGGAGTATTTTGGAGTCCGAAAAATCGAGGGATGCAGGAGGCAAGTTTTGTGTCCTCTTTGCCAGAGATTGTGTTGTGAGGTGTACTTCAGAAAGGATCCTCAGTGACCAATAAAGGTGTGCTCCCAGTGTGGAAAGCTTCGAAAGAGTTCGGTAGTGTGTTCCCGAACGTGGGTATGGAAATCGGGTTCGGCGTTTGACTGTTTTCAAGGAGTGCGTTTCTGTAGGAATGGTGGGTGTAGCAGAGGGTGTTGCCGTCAGCTGTCTGCACGTGTTATCCAATAGACGTCCGGCCCCGGTAGCTGAGTGGTCAGCGCTACACAATGTCAATCCTAAGGGGCCGGGTTCGATTCCCGGCTGGGTCGGAGATTTTTCCCCGCTCAGGGACTGGGTGTTGTGTTGTCCTAATCAGCATCATTTCACCCCCACCGATGCGCAAGTCGCTGAAGTGGCATCAAATCTAGAGACCTTCACCCGGCGAACGGTCTACCCGACGGGAGGCCCTAGTCACACGACTTTTTTTCTTATCCAATAGACGGGCAGACTTTGGCATATTTAATATTTGTTACGTGAATTCCATGGAGACTCTTTCCCTTAGTGACTTTGAACTGCATTCATGTTTGTTTTTTTTTTTTTTTTTTTTTTGTCGTGGAGATTATCGGCGGAAGCTGTTACAAACTAGCTGGAGGAGGTGTATAAATTTTCAGCAGTGAACATATTCCTGACTTGTGGCCGGATATCGGTTCTTTCTTAAAGTACTTGCGCTAGTAACGGGCTATTAATTGTTCGCTTTGGAGTGGTAAGGCGTTTAACCCTGCCTCGCTGGTCACTACCAGGCTGACGACCATTCTCTGGAGCTATTTTACATGTGTAGTGGGGTAGAGAATCAGTGAGGGTCTTCCAATCTGTGGAGCAGTGCGCCACTCACAAGGGGACGGAGCCTACTCCTCATCACCGATTTCGTCCAAATTTATGGCATATGAAAGGCCTGGTCAGAAATCAAAGTGGCAGAAGTGGGAGTGCCAGATGGCCAAGCGTTTAGAAAAATACAATATTTTTTGTCTGAGGTCGGATGCTGTATGAGATATTTACATTGGTTTCCCAGTAGCTGTTGGTGCAGCGGAGAGAGTATAGAGCAGTAAAGCGAGAGTCATTGGATCGAGTCACTACACGGACAATGTTTACGTTATTTACACTGCAAATAAACCGAAATAATGCCCAATATATTTTATCTACTAATGATTTCATAAAAGACATGGAAAGAAAATAAACACGAAACTTTGGGATAGCAAATAAATTTCCAAGAAAGGAGTTTAGTTAGAGCATCCACGATGACTCTGTAAATAAATTTCGAGGGATGGATTGCATGGCGTACACAAGTTCATACAATAAATTAGATACTTTCATTATCCTACTGTTAATGGTTTACACGTCCTGGGGCTATACTCGTCGTAACACGGGGTAAGCAGTAATTTTATCGGCGTCTTGCGTTATAAAAGCTGCGTTTTTTCAATTGCATTGTAGTTTTAAGGTCCCTATAGAAAAACAAACTTGGCTTATAATCATCAAAGCCTTGCACCAAACCACGCCGTGTCGCTGCTCGAAGGTCTAAATGAAACCAATGGAACAGAAAGTCCTGTATGCATTAATTACAATCCTGCCTAGGAAATTTATTTACAGGGTCTTCGTTGACGCTATAATCACAATCCGCTCTTGGAAAACTGTTTGATGCCCCAAATCTTTTTTTATCTTTCCTGTTCAAGTATTTTATAAAACTATTAAGAAATGCAATTTATCGAGCATGTCGGTTTATTTGTAGTGAAAGTAAAGTAAAACTTTGAAATAAAAATCATTGTCCGGATAGGGTCTTGACCCTAGGTCCATCGGATTACCGTTCTGTACTTTTTCCACTGTCCCAACCGCTGCCTGGAATATACATAACCTAACGTAACTGGTTCGTGCCTCGCCCTACCCACGTCAGAAATATTGTTTTTTTTTTTTTCTAAATGCTATCCCATTTTCACCTGCCACTTGTGTGACTTTGATTTCTGGCCAAATTCTGCTCATACCATAAATTAGAACGAAATTTGTGAGTATGCGCCTTACGAGAATGCCTAAGACTTGACGTTCATTACCCACAGCAATACGCTGAACAGAAGACAAGTCAAAGGAAAATTGCTCTCTAGCGAATTTGCGTAATCCTTGTCCGTGCCTCAAGGCTACCGTCAGCATGTTCGTTTAGACGTCGATTTTTTTCTCCTTGTCTTTATGTATGTACATCGTGTAAAATATCCCCTCTGCCGGTGGAACATTAAATATGGACAAAAAAAAAACGTACCGTGGTACCACACTCAAGTACACACCGTGATCGCCGTGGCCACATGCTACAAGACGAAGCACACGTAGGACTCTTACGATGTATTGTCACGTTTTATGAAGACGCATCCGTTTTTTGCCGTCTCGCTCTCCAGCGGTACGGGGAATCTATGTTTATGGTCGGGGCGCTGTTAGCGAGCAATAAACAACTGCCCGTTTATGGCTGCCAAAGGCTCTCGAATGATCGCTCAACGAATGCGCCGTCCGGCGTGTTTAGCCAATAAAATGTGTGAATGAGGCGAGCCGTACTGCGAGACCCGTCGACTTCGTTATCACTAACGTCAGCTAGCAGATGGTCTCCTCCCGCTGTAAGCAGTTTGTTTTGCGCCGATTAATAGCCTAAAGCTTTTACATTTCACAATTTTTTCAGCGCCGTATTCTTCTCGGCCTATTAACATCACCTTATACACTGACGGGAAAAAATCTTAGCACTAAAAAGAAGTTGTGTGATATGAACGAAAGTTGGTAGGCGTGTTTGTGCATTTGAAATATGATGTCTGTGCAACGGTAGCAGTTTCGAATCCTGCCTCGGGCATGGGTGTGTGTGATGTCCTTGGGTTAGTTAGGTTTAAGTAGTTCTAAGTTCTAGGGGACTGATGACCTCAGATGTTAAGTCCCATAGTGCTCAGAGCCATTTGAACCATTTTTATGATGTGTGCCCAAATGTCGTGCCAGTCGCATAAGAGTAACATTAGTAGCGCCACTAGGAGGACGCATATCAGGTTCGCTTTAAATATACGCCATAACAGCCGTGAGCGTTAGTTTGTAAGTAGGCTGTTTAGGTTTTTATGTTGGTAACGCCACGTAGCGCTCTATATGAAAATCACTGGCTGTGCTGTGTGCAGTCTGTGGCTGGTTGGCATTGTTGGAACATTCGCTATTTTAGTGTTGGGCAGTTGGATGTGAACAGCGCGTAGCGTTGCGCAGTTGGAGGTGAGCCGCCAGCAGTGGTGGACGTGGGGAGAAAGATGGCGGAGTTTTGCGAGCGGATGATCTGGTCGTATGTCCATCAGAGACAGTAAATTTGTAAGACTGGATGTCATGAAGTGATATGACTTTTGAACACTATTAAGGTAAATACATTGTTTGTTCTCTATCGAAATCTTTCATTTGGTAAGTTAGGTTAGGATAATGTTTAACGTTCCGTCGACAACGAGGTCATTAGAGACGGAGCGCGAGCTCGGGTTAGGGAAGGATTGGGAAGGAAATCGGCCGTGCCCTTTCAAAGGAACCGTCCCAGCATTTGCCTGAAACGATTTAGGGAAATCACGGAAAACCTAAATCAGGATGGCTGGAGACGGGATTGAACCGTCGTCCTCCCGAATGCGAGTCCAGTGTGCTACCACTGCGCCACCTCGCTCGGTCATTTGCTAAGTATGCCTGTCAGTAGTTAGTGCCGTCAGTAGTTAGAATCTTTTATTTAGCTGGCAGTATTGGCGCTCGCTGTATTGCAGTAATTCGAGAAGCGAAGATATTTGTAAGTGATTCATGAAAGGTGTAGGTTATTGTCAGTCAGGGCCATTCTTTTATAGAGATTATTGAAAGTCAGATTGCGTTCCGCTAAAAATATTGTGTGTTAGTTTAGTGTTGATCAGAATAAGTAAAGAGAGAAATGTCTGAGTACGTTCAGTTCTGCTCAGCTGTTTGAAAATCAAATAACGTAAGGGGTTTATCAGCACAGTAGTTCATTAATTTTTCTATGGGGCGTTTCGAGTTAACTTTAAGATTGGACGAGGTGAGTTGGTGAACTCAATAACGTATTTAAGGCGACAAAGACGCTGTTATCAACACCTCACTGAGTTTGAACGAGTTTGTGTAATAGCACTACCAGAAACTTGATAGTCGTTTTGCGATACTGCAGAAAGGCTTGTCAGAAATGTAGCCACTGTACAAGATTGCTGCCAGCGGTGGTCACGAGAACGTACGATCGCAAGACGATCAGTATCGCGTCGGCCGCGTGGCACTACTGAGACGGAAGACCATGGTGTTCTGCGTATAGCTGTGGCGCGTCGCACTGCATCTGCAGCAGCAACGTGAGCAGCAGCTGGCACCACAGTCACACAACGAACCATGACAAATCGGTTACTTCAAGGACAGCTCCGAGCCAGACGCCCTGGAGCGTGTATTCCACCAACCCCAAACAACCGCTATTTGCGACTTCACTGGTGTCAAGAGAGAACTCGTTGGAGGGCAGACTGGAGGTCTGTTACCAGGTTTGTTCTTCCTCGGCGCCAGTGATGGCCGTGTGTTGATTAGGAGACCAGCTGAGCCCCGGCAACCTACTTGTCTGTGTGTTAGACACAGTGTACCTAGTTCTGGAGTTATGGTCTGGGCTGCGATTCCGTGTGATAGCAGGAGCACTCACGCGGTTATCCCACGCAACCTGACTTCAAATTTGTACGTCAGTCTGGCGAGTGGACCTGTTTTGCTGCCATTCATCAACAGCATTCTAGGGGATGTTTTCCAACAGGGTAAAGTTCGCCCACATACCGTTGTTGTAACCCAACATGATGTTCGGAATGTCAACTTGTTGCCTTGGCCTGCTCGATCACTGCATCTGTCTCCAATCGAGCACATATGGGGTATCCTCGGACGACAACTCCAGCGTCATCCACAAACTGCATTAACCGTTCCTTTATTGAATGACTAGGTGCTACAGCCATGGGACTCCTTCCCACAAACTGACATCCGACACGCGTGCAAAACAGTGCATGCACGTTTGCATGCTTCTATTCTGTCGGTTACACCTGTTATTACTGACATGTGATTACATTTACACGCAATTTGGGTGCATAGAGCCTGAGAAATCAGTACCCAGAACAACCACCTCTGGCCGTAATAACGGCCTTGATACGCCTGGGCACTGAGTGAAACAGAGCTTGGATGGCGTGTACAGGTACAGCTGCCCATACAGCTTCAACACGATATCACAGTTCATGAAGAGTAGTGACTGGCGTATTGTGACGAGCCAGTTGCTCGGCCACCATTGACCAGACGTTTTCAGTTGGTGAGAGATCTGGAGAATGTGCTGGCCGGGGCAGAAGTCGAACATTTTCTGTATCCAGAAAGACCCGTACAGGACCTGCAACATGCGGTTGTGCATTATCCTGCTGAGAGTAGGGTTTCGCAGAGATCGAATGAAAGGTAGAGCCACGGGTCGTAACACATCTGAAATGTAACGTCCACTGTTCAAACTGCCGTCAATGCGAACCGAGACGTGAAACCAATGACACCCCATACCATCACGCCGGGTGATACGCCAGTATGACGATGACGAATACACGCTTCCAATGTGCGTTCACCGCAATGACGCCAAACACGGATGCGACCATCACGATGCTGTAAACAGAACCTGGATTCATCCGAGAATATGACGTTTTGCCATTCGTGCACCCCGGTTCGTCGTTGAGTACACCATCGTAGGCGCTCCTGTCTGTGATGCAGCGTCAAGGGTAACCGCAGCCATGGTCTCCGAGCTGATAGTCCATGCTGCTGCAAACGTCGTCGAACTGTTCGTGCAGATGGTTGTTGTCTTGCAAACGTCCCCATCTGTTGGCTCAGGGATCGAGACGTGGCTGCACGATCCGTTACAGCCATGCCGGTAAGATGCCTGTCATCTCCACTGCTAGTGATACGAGGCCGTTGGGATCCAGCACGGCGTTCCGTATTATCCTTTTAATGAAATTTTTAAGTTTCAAAAAATTTTTAACTAAAATATATGCATAAAAATTCTATGTTCTTTATCTTGGTATACAGAAATAATATTCAAATTTTCCTCTATGTGTATGTTTATTTTACACACTGCAAAGAGCATACCAAAAATCATGGCTGTAGCCTTTCTAGTTTCTGAGAAAAATGTATCTGAAAAACAAAAACGGTAATTCTGAGAAAATGTCGTTTGAAGCTGAGTGTGGTTTTTCTTTGGCATTCCCTGTATCAAGAGGCTCCAGGACTGTCCTCCTTTTCTTGAAGACTTATCTTTTGGCTTCTTCTTTTCTGTCTTGTGTTCGGTGCAAAAACTTCAATGGATTTCTCAGCTGCAGTTATAGATTGAGTGTCAGTTCTCTTCGCGGAGAGATTTTCGATTGAAATCTCGAGAGAGCGCTTTCCGGGAGGAGATGGACAAGATATTCCTGCCCCCACACACGTCTCGCGTAATGACCAAAAAAAGAAATTTAGAGAAATTAGAGCCAGTACAGAGACTTCCCACACGCTATTCGCCAGTGGAACAGGATACAAGGGCTCGGTTAGTGGTACAAAAAGTACCCTCCGCCACATACCAATAGGTGGCCTGCGGAGGATGATGTAGATGTAGACGTAAATTATGTCTCGAGTGAATGCTCCACCCCTGAAGCCCATTTCCTGCAAGACCATTATCCTCTCTGAGTTACCACCGTTAACTGCAATTTTATGTACGGTGGCTGAGCTACGTTTCCATCAAGGACGTTCACAGACACATTAGCGTTCTGCGTTTTGCCATTAACATTCTGAGAATTTATTTTGTATTTGCCTCCGCCATTTACAAATGACCGGTCACCTAGTTACTAAAACAGATGAAGTTGTACATGCACGGAATGTGAAACTTATTTGATATTTCTTATTTGTAATAAGGATTAATAATATTGCAGCTTGAAACACAGACTTACAAGTAATTAACAAATGAAAATCTTAAAAATATGAACAGAAGATAGGAATTTAGGAAGACAGAAAAAAGCTTATGACTTAATATCACTTTATGACATATTACACGTTCTGAAAAATTGTCTAAAATAACAAAAATCTTGCATTTAATAAAGAGAAGAAAAAGATAATAGAAAAGTACACATATTTATAGTAGAGATCCAACTACGTAGCTATCTCAGGTGCGCACGCTTTGAAAATCATCGAGCCTGTCAGATTCCAGGTAGCGTACAAAACACTAGTGGTTCCCAGAAAGTAATGCACCGCATTTGTTTTCTAAGCCGCAAACAGCGCTAGGAATGCGAAACGATTTGTATGTAATATCTGAAGTCTCCTGAGTGAGCGCGCCAAGTTTCCGCCACTTCTGACAGGTAGCGTAGCTGCAGGACAGTTTTAAAATGGCGTCTGTAGGTGATGTACGTTACAAGCAAGTAATGTGCCGTCATTGAATTTCTCAGTGCAGAGAAAGAAACTGTGTGGAATATTCAAAAACGCTTGTGCAAAGTCTATGGAGCATCTGCTGTTGCCATAAGTACAGTTAGTCGTTGGACACGGAGCTCCACGATTTGCAGCGGTTGGGGAGACCATGCACTGCCGTCACACCTGACACATCTGACCTAGCCCCATGGTACATCCACTTGTTTGGACCATTAAAGGATGCCATTCGTGGAAAACATTTTGAGGACGATGAGGAGGTGATTCACACAGTGAAGCACTGGCTCCGCCACCAGGTCAAAGACTGGTACCGATGGGGCATACACGCTGGAGGAAGGCGATAGAACGAGATGGAGATTACGTGGAAAAATAGGGTCTGGACATAAAACACCATTCTTTCGTGTGTGTAATTCTCATTATGTTTAATAAAGAACTGTTGAAGAAAAAAATGCGGTACATTACTTTCTGGGCAACCCTTGTATGTCTTTAGTACTCATCTGATAAATTTATATGTACAGACGTGTATTTGTATTTGTCTTATACCACATGTTGCAGGTCATATATACTTTACACAGGGCACAGTCGGTACATTATTTGTGCATCTTTTGACTTCCTAATTTCTCTGTGTTGTGTGCATGATGCTAGTGTTGCCTGTAAGACAAAAACTTATACGAGTTTAATAACCAATTGTATCATTTTCGATATGAATATTGATTTACCTAAGCTTAATAAACACAATGAGAAGCTTGGGGTTAGACAGAAAACTGAATATTAATGTAGGTAAATCCTTACAAAGAAGAAAACAGCAACCAGCCACTATTAATACTGCTATTTATTTAGGTAAATAGCGCCGTTACCGGTTTCGAACTGGCAAGTTCATCATCAGACGGGTGTTCACATGATTTTCAAGATACATTTTACATTATCGTTCGTTTTAGATTTTTATTATTCCACTGTGGCGAAGTATTTTTAGTGTGTTGTTGCCCTACAGTAGAAAAACAGTGTTAGAAGCGCCCTATGTGAAAATAACTAACCTCCAAACGATGAAATACAGCGTAAATAAATATGTGAGGTTAAGTGGTTATGGTACTTACGTCGAAAATTCCGCGCGATTTTGTTGCGAAGTTGCAGGATTGTATTTTTCGCATATGCAACTGTAAAATTGATTTAAAAATAAAAGTGGTGTGCCATACTACATTTACATTATTACTCTTGTCACATTATTCATGTATCTCATGTAAATGTTGTCACCTGTTTATTGCACTGTATTTACACAGTACCATATAAGTAACATTCATACAACTGGCCGTCACATTTTCCCAATCTATTTGTAATTAATGCTCACTGAATATGGTATTCTTTGTAATATAAATACTTCTAATGTACTTGTAATGCAACCTTGATTCTTGAAAAAAAAATTACTGCTGCTATACTTGATTCAAAATTTCAGTGCACCATAGATAGATGTTAATCAATTGTTACTGTCATATTATTCATTTTATCTCACCTCTATGTTGCTCCTTGTATATAGCACAGTATTTACATAATACCATTTAAGTAGCATTCACACAAGCTGGCTACTACATCTGTCAACTTCATTTGTAATATTATATGCTCATAATGTAAGGTTTATCTCTGTGTTTTAATTTTCATTAAGTTATGTTATTCTTTAAAAACAGTCATTCTGTGAAATCAAAGCAACCTGTATATTGTGATGTCTCTGAGAGAGAACGTCTCTGACACTGTTGTGTTTGTAAATCTGCAATATCTGTGATAACTTCACATGTGACAAATTCTTTTTGATGTGTGTGTGTGTGTGTGTGTGTGTGTGTGTGTGTGTGTGTGTGTGTGTGGTGCTTTGCACAATATGGTGATGTAGAAGTTACGTAAGTGCTGGATATATTTAGGAATATGCGAAAAATACCATCCTGCAACTTCGCAACAAAATCGCGCGGAATTTTCGACGTAAGTACCATAACCAGTTAACCTCACATATTTATTTACGCTATATTTCATCGTTTGGAGGTTAGTTATTTTCACATAGGGCGCTTCTAACACTGTTTTTCTACCGTAGGGCAACAACACACCAAAAATACTTCGCCACAGTGGAATAATAAAATTCCAAAACGGACGATAATGTAAAATGTATCTTAAAAATCATGTGAACAGCCGTCTGATAATGAACTTGCCAGCTCGAAACCGGTAACGGCGCTATTTACCTAAGTAAATAGCAGTGTTAATAGTGGCTGGTTGCTGTTTTCTTCTTTGTAACGATGAACCTACATTAATTGTACACAGACGCGGTCTCACCACGTCAGTTTTAGACAAAATAGCAGAAAACTGAATGCTGGCTAGATGACGAACACAATCGATACAGGAAGAGTTTCCTTGTGAGTGTATGGAATGCCATCCCTCTGGGTTTGGTTATGACAACACCAATTAATGGAGCACAGATTGTGAACAATTGTGGCAAGATAGACACCATGGGCATGTAATCTTTTTATGGTACTTAGGACGTGATTTGGATTATGAAACTTCACAGAGGTATCGTCAATAAGTTGTGCTAATGAATAAAAAATAAATTGACGAATGACTTTTTTTTTGCATTTTCACGCACGTCCCTGCCAGTACAGCAGCACTGTCCTCCGCTGCAGCCGATCGCCGAGATAAGCGGGAACTGTGCGGTCGCGCCTGCGGCCGTAACTCAGCGGTCTACCTGGCGCGGGATGAACTCGCCGCTCTTGACACGTGCGGCTACCCGCCACCCTCCAGCATGAGCATTAAGATAGGCATCGCCGGTAACGATAGGTGCCGGCCGTCAGAGCTGCGCCCGTGACGTTTTCTATTAGGGGAGATGATATCTCGCCCGCCAGATATCAATAAGGCCCGCGTGCTTAATGCGGCGTCACTGCCGGGCCATAAATTCTGGGCCTCTCTGGCGCGTCTGGGCAGGCGCTGGCCGCTGGCCGCTGGCCGACGGCCGCGACACCTCGCGCGCTGCCGAGACTCTCATTCCGCCTCTGAGTCCGCCGCACGGCTGCGGAATTCGGCTTTGCAGGCGTGCCGTTGCGTAGAAAGTGCACACCAAGTAATCTGGTCGGTAGCTGTGCATACGGCGCGTGACGGAAGGAGGCGGCAGCGGGTGGGGTTGTGTTACGAACGGCCACACGGCGGTAGGGGAAGTACAGTACCACAGCTGAAGCCTCCACACAAACGTATATCTCGCTTGTCTTGTAAGCTCCAACTAGCGAGCCTGCAAACCTTTGTAGTAGGACCCGAACATCCAGGGTTTCATAAAAATTATGTATGCAGACAGTTGATCCATTCCAGCAATCAGGAATCTCGATCATTTTTGCCTGTTCTCGCCACTGATATTGGCAAGATTTCGATCACAAGGATTTCAAGATTTTCGAGAATGTTTTAATTTCAATAATAAATGCGCCATAAATTCTTCATTCTAGGTGAAATACCGCGTAGATTCTCATAGTGAGTTGCGAGTATTAAAATAAAAATATAGTCGTATCTTTTGAATGCACTGACGCTGAATCTTCAATTTTTCCCTCCCAAGGGACCATAGACCTCGATATGTGACAAATTTCAATGATATGCCTACCATTCCTGAAAAAAAGGATTTTTATCAGTCGGACAGACAGATAGACGGACCGACAACAAGGTGATCTCACACTGAAGTGCCAAAGAAACTCGTACACCTGCCTAATATCGTGTAGGGTCCCCGCGAGCACGCAGAAGTGCCGCAGTGCTGGAGGGAATTGACACCATTAATCCTGCAAGGCTGTCCATAAATCCGTAAGAGTACGAGTTGGTGCTGAACAGCACGTCGCAAGCTGTCCCATAAACGCTCAATAATGTTCGTGTATGGGGAACTTGGTGGCCAGCTGAAGTATTTAAACTCAGAAGAGTGTTCCTGGAGCCACTTTGTAGCAATTCTGGACGTCTGGAGTGTCCCATTATCCTGCAATAATTTCCCGAGTCCGTCGGTATGCACAATAGACATGAATGGACGCAGATGATCAGACAGGATGCTTACGTACGTGTCATCTGCCAGAGTCGTATCTAGATGTATGAGGCGTCCTATATCACTCCAACTGTACACGCCCCACACCGTTACAGAGCCTCCATCAGCTTGAACAGTCCCCTGCTGACATGCAGCGCCCATGAATCCATGAGGTTTTCTTCATACCCATACACGTCCATCCGCTCGATACAATTTGAAACGAGACTCGTCCGACCAGGCAACATGTGTGCAGTCATCAACAGTCAAATGTCTGCGTTGACGGGCCCTAGAGAAGCGTAAAGCTTTGTGTCATGCAATCATCGACGCTGAAGTCCCATATCGATGATGTTTCGTTGAATGGTTCGCACGCTGACACTTATGGATGGCCCAGCACTGAAATCTGCAGCAATTTGCGCAAGGGTTGGGTTTCCGTCACGTTGAACAATTCTCTTCAGTCGGGGTTGGTTCCGTTTTTGCAAGATCTTTTTCGGGCCGCAGCGTTGTCGCAGAATTGATGTTTTACTGTATTCCTGGTATTCAAAGTCGTGAAATGATCGTACGGGAAAATTCCCACTTCATCGCTACCTCAGAGATGCTGTGTCCCACCGCTCGTGCGCTGACTATAACACCACCTTCAAACGTAAATCTTGATAACATGCCATTGTAGCAGCAGTAGCCAAACTAACAATTGCGCCAAACACATTTTGTCTTATATAGGCGTTGCCGAATGGTTCAAATGGCTCTGAGCACTATGGGACTTAATTTCTGAGGTCATCAGTCCCCTAGAACTTACAACTACTTAAACCTAACTAACCTAAGGACATCACACACATCCATGCCCGAGGCAGGATTCGAACCTGCGACCGTAGCGGTCGCGCGGTTATAGACTGTAGCGCCTAGAACCGCTCGGCAACCCCGGCCGGCGGCGTTGCCGACCGCAGCACCGTATTCTGCCTGTATTCTGTCTGTATTTGAATAGACATGCCTTTACCAGTTTCTTTGGCGCTTCAGTATATAACGGCTTCGTTTTTAGAGACTGAGGTACGGCACTATAAAATTGTCTTATATTGCTACAGGAGGTAATATTTCCCAACACTAGAAGAAAAGTACCTATAGTTATATAAGGGGCGATCAAAAAGTTTCTGTTTCAGGGTGTCGCTGCAGCGTGTATGGAACATAGCGCGACTCCGATGCCGGTATACAAGCACTGATATGTAGCATTCATGTCCTCCGGCGTGAGTTCAGTAAATACGAAAATGTGAACTATGGAGACGTTATTACCAAATGCATCGAAACGGGATCAGTGTGCTGTTATTGTCTTCTTGGCTGCAGGAGAACCAATACTGGTAGATATCCATCACAGAATGAAGAATGTATATTGGGCAGCACATCTGTCAAAAACCACGTTGTGAAATAGTGCGCCAAATTCCGTGTTGGTCCGTTTCGACACAAGACGGCAGTCGATCTGGGAGACCAGCCTCATCCATTACAGACAAGAGGAAGACACTCGAGCACCCGCCCTATAATTCTGATCTGTCCCCATGCGATTACCACTCCTTCTGTCACTTAAAAATGGACTTCAAGGTTCGACAATTCCTGCCTGACGTATATCTGTTGCAGGCAGTTATGGGCTTCTTCACGCAGCAGGATACCTACAAAGCGGGTATATTCAACCTGTTACTTCAGTGGGGTTATTGCCACAGTGTGATTTTACCTGACTGGCATACAGATTCTGAACTGCCCGGTCTTCAAACAAAAACTTTTTGATCATCTCTTATATGTGCAGAAACCAATACTGTTGAGCTATGGACCACTCTACTTGTGACGAGTAATTTTTGTAGTATTTGGTGGTGTAGTATGATTCACAGTAGATGGCACAGTAAATTCTCATGATACACATGTCTAAGCAGAAGCAATTCCTTTAGCCATCGTGGAAGTCATACACCAGGATTGCTCCAGCACCAATGTATGAGCAGAAATTGTTTGTGATAGACTGATGGGCCAAACGTTTTATCAAACATATTAGTGGGTGCTGTGTATCCCAGTTTCTGCATTATGAATTACCAGCACTATTAGAGAACATTAACCTTACAGAAGAACAACTTCTTTGGTTTATGCACGACAGAGCACCAGATGGTGTGATGGTACCTCACCACAATGTTTCATGGGCAATGGATTGACTCAGGAGGTCTGGTTGCATGGCTTCTGTGTTTATCAAACGTAAATCCATTGGTTTTCTGGCTATGGGTGACATTTAAAGCTATTAGTGTATTCCCAGCGTATCGATAATGTGCAAACCTTACACGAGTGTGAGACCAGTACACGTTCTGTAATCAGAATGCAGCCAGGTATATTTGAAAGAGTGTGTGACTCACTGTGATGAATATTTGAAGAATAATAAATGTAGCTTGGTGGCAAAATGTCACTTACTGCAGTACTGAACCCGTAAAATGAAGAATATGAGTCACACTGAAATTAAGTGTCAGTCCCCTGAAAAACTGTTCGTCAGAATTACGTACATATAAAAAAATCCTTTCTTCTACATCTTTTCTGAAGTAGTGAAGTTTCGGGAAGTATTTGCAGTTGTGTTTCTCCTCCCTCCCCCTCCCCCCCCTCCTTTCCCCTTTATTGTTCCATTGGAGTAGATATCGCTTCCTGCAAATGTGCAGGCGCCATACCAGTTTGTGCACGCTTTCCTCCCTCCAGGAAAGATTTCCGAAAGGTGTTTCAATTGTACCACACCACTGACTCATAACAAGATACTGCCATATGGAGCATCTTCACTAAAAAATGATTGGCACAACCCAGCATGTTGTACTGGACTAGATGATTAAGGAGGTCATTTGGTTGACTGAGTTTGCGACAGCCGCACTTAAGCGTCCCGTTTCTGACATTGCCTGAAACAAAAGTACCTATGAAAAATAGGGTTGCTTTACGAGGTGGGACGTTTCCAAAGCGATCCCTAAGCGCTTGTACTGTCCTTGTCATTGTTTGCCTATCTGTGGACGTTTGGCCACCCGCACACAGAAAGATAATTGCTCCTCAGCCGTGTCATTTCGTCTGCTCACTTTTGACATTGCTTCACCAGTAAAACACTGTAATACTGAAACAAAAAATACGATACAAACAACAACGATTTCCCTTAGCTTCAAAGCAGGTATACCAATGAAGCAACTACTTATTTCTCCTACAGCACAAAGTCAAGATGGGTATGGGGACATCTCGGACACAATTTATAATTGGTTTCTATATCAATGCCTACAGTTAGCATTTAAAAAAGGCGTGGTATACTTTGACTACAATACAGAGGATCATTCTGAGTGATTCCTCCAGCTCCAAAGCACTATTTTTTGACAAGTGTATGGTGTATAAAGACAGATGATACATGAAAAGATACACTCACCAAGTTTAAAAAGTGCGCCTCGTGGTTCACATGCACACTATACTCAGTTCGTCATAAAAATAAACGTCATGTAAACATTCCACTACATATTATTCCGCGTTCACTGGAGCGTGTCACGCGGATCGGAAGCCAAACTGTCCCACGTACAGTCAGGTACAGTAATCAGGATACGTTTTATGCTGTGCGTTACGCGTGCATTGACTCAGCTATAATACGGGACGCATTCGACTTGGACAGCAGTGGCCAGGCAAGTGATCCAACGAACCTGCAGTGATGCGAACAGTTGCAGCAAAGACATAAAAAGCAACGAGCAGAGAACAACGTAGTTTTCAATGTCATATAAATTTTAAACAGAATCAAATAATATGTGGCAAAACCCTGGCGATACGCTTCTTAAGTGACCGGTCGGGAAATAACATGCTCTCGATCTTAGCTAAGACAGTACTATAATTAAAAATAAGAGTGATGAAAATTCCTGACTTTAACAAGGGTAATCTTTCTGTATGACTTACGTACGGCTTAAAAGCGCACTACTGATTTCCCATGTAGTTAGATATTGAAGCCACTCAAGGTGTTACAATCAGTTGTCTGGTAATCTCTGAACTCCTTCCATATCGGACTCAGAGGAACACAGTTCATTACTGCTACGTTGATAACGAGGCGATCAGCAACAGAGTTCCAAGCCACCAAACAATCCACATTTCCTCCTCCTCTTTCATTACGTGCTGTTCTTCAATTCGCCATCGTTCGGCAGTGAGTGTCTCAAAGTTTCGTGAATTATTTCCAGAACGTTTGGCAGCTTAAAAGTCTTGTTATTTCTCGCTACAAATCCCTTAACTTGCCTCCACATCGATTCTATTGGGTCCAGGTTCCAGTGGTAGGGTGACGTGCAAAAATCCAGCATTCATACAGCGTGCTCGACGCCGTGAAAATCATTGCACTCCATGCTTCTACGACGTTTATCACTCTGGCAAGTGTGAGACCACATCTGCCATACAAAACAATAGGCGTATTCAAACAAAGAGTATTTGATTTTTCATTTTTCTCCAATAAATTTAACTGTGTAATATTTTCTTAACTTCAGCAATCTTCAACAAACTTTTAGAAAATATCGATGATTAAGGATTTATATCTGCAATAAAAATCAGAATTTTTAGTACAATATGTAACTAAAAATTAGAAGACATGAATTTTTCTTGGAAAATGCTGGTCAAGTATGAGTTAATTGACGTATATTTGATGAATTTCATATTTAAATGATTTAGATTTTCAAATCGAACAAAAAAGTATAGATCACAAAAAGACTCGAACTGCCGCCCCACAGAATACACATTTCACAATCTACGCCTCTGGCGATAACGCCAAGCATATAATTGGCATGTACTCTTTTCTTTATTACATAGTGTTTGTCGAAAAATGCCAAAGCTGATTTTTTTCTCTGTAATCTTGTGAAAAACTTTGAGAACAATTTGTTTCTCGCCATTAACAATGTTCCGCGCGCGTTTTTCACTACGAAGCAGGAAGCAGAGTCATCCATTTTCACGGCACGTATTAACTGTGAGACAAGCCGAGCACAAGCAGCGTTCGCAGAGAATATGACTGTACACGACTTTTGAAATAAAAATTACATAGATAAGATACGATTAAGAAAAACGTTGATGGCTCTTAATACACCAGAATGTCTTAAAGTTTCATTTACAGTGATACAGTAATAAGATATCTAAAACATAAAGTGGACCTACTTCCAAGAGCGGAGCAACAGCAGTGTACGAGAGGTACGGCTGGTGACCAGTCATCGCGCTTGTGTTTGTTTACGTCAGGGTCATTCTTACGATGAACAAAGTTTTATATACATATGGCAGGCCTGTGACGGCACTCTACAAGATGGGCGGCAATATAGGAGAAGTTGTGTCGTTGAATATGCTAAGCATTGATTACGAGCGTTGAGCGTATATTTCTAAGTAAATACGTAAAAACTGCGCACGGTCACCATAGAACTTTGCAGCAGTTTCGTCTGGTTCATGGTACTGGTTGTCTGTGTAAAGAGAAAAAGCACAGATGACAGCGGTATCAGAGGTGTTCCGTGTGGGACAGAGCTCTGTGTGCAGCCCATAAGAATCAACTGTTCGGGCTAGCCGATGATTGGCCTTCCTGCAAAAAAGAGTGTGGAATATTGTGAAGCAGCTTTTGCACTTCAAACCCTACCGTTTGCAATTGTTACAACACTTGACTCCAGATGATTATGTTTGCCAACTGGAATTTTGTACCCGAATGCGGCAAGCTATAGAAGATGATGATAACTTTGGGGGACATTGGTATTCAGTGATGAGGCGACTTCCCATCTGTCGGGAAAGATGAATCGTCACAATGTGAGGATGTGGGCTACTGAATTTCTGTATGACCATGTGGAGTTGGAAACGCAATCTTCAAAAATGAATCTTCTGTGTCATATCCAAGACAAAGGTGGCCCCTTTTTCTTCATCAAGCATACGGTGGCAGGTTTCGTGTACCTCGATATGCTGCAGCTGCGGTAGCTGCTGCAACTGCCTACCGAATCCTTGACTTTCATTTTACAGTAGGATGAGACTCCACCTCACTGGAGCACAATTGTCGTTTCCTATCTCAACAGACCTCCCCCCCATGAACCATGGACCTTGCCGTTGGTGGGGAGGCTTGCGTGCCTCAACGATACAGATAGCCGTACCGTAGGTGCAACCACAACGGAGAGGCCAGACAAACGTGTGGTTCCTGAAGAGGGGCAGCAGCCTTTTCAGTAGCTGCAGGGGCAACAGTCTGGATGATCGACTGATCTGGCCTTGTGTGTTGGCAGAAGAGCCAACACCGTGTTGCTAGAGGAGCCCGAAAAGCACGCGTTAAGCTCACGCAGACTGGCGTGAGGTCTGGAACAATTAAAGGAGTTGAGTCTAATAAATAAAGTACGTAGTTGATGTAATACTTAACTTTATTCCATAATTGGAGAACATCGGTCTTGATGATACATAAGTGCAATCTCAATATAAACTGGTAATGGCGCCTTGCTAGGTCGTAGCAAATGACGTAGCTGAAGGCTATGCTAACTATCGTCTCGGCAAATGAGAGCGTAATTGTCAGTGTAGCTTCGCTAGCAAAGTCGGCTGTACAACTGGGGCGAGTGCTAGGACGTCTCTCTAGACCTGCCGTGTGGCGGCGCTCGGTCTGCAATCACTGACAGTGGCGACACGCGGGTCCGACATATACTAGCGGACCGCAGCCGATTTAAAGGTTACCATCTAGCAAGTGTGGTGTCTGGCGGTGACACCACACTAACACTAACCAAAACGGCCTTGCTGTTGTGGAACTGCGAACGCCTATACTACAAGTAATTGTATATTAGGATGTATATAAAGTAAGTAGGCTTAGACAGAAGTATGGTTTCAGGGACAGCAAAGCATGTAAACAATGGAGGGACCAATAAGTGGAGAACGGATGTGTTACGGACGCTACGATGCAAGGTGCCATACTCTAGACTCACGGAAAAAGGTGTGATAAAGAGGCGATAGTTATGTGCCGTTTTTTTAAGGTAGGACATAATACTATTATTAAATAGTAGGACACCAACCGCAGTGCCTGAAAAAAGACATTCAAAAAGTAAATGTAAAAAGTTATTTAAAAAGTTAGGAATGTTTCGGGTGGAGGGTCTGAATCAGAGGCTCAGACGGTTTTGCGACCGTGTTGGCTGCTGATTCCTTGACTTGAGCCATATGGTGGTGGGGTTTCCGGTTCCGCTGAATAGGTCAGGAGTTTACTACACTCAGCTGGCGGCTACACGGGTAGCGGAGGCCGTGTGGCGTGGACTGGGCGGATTTTTAGGTTAGAAGGCCTCGGGAAAGTACGGGGTGGGCTGCAATCTCAAAGGGTGCATGGCAAATACAGGACGTGCTTGGATCAAGGAACAGTCGGAATTGTAGTTGTAAATTGTTGTAGTTGTGCTGGGAAAGTCGCTGAGCTTCAAGCGCTAATAGAAAGCACAGAAGCTGAAATCAGTATAGGTACAGAAAGCTGGCTAAACCCTGAAATAAGTTCTGCAGAAATTTTTACGAAGTCTCAGACGGTGTTCAGGAAAGATAGATTAGACAGACTTGGTGGTGCAGTGTTTGTCTCTGTCAGTAGTGGTTTATCTTGTAGTGAAGTCGAAGTAGATACTCTGTGCGAATTGGTATGGGTGAAGGTTATACTTAACAGCCAAACTAAATTAATAATTGGCTCTTTCTACCGACCCCCAGACTCCGATGATACAGTTGCTGAACAGTTCAGAGAAAATTTGAGTCTCGTAACAAATAAATACCCCACTCATACGGTTATAGTTGGTGGGGTCTTCAACCTTCCCTCGATATATTGGCAAAAATACTTGTTCAAAACCGGTGGTAGGCAGAAAACATATTCCGAGATTGTCCTAAACGCTTTCTCCGAAAATTATTTCGAGCAGTTAGTCCACGAACCCACGCGAAATGTAAATGGTTGCGAAAACACACTTGACCTCTTAGCCACAAACAATCTGGAGCTAATAGAGAGCATCATGACTGATACAGGGATTAGTGATCACAAGGTCGTTGTAGCTAGGCTCAATACCGTTTCTTCCAAATCCGCCAGAAACAAACGCAAAATAATTTTATTTAAAAAAGCGGATAAAGTGTCACTAGAAGCCTTCCTAAGAGACAATCTCCATTCCTTCCGACCTATGCAAATGTAGACGAGATGTGGCTCAAATATATAGTAGCAACAGAAATTGAGAGATTCATACCTCATAAATTGGTATCAGATGGAACTGATCCCCCATGGTACACAAAACAGGTTCGAACGCTGTTGCAGAGGCAAAGGAAAAAGCATGCAAACTTTAGAAGAACGCGAAATCCCGAAGATTGGCTAAAATTTACAGACGCGCGAAATTTGGCACGGACTTAAATGCGAGATGCCTTTAATAGGTTCCACAACGAAACATTGTCTCGAAATTTGGTAGAAAATCCGAAGAAATTCTGGTCGTATGTAAAGTACACAAGCGGCAAGACGCAGTCAATACCTTCGCTGCGCAGTGCCGATCGTACTGTTACCGACGATTGTGCCGCTAAAGCCGAGCTATTGAACGCAGTTTTCCGAAAGTCCTTCACCAGGGAAGACGAATGGAATATTACAGAATTTGAAACACGAACAGCTGCTAGCATGAGTTTCTTAGAAGTTGATACCTTAGTGGTTGCGAAGCGACTCAAATCGCTTGATACGGGCAAGTCTTCAGGTCTAGATTGTATACCGATTAGGTTCCTTTCAGATTACGCTGATACAATAGCTCCCTACTTAGCAATCATATACAACCGCTCGCTCACCGATAGATCTGTACCTACAGATTGGAAAATTGCGCAGGTCGAACCAGTGTTTAAGAAGGGTAGTAGGAGTAATCCATCGAACTACAGACCTATATCAAATGGTTCAAATGGCTCTGAGCACTATGGGACTCAACATCTTAGGTCATAAGTCCCCTAGAACTTAGAACTACTTAAACCTAACTAACCTAAGGACATCACACACACCC
This sequence comes from Schistocerca cancellata, assembly GCF_023864275.1. NCBI lineage: Eukaryota > Metazoa > Arthropoda > Insecta > Orthoptera > Acrididae > Schistocerca > Schistocerca cancellata. Next base: position 312,342,540 of record NC_064632.1, read on the forward strand.
ATGCCCGAGGCAGGATTCGAACCTGCGACCGTAGCAGTCCCGCGGTTCCGGACTGCAGCGCCAGAACTGCTAGACCACCGCGGCCGGCGGACCTATATCGTTGACGTCGGTTTGCAGTAGGGTTTTGGAGCATATACTGTATTCAAACATTATGAATCACCTCGAAGGGAACGATCTATTGATACGTAATCAGCATGGTTTCAGAAAACATCGTTCTTGTGCAACGCAGCTAGCTCTTTATTCGCACGAAGTAATGGCCGCTATCGACAGGGGATCTCAAGTTTATTCCGTATTTCTAGATTTCCGGAAAGCTTTTGACACCGTTCCTCACAAGTAACTTCTAATCAAGCTGCGGGCCTATGGGGATCGTCTCAGTTGTGCGACTGGATTCGTGATTTCCTGTCAGGAAGGTCGCAGTTCATAGTTATAGACGGCAAATCATCGAGTGAAACTGAAGTGATATCAGGTGTTCCCCAGGGAAGTGTACTGGGACCTCTGCTGTTCCTGATCTATATAAATGACCCGGGTGACAATCTGAGCAGTTCTCTTAGGTTGTTCGCAGAAGATGCTGCAATTTACCGTCTAGTAAGGTCATCCGAAGACCAGTATCAGTTGCAAAGGGATTTAGAAAAGATTGCTGTATGGTGTGGCAGGTGGCAGTTGACGCTAAATAACGAAAAGTGTGAGGTGATCCACACGAGTTCCAAAAGAAATCCGTTGGAATTCGATTACTCGATAAATAGTACATTTCTCAAGGCTGTCAATTCAACTAAATACCTGGGTGTTAAAATTACGAACAACTTCAGTAGGAAAGACGACATAGATAATATTGTGGGGAAGGCGTGCCAAAGGTTGCGTTTCATTGGCAGGACAGTTAGAAGATGCAACAAGTCCACTAAAGAGACAGCTTACACTACACTCGTCCGTCCTCTGTTAGAATATTGATGCGTGGTGTGGGATCCTTGCCAGGTGGGATTGACGGACGACATCGAAAGGGTGCAAAAAAGGGCAGCTCATTTTGTATTTTCATGCAATAGGGGAGAGTGTGGCAGATATGATACGCGAGTTGCGATGGAAGTCATTAAAGCAAAGACGTTTTTCGTCGCGGCGAGATCTATTTACGAAATTTCAGTCAAATGCCGGGATGGTTCCCTCACCCGAGCCTGCGCTCCGTCTCTAATGACCTCGTTGTCGACGGGACGTTACACTAATCTCCTCCTCCTCCAACTTTCTCTTCCTAATGCGAAAATATTTAGTTGAGCCCAACCTACATAGGTAGGAATGATCATCAAAATAAAATAAATCAGAGCTCGAACAGAAAGGTTTAGGTGTTCGTTTTTCGCGCGCGCTGTTCGGGAGTGGAATGGTAGAGAGATAATATGATTGTGGTACGATGAACCCTCTGCGAAGCACTTAAATGTGATTTGCAGAGTAATCATGTAGATGTAGATGTTTTTGAGAGATTTGCAAAAAATGTTTTCAAGTAAGAAAGGATTATTATCAAAGAAATTAAAGATTTTAGAGTAGGTTTGTTATAGACTGCCAAGTCCGAGGTAAGAGATTTGTAGTTTAGTTTATAAGAATGAGAATATTTTTGTGAAATATTTTGTAATTTTAAGTCAGGATCGATATTAGTATAATTTTAAAATTTTATGCAATCGAATTTTATAATCATAGGGGGTGTGAGGCGTTGCGCCGTATAACGATCCTGCCCTAGAGGCGGTTAAGTGGGAGATGTCTCAGAGCTGGATAGTGGCAGATGGTGACGCGAGGCTGGACGCGCACATAGTTTATGTATCAGCCGATAGAGGACGGTATTGGATAGGGCGACTGTGATTTTAGTTTAGATTGTGTCCACTAGAGTGCACTAAAGTAATTGTTGTTCATAAACTACTCTAGTATTTTCATAAAGTATTGTTGTTGTTGTGGTCTTCAGTCCTGAGACTGGTTTGATGCAGCTCTCCATGCTACTCTATCCTGTGCAAACTTCTTCATCTCCCAGTACCTACTGCAACCTACATCCTTCTGAATCTGCTTAGTGTATTCATCTCTTGGTCTCCCTCTACGATTTTTACCCTCCATGCTGCCCTCCAATACTACATTGGTGATCCCTTGATGCCTCAGAACATGTCCTACCAACCGATCCCATCTTCTGGTCAAGTTGTGCCACAAACTTCTCTTCTCTCCAATCCTATTCAATACCTCCTCATTAGTTATGTGATCTACCCATCTAATCTTCAGCATTCTTCTGTAGCACCACATTTCGAAAGCTTCTATTCTCTTCCTGTCCGAACTATTTATCGTCCATGTTTCACTTCCATACAAGGCCACACTCCATACAAATACTTTCAGAAACGACTTCCTGACACTTAAATCTATACTCGATGTTAACAAATTTCTGTTCTTCAGAAACGCTTTCCTTGCCATTGCCAGTCTACATTTTATATCCTCTCTACTTCGACCATCATCAGTTATTAGGCTCCCCAAATAGCAAAACTCCTTTACTACTTTAAGTGTCTCATTTCCTAATATAATTCCCTCACCATCACCCGACTTAATTCTACTACATTCCATTATCCTTGTTTTGCTTTTGTTGATGTTCATCTTATATCCTCCTTCCAAGACGCTATCCATTCCATTCAACTGCTCTTCCAAGTCCTTTGCTTTCTCTGACAGAATTACAATGTCATCGGCGAACCTCAAAGTTTTTATTTCTTCTCCATGGATTTTAATACCTACTCCGAATTTTTCTTTTGTTTCCTTTACTGCTTGCTCAATATACAGATTGAATAACATCGGGGAGAGGCTACAACCCTGTCTTACTCCCTTCCCAACCACTGCTTCCCTTTCATACCCCTCGACTCTTAATAACTGCCATCTGGTTTGTGTACAAATTATAAATAGCCTTTCGCTCCCTGTATTTTACCCCTGCCACCTTTAGAGTTTAAAAGAGAGTATTCCAGTCAACATTGTCAAAAACTTTCTCAAAGTCTACAAATGCTAGAAACGTAGGTTTGCCTTTCCTTAATCTTTCTTCTAAGATAAGTCGTAAGGTCAGTATTGCCTCACGTGTTCCAGTATTTCTACGGAATCCAAACTGATCTTCCCCGAGGTCGGCTTCTACTAGCTTTCCATTCGTCTGTAAAGAATTCGTGTTAGTATTTTGCAGCTGTGGCTTATTAAACTGATTGTTCGGTAATTTTCACATCTGTCAACACCTGATTTCTTTGGGATTGGAATTATTATATTCTTCTTGAAGTCTGAGGGTATTTCGCCTGTTTCATACAACTTGCTCACCAGATGGTAGAGTTTTGTCAGGACTGGCTCTCCCAAGGCCGTCAGTAGTTCCAATGGAATGTTGTCTACTCCTGGGGCCTTGTTTCTACTCAGGTCTTTCAGTGCTCTGTCAAACTCTTCACGCAGTATCATATCTTCCATTTCATCTTCATCTACATCCTCTTCCATTTCCATAATATTGTCCTCAAGTACATCGCCCTTGTATAGACCCTCTATATACTCCTTCCACCTTTCTGTTTTCCCTTCTTTGCTTAGAACTGGGTTTCCATCTGAGCTCTTGATGTTCATACAAGTGGTTCTCTTATCTCCAAAGGTCTCTTTAATTTTCATGTAGGCAGTATCTATGTCTTTTTATATATGTAAAATGTTGTAAATGTGTTTTAGCAGTATGAATGATGCGTGAGTGTGGTTTAAGATTAATATGGAGATAATTGTTTAACAAGTTATGTAGTAGGATATAGTGTAGGAACATTCCGAGGAAGTATGGATATGGACAAAGGGGATTTTTGTAGATTAGATTTGTAAAGTAAGTTTATGGTAAAGGGAAAGTTAATTCAGGTATAAATAACAACATTAAATAACTTTAGGCATAAGCAAAAGTTCAGCATATTAAATAATTACGTCGGTAAAAAGTGCAGTCGTGAGGTTTACTATTTTGCGATTGGTTATTGATGAAAAGCGCGGATTGGCGCAGGAGAATGTTGTTTTGCTATTGGCTGTTGAGTAAACTGACCAATGGTAAAGCAATATTCTTCGCGCGTCTTTCTCTGCTTGTAGAGACGACTTAGTGTATTCTAGGGAGGAGTCGAAGCCTAGCCACGAAAGAGATCGTACGTGTGCTGTAGTAGTTCCGATGGAAATAAGTTGCCGGATCTAGCAGTGTTTCATACATCAAAAGTGTTGGAAAGTGAAGGCGTAATTATTCCGATGTGTGTGTGTGTGTGTGTGTGTGTGTGTGTAGAAATTTCGGAATTTTTAAGTGAATTTTAAGACGAGATAAGACAAATATTCCGCGTGGCGTATTGAGCAGGTCGGTGGCTAAAATCTTTGACTGCATTTGGTACCGACAGACTTAATATTTGGCGAGCATCATCGATCTAAAACAATTAGTATTTTTGTAGCTATTAAGTTTTCGGGAAATGCAACACCATAAACTTGTTAACGTGAGTGAAAGGGATTGTGTGTGATTGTGTTAAGACTAGCATGGACTTGGCAGTGATATTTGTTCACCTAAGTTTCAGAATATATTAATTGAGGACAAAATTTCCAAACTTTCGTTTCGTGTTTCTCCCGAAACGTGGATTAGTGACTTAAGTTGCAGCGTGGTTCACGTCGAATTACAGTATGTTTCACTCTGCTTTCCTACTGATTGTCTGCTGAGACAATCTTCACAGGTAGGTGCAGGTTCGTCGTAAAGGGACGGAAAGAACCGCGCCGCCGCACTGTCTTGTCATCTCGTCTTTATAAGTAGCATACTTGTCGATACACAGTACTTTGAAATCCAATGAATCATTTAGGTTAACCCTGCATAATACTATTTTCGTGAAGCTCGGTGGCCGGGTGCAAGGCTTCCCATAGGATGCCACTTCGGCGACTTGCGTGTCCCTAACGTACCCCAGTTATTCATTCAGGAGAAGGGGACTTACAGTTTAACGTGGAATCCGAAGCAAGTGTCGCTCTTGACGACTCGTCACACTGTTGAGAGGTGAAGGCACAATTAAAAATACACTTAAATTTCTGTGGGCAGACAGAGATTAGATCCCGCAACTTCTCGCTTTCCAGGTACGCGCTTCACCATTTTCTTTTATTCTTCTTATTCTGCTGTTCCTTCATTTCTCTCCTTTAGTTTCTTGTGGATATCGCATGGCATCTTTTTAAATTCCAGCTTTGAAGTGTTTACTCAGCCTTTTATCACAGAGGACGGCTAATCTGACTGTACACGCTGACTTAGCCTGCTGCCACCACTATATCACGAGGGCCGAATTTATGGGGTTAGTGGAAAACAATTAGTCAGATGTGTCAGAAATACTCGAGAGTAACAATGTACAAAGGTCTGAAGCGGAACTACCACGTAGGCTCATTTGTAGGTATAGCAAGTGACAAGCTATGAGTCATTCAAGAAAACCGAGAAACTGTAATTTGCCTGCAAAAGAGATTGCATGCGTAACACCTGACTGCTGTCGAAATGTGTGGCCCTCTTATCACCTCCATGTAACATGGTGTATTGAATGTACAAAAAAGACAGTTCAAATCGTCAGAAGCTTGTTCAACCTTTAAGAAACTGTAATAGACATGTTGACAAATCTCAACAGGCAGGTAGTCTGAAGACTGTGTGCATAGGAAACTTAAAGTACATTTTTTTACAACGCTGACATTGTGAATTTTATTTAGTTTCCTATGTATCTGCCCACCTTCATAGCAGACAGCCTGACTGCCATGTGCGGGACCCAGGTGCTACCAAGTCCTTTCTTTGTGAAAGGACTGGAACGGGTCCACCCGGCATTGTGGTGACTACTGTGGAGATGACTGAATGAGAAGTCGCGGCTCCAAAGTCTGGAAACCTGAGAACGGCCGAGAGAGCGTTGTGTTGTCCCCACGACCCTCCATACACATCCGAATGACGCCATATGGCACAGTATAACACGGCCGTTGATCGACATCGCGCTGTCCTCTCGGCCTCATTGGACAGGTTTATAACTTTTTAGTTTTTGTCCAGCATATCTACCCTATCCACAGCCCCGGTAGCTGAGTAGTGTCCGCAGCTCGTGGTCTAGAGGCTAACGTTGCTACCTCTGGCCCACGGGGTCCCGGGTTCGATTTCCTGCCTGGTTGGGGATTTGCTCTGCCCAGGGACTGGGTGTTTGTGTTGTCCTCATAATTTCATCATCAGATCCGGCATGGTAGCTCAGCATCTTCAGACAGAAGGTTAGCTGCCCTCTGTAATAAAAAAAATTTAAAGAAAACTGAGTTAGTGGATCAACGACGAACTCAAGAGAGTGTCTTACTATGTCCTCCCCGAGCAGATGCAGCGAACGAAAATGAACAAAATTAGATTTTTAAAAAAGTGGTCAGCGCGACGGAATGCCATGCCAAGGGAACCGGGTTCGATTCCCGGCTGGGTCGGAGATTTTCTCCGCTCAGGGGCTGTCTTCATCATCGTCTCGTCGACACGCAAGTCGCCGAAGTGGCGTCAACTCAAAAGACTTGCACCAGGCGACCGGTATAGCCGACGGGAGACCCTAGCCACATGACATTTCATTTCATTTCAGTAGTCGTGAAGAGGCGTAAATCAGCGTTAACACGGGAGAAGACAGCTGATGTTGACGTGCATAGAGATATCCAACATCACGAGACACACGGGACGAGCTAGTTAAAGTGATTTTGCGCTTCCAGCGGTCTCCAGTGGCAGTTTTTGGCTTTATTTGGCTCGCAGATCATACAGTTTGGTCAAGAAAATGACGGGCGTGAAATTATTATGTTAGCTATATTACAACAACGCATTTCTTCCCTCCTCCCTATGCTAGTCATCTTGTTCTGCCTGTGGTACACATAAATAAAAGTTGAGTATCCGTGGACATGTAATCAGACAAAAATGATACATATATGTCCAGTCAGTAAGGATATCAGCTTATAAAAGTTCACCAAATTGTATAAACTCACCCCTGACAAAGAGTGCACTTATATTTACATAATATCAAATATTACAGAAAATATTTCTATTAATTTTCGTTAAGGACGTCCCTCAGTCTTTTAGAAAACGCGAAGGTGAAAAAAAATTTTTTTGACACGAGGGGGGGGGGGGGGGGCGTGTGGGGGAGGGGGGAATGTGAACTGTCTACCAGTCTAGGCGCTGCTCCGTAACGTGTCTATCTACCATCTACATTAGCAGAAGGTCTGCACTCAGAGACCTTGTATATTATGCTTCGATTTTCTAAATGCTTCAGTCACCGAAGTGTTATTAAATGACACTTAATTAAATGAAATCCTAACAAGAATGACAAGTTCATCGTGAATCTTCCATGTGCCGTTGCTTTAAACTGATTTACTTTCATAACACACGAGTTACAACACGGAAATGAGGAAATACGAAAAATTCCATAACCACCAATATGACGTTGCCCGTCATTTTGTAACAACAAGACGACGCTGACAGTGCGCTGGTTCTTAGAAGGAGCATAAATTCATAGTGTGTAAGATATAACATTAAAGCCACTAAATATTGGCTTCTACAGAAGACGATAAATACAGTATAGTGTACCGCTTTCTGCTGGCTTCCTACTGGTTCAGCATGGCACGTTGCCGTAAACATCGCAGAACTTATTTTTTATTTCACGTGACGAAACGGCTCCTGAATGTGAAATAGCAGGAAGTGACGTGTCAAAACTCGTAGAGCGCCACTTCAACGTTAGTTAACTCGTCCCGTGTGAGGACGGAATTCTTCCCTTGGTCTGTGTGTGAACTGAACGGATATAAACATTCATATATATTGTACAATAAAGATGAACCTCTCCCAGTCACTTCAGTTGTTCGCGGTGTATGGATATAGATGTCGGTGAGGAGAACGAGGAAGCGTTCATTTTATTCAGTAACTCGACACAACGCTCAGTGCAGCGGAATGGTGCTGTAAGAATAGTTGATTGGATACACAAATAACCGTGGTATCAGCTGACAACAGAACAAATGAAATTATGATGGATGTGGCGGGAAAAGGCGAAGAAGCGGAGATGGCGATCGGGACAGGTTGTCTCCTGGACGGCGGTCCGTGTGTGCGCGTGACCCCGGCACGGCGGCGGTCGTTCCTCGTGTACGCGACAGACACAACACAGATACTGTGATTACGACACCGCGAAACGAGCCTCGCCGGACATCTTGAACTTCGTCCGGAGGAAGACAAACGACGCTGTTGCACAGCAAGAGTGGCAACCTCAGGACCCTCGTCACAGCTACGTTTTCTGCTCGCCAATAGACTCGTGAAATATGTTCGCTGGAGATAAGAGGAGTTTATTTGTTTATTTTTAATTCGTGACTCAGACGTTTGTTTATAGCATTTAGAATAGAACACCAGTTAACGTCATTTATATTAGAACAAATAAGCCTTCGGTCACAAATATTAAGTCAAAATTGACCAGGTTTCAATACTACTATGTCTATTGTTGCAACCCTTGTTCACTAAAGGACGAGCAGCCCTTAGCGACTCGCCATCTTACTTACAACTATTCATGACGTCGCCTTTCCGGCTTAGATCTTTTTTAATATGTGACTTGTAAGTACTGCATCTTTTTCCAGTCAGTACAAACTTTAATTTTATTAATGTATTGTATACGTAATGTTTTAGAACAGTTAGTCTAATTCTGAAGAAGACGCTCATAGTAGCGTCGAAACCTGGTCAATTTTGACTCAATATTTGTGACCGCGGGCTTATTTTTTCTATTATAATTCTGACACGGTCACTGAACCTTAGCAGCTAAAGTCATTTAGTTTTTAATAATTTCGTCCCTGTTCCAGTAATGACCCGTGTAAGGCCAGGGACTTCTCAGTCAGATACCAGGCTAGCTGATTCTGAGCCAGAAGGAGTCTCAGTTCGAATTACTTGGGACGGGATTCCCGTTCTAACACTTTAACTACAACCAAAGGGTGCCTCTTGAAAATTCTGGACATAACAGGGGGTTGGAACTCCTTTTTATTTAATTCTGCAGCAATATGCCCACACAAAAATTGAAGCTGTAGTATGTGTAAAAAGTTTACTTGTGTGAGAGTGTACAGAATGCATTCGATGACTTCCTCGGTACGTGCAATGTACCTATCACACTGGAGAAGCCTTATCTGATGATGAGACAAGAATTTTTAAACACCAATAAATGCAGTATATGCCTACAACAAAGACAAAGATCCAGATTGTATTCGAATATCAGATTATTAGTAAATATGTTGAGCATGTCACATCGTATGTTTGAAGGTAATACTAAGAAGTGGTGTTAAAAATGGGACGCTTAAATATGAGGGCGTACTGAAAAGTAATTCCTTGAAATTTTTTATTCTGTTTTCAATATTGGTTGAGGTATTCTATGTTTTGCATATTACTCGGTCGATTTCCCATCTGCTCTGACGCAAACCTCTGCCGCTAGAGCGCTATGAAATGTAGCGTGTGACACGGCTGTATGAAATGTAAAAATGTCGGTGCATGTAGAACTGCGTGCTGTAGTCGTGTTTCACAAATTTGAAGAGTTCGTGCACAGACACGAGCGCTGCGACATCTGCAACGATCTGACGCCTTGCGTTCACTGTTATAGATCAGACTTGGCCCCATCCTGTTTTCACCTGATTCTAGAACTTCAAGAACGTTTTCGAGCACTTTATTTTGCTAGTGATGAAGCAATGCAAGCAGAGGTGATGCTGTGGCTCTGTCGACAAACATTCTATAGTAACGGTACCAAGAAAGTGGGCTCTCATTGCGGGAACCGGGCTCGCTGCTAGAGTAACTGTGTAAAGAAATAAATATGTAGATATGAAGAATAAAGATGTAGAATATTCATAGTCTAAGGCGCTGCAGTCATGGACTGTGCAGCTGGTCCCGGCGGAGGTTCGAGTCCTCCCACGTGTGTGTGTGTGTGTGTGTGTGTGTGTGTGTGTGTGTGTGTGTGTGTGTGTGTGTGTGTGTCCTTAGGATAATTTAGGTTAAGTAGTGTGTAAGCTTAGGGACTGATGACCTCAGCAGTTAAGTCCCATAAGATTTTGCACATTTTTTTAGAATATTCGTAACATGTTTCATTTTATAACCTTTTGAGTTTTCACATAAAAGATTCAGTCATAAGTTTTCAGCATGCCCTCTTAAAAAAATCAGTACTGGGAAAGGTGAATGGAAGACTGGATTTGTTGGAAGGGTTTTCGGAAAATGCAATGCTTCTGTAAATGAAGTGGCATACAAGAAGCCAGCACGAGCAATTCTAAAATACTGTTTCTGTGATTGGAATCGTTATGTCATGGTGGCAATAGACGTCGAAATAATTCAGAGCTGCGGTACTGCAATCCTAATAGCACATCTGAAAATATAACAGATGTGTTCGGGGAACTGAAACGGGAATCGTTGGAAGAAAGACGACACAGTTCTCGCGTAGCCCCGTCGGGTAAATTTAGAGAACGTGTATTGGAAGAAGACTGAAGACCATCTTGCCTCCACTGCGCATGTCACGTGGATCGTGAAAATACAATAAGAGAGAAAAGGACGCATTCAGAGGCAAACAGCCATTTTTCCTCCGTCAATACACGAAAAGAATAGGACAGCACTGTACAGCTGCTTGTAGAGTATATATCCAAATCTGGGCCTGAAGATGATGTCTCTGATTCATAACTGTTCAGCTTGTGCGAAACCTACATGTATTTTACTTATTAGGCCCCAACATCCATATTTATAATCAAACTGGGACTAAATTTAACTTTTAACTAAATTATTAAGATATCAGATCGGTCTGCTCCCCCCTCCCCCAACCCCCCGCTCTCCCCTCCCCCCTGAGCAAACCCAAGAATGGATTGTTGTACCGGCAAGTGTATTTTCATTTGGCAGAATAATAATAATAATAATAATAATACTATTTATAGTGACAGATATAAACAGAATTTACAGGTGTACAAAATAAATGTTTCCTGATTTAGCGAGTTGTGGGGAACGGACATTTTAAGGATGTTCCACCATCTAAATACACCAGTCGCAAAGAAGGATGTACAGAAGTAATGAGTACATAGCCAGGAGTCGGTATTCAGTTCTCTAATATACTGCAGGAGGGGACGAAGGCTACGGTAATATCAGCGCTTGTCTGCACGCAGCCAGGAAAGCTTCGCATATGACAGGCAAATATAATCGAATCGTCGGACATCACAGATATATCGAACAAAGGCATTCGTAACCAGCTGTGAGCTTTCCTGAGAAAGGCCTTGCAAGATGATACTCTCTGTAATTAATAATTGGAAGTGTAAGTGTTTATACAAGTTTATTTTTCAGTTCCAGAGCGAAGAACTTTTTATATTTTAGTAGGTCATGGAAAATTCACAAGGCCTTCTTGCACATAGCAGTTGCGTGCTCAATGAAATTTAGATTCTCATATATTATTACTCTAAATTTTTTGCTGAGGGAGAGAAATTTATATTTGTCCCCTTTAAGAGTAAAGATGGTAGGGTTCCGGATATTTCGGGCTAATGCGCATAGAATGACCAACTAGTACTGAATTGGATTTTCGATCGGCTGAGCTTTAAAACTACGTTCAGAGTCCATTCTGATGGTGCACACAGATCATTATCGAGATTGTCCATAGCTGTCATCAAATTTATTCATTTTACACTTAGATACAACTGGAGGTCACTAGCGTACATGTGGTATTTGCAGTAGGACAAAACTGATGACACATTCCTGACAAACAATGAAAAGGGTATGGGACATAATACTACCTGCCTCCATTGTGACGTAATGCTCCAGCATAACTAGAATTGCTGGCGAGACGTTAGCGAAACCATTGGACTGCAATTTGCAAGTAAAATGTCGAAGTCGACAGCGTCAAATGTTTTGCTGAAGTCTAAGAATCACATGATAGTCGCCTCTTGTGCATCCATGGCAAGTTTCAAGCTACCCGTCGCCTTTATTCAGGCAGATGTTGTGCTGCGATGTTTACGGAAACCCTATCGTTATTCGTCTGGTAGGTTTTCTCTAGTTAGGAACTTCGTTAGGTGGTCGTACACTGTGTGTTCTAAGGCCTTGAACAGTGCAGGAAGAATGCAAACAGTCGGTAATCAGAGTGGGCTGTGGTAACGTCCTTTCTATGCAGTAGCTTAGATGGTCCCTGTTTCCAGGCCTCAGGGAAAACACTTGTGGCTAAGGTGTAGTTGAAGGTACCTGTTACAGCAGGCAGTAGTCGGTCAATAACGAGCTTCATAATTTGAACTCTGTCCTTAGATGCTGATCTAATTTGCATGATGGCTTTTTTGACAGTGTTGCAAGTAACATACTTCATATGCAATTGTTCTTGGCTAAAGTCGCTTATCGCGACGTAGTAATGAATCAGTCTCTGTTTAGTCTGCGATTCAGTTGTGGATGTCGCTGATATGAAGTTTTTTTTTTGTCATCAGTCTGACTGGTTTGATGCGGCCCGCTACGAATTCCTTTCCTGTGCTAACCTCTTCATCTCAGAGTAGCACTTGCAACCTACGTCCTCAATTATTTGCTTGACGTATTCCAATCTCTGTCTTCCTCTACAGTTTTTCCCCTCTACTGCTCCCTCTAGTACCATGGAAGTCATTCCCTCATGTCTTAGCAGATGTCCTATCATCCTGTCCCTTCTCCTTATCAGTGTTTTCCACATATTCCTTTCCTCTCCGATTCTGCGTAGAACCTCCTCATTCCTTACCTTATCAGTCCACCTAATTTTCAACATTCGTCTATAGCACCACATCTCAAATGCTTCGATTCTCTTCTGTTCCGGTTTTCCCACAGTCCATGTTTCACTACCATACAATGCTGTACTCCAGACGTACATCCTCAGAAATTTCTTCCTCAAATTAAGGCTGGTATTTGATATTAGTAGACTTCTCTTGGCCAGAAATGCCTTTTTTGCCATAGCGAGTCTGCTTTCGATGTCCTCCTTGCTCCGTCCGTCATCGGTTATTTTACTGCCTAGGTAGCAGAATTCCTTAACTTCATTGACTTCGTGACCATCAATCCTGATAAGTTTCTCGCTGTTCTCATTTCTACTACTTCTCATTACCTTCGTCTTTATCCGATTTACTCTCAAACCATACTGTGTACTCATTAGACTGTTCATTCCGTTCAGCAGATTATTTAATTCTTCTTCACTTTCACTCAGGATAGCAATGTCATCAGCGAATCGTATCATTGATATCCTTTCACCTTGTATTTTAATTCCACTCCTGAACCTTTCTTTTATTTTCATCATTGCTTCCTCGATGTACAGATTGAAGAGCAGGGGCGAAAGGCTACAGCCTTGTCTTACACCCTTCTTAATACGAGCACTTCGTTCTTGATCGTCCACTCTTATTCCCTCTTGGTTGTTGTATATATTGTATATGACCCGTCTCTCCCTATAGCTTACCCCTACTTTTTTCATAATCTCGAACAGCTTGCACCAATTTATATTGTCGAACGCTTTTTCAAGGTCGAGAAATCCTATGAAAGTGTCTTGATTTTTCTTTAGCCGTAACATCAGAATTGCCTCTCTCGTCCCTTTACTTTTCCTAAAGCCAAACTGATCGTCACCTAGCGCATTCTCATTTTTCTTTTCCATTCTTCTGTATATTATTCTTGTAAGCAGCTTCGATGCATGAGCTGTTAAGCTGATTGTGCGATAATTCTCGCACTTGTCAGTTCTTGCCGTCTTCGGAATTGTGTGGATGATGCTTTTCTGAAAGTCAGATGGTATATCGCCAGACTCACATATTCTACACACCAACGTGAATAGTCGTTTTGTTGCCACTTCCCCCAGTGATTTTAGAAATTCTGATGGAATGTTATCTATCCCTTCTGCCTTATTTGACCGTAAGTCCTCCAAAGCTCTTTTAAATTCCGATTCTAATACTGGATCACCTATCTCTTCTAAATCGACTCCTGTTTCTTCTTCTATCACATCAGACAAATCTTCACCCTCATAGAGGCTTTCAATGTATTCTTTCCACCTATCTGCTCTCTCCTCTACAGTTAACAGTGGAATTCCCGTTGCACTCTTAATGTTACCACCGTTGCTTTTAATGTCACCAAAGGTTGTTTTGACTTTCCTGTATGCTGAGTCTGTCCTTCCGACAATCATATCTTTTTTCGATGTCTTCACATTTTTCCTACAGCCATTTCGTCTTAGCTTCCCTGCACTTCCTATTTATTTCATTCCTCAGCGACTTTTATTTCTGTATTCCTGATTTTCCCGGAACATGTTGGTACTTCCTCCTTTCATCAATCACCTGAAATATTTCTTCTGTTACCAATGGTTTCTTTGCAGCTACCTTCTTTGTACCTATGTTTTCCTTCCCAACTTCTGTGATGGCCCTTTTTAGAGATGTCCATTCCTCTTCAACTGTACTGCCTACTGCGCTATTCCTTATTGCTGTATCTATAGCGTTAGAGAACTTCAAACGTATCTCGTCATTCCTTAGTACTTCCGTATCCCACTTCTTTGCGTATTGATTCTTCCTGACTAATGTCTTGAACTTCAGCCTACTCTTCATCACTAATATATTGTGATCTGAGTCTATATCCGCTCCTGGGTACGCCTTACAATCCAGTATCTGATTTCGGAATCTCTGTCTGACCATGATGTAATCTAATTGAAATCTTCCCGTATCTCCCGGCCTTTTCCAAGTATACCTCCTCCTCTTGTGATTCTTGAACAGGGTATTAGCTATTACTAGCTGAAACTTGTTACAGAACTCAATTAGTCTTTCTCCTCTTTCATTCCTTGTCTCCTGAAACCTTTTCTTCTACTCCTTCCCCTACAACTGCATTCCAGTCGCCCATGACTATTAGATTTTCGTCCCCCTTTACATACTGCATTACCCTTTCAATATCCTCATACACTTTCTCTATCTGTTCATCTTCAGCTTGCGGCGTCGGCATGTATACCTGAACTATGGTTGTAGGTGTTGGTCTGCTGTCGATTCTGATTAGAACAACCCGGTCACTGAACTGTTCACAGTAACACACCCTCTGCCCTACCTTCCTATTCATAACGAATCCTACACCTGTTATATCATTTTCTGCTGCTGTTGATATTACCCGATACTCATCTGACCAGAAATCCTTGTCTTCCTTCCACTTCACTTCACTGACCCCTACTATATCTAGATTGAGCCTTTGCATTTCCCTTTTCAGATTTTCTAGTTTCCCTACCACGTTCAAGCTTCTGACATTCCACGCCCCGACTCGTATAACGTTATCCTTTCATTGATTATTCAATCTTTTTCTCGTGGTAACCTCCCCCTTGGCAGTCCCCTCCCGGAGATCCGAATGGGGGACTATTCTGGAATCTTTTGCCAATGGAGAGATCATCATGACACTTCTTCTAATACAGGCCACATGTCCTGTGGATACACGTTACGTGTCTTTATGAAGTGCCGGTTGAATTCTTCGGCTGGGACAATGGGATCAGTTTCAGCTTTTACTTTGCCTATACCATGACCACGCAAGTTTTTCCATAGCACAGCTGGTCTTTTTGTTGTCGATTAATGTGTGGGCATGCCTGAGCTTAGAGTTTCTCACAGCTTGACTGTGTTCCGCTTGTATTTGTAAGCAATATGATTTTCTGACAAAGGGCGTAGGTTGTACGAACAGTGTGCATGGTCTCTGTGATTCATGAGCTGTTTTAGTTTTACAATTAGCCAAGCTGCACATTTTCTTCTTACTTTTCCAATCATTCGGGGATCATATTCGTCATATAGTTGAGGAAAATTTTGTTATGCATGTTACGTCCGAGAAGGGAATGCAAGACTTCCCCCAAATTATTACTTGCGCCGCAGTTGCAACATCAGATAAGTTAATGCGTTTGAAGTCTCTGTATGTAGTCAGCTGTGGTTTCTTTCTGGGACATTCTAGTGAGTACGTCATGAAAATTATGAGATGAGCACACAAGTCAGGTACAAGTATCAGAGAGTTGCGAATCGCTCTGTTTTGGGATTTCGTTGCAAATATATATATGAGAGTCTACGATTTGTATTATGGGTAGGGGCAAGCAGAAGAAACAATACGTTTGAAGAAGAAAGCTTTCTCTTACATTTCACATTAGAAGGCTGTTGTATAGAAAATAGTACCACCACCTATTGTTATGTGCTCGTATGTCGATCCGAGATCTGAACTATTTCAAAGAAGGTAAAGCAGCCTACTTTAGGAAGTTTGTAGACAACAGTATCAGACGATTTCTGTTAAGGAATTTGATCTCTATGAAGACATATTTCACTGGTTTGTCTTTATTATTGTTAGATGTTATAGCACAGTAGGTGATAACTCAGAGCGTATGTACGCCCCTACTCCGCCACTCGTCTGTTACATATGTCGTGTCTTAGGAAGAAGTAGCCCTCTAGATACATCGAACATGTGGAAATACTTGGTTTGAGTCAGTTTTCCGACAGACTTGTTACATGGATGTCTATGACTTGAAATATATTTTGGAACTCGTCGAGATGAGCTGGCAGAAACACATTTGCGTGTGCAACACGGAGCTTACAGGTGACCCCTAAGCTGCCCGTGCCTTCTCTGTGGCTGTACAAAGAACGATGTAAGATATTACTGTGGCACACCAGCGTATTGACTCCAAGAGTACCGTACGGCGCAGGATAGGAACGAGGACGTTACAATGAAAAGAGATGACGTTACCTATGCTGAGAACAGGCACTGACTTCAGGCTGCGGTAGGAGGCGGACAGCATGAAATCTTCCGAAGACCAAAACAAGGGTTTCTCCTTTACAACCCTGTGTAGAACTTGTCCTCTCAAGCCCGCGCGGGATTAGACGAGCGATCTTAGGCGCTGCAGTGATGTACTGTGCGGCTGATACCGGCGGAGGTTCGAGTCCTCCCTCGGGCATGTGTGTGTGTGTTTGTCCTTAGGATAGTTCAGATTAAGTAGTGTGTAAGATTAGGGACTGATGACCTTAGCAGTTAAGTCCCATAACATTTCACACACATTTGAACATTTTTGTCCTCAACTTAATGTTAGTGAACTGACAGTCACATTGAGTGTGTACTTAGATACGACATACTTTCGTGGAGGAATATCCATATTCAGTCAGATCAAGACTTAATTTGTTGGTGCGAAATTTCATTCGTTAAGTGCGCATTGTGTCGCGGGAAAAACAGCGATTTTCTTAAGTCCTTCTATTAGCTGTGTCTATTCGCAATGCAAGACACTTCCGACAATTTCTCTACCAAAATGAACAGTTTTAAGAACGTCAGCCCTTTAATCTGAAGAACACGATGGCATCGTATGAAAGTTATTGAGCTTAGGTGCCTTTAAGCAATCCCACTAAAATGAGAAACTTACATTTAACGTCGGGTAAAGCCTCTGTCGCTCTCACATTCATTTCTCCCTTCTAAGAACTTTTTCATCATTCTACACACTGCCAACTTCTTTTGACAATTTTGTACAGTCAGGAATATATATATATATATATATATATATATATATATATATATATATATATATATATATATGGTGTTCCCTAGCCGAGCCTCAGGTACAGGGCGGGTCGCAGGTGGCGGATAGCGAACGATCCATCAGATATGGTGGACAGCTGCGAATAAGGGGAAACCCAAATAAGCAGTCCCGGACCGAGGCGGCAGCATCACGAGGGTGTGGGAGGGTGACTTTTGGCAAGGGTCACACTCATTCAAAAACCACAGAACCCGAAAACGTTGCTGTGTCATGGCGAGTAAGTGCCGCCATTACAATAAGCACACCCAAATCCAGGACGCGTCTGAAGTGGGAATCATCGGCATCCTGGTCAGCGTCTGTTCACACAATGTGCGGCTGGTCATAATGCGCCAGGAACTAACAATCCCTGGTTCTAAACACCCAGTGGAAACACTGGACCAACTTGATTACAAGCAAGTATGACTCGTGCAAGTAATAACAACATTACCCCAGGTGGTAACCAATCCACCCATCAACAGATGGCAACCAGGAATTCGGATTCTGGGGAACCTGGACTTACACGATTACATCAGAGAAAGTCGAAGCTCTCTGGCAAACTTCCACTTAAAACACCTACATACATTGGAACCTTTAACATAAATACATTAATCCAACCAGGAAAACTTCTAAACCTTACAACAGAACTTGAAAAGCAAAAGATAGTAATACTAGCTTTACAGGAGACACGTTTTACAGATGAAGAAACATCAGATTATGGCAACTATCGCATCTTTAAGAGCAAGACGGATAAACGAATCGGAAGAGGAGCCCCCCATCTCGGGATGGCGTTTATCATACACAAGAGCGTGCTCAGCTCCATCAAGGAAGTTACTCCCGTAAATAATAGGATAATGACGATGCGCTTACAATGTGCCAACAAAACATACACAATGGTTAATGTTCATGCTCCCACAAACGGAGACAACAAGAAAAACCCCATAGAAACAGAAAAGTTCTGGGAAAATTTGGAGAATATAATGGCCAAGATTCCAAAAGATGATACAAAAGTTCTACTCGGCGATTTTAATGCCCAAATTGGTAGAGAGAAAATCCACCAAAAAACCGTAGGCAAATATCCTGCACATAAATTTACCAACAAAAATGGTACAAGGCTCGTCGAACTATGTAAGCAGAATAACCTGAAGATAATGTCAACATCTCTAAGAAAATTTCCAAGAAAACAAAAGACATGGAGATCTCCTATACAACAAATTGGCGAGTTTCAAATAGATCATGTGGCGATTTCATACCCAGTACAAAAAGAAATTTACGACGTCCAAGTACGCAGAGGAGCAAACATTGATTCAGACCATTACCTAACTAGAATTAAAATCAAGTTTACAGCACGAAGAAGTCATCAGAAGAAAACAGAAATACAGAAATATGACACCAAGAAGATTAAAGAATCTAAAGTAAAAGAAGAATGGGAGAAGGAAAAGGCAAACACATGGGAAGAATTTCATTCTAAAATCACGCGAATAGCTAAGGAAACTATTCCCTTGAAAAAGATATTCAAACACCCTTGGTGGGATTCAGACTGTGAAAATGCATTGGAAAGGAGAAAAAAGGCATTTCAAGAATATAACAGTAAAAAATCACAAGAAAGTCTACATTTATTTAACGAGGTTAGAAAACAGGTTTCAAAATCTATTAGGCAAGCAAAAAGGAAATACACAAAGGCACAACTGGATGCCATAGAAGAAAATTTCCAAAACTATAATACAAGAGACTTCTACAGAACTTTCGCAGATAAAATACGAGGATATATCCCTCAAAATTTATGTTTCAGAAAACCAGATGGTAAATTAGCCCTAACAAACCAGGAAAACTGTCAAGTATTGGCTCAATATTTTTCTAACCTACTAAATTGCCCAGAACCTAGTTTAAGGTTTCCCAAAGAAATCAGTGCCAACGCTCAACCGGATTCATTACCACCAACACAGGAAGAAATCAAATGTCACATTAAAAACTTAAAAAATAATAGAACATCTGGCGAAGATGGCATTGTTGCAGAGCTATTAAAAAACCTAGGACCAAAGACGTTGCAAGAGCTCACAAAAATAACAAAAATATGGGAAACAGAAAAATTACCAGAGGATTGGAAATGTGCCCTTATTCACCCGTTACATAAAAAGGGAGACAGAACAAATGTCAATAACTACAGGGGAATCTCACTTTTACAAGTCACCTACAAAATTCTCTCAACATGCCTGCTGAAAAGAACACAAGAGCAGCTGGAACGCCAAATTGGTGATTATCAAGCAGGCTTCCGCCCCGGTCGCTCATGCATAGAACAAATATTTAATTTAAAGACAATATTAAAACACAAAGCAATTAGAAATGCCCCCATAATTTGTACATTTGTAGATTTTAAGAAAGCCTATGACTCAATTGACCGGCAATCTTTGTTTAACAGTTTAGAGGAACTTGGACTTGACTCCAAAATACTAAGGCTTATCAAAGAATCACTGACAGACACTGCATCTAAAGTTAAATTCAGGGGAGAAATCTCTGAACCTTTTCTCATAAAAACTGGAGTACGTCAAGGTGACGGGCTATCTCCACTTCTGTTTAATATAGTCCTGGATAAAGTCATTAAGGAATGGGAAAAAGAATTAAAAAATCAATCCTACTGGAAACCAATCCATCTTGGTAGAACCAAAGACACGTGGAGGTATCTTGTTTAGCATTCGCGGACGACTTGGCCATACTTGCAGATGATGAAGAAATCGCCACCAAACAAATAGAGATCCTTAAGGAATGCGCGGATAAAGTAGGTTTACAAATTTCGTTTCAAAAGACAGAATTTTTCTGTACGAAATTCCATATACACAGTTTGAACACAAAATATGGAAAAATAAATAGAGTAAAACATTTTAAATACCTAGGTGAAATTTTTGAGCCAACCGGAGGAGAGAAAGTTGCACAGAAGATCAGACAACAGAAAATGAAGAGAGCATATGGTATGACACATGAAATATACAATAAAAAATGCATCTCCTCGAACACAAAAATCAGACACTACTGCGCAGTAATTAAGCCAGCAGCACTATATGCTAGTGAAACGCTCACACTCCACTCAAAATGTGACTTAGAAAAAATACTAAAAGAAGAACGCAAAATTATGAGAAAGATTTTAGGTCCAAAATTAACAGAAGAAGGATACCGGATACAATCAAGAAGAACCACAGAAACTATATCAAACCTGGCAGCAGACATAAGAAGGCGAAGATTAAAATTTTATGGACATGTCACTAGACTTCCCCCCCACACGACTCACCAACAGAATTCTCACTTACATAGAAAAAGTCAAATCAACAACACCATGGATTAGCCAAGTAAAATTAGATTTACAAAAAGCAAATATTGAACTTAAAGATGTCAAAGATAGAAAAACTTTTAGAAATAAGGTGGATAAGTGGATTGTATTGTCGGAGAAGGAAGCACTAAAGAGACCAGGAACAAAATGGACAGAAGAAAGAAAAAGAAAACATGGAGAACGAATGAAAGAAGTATGGAAGAAACGACGTCAGAAAGCTTTGCGTGATCCTTCGCGATAAGTAAGTAAGTAAGTATATATATGGTGTTACAAAAAGGTACGGCCAGACTTTCAGGAAACATTCCTCACACACAAAGAAAGAAAATATGTTATGTGGACATGTGTCCGGAAACGCTTAATTTCCATGTTAGAGCTCATTTTAGTTTCGTTCTTCCACCTACGGTCAATGGAGCACGTTATCATGATTTCATACGGGATACTCTACATGTGCTGCTAGAACATGTGCCTTTAGAAGTACTACACTACATGTGGTTCATGCACGATGGAGCTCCTGCACATTTCAGTCGAAGTGTTCGTACGCTTCTCAACAACAGATTCGGTGACCGATGGATTGGTAGAGGCGGACCAATTCCATGGCCTCCACGCTCTCCTGACCTCAACCCTCTTGACTTTCATTTAGGGGGGCATTTGAAAGCTCTTGTCTACGCAACCCCGGTACCAAATGTAGAGAATCTTCGTGCTCGTATTGTGGACGGCTGTGATACAATACGCCATTCTCCAGGGCTGCATCAGCGCATCAGGGATTCCATGCGACAGAGGGTGGATGCATGTATCCTCGCTAACGGAGGACATTTTGAACATTTCCTGTAACAAAGTGTTTGAAGTCACGCTGGTACGTTCTGTTTCTGTGTGTTTCCATTACATGATTAATGTGATTTGAAGAGAAGAAATAAAATGGGCTCTAACATGGAAAGCAAGCGTTTCCGGACACATGTCCACATAACATATTTTCTTTCTTTGTGTGTGAGGAATGTTTCCTGAAAGTTTGGCCGTACCTTTTTGTAACACACACACACACACACACACACACACACACATATATATATATATATATATATATATATATATATATATATATATATATATATACACTCCTGGAAATTGAAATAAGAACACCGTGAATTCATTGTCCCAGGAAGGGGAAACTTTATTGACACATTCCTGGGGTCAGATACATCACATGATCACACTGACAGAACCACAGGCACATAGACACAGGCAACAGAGCATGCTCAATGTCGGCACTAGTACAGTGTATATCCACCTTTCGCAGCAATGCAGGCTGCTATTCTCCCATGGAGACGATCGTAGAGATGCTGGATGTAGTCCTGTGGAACGGCTTGCCATGCCATTTCCACCTGGCGCCTCAGTTGGACCAGCGTTCGTGCTGGACGTGCAGACCGCGTGAAACGACGCTTCATCCAGTCCCAAACATGCTCAATGGGGGACAGATCCGGAGATCTTGCTGGCCAGGGTAGTTGACTTACACCTTCTAGAGCACGTTGGGTGGCACGGGATACATGCGGACGTGCATTGTCCTGTTGGAACAGCAAGTTCCCTTGCCGGTCTAGGAATGGTAGAACGATGGGTTCGATGACGGTTTGGATGTACCGTGCACTATTCAGTGTCCCCTCGACGATCACCAGTGGTGTACGGCCAGTGTAGGAGATCGCTCCCCACACCATGATGCCGGGTGTTGGCCCTGTGTGCCTCGGTCGTATGCAGTCCTGATTGTGGCGCTCACCTGCACGGCGCCAAACACGCATACGACCATCATTGGCACCAAGGCAGAAGCGACTCTCATCGCTGAAGACGACACGTCTCCATTCGTCCCTCCATTCACGCCTGTCGCGACACCACTGGAGGCGGGCTGCACGATGTTGGGGCGTGAGCGGAAGACGGCCTAACGGTGTGCGGGACCGTAGCCCAGCTTCATGGAGACGGTTGCGAATGGTCCTCGCCGATACCCCAGGAGCAACAGTGTCCCTAATTTGCTGGGAAGTGGCGGTGCGGTCCCCTACGGCACTGCGTAGGATCCTACGGTCTTGGCGTGCATCCGTGCGTCGCTGCGGTCCGGTCCCAGGTCGACGGGCACGTGCACCTTCCGCCGACCACTGGCGACAACATCGATGTACTGTGGAGACCTCACGCCCCACGTGTTGAGCAATTCGGCGGTACGTCCACCCCGCCTCCCGCATGCCCACTATACGCCCTCGTTCAAAGTCCGTCAACTGCACATACGGTTCATGTCCACGCTGTCGCGGCATGCTACCAGTGTTAAAGACTGCAAGACTGCGATGGAGCTCCGTATGCCACGGCAAACTGGCTGACACTGACGGCGGCGGTGCACAAATGCTGCGCAGCTAGCGCCATTCGACGGCCAACACCGCGGTTCCTGGTGTGTCCGCTGTGCCGTGCGTGTGATCATTGCTTGTACAGCCCTCTCGCAGTGTCCGGAGCAAGTATGGTGGGTCTGACACACCGGTGTCAATGTGTTCTTTTTTCCATTTCCAGGTGTGTATATATATATATATATATATATATATATATATATATATATATATATATATATATATAATGTGTGTGTTACAGTTTTTATTTTACAGTCAATTACATCACAGTTACAGATACATTCAGTTTCATGTCTGTAAGAGAGGAATTTCAAGAGTAATAAGTTGTACACTTAAATAAGCATTTTATTTACAACAAAAAAATGGTTGAAATGGCTCTAAGCACTTCGTGACTTAACATCTGAATTCATCAGTCCCCTAGAACTTAGAACTACTTAAACCTAACTAACCTAAGGACATCACACACATCCATGCCCGAGGCAGGATTCGAACCTGCGACCTACAACTGCTCGGCCACAAAAAGTACTCCACTGCCTTGTGATTTAAAATCTTCATTTCATTTAATCAGGTATTTTTCAGTGACATTAGGCGGCCGGTGTGGCCGTGCGGTTCTAGGCGCTTGTCTGAAACCGCGTGACCGCTACGGTCGCAGGTTCGAATCCTGCCTCGGGCATGGATGTGTGTGATGTCCTTAGGTTAGTTAGGTTTAAGTATTTCTACGTTCTAGGGGACTGGTGACCATAGATGTTAAGTCCCATAGTGCTCAGAGCCATTTGATCAGTGACATATATAAAAATGGTCGTTTTTTGTTTTTTTTTACTTGTCACTTTTCTCGCCGGAGTGTGATATGCAGAAGTGAAGTGCACAAAAAACGTCACATCTCTATCTCGAAATTTATTCACTTAAGGACAGTTGTATCAGTTTTGTTGAAGGCTACTTCGTAATTTGCCACCGTAAGGACTGTGTTGCCTCTTTAGCATTGCTTTGGCAGGTGCGCATGACTCATTCTGAGTTGTGAAACATTGCAACTTTCATCTGTAAGGTAAGTTGAATTGATTATTACAGGGTCTGTGTTTATACAGTGTGTATAAATTACAGCGTGTCGAGTACAGCTGTTGTAAATACTACAAAATTCCGTTATTCCGTTCGTTGCAGCGTACAAAAGAAAAAAAATTCTGAAGCAAGCTCATACTAAATACCGTTTCTAAAGGAAGGGTATTCCTACATTCTAACACGTGTATAAGCCCATTTATGTTTCCATGTTTTCGTGTGTTCCGTAAATTTTGCCTATTCAAGTCCCTTATTAACTTGCATTAATTTTCACATTATAATTTTGGATTTTGGATGTTTCTTGTGCTACAGGTTAAACTTTTTTCGTTTTTCGTTCTAACTTAAGCAATAATTTCGCCTGATTCAGGGTCGAATGTCATATTACACTACAGTAAGTAAAAAATATGTAATTTTTGGAGTGGAAAAGTTGCAAAGGTTTTACATGAATGGTCATAATAAAAACAAAAAAAGGCTTTGAAAAAGAAAGAAAAGTTACACGGTTCAAAGAACAAATTAACAATTACCTGATAACACTTCACATTCGACGACAACAGGACTGCATGTCTACACCACGAAGATGACGTGCTACAGATGCGAAATTTAACCGACAGGATGAAGATGCTGTGATATGTATATGATAAGCTTTTCAGAGCATTCACACAAGGTTGGCGCCGGTGGAGACACCTACAACGTGCTGACATGACGAAAGTTTCCAACCGATTACTCATACACAAACAGCAGTTGACCGGCGTTGCCTGCTGAAACGTTGTTGTGATGCCTTGTGTATGGAGGAGATATGCATACCATCACGTTTCCGACTTTGATAAAGGTCGGATTGTAGCCTATCGCGATTGCGGTTTATCGTACCGCGACATGGCTGCTCTCGTTGGTCGAGATCCAATGACTGTTAGCAGAATATGGAATCGGTGGGTTCAGGAGGGTAATACGGAACGATGCGCTGGATCCCAACGGCCTTCTATCACTAGCAGTCGAGATGACAGGCATCTTATCCGCATGGCTGTAACGGATCGTACAGCCACGTGTCGATACCTGAGTCAACAGATGGGGGCGTTTGCAAGACAACAACCATCTGCACGAACAGTTCGACGACATTTGCAGCAGCACGGACTATCAGCCCGGAGACCATGGCTGCGGTTACCCTTGATGCTGCATCACAGACAGGAGCGCCTGTGATGGTGTAGTCAATGACGAACCTGGGTGCACGAAAGGCAAAACGTCATTTTTTCGGATGAATCCAGTTTCTGTTTACAGCATCATGAACGTCGCATCCGTGTTTGGCGACATCGCGGTGAACGCACATTGGAAGCGTGTATTCGTCATCGCCACCCGGCGTGATGGTATGGGGTGTCATTGGTTACACGTCTCGGTCACCTCTTGTTCGCATTGAGGGCACTTTGAACAGTGGACGTTACTTTTCAGATGTGTGACGGCCCGTGGCTCTACCCTTCGTTCGATCCCTGCGAAATCCTACATTTGAACAGGATAATGCACGACCGCATGTTGCAGGTCCTGTACGGGCCTTTCTGGATACAGAAAATGTTCGACTGCTGTCCTGGCCAACACTCTCTCCAGATCTCTCACTAACTGAAAACATCTGATCGATGGTGGCCGAGCAACTGGCTCGTCACGATACGCCAGTCACTACTTTTGATGAACTGTGGTATCGTGTTGAAGCTGCATGGGCAGCTGTACATGTACACGCCATCCAAGCTGGGTTTGACTCAATGCCCAGGCGTATCAATGCCGTTATCACGGCCAGAGGTGGTTGTTCTGGGTACTTATTTCTCAGGATCTATGCACCCTAATTGCGTGAAAATGTAATCACATGTCAGTTGTAGTATAATATATTTGTCCAATGAATACCCGTTTATCATCTGCATTTCTTCTTGGTGTAGCTATTTTAATGACCAGTAGTGTATATTACTGCTGTGTAGAATGTAATGGAATTTGCTGCTTGAAATTAGGAGGATTTTTTATTTTTTAGTGTATGTTTTATAGAATTCTTTAAGTGGAGTACGTACATCCTATAATTTTCAATATTGATGCCTCATTATCTCAGAACCTACATCTACATCTACATCCATACTTCGCAAGCCACCTGACGGTGTGTGGCGGAGGGTACCTTCAGTACCTCTATCGGTTCTCCCTTCTATTCCAGTCTCGTATTGTTCGTGGAAAGAAGGATTGTCGGTATGCCTCTGTGTGGACTCTAATCTCTCTGATTTTATCCTCATGGTCTCTTCGCGAGATATACGTAGGAGGGAGCAATATACTGCTTGACTCTTCGGTGAAGGTATGTTCTCGAAACTTTGACAAAAGCCCGTACCGAGCTACTGAGCGTCTCTCCTGCAGAGTCTTCCACTGGAGTTTATCTATCATCTCCGTAACGCTTTCGCGATTACTAAATGATCCTGTAACGAAGCGCGCTGCTCTCCGTTGGATCTTCTCTATGTCTTGTATCAACCCTATCTGGTACGGATCCCACACTGCTGAGCAGTATTCAAGCAGTGGGCGAACAAGCGTACTGTAACCTACTTCCTTTGTTTTCGGATTGCATTTCCTTAGGATTCTTCCAATGAATCTCAGTCTGGCATCTGCTTTACCGACAATCAACATTAAATGATCATTCCATTTTAAATCACTCCTAATGCGTACTCCCAGATAATTTATGGTATTAACTGCTTCCAGTTGCTGACCTGCTATTTTGTAGCCAAATGATAAAGGATCTATCTTTCTGTGTATTCGCAGCACATTACACTTGTCTACATTGAGATTCAGTTGCCATTCCCTGCACCATGCGTCAATTCGCTGTAGATCCTCCTGCATTTCAGTACAATTTTCCATTGTTACAACCTCTCGATTCACCACAGCATCATCTGCAAAAAGCCTCAGTGAACTTCCGATGTCATCCACCAGGTCATTTATGTATATTGTGAATAGCAACGGTCCTATGACACTCCCATGCGGCACACCTGAAATTACTCTTACTTCGGAAGACTTCTCTCCATTGAGAATAACATGCTGCGTCCTGTTATCTAGGAACTCCTCAATCCAATCACACAATTGGTCTGATAGTCCATATGCTCTTACTTTGTTCAATAAACGACTGTGGGGAACTGTATCGAACGCCTTGCGGAAGTCAAGAAACACGGCATCTACCTGTGAACCCGTGTCTATGGCCCTCTGAGTCTCGTGGACGAATAGCGCGAGCTGGGTTTCACATGACCGTCTTTTTCGAAACCCATGCTGATTCCTACAGAGTAGATTTCTAGTCTCCAGAAAAGTCATTATACTCGAACACAATACGTGTTCCAAAATTCTACAACTGATCGACGTTAGAGATATAGGTCTATAGTTCTGCACATCTGTTCGACGTCCCTTCTTGAAAACGGGGATGACCTGTGCCCTTTTCCAATCCTTTGGAACGCTACGCTCTTCTAGAGACCTACGGTACACCGCTGCAAGAAGGGGGGCAAGTTCCTTCGCGTACTCTGTGTAAAATTGAACTGGTATCCCATCAGGTCCAGAGGCCTTTCCTCTTTTGAGCGATTTTAATTGTTTTTCTATCCCTCTGTCGTCTATTTCGATATCTACCATTTTGTCATCTGTGCGACAATCTAGAGAAGGAACTACAGTGCAATCTTCCTCTGTGAAACAACTTTGGAAAAAGACATTTAGTATTTCGGCCTTTAAAAAAAATGGCTCTGAGCACTATGGGACTCAACTGCTGAGGTCATTAGTCCCCTAGAACTTAGAACTAGTTAAACCTAACTAACCTAAGGACATCACAAACATCCATGCCCGAGGCAGGATTCGAACCTGCGACCGTAGCGGCCTTGCGGTTCCAGACTGCAGCGCCTTTAACCGCACGGCCACTTCGGCCGGCTTATTTCGGCCTTTAGTCTGTCATCATCTGTTTCAGTACCATTTTGGTCACAGAGTGTCTGGACATTTTGTTTTGATCCACCTACCGCTTTGACATAAGACCAAAATTTCTTAGGATTTTCTGCCAAGTCAGTACATAGAACTTTACTTTCAAATTCATTGAACGCCTCTCGCATAGCTCTCTTCACACTACATTTCGCTTCGCCTAATTTTTGTTTGTCTGCAAGGCTTTGGCTATGTTTATGTTTGCTGTGAAGTTCCCTTTGCTTCCGCAGCAGTTTTCTAACTCGGTTGTTGAACCACGGTGGCTCTTTTCCATCTCTTACGATCTTGCTTGGCACATACTCATCTAACGCATATTGTACGATGGTTTTGAACTTTGTCCACTGATCCTCAACACTATCAGTACTTGAGACAAAACTTTTGTGTTGAGCCAACAGGTACTCTGAAATCTGCTTTTTGTCACTTTTTCTAAACAGAAAAATCTTCCTACCCTTTTTAATATTCCTATTGACGGCTGAAATCATCGATGCCGTAACCGCTTTATGATCGCTGATTCCCTGTTCTGCATAACTTTTTCAAATAGTTCGGGTCTGTTTGTCACCAGAAGGTCTAATATGTTATCGCCACGAGTCGGTTCTCTGTTTAACTGCTCAAGGTAGTTTTCAGATAAAGCACATAAAAAAATTTCACTGGATTCTTTGTCCCTGCCACCCGTTATGAACGTCTGAGTCTCCCAGTCTATATCCGGCAAATTAAAATCTCCACCCAGAACTATAACATGGTGGGGAAATCTACTCGAAATATTTTCCAAATTATCCTTCAGGTGCTCAGTCACAACAGCTGCTGAGCCAGGGGGCCTATAGAGACATCCAATTACCATGTCTGAGCCTGCTTTAACCGCGACCTTCACCCAAATCATTTCACATTTCGGATCTCCGTCAATTTCCTTCGATACTATTGCACTTCTTACCGCTATAAACACGCCTCCCCCTTCACTGTTCAGCCTGTCTCTGCGGTATACATTCCAATCTGAGTTTAGGATTTCGTTACTGTTTACGTCTGGTTTCAGCCAACTTTCTGTCCCTAGTACTATATGGGCGTTGTGATCGTTTATTAATGAGAGCAGTTCTGGGACCTTTCTATAGATGCTCCTGCAGTTTACTATTAGCACTTTAATATTGTTATTCCCTGTTGCATTTAGCCTACTCCTATCTTGCCGCGTCTCAGGAGGCGTCTTGTCGGGCGTCTTTGGGAAATATAGTTTAACTGCTTTTCTGATTACTGAACAAGAATCATAATACACAGACAAGTAATTAACTAGTTATGATTTTTAAAAATTTATCTTCAATTTTTGTTAAAGCCACTTTTGCTTCTGTAAGCAAAAAAACATTACAGGTATAAATGTTTTGGTGGTTTACGATCAGCAGTAAACTAAGTGGTAGCTCAAAAATGGTTCAAATGGCTCTGAGCACTATGGGACTCAACTGCTCAGGTCATTAGTCCCCTAGAGCTTAGAACTACTTAAACCTAACTAACCTAAAGACATCACAAACAGCCATGCCCAAGGCAGGATTCGAACCTGCGACCGTAGCGGTCTTGCGGTTCCAGACTGCAGCGCCTTTAACCGCACGGCCACTTCGGCCGGCTAAGTGGTAGCATAGTGTAAAGTTAGATATGCTTATCTGTAATAGTTTCTTAGATAATGGGTCAAATATTGAAAAAATTAATTTTCAGGAAATCAAATTTAAACGTTTCATTTCGTATTAACCCACATATGGAGGCATGCCACCTCCTAGAAACATCCAGGCCCGTAATCAGCATTATCTGGATCCTGTTCTTGATCATCCTACAAACCTAAAAGTTTCTTTCTTTTGCTACCTCTTGCTTCTTTAGTCATTTCCTCTGCTGCACGCTGGGCTTTGATCCTAAATCGATCCATTCGCTGGAAGGCTTGCAGTGTGTTGGCTCCTGGTGTGATACCTAGTTGCTCTAGTACCCTAATTGTTCCCTTATTACCATCATTAAACGTTATCACAGCGTCACAAACACAAAATCATAGAGTTTTCATTCCTACAAAGACATTTTTTGGTATGCAGGCTAAAATAGCATTATTGAAACACTCATTTGGGCTCTGTGTTCGACCGTAGAGGCATCTGGAAAGAACGTCAGGCTGAACTTACTCTGTACATATATTGGTTAAGCAGCTTCCATCACTGCAGATGGTATGCTATTTTTGTACCCAAATTATTCCTCTTTACCCGCTTCCTGAGCTTTGTGGTACTTGCACCAGGTGGTCAAAGACCATGTATAGGTGTATCAGCAGTGGATAGTTTGTGGAAGAATGCAGCCCACACTGCTCTCTTTATCCCTTATAGGTCATGTGTATTGTTTCTTATTGCCATTTGATAGTATTGCTGGAGTCCATCAATGTTTTTGTCTGTAAGTCTTCCTTTACCATTTAGAGCCTCCACAAAATGCATGTGTAATACCGCCATTTCTGTTTACACATTGCATCCAACTTCTTAACTCGAACATTAACATGAATTCAAGGAATAAATAGCTGGAAACCACAGTCTTCTAGACTGAATAGTTCCAGAGATAGAGATACTTAAGGAAGTCAGTTCAGAATGACTGGACTTTTTTACACCTGCACTTTTAACTTCGAAATGATAAAAACTACACTTCCCATTGGAATTAATCGGCAAATGAAGCACAAAATTATTCAGGAGAGATAGAATATTATTATGAGATAATAATCATAAGATGTCGTGTTTTGACCAGTTTCACCTCTTAAGCCGGTGTTCGTCAAGTATTGCACATTTTGAAATTTCCTGACAGATTAAAACTGTGTGCCGGACGGAGACTCGAACTCGGGACCTTTGCCTTTCGCGGGCAAGTGCTCTACCAACTGAGCTAGCCAAACTCGACTCATGCCCCGTCCTCACAGCTTTATTTCTGCCAGTACCTCGTCTCCTACCTTCCAAACTTTACAGAAGCTCTCCTGGTTCGCGGAGTGAAAATCTCATCCTGGCATTGCACATTTTACTTGTGTCGCTGCCCTTGCCGTGGTGCGAGAAGAGGAATGGGTGCCTGTGTACTCTTTGTACCAAATACTTAAGTTTCTGATCCACTGGACTGAACCGACTCATTCTTGGAAATTGTCAAGCAGTGTACGAGATTCACGTCTGCACCATGGTATGTATAGTTCAGTCTGTGTGGGATCCTCCTTTAAGTCTGAGATGTGCAGGCGGTAGCTAGAGTCCGAGGGGACTTAAAAATAGATCTTTATGAGCGTCCGTGTGACGCGAACGTCCGCCCAGTGTTTACAGCTCGGCTGTTTCTGGGAAGGCGGTCAAAGACGCCGGGTGCCACTGAACTGAGTTCTGGCTCGAGACGTGTGTACGAGTGCGGTCGGGAGTGGCGTGGAGGGGGTAGAGGTAGGGGTGGCAGGTTGTGCTGGGGTAAGGCGAGCAGGCTTGTACCGGAGGCCTCGGC
This sequence comes from Schistocerca cancellata, assembly GCF_023864275.1. Classification (NCBI taxonomy): domain Eukaryota; kingdom Metazoa; phylum Arthropoda; class Insecta; order Orthoptera; family Acrididae; genus Schistocerca; species Schistocerca cancellata. The sequence goes on from NC_064632.1 coordinate 312,374,153, forward strand.
CACCCCTCCGCCGGCTCAGTTTTTTGTGCGGCTGAGTGTGGGCTGCACTTTGGCGAGCAGTTCCCGCGGCGCGCCTAAAAGCTCCTCCAAGTCGACCACCGGCTCAGCACGGGCTCCAAGAGCGCGAAACACTCGCGTAGTACGCATCAAGAGTTCACATCTTGCTTTTCTGTACGTTAGGCGCTGGCGAAAAAATGCTGCTGCCTTGGAATGTGAACGTTCTGACACGGCTCTAATCGTGAGTGATAACAACGAACGGTAGCTCAGGTTTCGCTCTACTTTATGGGGGAAATGACGGAAAATCATCGAGTAAAACAGAAGTCATAACTGGCGTTCTCCAAGGAAGAGTTATGGGCCCTCTGCTGTTGCGGATCTACGTAAACGATTTTGTACACAATCTGAGTAGCCTCCTGAGATTGTCTGCAGATGATGCTCTCATATACCGTCTTGTAAAAAGTCATCAGATGATCAAAATGAATTGCAAAATGATTTCGACAAATATCTATATGGTGCAAAAACTGGCAATTGACTCTAAGTAATGAAACGTGTGAAGGTCAACCACATGAGTACAGCAAATTTCGGTTTACGATAAATCATACGAGTACAAATCTAAAGGCTGTAAATTCAACTAAATACTTACGGATTACAATTACAAATAACTTAAATTGGAATGATCACATAAATAATGTTGTGGGAAAAGCAGATCAAAGACTACGATTTATTGGACGAACACTTAGAAAATGCAACAAGTCTACTATAGAGACTGCTTACTTCTGGAGTATTGCTACACTGTCTGGGATCTGCATCAGACAGGACTGACGGAGGATGTCGAAAAAGGTTCAAAGAAGGGCAGCTCGTTTTGTATTATGGCGAAATAGGGGAGAGAGGGCCACGGACATGATACGCGAACTCGGATGGCAGTCATTAAAACAAGGGTTTCCCCTTGCGGCAGGATCTTGTCGTGAAGTTTCTATCACCAACTTTCTACTCCTAATGGGAAAATATTTTGTTGTGTCCATCTACATAGGAAGAGATGATCATGATAATAAAATAAATCACCGCTCGCACGATTAAATTTAAGAGTTCGTTTTTCCCTAGCGCTGTTCGAGAGTGGAACGGTAAAGAAATAGCTTGAAGGTGGTTCGATGAACCTTCTGCCAGACACTTAACTGAATTGCAGAGAAATTATGTGGATGTAGACGCTGGAACAGGACGCTATCTAGTGCACCCATTTCCTTATCGTCAGTCTTTTTACAGATTTTATGTTGCCAACCAAGAATTCTTTCCTATCACACTCTTCATCTCGTAACAATACTAACGCGAACGGCGTAGATTATTTCTTATCGTTTTCTTTCCCTACAATGGCTTCCTCTAGTACCACAGAATTTATTCTGTGATGGAACAGATTTCCTATCATCCGGTCTCTTCTTCTAGTCAGTAATGAGTTAAATAATCACCCACAGCAACATACAACAAAAACAGTGATGTCCATTGCCAAAGTAGTGTGGTAGATCTTAAGACACTCCATCACTTCCAGAAATTACATAAAATTGATTTAAAGGAGTATAAATATTTGTACACCACAAAATGTCATGGGAAATAGCTCTCAATGACAAGCTAGACAATGATTCGGTGAATTTATTCAAAAGTTTGTCTATTTCTTGTGCCATCGTCTCTCATCAGCGAAGAGTGGGCGCGATCATTAATGGATTTGACTTTAACTTAATGAGTGGCCTAATACCTTTCCCATCGCCACCCTGTAACCCACTGGGATGAGATACGTGACCCCAATTGCTTGCGTGTAGGGTTATTCATGAGAAAGTGAGTGAAAGTTTTCTGTATGTTTGCGAATCGTGTAACTTAGGCAGGACTTGGGTACCAACCCATTATTCACCTAGTGGGGCGTGGGAAACCACCTAAGAACCAGATCCAGGTTGGCCGGCACTCTGACCTCATCACTAGTCGACCGAGCGTATTCGATACGCAGCCTGTGTACCTCTCCACCCCACAAGCGGCGCCTTAACACGCACGGCTATCCCGGTGGATTTTTTCTTGTTTTTAACAACTGTAGTAAATCTGTAGAGTTCTTTTCTATATAAATTCTCTGAAGATTTGCAACAAAATAGTATAAAAGAGAATGTAAAGCCTAACTGCTAATTTAAATATTCGGTCTTGTACTGACAGCAGCTTGAATTAAACCTCCTCAGTTTATAAGCTATGCCACTTCGAATAAAATAACGGAGATTCCGACAGATGTCTCCGCTATAGTCATCGTACATAAAAAACCACTGACTATAGGGGCTGGCATGGTACCCCTTTTATATGGTAGCTACAGCAGCGTCTGGAATCTTCCAGAGAGGAGAGAAGTCAAGGTTGTGCGGGAAGGCAAATAATTGTGCTTCTCATAGTAGCTGCAGGATCGAGTGACGCCAGGTGGAGCAAGGGTCGCTCCCGCCTCCATACAAGTGCCGAGCATCCGACTTAGTATTCGCTCGATGTCGAAAGCCCGCCCTCAAACCCTATTAAGTGTCTACCCTGATGAAGTTGTTGCGGTTTATTCTCACCTTGGCCGTCTCTTTTACAATATGCATGAGCCAAGACTCTCGTCTTTTCTAATTGCAGTTTATGTTCATTTTCCAGGCACTGTTTAGCTATGACCAACTTCGCAAGCTCCGTTTGTTCAATATGTCGCATGTGCACATAACAACTCTCCTCAACAACGGGGATAGTTTGACCTATTCACATGCTGCACCGTTTTTAGGGGACACCGTACTCTCTGGGTATTCGAACAGCTATGTTGTCTTCAAAGGGAAGTAACGTATTTCATATCGTTGAGACGAGCCAGAACACTGGTTTCATATCATATCACTGCAAAACACGGCCTATATTGCTGCTCTTTGCCCCAGTGTGGTAGGAAAGCAGTCGGCTTGGCTTCCTCCGCCACTTCACGAGGTGTCCTTCGTTGCTGGCACCTGAAACTGTTTGCAGTGTTTCTCTTACTGTAACCATTCTCTCTGGATATCGAGCAAAAACAAAGACGAGTGCCTGACAGTTGTCGTAAGGCAGGAGTAACAATTTCAAAGGTGGGGCCTGTCCCTCGCGTCGGAGCTACAATGAGCTGCCCAACCCACCTTCCCGCGCATGTGTCACTTCGACCCGTTCTAAATGAAAACTCTGTCAGTTCCAGCATTCAGTGATTTTGACCTCCGATGATGATGACTGATGAGGGGACAGCTATCGAAAGTTCGACTGTTTTATTCGCAGTGACACGTCTTATAAACTGATAAGATTTTATTCAGCCCACGAGACTGTGAGGACACTAACTGCACTTACAAGTGACAGTTCAATATAAATACAAACGCAATCTACTCAAACAAAACACCTCTAACTGTACCCAAATTATTTGGGAAGCAGTACTGTCCCAGTATTTTCGAACCATATTATGATTTTGTGTAAAATAAACAGTGTAGGTGATGGTTTGCGTGCGTGTAACTTTCTCCATAATGAAGAAGGCGCAATATTTTTGAGTAGATACGCCGAAGATAACTACTTTCTAACATTCGCATCTAAAAAGTAAAAGATTTTATTTTCTGATTGCAGTACAACGACAAAAACGTGATTGCAGGGAAAAAGAAGCAAAACGACACACACAAACGTATCACATAAAATACGCATGCAAAATGCCACAGAACTTGAAAATGAAAATAAATTCCTCGAATGTCGTGCCATCCCTGAAAAAAAAAAAGTAACTGATGTGGTGTTCGTTATTTAATTTATTATTGACTTAACTGCAGGCTTCCGAATACAGTCGTTTATAATGAATGAAATTACCTCCTAGTCAGTATTTTTTGTATATTCCTCTAATCGCCGATTCTGTAGAAGGCCGCCTCACTGCTTGCCTTATCAGACCAAATAGCATCTCCCAAATGGTTCTATTCTCTTCTTTTCCGGTTTTCCTACTGTCTGTTATTCACTTCCATACGTCACTGTACCCCAATTGTACACTCTAAAAATGTTTTTTCATGATACAACCTATGTTTGATACTCAGTGAGTAATGCCCTGTTTGCCTGTGCTGGCCTTTTTGTATTGTCCTCCCTGCTTCGTCCGTCATGCATTATTTTGCTTCCAAGGCAGCACTGCCTTCTAATGCGTCGTTTTAGCACTCCCTATCGCGACCGATGCCATGGACTTCCGAGCAGGGCTGGCCGTACCGTATGGGCCAAATAGGAATGCAATGTACGCATATTAGACATTTGTCTTCTGATTCATTCTTTGCGGTCAGCAACGTCTTTTCAGTCTCGTACCGACCTCTTCATCACAGAGTAACACACAAACCCGACGCCCTAAACTATTTGTTGGATATATTCCAATCTCTGTTTTTCCCTATGGCTCCCTCTAGAGCTATGCGAGTTTTTTCCTAGTCTTATCATATCACATATCATCCAGCTCTGTCTTCTAATTAGTTATCCACACATTCCCTCTGTGGAAAACTTCCCCACTCCATATCTTACCTGTCCCCTTACTTTTCATCATTGCTTCGTAACACTTCGTCTCAAATATTTCTATTCTCTTCTTCTGGTATTTTCTCATAGTCCATAATTCACTTATATACAATGCTGTGTTCAAGACAAGTAGGAGAGCAAAGCATGATACACTTTGGATAAAATAAGACATTTAAGTCCCTCCCCTCCCCTTTCCTCTGCCGCTACCCTTCCTCCCTAGCCTCATTTCTAAGCCAAATGCGTTCTCCTCTCCCCCCTCCTCCTCTCTCCTAACCCACACACCTTCCCCTCTCCTCTCCTTCCCCTTTTAAAACATGTTCCTTTCCTGGAAATAGCTCAGTGTGAAACCTTCTAATTCAACATACACACTTAACTCTTCCAGTAACAGCGCAGCATATTACTGCCCTATCACATTCCTCAGCTCCTTAAGCTAAGCACCCTTCTTGGGAATAAGCCAAAAATACGACGTCTAAACCAAATTTGTTACACGTATTCAACTGCAGCAATAAGAAATATTTTACTGTCCAGTCACATTTCTCAACCCATCAAACCAACCCTCTTGCTTGTAAACAGGCCAATCAGGAAGTTTATAAGCCAGCTTTGTGTCGCAGTTTTCGGTCTCCCAACGCAGCTCAGTATTTTACTGTGCACATATTCTTTTTTTACACAGACCAATCAAAGAGTTTATGGCTATAATGTGCCAGAAGATACGACGTCGATCCCATCCAGAGCCGATGACATTTGCTTATTGTATGCCATCAGGTTGAAACAGACATATTCTCGTACTTCGACTATCTGCATGCAGTCAAGTACTTTTAAACAGAAATATAGTTATTGAAATTAACACGATAACGTCCGTTATTCAAATCATCTTTGTTTATAGCTAGAGAATTGTATGCATTCTAGCTCCATGTTCGTTTACGCATTCCGAGGAACACATTAAAACCATATCAGGATTAACACGATTACTAACTACGTGCCTCGAATTACGTTTGTTTTGTTTGAAAACATTATCATTGTTTCTAATGAAAGGTTTCAGAATTTTGCTATATGTTTGAGATGTGTAAAAGCTGTCTCCAACATAATGAGAAGCCATACAGAAGTTGCCGTCATATGACATTGCTTATGAGAAGCAACTTCTTGACTAACAACAGTCTAAGACAGTAATGCTTCATTTTGCAATGTTACATCGTTCTTTCTTGAAACTGACAATATACTAGAATCACTCTAGCTTTCAAATACTTGCCCTCGAAATTTATACTTATATTGCAGAAGACATTTGGAATAAATTTGAGAACATTTTCATGAATGAACAGTTTAATAATCATATTCGTTTTTTCACAGTTAGAGGGACCAGATATAATAAATCTCGTTATATCTGAAAACAGATCACATTTTTTGCGGTTTTCTTTTTGTAATCCACTTTCGACAGTAATAGGACTGATGGGAAAATGTCTAAGAATAATACGATAGGCATTTTCCTGGGTGCCTTACATACCCTCGTACGACGAGAGGTGGGAACATGTAACGTAACCAGGAACAGTGTCAAACATGACTGTCTTGAACCATATCTCACCTTTTGTAATGTCCAGGGGACGGTCATAAAAGGTGGCGACTTCGGTGTAGTTATTTTCTTTGAATAACAGTGTCATTCATGTTCGTCCCGTAGTGTAATTTTTTTTTTTTTTTGCTACCTTTTGCAATATAATGTAGCAACTTTTTCTATGCTTAATCGAATTTTCATCGAATTACAAACTTGGCAGTGACACAACATCCGAAAGTTACTTTCGTTCTTAAGTTTGGGGCAACACTGTGTATACGAAAAAAACCTTAACACTAAACCTCGAAAGAATGTGCCTGTGTAACAATTAAATTAACAATCATAATAAAACAAAATTAATACAAGAGCACTGACGAACAGCTTAAAGAGTGATTACATAAGGAAAATGATACAGAAACAGAGTGAAAGAAAAAAACTGCCAACTGTAACAGGAAATTGATAAGTTACATTATGTAAGAGAAAGTGATGAAAAGCAGTGACTCCATTTTTTTTTTAATACCGGTTCAGGTATTACGTGTCACGCATATTAATCGGTTGACCTGGCCACTTCGCAGACGCAAGTTACAATCCTTCACCCCTAGAGGAATCCCAATTGTTGTGCGTAACTTTGCGGTAGTAAACAGCGTTCTGTAATCGACTTTCTAATCGTCCACAAATGGAGCGTCCTCTCCCTCAGCATGACAGCCAAACCACACACGAGCGCTGCGATATCTGCAACAAACCCTCGACTCGGGTTCATCGTCCTTCATGCAATACCGATTTGGCCCCATCCGAATTTAATCTATTTCCAAAACGTAAGCATCACCTTCGAGGACTTCACTTTGACATTGTTCAAGCGGTGCAAGCAGAGGGTAGGTTGTGCCTCCGTCAACAAATTCAAATATTCTACAATGACGGCATCAAACAAACTTGTTTCTCGTTGGAAGCAGTGAGTTCGTCGCTGGTATGACCGTTGAGAAATAAGTATGTAGACATGAAGAATAAATATGTAGCATATTAATAACGTTAGTTTTATTTAAAAAGCTCTGTGAGTTTCCACATAAAAAATTCGGAGGCATTACTTTTCAGCACGCCCTCGTATCAGTGGCATGAAAATTCTTTTATTTTACTGTAGGGAAAACGTACATTTTGTGAAACAACACAATGTTTAAAGCACATAGACAACCAGAATGAAATAAATAATACAGGGAAAAACGAGGAATATAATGGAAGAGACAGTGTGAGAAGAATTGGATGGTTCAAATGGCTCTGTCGCGCGGGATTAGCCGAGCGGTTTCTGGCGCTGCAGTCATGGACTGCGCGGCTGGTCCCGGCGGAGGTTCGAGTCCTCCCTCAGGCATGGGTGTGTATGTTTGTCCTGAGGATAATTTATGTTAAGTAGTGTGTAAGCTTAGGGACTGATGACCTTAGCAGTTAAGTTCCATAAGATTTCACACACATTTGAACACATTTTTTTCAAATGGCTCTAAGCACTATGGGACTTGACATGAGGTCATCAGTCCCTTAGACTTAGAACTACTTAAACCTAACTAACCTAAGGACATCACACACATCCAAGCCCGAGGCAGGATTAGAACCCGCGACCGTAGCAGCAGCGCGGTTCCGAACTGAAGCGCCTAGAACCACTCGGCCACAGCGGTCGGTGAATAATTGGAAAACTGTAAGAATTAGGCCTACATAATGTTTAAAAGAGCAGAAGTGTCGAGGAGTATTTGGTCATTTAATAATAAATCAGGAGTGTGAAACAGATGTTTTCTGGCTTACAGGGCTTTCAACACACTAAGATTATGGTCTTCGTTTGCAAAGTGGAGTAAAGTCGCATGTCCTCCACTTTTTAAACGAAGATGTTACATTGAGAGGTGGCATGAGTCCCCTCTCATATTTCTATCTTACTCTGAGTAATTCGATTTTCCTCTTTAATTCCAGGCGGTGACAAGTTGTTGTTCCTTCACACGTAGACTTCCCAAACAGCGTCTCTCGTCAGCCGGGTGGTCCGGTGACAGGCGGGGTCTGCTGATCTAGAAAGGGTTAAGCCGACGGGTGTGAGGGAGTCGAGTGGATGCTTTCCAGACGCCGACATTGTCATAAGAGCGGTGGCGACACGCCAAAATTGATGGAGTGGCTGGGCTAGAGATTCCGTTAGTTCGCAGAAACTTAGTGAAAACCCTTTCTGGCGGGCTACCAGCGAGGCGTGGGAATGACTTGTGTTACCAGGTAGTCTTGGCGAGCAAATTCCCGCGTTTTCTGCAAAATCATAACTGTGATTGGCTTGTTCAGGGGATAGATCCGTGACGTAGCAAAATCGGCGCAGAAATTGGCGCCAAGTGGAATAGTAGTGCGTCAGCAATAGAATGGTATTTTCCTCCAGTTTTCGAGTTGCTGATTGGATCTTTTAACCATGGCCACTGTCATGGGGGCGGGAATGTTCTCTGTTCGGCTTGTACGGGTGCTCTTGAGAGGGTCTGCTCTCTCCTTTCGGTCGGGGTAGGTTACAAGACGGAGCTCTCACTGCTCTGGACAGCCTGCCTTCCGTTGACTGTCTAATATACTTTCATTTAAGTGTAACTGTTTGACGAAGTTGTTGAAGTTTCGACTTCAACGTAACTTTCCGAGTACAGTTGGTAATTGAGCGTTCTGCGTACAAGCGGCGTATTTTGTCCGTCTTGAGCACTTTTGGCTAAAGTTGACTGTATCGGAGTTACTGTGTGACTTCACTTGTTAAAGTCAATCACTGTACCGTCAGTGATTGTGTGGCAAGCCTTCTTCTTCTCCCTCAGAGACACATTTGTATTGATAGGAAGTCTTTAGTCTGGAACAACCAGACCAGGATAATTTGTTTCGGGCTATACTTGCGACATCATCATCATCATCACGACGGGACGTCGAAGCAACCAGCCATCGCTTCCAGTACGCCAGATCGTGTCCTTGCAGTTAAGAAGACAGCTTGGTAATGTATGTCCACAGCACCGGCAGATTAGGGAATTTTGCTCTGTGACAATCAGAGCTCAGCAGAACGCGCCTGTTCCCAACTTTTCTTATGTGGTTCTGTCGTGGATGTTCATTGTGTGAGTTCTCATTACTGTAGCAGCAATTAATGTTGGGTTGGCTGGTTGTTTCTCTTAAGATATGAGTTGCAAGGAATTGGCTCCACATACCACTTGGTCACAAACGTCAAAAGCTAGTTTATGGACAACTTCACCTTCACAGCATATATTTGAGTATCCAATTTGACGTATTGTATATGTTTCATGTTTTGTTTATTATTTTGAGTTTAGTCATAATAAATCAAATTGTTATTTTGGACAGAACTTTCATTCTGTGGATCGGTAAAGCAACCCTTTCATTTCTCACTACGTTAATGAATCTTTCCTTTATCAAATTAATTTCTGTCAAATTAAATTATTGCAGGTGCCAAACTCTTTTCTACTCAACTTGCAGGGTCGATTACAGTCAGTTCGCGTTTCTTCTTCATCCATGTGCAACAGCAGAAGTCGGAGTAAGAAAAGGGGGGGGGAGGCTTAGAGCATCATTTCCATATGCAGATTCAGAATTTAGTGTTAAATACACTGCTAGCCCCGGCACGTCGCAACATATTCCTCTGACTGCAAAGAGGACAGTCTCAATATTGGCCGTCGCATAAAATCAGAAGTTTCTGGCATCATGCAGCCATTAAAAAGAAACGTATTTGTGGTGTTTCTGGTCGATGTATTCATGCACATTTTGGATGTTTGTGTGCATATCAGTACACCCTCTAGTTATCAGCTATGGGATCTGGACCGGGACGAATATCGGGCGCCCGACAAGGAGGTGCGCAAAAATGAAATCTTTCTGCTCACGATCCCCTACGAAAGCCATCAGCAGCATTGGCTGCTTTTAGACTGGGCGTTTTAAAACCTTCCCTCCCAGCACTCTCGAATGCGATACAGCTCTGCTCCCATATTAGCCACTCTGCGACCCCATCTACTTCACGGTCGTCAAGTACGTGCGAGAACTGCACACACTGTTCCTGCCGAATAGAACGTACGCACAGGCGAGTACGTCAACGCTGAGGTTTGGGTTACAATGGCTGCTTTTTAACTTTTTTTCAAAAGCAATGAAAAGAAAATCAATTTTTCCTGCAAATTGTTTCTCGAACAAAATACTATCCCATGCGTTTCAACCAGTTCTGGAAGCTTGAAGAAAGTAGATATCAATAGCGGTAATTTTATTTAATAATTTTATTCAGCTGCCAGTTTCGGTGCCTCACGGACACTGTCTTCAGGTCTCAACACACGTAGCTAGGTAAGTTACCTAAACGTTCGTGCCATTATAGGGACCACTATATGCAACTGTGTCCGTAGACTACTTCCTGGTAGACGCGGACCCTTCATACCTCGCAGGTGTTTCATTCAATAAAATTATGCTTGTTACTGTCGATTGTCTTCATGTCTTCGACAGGCTGTAGTCCCATTCCATTTATACAAGCTGGAATTACAGAAAGTCACAAAAACAGTAAGTTTTTCGTGCGGAATATCACCGGCGTTGATAAAATATTTTACAACTAAATTGAAAACGTAAAACTTTGAACATAGCTGCTAAGGTTCAGTGACCGTGTCAGAATTATATTGTAACAAATAAGCCCTCGGTCACAAATATTAAGTCAAAATTGACCTGGTTTCGACGCTACTATGAGCGTCGTCTTCAGATTTAGACTGACCGTACTAAAACATTAGGTATATAGTACATTAATAAAGTTTGTACTGATTCGATAAGATGCAGTACTTACAAGTCACATATTAAAAAAGATCTCAGCCGCAAAGGCGACGCCATGAACACTTGTCAGATGGCGAGCCGCTAAGGGCGGCTCGTACTGTGGACAAGGGTTGTAAGCCCTTAGCGGCTCGCCATCTGACAAGTGTTCATGACGTCGCCTTTCCGGCTGAGATCTTTTTTTAATATGTGACTTGTAAGTACTGCATCTTTTCGAGTCAGTACAAACTTTATTAATGTACTATATACCTAATGTTTTAGTACAGTTAGTCTAATTCTGAAAACGACGCTCATAGTAGCGTCGAAACCAGGTCAATTTTGACTTAATATTTGTGACCGAGGGCTTATTTGTTACAATATAAGTTGAAAACATTCATTATTGAAATAAACCATTTTTAGCAATGGAAACCGGTTTCGGTCAAACTGTTACCATCTACAAACCATATTACAGTGAAGTGTAAATACAGAATGGATTTAGAGGGACATTTGATAAAAATACCAAAATATTAAATGTAACCGAAGTTAAAAGAAATAGATCATACCCGTGATGGCTGGCGTTGAACAGAGCAGTCGTCGTGGATCGATGAATGGCAGCTGTTGAAGAGAGTAACGCATACCGCATACCGCATACCGCATACCGCATACCGCATTACGTCAGTTGTGGCCAATCACTTATGGAAGAAGTAAAACAGTTATTATGATAAGATACACGCAGAATAGTTATACAAAAAGTTAATAACAAATGCAGAAATGGATACATTACATGGCGAAAACAGCTGCCATTACAAGCATTAAGTCAAAATATAATAAAATGTATACAAGAGAAACAAGTGATAATAGGCTGTGGGAATATAGATTTCCATATGTGAAGATTTGCAAAAACTCATAGATCTTATGACACCCAACACAGGGCTTGAGTAACGCCGCTGGTTCCCATGGAGAAGCGTGGAAGTATCGATATGGAAGTTTCGGAAGGATTCAGCTGCTTCTTGGCGTAATGAAACTCGCTGTCGACTCATTTTTTGTGTGATGTACATCCACAACTACACACCACAGGCCATCTTACGGTGTGTGTTGGAGGGTACTTCGTGTATCAGTGTCACTTCCGTCCGTTCCAGTCGCGAATGGTACGCTAGAAGAACGGCCGTTGGTGGGCGTGCATGTGATCTGGAATCTCTCCAATTTTACCCCGAGGTCATTTTTCGAGATACAATGATGAGACAGTCATGAGCTGCCTCCTAATATCGTGCCAGACCACCTCTTGCCCGGCATAGGGCAGCAACTCTACGTGACCAGGACTCATCAGGTCGTTGGAAGTCCCCTGCAGAAATACTGAGCCATGCTTGCCTTCATAGCCGTCCAGAGTTGTCAAGGTGTGCCTGAACCAGGATTTTGTGCACCAACTGACGTCTCTATTATATCCAAATATTCGATGGCACTTGCGTCGTTCGATCTGGCTGGCTATATTATTGTCCAGAATGTTCTTCAAACCAATCGAACCAAGTGCGGACCGGTGATATGGCGATTGTCATCTATAAAAATTCCATCGGTGTTTGGGGACATGAAGTGCCTGAGTGGCGGCGAGTGCCCCCAGAGTAGCCGAATATAATCATCTCCAGTCAATGATTCATTCACTTGGACCAAAGGACCCAATCCATTCCATGTAAACACAGCTCACACCAGCTTGCACAGCGCCTCGTAGACAACTTGGGTCCATGGCTTGATGGGGTCTGCGCCACACTCGAATGCTACCATTAGTTCTTACCAACTGAAATCGGGACTCATCTGACCAGGCCAAAGTTTTCCAGTCGTCTAGGGTCCAACTGATATCGTCGCGACCAACCAGAGAGGCGCCGCAAGAGACGTCGTACTGTTGGCAATGGCACTCTTGTCATGCTCTGCTGCCACAGCGCATTCACGCGAAATTTCCCCGCACTGTCCAAACGGATACGTTCGTTGTATGTCCCGAATTGATTTTTGCAGTTATTTCAGGCATTGCTGATTGTGTGTTAAAACTGACAACACTCCGAAATGCCGCTGCTCTCGGTCGTCAAGTGAAGGCCGTCGGCCACAGCGTCGTCTGTGGTTGGAGATAATACCTGAAATATGGTATTCTCGTCATCCTCTCGACACTGTGGATCTCGGAATATTAAATTCCATAACTAATTCCCAAATGGGATGTCCCATGCGTCTATCTCCGACTCCCATTCCGCATTCAATGTTTTTAATTCCCGGCGTGGGGCCGTAATCACGTCGGAAACCTCTGCACATGAATTACCTGAGTACAAATGACAGCTCCGGCAATGCACTGCCGTTTTATACACCATGCTATCTGCATCTGTATATGTCCATATCGCATTCCCATGACTTTGTTTCCTCACTATACCTGTATACGTAGGAGCAACCAATATATTAGTCGTCTACTCACTGAACATACACTCCCGAAAATTTCACATTTAACACATTGTTGTATACAGCGCCTCTTTTGTAGCGTCTACCTTTGGAATCGGATGAACATCTCTGAGACTAAACTAATCTGTGACGAAAAACGCTGCTCTTCTTTGGATCTTCTCTATTTCCTCTATCAGTCCTGTCTGGTAAGTGTGCCAGACAGACGAGCAACATTCAAGTGTCAGTTGAACGAAGGATTTGTAAGCTATCTTTGGGTTACACTTTTTCAAGATTCTCCCAATAAATCTGTCTGGCATACGCTTTTCCAAAGATAGTTTTATGTTGTCCTTCTACTTTAATTTACTCTCATCCATATACGTCCGACCATTTTTAAAACGTTTAAACCAGTCATATTTGTGTCTACCCCAAAGCGTCATTGCCGAATGCTTGCATTAACATTTTATGCGATTTTGTGACAGTGTGACCAAATTTAAAACAGAACTTCATACAGCAACACTGTTCTTTCAGGTCGGTCATTGAAAAATCGCTAACAAAAGCAAACATCACCATGGAAAACTTCTCGCCGACAATAAACACTTCCACTTGGATAAAAGCCGGTAGGCGTACTGACGCACGAAACGTACATAGCGACGTTTGGTTGCGCTGTTGCTTGTAAGCATCTTAGGTAGCACCTCGTATACCACGAGGGGCGCTCAATAAGCAATGCAACACTTTTTTTCTGAAATCAGGTTGGTTTTATTCAGGATTCCAATACAGCATATTATTCCCCACTATTTTATTTACAAAACCTTATTTTTCAGCATAATCTATGTTGAGTGTGGCAGCCTTACTCCACGTTACTGGTCGACGTAGTGGCCAATGACTTGCCGCATCAATAATTTCTCCCTCATCCACGTTCTGCTTCCCGTGGAATGAATCCTTTATTGGGCCGAACAGGTGGAAGTCGGAAAGTGCGAGATCCGGGGCTGTAGGATGGATGAGAAAGAACAGTCCAACGAAGTATTGTGAATGAAGGACAGTCTAATGAAGCTTTTCTCGGGCGCGCAGACTCGTGTGACGCCTTGAGTTGTCATGGAGAAGGAGAAGTTACATTGTATTTTTGTGATGTCATTACCTCGATTTCCTGATGGTTGCACATATACTTCAGAGTTGATCCGCGCAACATGAGGGCAGACATCAAACAAAATAACCCCTTCAGAGAACCAGAAGACCGTCGGTATGACTTTACCGGCTGAGGTCGGACCCAATAGCTGAACTGTCAGCGCATTGGAATGCTACGCATGGGGGCCCGGGCTCGATTCTCGGCTGGGGAGGGAGATTTTCTCCCCTCAGGGACTGCGTGTTGTCCATATTTCATTCCCATTGTCGACTCGCAAGTCGCAGTTAATAAGACCTGCACTTGGGGGCCGAACTTCCCGACTCGGAACTCCCGGCCACTGACACCGTACGATCATTTCCATTGCCGGCTGAGGATGCGGCACTGAACTTTTTCTTCGGAGGAGAGGTGATGTGGCGCCACGCCATGGATTGACATTTTGTTTCCGGTTCGAAGTGATGAACCCATGTTTCATCGCCTGTGATGATGTTCGACACAAAGTAGTCAGGGTCAGCCTCGTAACGAACAAGCAACGTTGCTCTTTATGGTCTTCTGTTAGGCAACGAGGAACCCAGCTGGCACACACCTTGAGTTCCCCAACTGGCTGACGAGTGTGTCAGCGCTACCACGGGAGACGCCTAGTTGAGCAAAGAGGTTTTTGACTGTGATCCGTCCATCACCTCGAATGAGAGCGTCCGCACGTTCCAACATTGGTGGAGTCACAGCTGTGTGCGACCGGCCGGCACGCGGGAGACGGGACAAGTTTGCGCTACTTTGTAGCGATGATGACAGACGCCTCGTCCAACAACTCACCGCGCTTTTGTCGTGTGCCAGGTCTCCACAGACATTCTGCAAGCGCCTATGAATTTCTGCGATGCTCTGGTTTTCCGCCAAGAGAAATTCGATGACAGCTATCTGCTTCGAACGCACTTCTGTTACAGACGCCATTTTCAAGGCGACGTGCATCAAGCAAAACCTATCGGAACTTCACTAAACTATACGGGCTGACGCGGGAATATTCCACGATGTTCCGCAACAATTTTCTGCATTCTTTCAGCCGATATTGGCCGAGAAGAAACGTATTGTATTACTTAGTGAACGGCCCTCGTACATCAGAACGACCGAGCGAGGTGGCGCAGTGGCTAGCACACTGGACTCGCATTCGGAAGGACGACGGTTCAATCCCGCGTCCGGCCATCCTGATTTAGGTTTACCGTGATTTCCCTAAATCGCTCCAGGCAAATGCCGGGATGGTTCCATTGAAAGGGCACGGCCGACTTCCTTCCCCGTACTTACCTCATACGATGAGACCGATGACCTCGCTATTTGGTCTCTTCCCCCCAAAGAACCCAACATCAGAACGAACTTCTCCCAAGTGAAAATTAGGCTATGATGAACAAAGGGATTTCCTTCTAAAGCAAGCATTCGGGCATACTTGAGGTTCCTGCAATCGATTATTGGCTTACAAGAAACGGAGAATCCAGTAGAGTTACGCGTTCTTTTTGGTAAGCCAAAACATTATGACCACTTGCGAGGTGCCGGGGCTAGCAGTGTATTTAACACTAAATTCTTCTAGAATCTACATATGTAAATGATGCTCTAAGCCCCCCCCCCCTATTCTAACTCCGACTTTTGCTGTTGCACATGGATTAAAAAGATACGCAAACTGACTGTAATCAACCCTGCAAGTGGAGTAGAAAAGAGTTTGGCACCTGCAATAATTTAATTTGATAAATAAGTTAAATAAAGGAAGGTTTCATTAACGTAGTGAGAAGTGATAGGGTTGCTCTACCGATTAACAGAATGAAAGTTCTGTCCAAAATAACAATATGATTTATTAAGACTAAACACAAAATAATAAACAAAAATACATGAAACATTTACAATACATCAAATTGGCTCAAATTGGATACTCAAACAAACGCTATGAAGGTGAAGTTGTCCCTAAACTAGATTGTGAGGTTTAAGTCGAAGTGGTATGTGGAGCCAGTTCCTTGCCACTCAAATCTTAAGAGAGACACACAGCTAACCCAACATTAATTGCTGCTACTCAAGACAGAATAAAGTTAGAAAAAGACGAACAGGCGCGCTCTGCTGAGCTCTGATTATCACCTAGGAAAATCCCTATCTGCCGGTGCTGCGGACATACATTACCAAACTGTCTTCTTAACTGCCAGAACACGATCTGGCGTACCGGAGGCGATGGCTGGTTGCTTCGACGTCCTCGACCGAAAGGCGAGAGCCGACTACCTAGAGCACCCGTACAGGCCGAACACACAACATTCCCGCCCCCACGACAGTGGCCGTGGTTAAACGTTCCAATCAGCAACTCGAAAACCGGCGGAAAATTCCCCTCTATTGCCGGAGCACTACTATTCCACCAATGGAGATTCTTGGCGCCAATTTCTGCGCTGATTTTGCTACGTCACGGAGCTATGCCCTGAGCAAGCCAATCACAGTTACTATTTTGCAGAAAGCGCGGAAATTTTCCCGCCACAACTGCCTGGGTACACAAGTCATTCCCACGCCTCGCTGGTAGCCCGCCAGAAAGTGTTTTCGCTAAGTTTCTGCGAAGTAACGGAACCTCTAGCCCAGCCGCTACTTCAGACCCCTCTTTTTTGTCTTTTGACAATGTCGGCGTCTGCAAAGCATTCACTCGACTTCCTCACACCCGTCGGCTTAACGCTTTCCAGATCAGCAGAGCCTGCCTGTCACCGGACCACCCGGGTGACGAGAGACGCTGCGTGGGAAGTCCGCGTGTGAAGGAATAGCGACTTTTCACTGCATGCAATTAGAGAGGAAAATCGTAAGATAGAAATATGAGAGGGGGCTCATGCCACCTCTCACTCTCACTAGCGTGAAGTATGTAAGCGGGTCAGATACGGATCCTAGCTGCAAATGGTGGAAATCCATTGAGATAACCGACTTTGACAGCAAGCAGATGATTATTACGCAGAAGCTGTGAACGAGTAACTCGAAAACGACGAAGCTAATTCAATGTTCATGTGCTCTTGTCGTGAGCATCTACGGAAAGAGATAAGACAGTGGCACTACCATTAAGCGCTCTTGGTTGGACGTCCACGACTCTTCACGGAACGTGGGGTTCAGAAGCTCTGTCAGCTCCGTAAAGTAGAATAGATTTTGATCTGTGGCATCTCTGCCGAAAGAGCACACTGGTGCACGTGTTTCGGAGCACACCGTTCATCATACATTGATGAACATAGAGTTCCGCAGCGGACCACCCCTACGTGATCGTATGTTGACCCAACGACATCGTCAATTACGAATTCAGTGAGCACGGGACCCTCGAGATTAGACAATCCATCAATGAAACGTGTCGGCTCTTCAGGTGAATCACATTTTTGCTCCACAAAAGCCGTCAGCGAGGAATACGGCGGCTAGAAATGTGTAGCACGCCAAGGGCGCAGGCTGGTAGAGCAGAATTATGCTACGGGAAGCATTAACCAGCGCTTGCTTGGAACCTGTGGTAGTAATCGAAGACACGGTGATAATTGCGAACCACTTGCATCCCTTCATGCTTGAAGTCTTCCCCGACGGCGAATTCACCTCTCAGCAGTATAATTGTTCGTATTTCGGAGCCAGAGCCGTGCTACAGTGGTTTGGACAACATTAAAGTGAACTCACGTTGATGTCTTGGTGACCAAATTCGCGTCATGCAAATCCTATGCAATCCATCTGGGTCGTTATCGGGTTCGATCACCGCGTACGCAGATCAGCGGCCCATTATTTACACGAGTTACATGACCTGTGCGTGGACCAATAACACCACATACCTCCAGGAACGTACCAACAAATTGTCGGATCCGTGACATTCAGAATCAGTGATGTATTTCATTCCAAAGGCGGGTAAACAAGCTTTGAAGCAAGTGGTCATAATGTTTTGATTTATCGGTATATATCGAAACCACTTAACACACATTTGTCAATTTCGCTAAGAAAAGGTGAGACTGTGGGCGAAAGAAGAGAAACCTTTCCAGATTAGGATGCCGAATCACCGATAGGGGTCTTCCAAACAATAGTGTTATACGACGCACAATATATTAGCACCAGCCCAGGCTGCCTGGAGGAACAGCCCATCAGGGTACGCTTTTTCAGAAGAAAAGGTGACAAGAACTTCCGAGCAGATAAATCTCGAACAATGCTTCACCGTCTGGCTGGAGTCCAGACAGCGAACATACGTAAGATTATTGCTTGCAACCTAAGACAGACGCCGAATTCAGTCATCGACGTACTGTGCTTAAAATAGTCGGTGAACTCTGCTGTGTACTCGAATATATACCGTCCATCACTCACTCCGGAAAAAGCTCAGAAAACGCAGGCACTGAAGTACACAGCCGGCTGCAACTCGACAGCTGCCCTTGAATATCCGCCAAGGAGAGCGGTGGACGTGAAAACCGGAGAGGACGTGAGTTCCTGATATACGTACACAGCACATGTGCCTCGCAACGATGTCTCTATGTGGTTACCTGCATAATGTCTCCGCTCTTGCAGTGGCGTATCAGAGTTCTATGCATTATTCATATCGCCTTCCACTATACGACTTTCTGTACAAGCTACAAAGGAGGCAGGAACGTGTTGTTTGGACTGAAAAACGCCAGCGTGTAACACATTGTGCTATGCAGTGATAGGAGCTCTCGTGGCAGGCTGGAAACGCGGTCTCGACCGAGCATCGAACGTGTTTTACATGTTACGAAGTGTAACTCCACTGCGACCTTGGTACAAAATAAGAAAAGGTATTTACGAGTTATCTCCATTGTATTCAATACATTTCACGCAGCGAGATTTCAGTTCTTGATTCCTCGAAGATAAATTTATTTATGATTCTGAACAACTCTTTATCTGCATCAGCTCATACATTCGGCAACCAATTCTACGGTGTGTGGCGGAGGTACTCGGTCTGATATTAACGATGCGCTGTCCAGCTGCGTTAACTTATTGCACGAAGGAAGAAAATACTTCACATATTCCTCTGTAGCCTGCTATTGTTTACACTATAAAGGAAAAAAAATTACACACCACGAAGGCATTATTCGAATGAGACCGAAATAGATAGGTGTGATTAACATGTACAGACAAATAAATGACCATTTTTTCAGAAAAATTGGCTTATTTATTCAAGAGAAAGAGCTTGATAAACTGACAGTCAGTTACGCGTTGAACCACCTCTGGCTCTTCTGCAAGCGGTTGTTTGGCTTGCCATTGATTGGTAGAGTTGTTGAGTGTCTTCCAGTGCGATACCGCGCCAAATTCTGCCCAATTGACTTGTTAACTTGTCAATATCCCAAGCTGGTTAGAGGGTCTTGCCTATACTGCTCCTAACGTTCTAAACTGGGGAGAGACCCGGAGATCTTGCGGGCCAAGGTAGGGTTTTGTAAGCATGAAAACAAGTGGTGGAAACACTCGCTGTATGCGAGCGGCTGTTACCTTGCTGAAATGCAAGCCGAGGATGGCTTGCCATGAACGACAACACGGGACGTAGAATATCGTCGATGTACCACTGTATACATACATTAATCTTTGTTCCATAGATCATCAATACGCCATTTCGTAATGATGTGGAACGTGTCACCTTAACGTAAGTTTTCTTTAGACAAAATAATTAATTTTTTTACAGTTACTACTACATATATAAGAATTCATCTATTGAGTAGGAGGAGTTGTTATTCAGAAATTCTAATTTGCTTTTAAATGTTGGGCGGCTATCTGTCAGACTTTTAATACGATTTGGCAAATGATCAAAAATTTTTATGGCAGCATAATTCACCCCTTTCTGTGCCAAAGTGTAATTTAATCCAGAATAGTGATTATCATCCTTTCTTCTAGTGTTGTAGCTATGCACTTCGCTGTTATTTTTGAATTGGGATGGGTTATTAACGATAAATTTCATAAGTGTATATATGTATTGCGAAGGTACTGTGAATATCCCGAGTTACTTAAATAAATGTCTGCAAGGTGATCTTGGGTGGGCTCCAGCTATTATTCTGACCACACGCTTTTGTGCAATGAATACTTTCTCTCTTAATGATGAATTGCCCAAAAATATGATGCCATATGAAAGCAGTGAATGAAAATAGGCATAGTAGGCTAATTTACTAATACGTTTATCACCAAAATTAGCAATAACCCTAATAGCATAAGTCGCTGAACCTAACCGTTTCAGCAGGTCGCCTATGTGTTTCCTCCAATGCAATTTCTCATCAATGCACACACCCAGAAATTTTGAGTATTCTACCTTAGCAACAGACTTCCGTTCATAGTCTATATTTATCAATGGTGTTATGCCATTTGCTGTACAGAATTGTATAAACTGTGTTTTCTCAAAATTTAGTGAGTCCATTTGCAGAGAACCACTTAATAATTTTCTGAAAGACATAATTTACAATTTCCTCATCTGATTCTTACTTCTTTGGGTGCGATGGGTGAGATTACTATGCTTGTATCATCAGCAAAAAGAACTAACTTTGCATCATCATGAATACAGAGGGGCAAGTCGTTAATATACACCACTGGCCATTAATATTGCTACACCACGAAGATGACGTGCTACAGACGCGAAATTTAACCGACAGAAAGAAGATGCTGTGATATGCAAATGATTAGCTTTTCAGAGCATTCACACAAGGTTGGTGCCGGTGGCGACACCTACAATGTGCTGACATGAGGAAAGTTTCCAACCGACTTCTCATACACAAACAGCAGTTGACCGGCGTTGCCTGGTGAAACGTTGTTGTGATGCCTCGTGTAAGGAGGAGAAATGCGTACCATCACATTTCCGACTTTGATAAAGGTCGGATTGTAACATATCGCGATTGCGGTTTATCGTATCGCGACACTGCTGCTCGCGTTGGTCGAGATCCAATGACTGTTAGCAGAATATGGAATCGGTGGGTTCAGGAGGGTAATACGAAACGCCGTGCTGGATCCCAATGGCCTCGTATCACTAGCAGTCGAGATGACAAGCATCTTATCCGCATGGCTGTAACAGATCGTGCAGCCAAGTCTCGATCCTTGAGTCAACAGATGGGGACGTTTGCAAGACAACAATCATCTGCACGAACAGTTCTACGACGTTTGCAGCAGCATGGACTATCAGTTCAGAGACCATGGCTGCGGCTACCCTTCACGCTGCATCAGAGATAGGAGCACCTGCGATGGTGTACTAAACGACGAACCTGGGTGCACGAATGGCAAAACGTCATGTTTTCGGATGAATCCAGGTTCTGTTTACAGCATCATGGTCGCATCCGTGTTTGGCGACATCGCGGTGAACGCACATTGGAAGCGTGTATTCGTCATCGCCATACTGGCGTACCACTCGGCGTGATGGTATGGGGTGCCGTTGGTTACACGTCTCGGTCACCTCTTGTTCGCATTGACGGCACTTTGTAAAGTGGACGTTACTTTTCAGATGTGTTACGACCCGTGGCTCTACCCTTCGTTCAATCCCTGTGAAACCCTACATTTCAGCAGGATAATGCACGACCACATGTTGCAGGCCCTGTACGGGCCTTTCTGGATAGAGGAAATGTTCGACTGCTGCCCTGGCCAGCACATTCTCCAGGTCTCTCACCAATTGAAAACGTCTGATCAATGGTGGCCGAGCAACTGGCTCGTCACCGTACGCCAGTCACTACTCTTGAAGAACTGTGGTATCGCGTTGAAGCTGCATGGGCAGCTGTACCTGTACATGCCATCCAAGCTCTGTTTGACTCAATGCCCAGGCGTATCAATGCCGTTATTACGGTCAGAGGTGGTTGTTCTGGGTACTGATTCTCTGGATCTATGCACCCAAATTGCGTGAAAATGTAATCACATGTCAGTTCTAGTATAATATATTTGTCTCATGAATACCCGTTTATCATCTGCATTTCTTCTTGGTGTAGCAATTTTAATGGCCAGCAGTGTATATATTAAGATCAATAAGGAACCCAAACTGAACCCTGTACTGTAAGGGTCCCGCGGATGGCAACCAAAGGCGTCCGACTTTGAATGGAAAGAGCAACCCAGAGCACCACTCCTGGTTGTCGGACAGCATGAGGAACGACAGTCAGGCTGGTATGCTACAGCTGCCCTGGACGTCTGCAGACACAGTCTTCGATCACTGAATCAACTGTCTTCAGTGACAAGTCCTGCCTCGAAATGAGCCCAGATGACCAGTGAAGACACGCCTGGAGACGCCCCAGACATCGGTGGAGTACCAACCTGGCTGTCGTTCCTCATGCGGTCCGACAACCAGGAATGATGGTCTGGGGTTCTCTCCCCTTTCAAAGTAGGACCCCTTTGATGGTCATTCGCGGCACCCTCACAGTACAGTGGTATATCGACGATATTCTACGTCCCGTGTTGTTGTCCTTCATGGCGAGCCATCCTCGGCATACAATTCAGCAAGATAACAGCCGCCCGCACGCGGCGAGAGTTTCTACTGGTTGTCTTGGTGCTTGCCAAATCCTACCTTGGCCAGCTAAGTCGCCGGATCGCTCCCCAACTGACAGTGTTTGGGGCATTATGGGCAGAGCACTCCTTCCAGCTCGGAATTTTGACGATCTAACGCGCCAGTCGGACAGGATTTGGCACTGTATCCCACAGGAGGACGTCCAACAACTCTCTCAATCAATGCAAAGTCGAATAGCTGCTTGTATAAATTATCCATTTTTTCTGAAATTGTAATCATTTTTTGTCTGTATATGTACATCGTGTACATCACATCTGCCGATATCCATCCGATTCGGATAATTCCATCGTGAAGTGCGGGTGGTTTTTTTTTTTTTTACTTTTTTGTTTCTTGGAGTGTATTATCGATTTGCTGTCCAGTTCCATTAATATTTGCATATTGAACGAACGAAAAATTACGTTCTATATTCCTCTGTAGCCCCTTAATTTATATTATTCTTGCGATCCTTGCGTAACATATTTACAGTGTGACCCATAGCAAGTAGAACATTTTCATTTGGTTATTATGAGGTTTAGCGTACATTTACACTAATGTAACTTAAAGATAACTGTGCTACAACCATTGCTGTTATTGAAAAGCTAAACATAAGTTTATTTCTTAAAACGTCCACACACAAATGGATTTCACCATTGGCGATGCATTGTTGAAGACGTTCATGGGAGCTCCTCACGACGTTCTGATCTTTTCTTGAGGAACGGCCTTTATATCTTCCCGGATTGCTGCTTTCAAATTTATCTGTATTTTGGACTCATCGTCAAAAATCTTTGTTCTGGAGGTAAACCCACAGAAGAAAATCAGAGACGGAATGATCCAGTGTTCTCACCGGACTTGAAATATCATCGAAACTTTAGAGTAATCGATATGGAAAGTGGCACATGATGGTAGACATTGATTTAGGGGCCGTATGGGTGTAACCCCATCTTAAAAAACCATATCGAGTTTAGATGGCCATGTCCCTGTTGTGGAATGAAGAAATACTGTTAACGATGGTTACATACCGCTCCGAATTGACACTGATCGCAATTGTTGTTTTCGAAATAAATGGCCGAACGATTCCAGTGGACTGTCGAACAGCATAGACGATGATGACTAGCCACCTCTCGGCCTTGTCATTAACGAGCTATGGGTTTGCGTCCGAGTACTATGGGAACTTTTGTGTACTGACAAACCCATCCAGGCGAAAGTTTTCCTCATCAGACATTACAAGATTTGTCAGAAATGTGTCACTCAAACAACTCAATCCAATAATGTTGTGCAGAAAGTGTACCTACTCATTTTATCTTCCGGTCGGAACTGTTAAGCCACTTGCAGCTTATAGGGATCGAACTTTAAATCCTGTCGTATAATCCTCTGCAGAAAGGTGCGAGGGATTTGTAATGTTCTGGAGCGACAAGGGACA
Organism: Schistocerca cancellata; assembly: GCF_023864275.1. NCBI lineage: Eukaryota > Metazoa > Arthropoda > Insecta > Orthoptera > Acrididae > Schistocerca > Schistocerca cancellata. The sequence goes on from NC_064632.1 coordinate 312,398,346, forward strand.
GGCCGCTGTGCGTTTCGTCGAAGAACTGCCCAACCTCGTGGATATTTTCTGGCATTCGAAATGCCATCTTTGAACCTTTAAGCTTCACATTGATTATGGAACCTATAACGACCAGGCGAAACCACAATCGTCTCGCCACAGCTGTGGGTTCGTTGATTGCTTGGGGAGATGGGTCATCGGAACTAAAACATATGACATATTAATTCACTTTATTACATGAATGATAAAAAGATTTGCTTAACTTGACACAAGCCTTTACCACAGAAATACCACATAATTTGGCTATTGTTTACTTGATGCACGAATTAACAAACAGTTCTCTTGAAGTACAATATTCAGTATTTACGTTTCCATCTGAGACTAGAGTAACTCTTTAGTGTTACTCGATAATGTTGATTGCTTCAGCTGTGGTCACGAACTGGGCTGAGTACTTCCATGCCTGGCTCTGTATTGAGCTCCACGTGAGGGCGCTGCTGTGCTGAGAGAGGGGGTGTGTCTTCTTCCACTGCTCCCATTCGTCGTTGCAGATTGCAGCGAGATATCGCTGATACATTAGGTATCGATATGCGTTGCCAACTATGGCTTAGCAGCACAATCTTGGGACGATACCGCAGAACCCGTCTCACGCCATTGTTTCGTTCATCTGGATATCGTGCTTCTGCGTGGAACACGGAAATGGCGGTCTCCGACGGCGCATTGCGCGTTGGGCAGTTGCAGCGCTCTGCACACGACAAATCTCATCGACTGTCTCAGTACGCAACTGCACTGGCCAGTGCTCCACACCGAACCGAATGGCATACTGAGTGGGTCTAATTAGACGCGAGCACATCTACGGGAGGGCCATAAGTCACTATCGGGTAAGTTTAATGTTATTATATTAAAACAAGCATCATGAAAGGCAAACGGGAATATGAAACGACTCCCTAGCTCTAGCATAAATCGTATTCAACAGAAAAAGATGCGTGCAAGAGTGGAATAACGCAGAAACAAATGTTCTTACATACTTCAGAATCTCTCTGTATGCTGACAATCATTGTACGCGCAGAACTGTATTCCCTACCCAGCACGTCTGCTTGCTCGGCGTCATTTCTCATCAAAACCTTATGGCGAACCGTTAATGATGGCAGAGATGCAATTAACTGTTCGCACGAATCACGTCGCGTATTCGTATCATATCACTTAATTCATTGATGCTGCTGGGTCGAAGTAAAAAGTAATTTTCTTTCTTTACCCAGCGACGCATCGAGGTTCTAGGACTTCATTGTCATTTTTTTAGTAATCGCATGTTTATAAATTCTCGCTTTGTAGAAAGAACTGATATTACTTTCATTCCCTATCTGTTGGCACACGGCTAATTCGGAATTTAATTCTTTAGGATATAATCACAATAAAAATTAATCTTTGAAATAAATGGATAAGGCAGCAGGTTCTTCACCGTAATTAATATGAGCCTCAGATGCTTATAGCATGTAGCTGACATCCCAGATAAGGTCTGTTTTTTGAAATATCATCAGCGACTGTGAAATAATTTGTTCATATTCTTTGAAATGAATGGAGTATGTTAAGGACACGAACACTATTTATTATTTGAAGAGTTAATCACTTTTATTGCAGTGACCTTTACAGATACCTTGTAACGTCACAGTAGGTGTCGTTATATGATTAAAATTACTGCTAAAACAATTCTTCATACTGGTATACAAAATCATAATTAAATCCACCTTTTATGCAACTAATTAACTGTGAAATAATCTCAGCCCAGCAACCGCATGCCTGTATAAACAATATGGGTCGACATATTTTCTTTTTCATTCTTATGTGCTTGTCCTGTGTCCTTATTTCCTTTCTCTTTTCCGCCCTCCCTTAAAGTGTGTGGTCATGTGTGAGTGATCTGAATGTAGTAGCAGAGGAACCAGAGAAGTGGTGGGTTTCTTAATCTTCTGCCAACCTAAAAGGTGTCAGTGGAAGGCAGGCAGCAGGAACAGGAGGGTTTGGCCAAATATGCGTAAAGCTAAACGTTTTCCTAGCAGAGGTTGGTCATGGGCCTCCCCCACCACATCGGACTGCTCGGAGAGCTCCGCGCGTCGGTTAGTCAGGGGGAGAGGGGGGGGGGTGTTATGTTTGAAGACAGGTAAGCGACCAGACGTTCCCTCAGAACGGCTGCGTCCAACACGGGATAAAACTTATTCGAATATCTTACTTATTTGTTAAACTCAACAATTTTTCTGGTAGCTATTTATGCAATGATCTTTTAGGTACCAGTTTTAATTTTTAGCTCAATTAATCGGATGCAGAATAATGTGATTTCCGTTAGGCGCCACCACGCGTTCTATAAATTCAAATCTCAACCCAAACCTTAAAAGTTACAGCTTGCCTTCTTATTTTTATTTGTGGTAAACATTTTTAAATTATCAAAAAAACTATATCGAGTGCGCATTTTGCAAGTTGAGTCGATTCGTTTCCAAGCGCTTCACGCTAAAAATATGCCACCACCAAATCGTGCTCGATGCCAGCCACGAGGTGTATACGATTCTTCTGAGAAAAATGCTGTCGACATTCGCTCGCCCGTGTGGATTTAGTGCACGTGAAGGTCTGTGTTTTAAAATAGAGCAGTGACCACGTGTTCCCCAGATCTTCCCATCCCCCACATGACTATGCAGGTTAAATCCAACGCGGCTTGTAATTCTCAAGTGAGAAAGACATACAATCCCTTATAAAAACATCGTGAATGTTTGTCCATCTCTTAAATGGAAAAAGATTGCTGTTAAAAACGCAAAAGTTCGATCGAAAATAAAGATTTTGTCATTTGAAGCTAATTTCCATTATCGCTAATTTATTTCTCAACATGTCGGAAAAGCGTGTTACATTAGTAGCGTTTGATGAATACACTCTCCAAACCTAAAGTTCTTGGCACAAGATTAGTTCACAGCACGTAGTTTTCTCTGACTGCCCCCAAAAATTTTATTGCGTTATCCGTTGCGACCTAATAATATCCCTAGGTGAAGAGGAACACGCGGAAATAATAAATTCATAGGTATAAAGATCGTTCTGAAAACTTAGGTGGGCCTAAACCTTAATCAAATAACGGGCAAAATAATCAGAGAAGGTTACGTCGCCAAAAAATAAGAATGTGCCGAACATGTTTTATCACAGCAGGCCGGAACAAAAAGAATAAAACAAATTCCTGCTAGCAAAAATAAGCAGCCCGTTCATAACCTGCCAATATAAGTTCTATAATAATCAATAAAGCTGTGCTGCAAACTTTTTCCTAAGTCAACAGTACTCCTCGAAAAATTGCAAAGGAGTGGGGGTTTTGCAATGGCCATATTTAATTTTATAATATTCTTTAGTGACCAGTGAGTCATGCCACTACTGACAAGGATTCATATTCCGCGTGTACGATTTCTCTGTACCGTTACGTCATCTCTGGCCAACACCAGAGATAAAGAGAATTTCATAACATTTCGTAAAATATGTGTTACAATATCTTGGGTCTTCCACTGCATGGTTCATCCATCACAGAACGGGTTGCAATGGTCTTGCTTTTCAGTTTTCGAAGATTACCCGCCGTTGGGGCTTCTTTTCTGAAGCGTTTAAAAAGTCTTCCCTGATTTCATCACATACCTCACTCGTTCTTTCTTTTTAGGCACCCATACGCAAAGAAGTTCTTCAGTTGTGAATCTGCATGTATCCCCATTATAAAAAAAATGTTTACTACAGTGTCATCTTGGTAGCAAAACAGTACACAATTACGTGCATTAACATTCTCCAGAACCACAAGCAAAACAACACTATCATACGCCGTATTTTCATGGAATGTTGCCTGCACTGTTACAATCTGACTGACACCTGACCGCTACCAGAAGTGAGACGTACTGCGTTGTTCCTACGGTCAGAGAACATTATTTTCTACTTAGAATACACTTCCAGAGCCATGTAACGGCGAAACTATATGGTAACTTACTTGAATACTTCCCAATCGTTACTTCAGGCCCACTAACACGATGGCCAATTGAAAATTTACTCTTTCCTATGGGCTGCTTTGCACATTTTTCATCAAAAGTGTTTTGCAAGAAAAATGTCGCCTTTTGCAAAGATTTCCATTTAAGTTTTTGTTAGCGCATCATGCACTACAGTTTACCTCCACGAACTGCTTCCAAATCGCTGGATTGGACGCAGAGGACCTGTACCTGGACCGGACCGGACCGGTCCCTGCATTTAACTTCTGTAGACTTTTTTCTGTGTGGGGAGCTGAAAGTCGATGTCTACAGGGACATTGCAACTACAACTGGTGATGTGCAACGATGTATTACTGCAGACTGCTCGGACATTTCTCCTGATATCCTAGCATGTGTGCAGCACTCGTTCCATTTCAGACTATAATCGTGCCGCTGCCGGTGATAATTCTGAACACAACCTCTGATGATCAGTTGTCTCGTTACTGCTCAGAATCACATAACTAGTGTACCCACTTGTGTTGAACTTTAGTGTGTGCTACCACAGGTATTAGTCAACATTGTCAGAAGCTTCCGCTAAGTCTACAAATGCTAGAAATGTAGGTTTGCCTTTCTGTAATCTATCTTCTAAGATAAGTCGTAGGGTCTGTATTGCCTCACGTGTTCCAGCAATCCAAACTGATCTTCGCCAAGGTCGGCTTTGACCAGTTTCTCCATTCGTCTGTAAAGAATTCGCGTTAGTATTTTGCAGCCGTGACTTATTAAACTGATAGATTGGTAATTTTCACACCTATCAACGCTTGCTTTCTTTAGGACTGAAATTATTATATTCTTCTTGAAGTCTGAGGGTATTTCGGCTGTCTCATACATCTTGCTCATCAGATGGTAGATTTGTCAGGGCCAGCTCTCCCAAGGTTATCGGTAGTTCTAATGGAATGTTGTCTACTCTTGGGTGCTTGTTTCGACTTAGGTCTTTCAGTGCTCTGTCAAACTCTTCACGCAGTATCATATCTCCCATTTCATGTTCATCTACGTCCTCTTCCAATGCCATAAAATTGCCCTCAAGTACATCAGCCTTGTGTAGACCCTCTATATATTCCTTCCACCTTTCTGCCTTCCCTTCTTTGCTTAGAACTGGTTTTCCATCTAAGCTCTTGATACTCATACAAGTGGCTCTCTTTTCTCAAAAGGTCTCTGTAATTTTCCTGTAGGCTGTATCTATCTTACCCCTATTGATATATTGATACATTTGTCCCGCAGCCATCCCTGTTTAGCCATTTTGCACTTACTGTCGAATTCATGATTGATACGTTTGTATTCCTTTTAGTTACTGCTGCTGTAATGCAACGCAATGAATGGAAGAAAAATGACGTTCAAAAAATTTAGTAAACATTTGTGATCGTGCCTGGTGTCTCATATTGCAGATACTGTTATTATTTAAAATAACTTGTCAATTTACGTAGTTTATCACTTAATGAGAAGTTCGGCAGGAAAAGATAAACTAAGGAGGACGGGAAAAGCGGCAACTGCATAATTTTTGCCCTGAACACTGCTGCTGCTTGCCGAGAAGTGGTAAGGCTAATTATAATATACATCAGTATTGCTGTCAGTGAGACTGCCAGAGGAAATTTGTTTCACTGTTTTTCAGTAAAAACATTCTTGATTTTTAGTCATATGATGACGAGTAGGTCAAATGGTTCAAATGGCTCTGAGCACTATGGGACTTAACATCTGTAGTCATCAGTCCCCTAGAACTACTACTTAAACGTAACTAACCTAAGGACATCACACACATCCATGCCCGAGGCAGGATTCGAACCTGCGACCGTAGCAGTCGCGCGGTTCCGGACTGAGCGCCTAGAACCGCTAGACCACCGCGGCCGGCCGAGTAGGTCATTTATATTGTCTGAAGAGTAATAATCTTCTACAATATCAATGTTTAAATGGCGTCTTTTCACTTGCAAATGTAGTGTCTTCTTATTTCTTTCAGTATGATGGATAGTTTATGTGGATCGATACTGCTGACGTGGCGCCCAGTCGGGAATAGTGGCCAAGCTGGTTACACAAATTAGAGTTAATTTCTTCACTGTAATTCTGCAGTTCGTAAGCGATAGATAAATTATAGTCAGAATCCATGTCTGGCCCTAGAAATTTTTTGCAGTTAAATATGTTTCGAAAAAACTGTTTTACTATTCCATGAGCAATCTTCCTGTCTCTCTAGGTATTTTTCACATATACAACTATTCTTAAGCCGAGTGTTAGCCATTATTAAACTGTGCGCTGTGCAAAATTCTTACTATTCCATGAGCAATCTTCCTGTCTCTCTAGGTATTTTTCACATATACAACTATTCTTAAGCCGAGTGTTAGCCATTATTAAACTGTGCGCTGTGCAAAATTCTACCCGACTTCCTGACACAGAAGTTGTCCTTCTCGTTCTATTTTCCTTCTACTGCGTAAGATAAGCTTTTTTCTGTCTTGGAATGCTTTAATGTTTGAGTTAGACTGTGCTCTAGGATTCTTCAGCAGACGTACATTAGCGCTATTTGCAATAATTCTGTACATCTGTGAAATCTTGTGGTAGGTACCAGTACTGAATTGTGCGTAATTATCTTAAAATTCGATTAAAGCCCTTTCGATACGACTACGTTCCATCTAGCACCTTGAAATGAATTCGATCCATAATCTTAGATTTTTTTGGGACCTATCTCTGACATGATAATCTGTAGCGGTTATCCAACTGCACCCTCCACGCCGTAAACCACTTGCCGTTATTTTTAGCAGGTTGTCGAGTCACTAATTGCGTTAGTGTCCATCGTTACGATGTCTTTAATGACTGCAGAGATGGCTGATACTGCAAACAGTTAGCGGCTACAAGACACGAAAGTGTGAGCAGTCTCGTAAAATTGTTGTTGGCGCTCGACTGAGTGCGGGAATCGATCACGTCACGCCGTCGGGGCACGTGGCAGACAGAAATGAGAGCGAACGTGATCGCCAGGAATAACGGTAGCTGCTCCTGCGCACCGTTTCTTCCGGTGACGTCACAGCACAATAGATTACTGGAGTGGGGGCGCCTCCAAATGGTGTGACATCACGCAGCCATGACAACGTTTCGTTGTTGCCGGGTTTGGCGCGCCGCCGCCACACCGACAAACAAGTGCGCGATCTGCCGCGCTACGGCCAGGGAAACAGAATGCAGCAGGAGGTAGGCGGTAGCCGGTGCCGACTGCGCATGCGCGGTTACGTTCTCTCGAACAGTGCGCCGAGTCGACTGAGCGTGCGGGGTTACGTAATAAACGCAGAGCTGTGCACGGTGCAGCTGAGAGCTGCTTTACGTAGGAGAGCCAAATCGACAGTGCAACGGTTAAAACTCTCTAACAAATAGGGTTTTTAGTTAGCAACATCAACATGCTCCGATGTGGACACTCACATATGAGCAAAGCAATGGTGCAACCTCAACGGCAGCAAACACTAAATCTCCTCGTCTGCAAGCAAGTAGATATCAGTTTAAATGACAATAGTCATATGAGTTTCTAATAATAAAGAATGAATTACTGAAACTTAAGCTGTAGGGCTTGTCCACTAGTTCGAAATGGAGCAAAATATCACTAGTTAATTTCTTTCGGACAGAAACATTGTAGCATAAACTATACAATCACTTGAGATTGTGGAGCCGTGTTTAAATGTTCAGCTTACCGACCTTTTATTTACGCTGGTGTAAAACAGTAGTGGCACTTACAAATTTGATGCGATTCGTACCTATTATTTGTAGAAATTTTCTAAAAATCAAAATGTGGTCAGATTTCCTCCGTTACGTTTGTCAGCGATAGCATCACTTCATCTGTATTAAGGTCGGGACACACATGTCCGGACCGTGTCCGTGCCGAGACACGTCCGAGTATCGGCCGTCACCCGGACTGCGAAATACACCATTAAAACAAATGTGGCTGGCCCCACTTGACCGGGCCGTGCACGGGGAACGTCAACGGGCCGGGGCCGGGCCGGGCGGGATTCGCCGTGTTTAATTTTTCACGTGACGGACACGGCCTGGCGGTAGAGTTGTGTTGTGAACTGTGTAACTGCGCAAGACTGTTCTGTGTACAAAACACGGATGTCGAACGACTAATAGAAGAAGTTCCTGTTCTTTACGATCAGGGAAGTGAAAACTACAGGAATATCGAGTACAAAGACAGAGTTTGGAAGACAATTGCGACAGATCTACAAACCAAAGGCGAGATAAAACTATACAAGTTTTAATACCCGAAAGATATTTGTTTACTTTTTATTTTCCAAACTGATGTTTGGTTTATGTCATCGTTACATTGCCAAGGCGACATGTTCTTGCCATTCCACAGTCCCTTGTGGAGAATTCAGGGATTTTTTGAGTTGTACAGCAAATGCAGCATCTATTGATCTCCCACGAATTCGAGGTAGGTTTCGAAGATTTGATGATCTTCCGGATCCCTCAGCGGTTTCCTTTTGATCCATCCTCTGTTCGGGCACCCTATAACCTTCCATTTTTCGAATAAAGTTGTACAGGACACACGCAGCCGTCACAATCATTGTAAGGTTATTAGGATCTCCCTGAAGGATTTTTCTAAATAATCGAAATTTCTGTTGCAATATACCGAATGCATTTTAGGATATTCTTCTTGCCCGACCCAAACGATAATTAAATATAGCATTATCATTTTTTATGTTCCTGCCAGGATATGGTCGCATCAAGTATGTTTTGAGAGGAAAAGCTTCATCGCCTACAATTACCATTGGAAATTCAACATCAGTTCCGGGAAAAGTTTTACTCTTTGGGACGCTAAGCGTATTGTTTTCCAATGACTTTCCAAGGTTTGAATTTACTAGAATGCCTCCATCAGAGTTTTTTCCGTACGCTCCCACGTCTATTGCAATAAAATTATAACATGGGTCAACCAGAGGAAGAAGCACAATGGAATATATTTTTTTGTAATTCCAATAGAGACTTCCTGAGTTGTTTGGAGCCTGTATTGTTACGTGCTTTCCATCTAAAGATGAGAAAATAATGTTCGAAACTCTCCCTGTACTGGTCTTGTTTTCCAGGCACTGTGGTCCATAAATTTCTTCTTCTTGTTTGCATTCGTTCTTTTTCCTCTTCGTCTAAAGCAAGTGCTATAAGTCCTAATTCACTATTACGAAAATGAGTGAACATGTTTTACCGCTTTCACAAACAGAAACACAGATCACCGCGTCCGAGTCACTACAAGGAACAACAGAGACACGGACGTGCCCCGGTCATGTGTGGCCCCTGCAGGGACGGACCGGAGCACGGCCGTCACTCGTCCGACGCTCGGCCCTGACACGGTCCGGACGTGTGTGTCCCGACAACGGCCAACGCAACTGGTGGCATCCGGTGCCAACTGCAGGCTACCTATCCAACAGCTTGCAAGGGCAATATAAATTTGATTTTCACTGCTGTCATGATTTACTCATTGAGAGGTATAATATTATGTTAAACCTTTAACACAGTACAAGAAGTATTGTTAAAAACAGCGTATATGTCATGAGGAACGTTGTTAACTCACTGCGCACAAATACCTAGGCCTTATTTATCCACTATTTGAGAATGATAACACCTAGCTACTTCCAACAAACCTTAAACATAATTTCAAATCGTACTGAAACTTTATGCCGCTGACCCCCCCCCCCCTTCCCCTCCCCCCCCCCCACACACACACACTAAATGAGGAAACGAAAAAAGTTTACCGCTTTCGCCGTTCATAATCTCTTAGGAAAACATCAGCATCAGACAGGACGTTTTCATTTATTACTTATTTACTGCTTACTCGGTTAGCAACAAATTTTGTACACGATATACAGATAAACCTCTGAAAGCACCTGCAAAATTATATTACTATACTTCACATAGCTCAGGAGATACAATGAATTGTGTGGAAAAAATGGGCCATCTATATAAAGAGCCCTTCACAGGCTCAATAATATTGTCAAAATGTCAATATATTGACCGTCTGAGAGCGTATTTTGACATACTGTTAATACTAGAAATACTGACGAGCAGTGTTAATGGCCTCCAAAATATTCTCGGTACCGACAATACCTTACTTATATTCTACAGTTTGGTCTCAGTAACTGGTGGATAAAGACAGTAGGACCGTAGTTCATAATGTTTTCTTTGACGAAACTCAAAGTAAGAAAATAACTGTTTACCCAGGAAAAAAATGCTGTCTCCGATGATAATGCACAGTTAGTTAGGGAACTGAAGAAATAATGTAGCACCTTACAGTATGGATACTCCTCAGTGGAAAGCAACATAAGTAATGACTACAGGACAAAAGTTCTTAAAAATAGCTTACAAGACACGACATAGAATGTATTTTATAATGAGCCAAATGCTAACGTAAAATTTAATCAATTCATGATAAATTCGTATCATTATTTGAAAATAGGTATCCACATAAAATAAGCTAACACTTTGTTCAAAAATCATAAAAGAAGGTTGTATACATGGAAGAATCCTGGAGATACTAGAAGGTATTAGATAGATTATATGATGGTAAGACAGAGATTTAGGAACCAGGTTTTAAATTGTAAGACATTTCCAGGGGCAGATGTGGACACTGACCACAATCTATGTAGATTACAACTGAAGAAACTGCAAAAAGGTGGGAATTTAAGGAGATGGGACCTGGATAAACTGACTAAACCAGAGGTTGTACAGAGTTTCAGGGAGAGCATAAGGGAACAATTGACAGGAATGGGGGAAAGCAATACAGTAGAAGAAGAATGGGTAGCTCTGAGAGATGAAATAGTGAAGGCAGCAGAGGATCAAGTAGGTAAAATGACGAGGGCTAGTAGAAATCCTTGGGTAACAGAAGAAATATTGAATTTAATTGATGAAAGGAGAAAACATAAAAACGCAGTAAATGAAGCAGGCAAAAGGGAATACAAACGTCTCAAAAATGAGATCGACAGAAAGTGCAAAATGGCTAAGCAGAGATGGCTAGAGGACAAATGTAAGGATGTAGAGTCTTATCTCACTAGGGGTAAGATAGATACTGCCTACAGGAAAATTAGAGATACCTTTGGAGAAAAGAGAGCCACTTGTATGAATATCAAGAGCTCAGATGGAAACCCAGTTCTAAGCAAAGAAGGGAAAGCAGAAAGGTGGAAGGAGTATATAGAGGGTCTATACAAGGGCAATGTACTTCAGGACAATATTACGGAAATGGAAGAGGACGTAGATGAAGATGAAATGGGAGATACGATACTGCGTGAAGAGTTTGACAGAGCACTGAAAGACCTGAGTCGATACAAGGCCCCGTGAGTAGAGAGCATTCCATTGGAACTACTGACGGCCTTGGGAGAGACAGTCCCGACAAAACTCTACCATCTGGTGAACAAGATGTATGAGACAGGCGAAATACCCTCAGACTTCAAGAAGAATGTAATAATTCCAAACCCAAAGAAAGCAGGTGTTGACAGATGTGAAAATTACCGAACTATCAGTTTAATAAGTCACAGCTGCAAAATACTAACGCGAATTCTTTACAAACGAATGGAAAAACTGGTAGAAGCCGAACTCGGCGAAGATCAGTTTGGATTCCGCAGAAGTGTTGGAACACGTGAGGCAATACTGACCCTACAACTTATCTTAGAAAACAGATTAAGGAAAGGCAAACCTACATTTCTAGCATTTGTAGACTTAGAGAAAGCTTTTGACAGTGTTGACTCGAATACTCTCTTTCAAATTCTAAAGGTGGCAGGGGTAAAATACAGGGAGCGAAAGGCTATTTACAATTTGTACAGAAACCAGACGGCAGTTCTAAGAGTCGAGGGGCATGAAAGGGAAGCAGCGGTTGGGAAGGTAGTGAGACAGGGTTGTAGCCTCTCCCTGATGTTATTCAATTTGTATATCGAGCAAGCAGTAAAGGAAACAAAAGAAAAATTCGGAGTAGGTATTAAAGTCCATGAAGAAGAAACAAAAACGTTGAGGTTCGCCGATGACATTGTAATTCTGTCAGAGACACCAAAGGTCTTGGAAGAACAGTTGAACGGAATGGACAGTGTCTTGAAAGGAGGATATAAGATGAACGTCATCAATAGCAAAACGAGGATAATGGAATGTAGTCGAATTAAGTCTGGTGATGCTGAGGGAATTAGATTGGGAAATGAGACACTTAAAGTAGTAAAGGAGTTTTGCTATTTGGGGAGCAAAATAACGGATGATGGTCGAAGTAGAGAGAATATAAAATGTAGACTGGCAATGGCAAGGAAAGCGTTTCTGAAGAAGAGAAATTTGTTAACATCGAGTATAGATTTAAGTGTCAGGAAGTCGTTTCTGAAACTATTTGTACGGAGTGTAGCCATGTATGGAAGTGAAACATGGACGATAACTAGTTTGGACAAGAAAAGAATAGAAGCTTTCGAAATGTGGTGCTACAGAAGAATTGTGGAGATTAGATGGGTAGATCACATAATTAATGAGGAGGTATTGAACTGGGGAGAAGACGAGTTTGTGGCACAACTAGACTAGACTTGACTAGAAGAAGGGATCGATTGGTAGGACATGTTCTGAGGCATCAAGGGATCACAAATTTAGCATTGGAGGGCAGCGTGGAGGGTAAAAATCGTAGAGTGAGACCAAGAGATGAATACACTAAGCAGATTCAGAAGGATGTAGGTTGCAGTAGGTACTGGGAGATGAAGAAGCTTGCACAGGATAGAGTAGCATGGAGAGCTGCATCAAACCAGTCTCAGGACTGAAGACAACAAAAACATTACCGTACGAAACGTAGAAAAAGTTTTAGGTAAATTGTCTGAATTAATCCATGCCAGGCAGACTGCTTCATCGGTTTCCGTGGAAGTTTACTAATTGTCTTTGTTGATACTATAAACCAAAAGATCGAGAATTCGAAAGACCTGCCTGTCACCAGAAATCTCTAAGTTGCTCCTATTCTTGCAACTAAAACGATTGCCTCTCTTATTAACATATTCGATTTCTGAAAGTTTTCGGGTCCATGGGTCTCATTTGTCAGTAAATTAACATGTGACCAGTCGTTCCTTTTTGCAACCATTCTCGGACCCATTGTCACATTTTGACTGTTTCCCGTTGCTTGCAAATCATAGCTAATATAACTGCATCTATCGCTTTTTTTTGTTTAACATCTTAACCTTGAAATTCTACGTTGTATTCTTGATGGTGTTAGGTTGCTTCAATATACGGAAAGTCTGACAAACTACTGTTGTCATTAAATATTTAACGTGTGCAGTCCCTTTAAGTAAACAGCTAGCTTCGGCCACAACTAACGGCTCACAGGGGCAACATAAATTTTATTTTCAACCTTTCACAACGCTACTGACCGAATTTAAAAATTTGAAACGCAGTCTCAATCTAATGCTTAAGAGCTTTAATCTTATTAAAGGTTTGAGACAATAAGTCAAGTATTACAGTTAAGAACTGTGTATAGTCTTGAGGCACTGCAACTCAATGCGTGCAAATCTCCCGAACTATATTCATCCCGTATCTGGGAATGAGAGGACTTAACGAATTCCAACAAACTTTATACATAATTTTAAACTTTTACGAGATATTATCTCGCTGACACACTACACGGAATGATGAAAGGAAATGTTTATCTCTTATTTCATATACGCTGTTCACACAGTAAACTGCAACAACAAGCATGTCGTTTTCATTTATTTCTTCTTTGCTGGTAACTCTTTTCGCAACACTTTTTTATGGACAGTATCCACATACACTGTTCAGCCAGAACATTATGACAGGCGATCTCCACCTTTGTAAGGGTAGCAGTGGCGACACGTCGTGCCATGGAAGCAATAGGGCTTTGGTAGGTCGTTGGAGGCAGTTGGCACCACACAAGCCACCTCAAGTCACCTAATTCCCTAAATTCTGGGGAGGGAGGCGACGAGCTCCAACGCCACATTCGATCACATACCAGATGTGTTCGATCTGGTTCAGATGAGTTTGGGGGGGGGGGGCAGCACATCAATCGGAACTCGCCGCTGTGTTCCTCGAATCACTCCATCACACTCCTGGTCTTGTAATATGGCGCGATTTATCTTGTTGAAAACTTGTTCGTCATATAAGGAGTGTACATGGTCTGCAAGCAGTCTACTATACTCCTTGGCCATCAAGGTGCCCTGCACGAGCTCCACTGGACCCACTGATGCTCACGGGAGTGATCTCTACAGCATGGTGGAGATGGCGTCAGCTTGTTTCCGCCCCGCAGTAAAGGTATCAAGGAGCTCCTTTCCTGGAGGATGACGGATTCGCGTCCTCCTAGGGCATGATAAATAACGTATCAGTACTCATGAGACCATGCAACGCTCTGCCACTGCGCCAACGTCTAGTGCCAATGGTCATGTGCTCGTTTGAGTCGTAGTTGCCAGTGCCCTGGCGTTAACCCTTGCATGTGCATGGGTCGTCGGCTGCTGAGCCCAATCTTTAGGAGTGTTCGGTGCACTGTGTGTTCAGACACTCTTGTACTCTGACCAACAGTAAAGTCTGATGTTAGTTCCGCCACAGTCCGCCAGCTAAAGCGACTAGGTTGAGCAACTTTTGCAATCAGAATAATTGCCAATTTTGAGGATGTAGAAATTAGTAAGCTAATATACTTTGCATACTTCCACTCTCTGATATCATATGGAATAATATTCTGGGGCAACTCAACACTTAGTCAAAAGGTACTCACTGCTCAAAAGAAAGTACACTACTGAACATAAAAATTGCCACACCAACAAGAAATGCAGATGATAAACGGATATTCATTGGACAAATATATTATACTAGAACTGACATGTGATCACAATATCACGCAATTTGGGTGCATAGATCCTGAGAAATCAGTACCCAGAACAACCGCCTCTGGCCATAATAACGGCCTTGATACTCCTGGGCGTTGACTCAAACAGAGATTGGATAGCGTGTACAGGTACAGCTGCCCATGCAGCTTCAACACGATACCACAGTTCGTCAAGAGTAGTGACTGGCGTATTGTGACGAGCCAGTCGATCGGTCACCATTGACCAGACGTTTTCAATTGGTGAGAGATCTGGAGAATGTGCTGGCCAGGGCAGCAATCGAACATTTTCTGTATCCAGAAAGGCCAGTACAGGACCTGCAACATGTGGTCGTGCATTATCCTGCTGAAACGTAGGGTTTCGCAGGGTTCGAGTGAAGGGTAGAGCCACGGGTCGTATCACATCTGAAATGTAACGTCCACTGTTCAAAGTGCCGTCAATGCCAGTAAGAGGGGACCGAGACGTGTAACCAATGGCACCCCATACCATCACGCCGGGTGATACGCCAGTATGGCGATGACGAATACACGCTTCCAATGTGCGTTCACGGCGATGTCGCCAAACTCGGATGCGACCTTCATGATGCTGTAAACAGAACCTGGATTCATCCGAAAAAATGACGTTTTGCCATTCGTTCACCCAGGTTCGTCGTTTAGTACACCATCGCAGGTGCTCCTATCTCTGATGCAGCGTCAAGGGTAACCGCAGCCATGGTCTCCGAGCTGATAGTCCATGCTGTTGGAAACGTCGTCGAACTGTTCGTGCAGATGGTTGTTGTCTTGCAAACGTCCCCATCTGTTGACTCAGGGATCGAGACGTGGCTGCACGATCCGTTACAGCCATGCGGATAAGATGCCTGTCATCTCGACTGCTACTGATACGGGGCCATTGGGATCCAGCACGGCGTTTCGTATTACCCTCCTGAACCTACCGATTCCATATTCTGCTAACAGTCATTGGATCTCGACCAACACGAGCAGCAGTGTCGCGATACGATAAACCGCAATCGCGATAGGTTACAATCCGATCTTTATCAAAGGCGGAAACGTGATGGTACGCATTTCTCCTCCTTACACGAGGCATCACAACGACGTTTCACCAGGCAACACCGGTCAAATGCTGTTTGTGTATGAGAAATCGTTGGAAACTTTTCTCATGTCAGCAGGTTATAGGTGTCGCCACCGGCGCCAACCTTGTGAGAATGCTCTGAAACGCTAATCATTTGCATGTCACAGCATCTTCCTGTCGGTGAAATTTCGCGTCTGTAGCACGTCATCTTCGTGATGTAGCAATTTTAATGGCCAGTAGTGTAGTTAGAATAATGTGTGGGGTTCATAGTCGCACATCTTGTAGGCAGGTTTAAAAAGGTTAGGAATTCTTACAACTGCTTCACAGTACATTTACCCAGTAATGAAATTTTTTCTCAACAACATGGACCAGTTTAAAATCAACAGTGACATCCATGGTTACAATACCAGAAAAAAGAATGACCTACACTATCCTTTACTTAACCTATCTTTGGCACAGAAAGGGGTAAAATATGCCGCTATAAAACTTTTTAACAAATTACCGTATGAAATAAAATGTCTGACAGACAGCAGTAATAATTTTAAAAACTAATTGACAACCCCTTCTATACCATAGATAAATTCTTGAATATGAGTAAATAAATCTGGAGATATAATATATGCATTTTGTGCCATTTAAGGGAATGGGATAAATAATAGAAATATTTAGGTATAACACTAAAATGTAAAAAAAAATCCCTTGTTTCATGTGCTCATTTCTTGTGCATTTGACACGTTCCACATCATAACGGTTTTCCGTGCTATTGATCAATGGAACACGTGACTAACTAACCTGTTCTGTTTTACCAGTCTGTCGAGGCTACGACTTCTGACATCTGTGTTGACAGGTGGCCGCCCAAGCCCACGTCACCTGAACGTTTCTTTCGTACTTTGGTTTCGCCACGTGTTGAAGACACTCACCACAGCACTCCTGGAACACTCAAGTGGAGCAGTTCCCGAAATGCTCGTGCCGAGTCTCCGGGACGTCACAATCCGCCCTCGATCAAACTCAGATTGTGCAGCTTCCTCATTCTACACACGGACATCACGCTCGCTGATACTAAAGATACCGTGCGTGTGTCTGACTAGCAGTGGTCGTAATGTTCTCGCTCATCAGTGTACACCTCCGAACGTACCTGCAAAATTCTACTACGGCACATAGTTTGGGAGACAAGACGTTTCATACATGGGAGTTCCATTTTTTAAAGAATCACTCGTGGGATATTTGGGCCAATACGGTAATAGGTATCTGGGAACTGTTACAAGGATGGAACTGTAACGAGAATAGTTTATTTAGCCAATCCATTACTTTATTCTGATGACGTTGGCGGGGTGGCGCTGCTGGTTGGATTGTAAAGGTCACTGCACTGCTGCCACTTCGCCGACGGGAGAATGACGCAGCGCGGCGCTCGCGACATGTAGCTGCCCGGAGAACATCCGCAAGCTGGAGGTAGGACGGAGCACGAGCTGCTTACGTCGCAGCGGAGGCGGCCTACGTCACAGCGTGGGCAGGTGTGCACGGCGCATGCGTCGTACTGGGGCAGCACCGCACACTCGCTGCACCGTAACAGTTTCCAACAGATGAGAGCCAAAGGACGCAACCGGAGCGTTGACATCACTATAAGCCCGCCCCAGGCAGTAGCTGTTCGCCTAACCTAACCTAAATCGCCACTTACATGTGGACCCCTTTACGAGTCGAAAATGCTTATATGTAGATGAATATACTATGTGCACAGTTTCTTCACATTTCTATTTTATATTTTAGTCTGTCATGTGCAACAAACAAATTAGTCCATGTTCTGGAATAAGTGACTTGTAAAAGGTTAAAACATTACCGTCTTTCCAGTGGTACTTAAAGGTTACTTCATAGAATTCGTGTGAATTTCTTTCACAGGTGTTGTCTTTGAACTGTGATTCAACGAACGTTCAAATGGTTCTGAACACTATACAACTTAACTTCTGAGGTCATCAGTCGCCTAGAACTTAGAATTACTTAAACCTAACTAACCTAAGGACATCACACACATCCATGCCCGAGGCAGGATTCGAACCTGCTACCGTAGCAGTAGCTCGAATCCAAACTGTAGCGCCTAGAACCGCACGGCCACTCCGGCCGGCTTCAACGAACGCCGGGTAGTCATACGAAATTACATAGATTACACACCAAGCTATGCAGTATCGGTACTGTGTTCTCTACATGCTGAACCAAACTTTGACAAACAACAGTAAGGTTGACCTCGTTCACGTGGTACAAAATCCGTGCTTTCAACAAGTTTTCTTGTAGTGGACATTTGTCTTTATGTTCCTTGAAGGCAGTTCAAAAGAAAAAAATACAAGAAATAAAAACACTCATATCGAAGTTCTTAGGCCTAAAATAGAAAATCAACAGAAGTTTTGTGTAATATTTTACAGAAATAAAACGACACCAGAGGACAAGATACGTAAGGTTTTGAAGCACGTATCGCTAAAGAATAAAAATAAGATAAACGTCGTGTTTCGCAGAAGAGGGAGTTTTAGAAAACCAAATATTATTTATATAGTTTGAGCTCCACGGTCTAAAGGAATCTCATAAGCGTCGTCTTCTAAAGTGGCGGTTCCCAACCTAGGATAACTACCACCTAAGCGTTACAATGAAATTTTCAGAGGGGTAAGAGCAAAAGGGTTCGATTGTGTTTCGATCACGGAACTAAATTATTTCTGAAATATCATTACTATCTCATAGGGCTGTAATACTGATATGTTACCAACAGCTACATTTGATTCTCAGGTACTATAGTAGAGCGTGACACATTGTTGTGGATGCTACACCTTGTGAGACAACATCTTTCTCGCTTCGTCCACCAGTTACACACATTACTTTTCACCATACATTTCCGATAGTAAAACTGGAACTTAAACGTCACATATGCTTAAATATCTCGTGAAAATGCGTTCTCCGAATTTCCTGTAACTGACCAGAAATTGCTTATTATCCACTTCGCCACAGATACACTAAATAATTGCTTTCCGCTGTAATAGCATTTCTTCTCCTCTTGTGAACGTTTCAAGTAGGCCTACTGTTAAGTCCATCCATCACAGAATTCAAATGATTCTTCTGCGGTCTTCCTGTTCCTTGCTTCCCTATAGCTTTTCCTTCCAATATAGAGCTCAGGCATTCGTTGTGACATGTCACGTGAGCAATGAATTTTGTTTTCCTTTTTTCAGTGGTAGTGATCAATTCTCCAGTGCCGACCGCCGTGGCCGAGCGGTTCTAGGCGCTACAGTGTGGAACCGCGTGACCGCTACGGTCGCAGGTTCGAATCCTGCCTCGGGCATGGATGTGTGTGATGTCCTTAGGTTAGTTAGGTTTAAGTAGTTCTATGTTTTAGGGGACTGATGACCTCAGATGTTAAGTCCCATAGTGCTCAGAGCCATTTGAATTCTCCAGTTTTATTTAGTTCCTTGAGAACCCACTCGTTCGACTTTTTCTCTTTCCAGCTTATTTTCACCATCTCTCTCTCCACGTTGACATTTCCATTACTTCCAGGAGCTCTATATTCTGTTTCATTAGCACTGATGTTTCACAGCCGTATAACAAAATACTCCAGACAACTGTTGTGAATTCTTTGCTAGTTGTAATACTCACGTGCCTTCTTGTCAGAAGAAGTGAGAAGAAGTTACTAAAAGCCTGTTTAGCAAGGACAGTTCTGATTTCCGTGGTGAATCTATTTATTTTCTTGAGTGACAATGCTACCTCAATAGCAGAATAAACTGCATTGTTCTAAGAGTTCATCATCTATGTTGATGTTTGTATCTCTTCATTCGATTTTCTTGGCAGTTATTACTTTCATTTTTGAAGTATTCAGTTTCAGTTTGTAAGGGGTTCATTAGGGGTTCATTACTATTCGATAGCGCACTTGAGCAGATGTGATTTCGATGGATTGCTCACGCGCTGCCTGCGATATGGAACATCTATGCTACAATAGAATCGCAGGTCAGACCAGTGTTGGCAGTTAAGTCGAGTTCAGTAGCTCGCAGACAGCAGTCGTGTTTTGTAGCTCGCACAGAGCACTTGAGTTCTGGAGTTCGGACAGGGCAGTCCAGCGGTTGACCTATGTTGGGCCGGTCGTGCAGAAAGATGGCAGTGCCTGAGCGATGTAGTATAAGGTAACAAAAACAAATATTATTGTTCTTTGTTGCCAGGCGCATATGTTAATTGCAACAACTGATTTAACCGCAGTTGTAATGTTAAAGCCTCATGTAATTCCTTGCAGAAATGTTTCATTAATAACTTCTGTTCTAAAGAAAACTATTGCCAATCATTTATCTGAGTTTAAAGATTTTACGAATTTTTCCTGTGCATAGTCATGTTGATTAAGCAAAAGAAAATCAGTTATTTTCCCATGTAATTCCTTGCAGTAATGTTTCAATAACAACTTTTGTTCTGAAGAAAACTTTTGCCATTCATTTATCTGAGTTTACGAATTTTCCTGTGCATACTCATGTTGATTAAGCAAAAGAAAATCAGCTATTTTCCTACAAATGGAAGTCTAGTGACCAGCATTGCACTGAGCGATGCCAAAAGTTAATTATGGGAGCAGATGTACAGATAGCGTTGTCCGGCGACGTCATTGTGAGGTAAGAATTTTTCAGTTTATTCAGGATGATTTCACAGGGCCATGACGCAGCGCTGCTGACGTCAAAACTTATTAATCTCGATATGCAGTCAGTCTTTAATGGAAGGTCACATTAAAACTTGAAATTTTATTATTGGAAAGAAATTTTTCTATTGGGAACTTAAACGAGATTTTTCTGTTGTGAGGTTACACTAAATGTGAATAATATAATTATATTTTTCTGTTGGGAGGTTACAAGTTGTTCTTCCCTTAGTGTTGATGATAAAACTCGCAGCATTTTACTTAGTTCGTCCTCCGAATCTTCAGTTAATGCACTGTCATCTACAAACGTTATACTGTGGATTTCTTACCCGTGGATTTTGATGTCTTTGTTTTTTAGCAAAAATTTGGCTATGCCCCTCCTCAATAAGCACGAAGATAGTGCGCAATGTTGCCTAACTCCCCTTGTAATGGATGCAGTCGCTATATTTCCATTCACATCTATGTCTGTGCTTTGGTTTTTATGCATAGGTTTTCTATCCCTAAATGTACTCTCAAATTCTTCACGATAGTACACAGATGCTTCCAGACAAATCTAAGAGAAAAATAATAATAATGATTAGCGAACTTGATAATCTTGATTATGTACTATGGTTTACACACCTTTTGCAAAAAGGAACGATATACCTAGGAATTACTTGCCGTGAAATATTGGTGCGCGATTGTTTTCGCCTATTTCTGTGAATTTAATTTTCACGGTATGGCAAGTTGAAACTTTCCTTTGTGTCTTGACTCGCAGTTTTCTTGGCACAGCACACAGTCTCACTCGCAGTCGTGCTCAGAATAAAAACACTCCTAAGGACTATGCTATCACAACAGATAACAAGAATCTTGCCTCTTCTCGTCAAACCTTTAAGTACAAATTGGCCTCTCCCCACTCGCATCCCATAGGAATATTGGATGAAAGAATCGCTGTCCTTCGATGGGCCGATCTACACTGAAGAGCCAAAGAAACTGGTACACCTGCCTAATATCGCGTAGGGCCCCCGCAAGCACGCAGAAGTGGCGCAACACGACGTGGCCTGGACTCAGACTAATGTCTGAAGTAGTGCTCGAAGAAATTGTCACCATGAATCCTGCAGCGCTGTCCTAAATCCATAAGAGTACGAGAGGGTGGAGATCTCTTCTAAACAGCACGTTGCAAGACATCTCAGATATGCTCAACAGTGTTCATGTCTGGGGAGTTTGGTGGTCAGCGGAGGTGGTTAAAATCAGAGGACTGTTCATGAAGCCTCTCTGTAGCAATTCTGGACGTGTAGGATGTCGCATTGTCCTGCTGGAATTTCCGAAGTCCGTCGGAATGCACAATGGACATGAGTGGATGCAGGTGATATGACAGAATGCTTACGTACGTGTCTCCTTTCAGAGTCGTATCCAGAAGTATCAGGGGTCCCATATCACTCCAACTGCATACGCCCCACAGAGCCTCCACCAGCTTGAACAGTCCCCTGCTTACACGCAGGGTCCATGGATTCATGAGGTTTTCTCAATACCCATGCATGTCCATCCGCTCGATACAATTTGAAACGAGACTCGTCCGACCAGGCAACATTTTCGAGTCATAACAGTCCAAAGTCGGTGTTGACGGGCCCAGGCGAGGTGTATAGATTTGTGTAGTGCAGTCATCAAGGTTACACGTTTGGGCCTTCGGCTCCGAAAGCCAACATCAATGATGTTTCTTTGGATGGTTCACACGCTGACACTTGTTGATGGACTAGTATTGAAATCTGCAGCAATTTGCGGAAGGGTTGCACTTCTGTCATGTTGAACGATTCTCTTCAGTCGTTGACGGTCCCGTTCTTGCAGGATGTATTTCCGGCCGCAGCGAAGTCAGAGATTTGTTGTTTCACCAGATTCCTGATATTCACGGTACAATCGTGCAGTGGTCGTACGGGAAAGTTCTTACTTCATCGCTGCCTCGGACATACTGTGACCCATCGCTCTTGCGACAACTAAAACACCACGTTCAAACTCACTTAAATCTTGATAACCTGACATTGTAGCAGCAGTAACCGATCTAACAACTACGCCAGACACTTGCTGTCTTATACGAGGCCTATTCGGAGAGTAAGGTCCGATCGGTTGCACAATGAAAACCACAGTGAAAATCAAAAATGTTTTATTTGCAACAGTTAGCTACACCTTCCAGCTACTTCTCTACATACTCGCTGCTCCGATTTAGAGATCTGTCGTAGCGTTGTACCAACTTTCCAATACGCTCGTCATAGAAGCTAGCCGCCTGTGCTTCCTGCAAATTCTCTGCGCTGGTCCACAGCTCGTTGTCTTGTTCCAGAACGTTGGCGCCATAGTTAGAAGTTGATGTCAGCAGAGATGAAGCTCAGGAGTGTCAGTTACGGGCTGTGTTGTGGGTGATCAAACACTTTCCATCGAAAACACTGCTGGAGCACCTTCATTGCCCCCTGAGAGTGCGGCCGAGAATTGTCAAGCAGAAGGAAACGTATGTCAGTTATGATATGTGGGGTGCATGACATCAGTCACAATCTCACACCAGGCCCTCATACTTGGCGGGAGACACTATTATTCTAAGCATCTTTACGTGCTCGCTGTGCGCTCAGAACTGAGAGGAGCGACGTAACGCGATCGACCGGCGTGCTAGACACACTGCCCGACACATCTGTGCAAAGCTTCATCGGATTTTCACTGTGGTTTCCATTTCCCACCCCAACGCAGCTTATTTTCCGAACAGCCCTCGTATAGGCGCTGCCGACCGCAGCACCGTATTCTGCCTGTTTACATGTCTCTGTATTTGAACATGCGTGCCCATACCAGTTTCTTTGGCGCGTCAGTGTGAAACAGCCCGCCCTCTTCCTCTGAGTAGAGAATGAAAAGTAAACACTTGTATGGCTGAAGGACATTGTAATGTGAAGATACAGGCACTGATGTATCCATGTCTTGACGGGGTAAAATCGCGATAAAATATTTGTGTTGACAAATGGTTCAAATGGCTTTAAGCACTGTGGGACTTAACATCTGAGGTCATCAGTCTCCTAGACTTAGGACTACTTAAACCTAACTAACCTAAAGACATCACACACATCCATGCCCGAGGTAGGATTCGAATCCGCGACCGTAGCAGCCGCGTGGCTCCGGACTGGCGCCTAGGACCGCTCGACCGCAGAGACCGGCATTTGTGTTCTCCTGTGCGGGAAATACGAAACGTGCAAGTATAAAGAATGTGGACTCCGTGATATGGAAATGTAGGTCAGTCCTGGTGGCATGCTCGGACAGCCGAAGTGTTGGCCGGTACGGTAGCTCAGCGTGTTCGGTCAGTGTGTTAGCTGCCCTCTGTAATAAAAAAAACTGAGCGAACTGATCAATGATGAACTTGAACAGGTGTCACGGGACGTCCGCCACGAACAAATGAAAACAAACATAATGAGATCAGCATTAAAAAGTGGTTAAGGCGTCCGATCGCGATAAGCGGGAAATAAGGGATCGGGTCCCGGTCGGACACAAATTTTCATTTGTCACAAACAGCTGATGTCAATCCGGATAAGCAAGATGCTAATCCATTTCGTAATAATTACCACAGCTGTAATCGGTATCAACAGTATCTGATCCTTCAGACGTGCATGCATGTCTGAGGGACATTGTAATCTGAAGACACGTATACTGTATAAACACCGATGTTGTAACCTTCACTGATATACCTTATTTTGATTCAAAGGTAGTAGAATTCCTTCACTTCGTGTACCTCGTGGTCCAATATTTCGATGATAACTTTCTCCCTAACCTCAATTTACTACTCGTCATTCAAATGGCTCTGAGCACTGTGGGACTTAATTGCTGAGGTCATCAGTCCCCTAGAACTTAGAACTACTTAAACCTAACTAACCTCAGGACGTCACACACATCCATGCCCGATGCAGGATTAGAACCTGCGACCGTAGCGGTCGCGCGGTTCCAGAATGTAGCGCCTAGAACCGCTCGGCCACCCCGGCCGGCTACTCCTCATTACTCTCGCCTTTCTATGGTTCACTCTCTATCCATATTCTGTGTGCAGCGGACTGTTCGTTCCATTCAGTGCGTCGTGTAATTCTTCCTCACTATCATTGAGGATAGCAGTGTCATCAGCACATCCTATCGTTGATATTCTTTCACCCTGAATTTTAATCCCACTCTTGAACACTCTTTTATTCCGCCATTACTTCTTGATCTACGGACTGAACGGTAGGGTAGAAAGACAGCATCCCTGTACTACACTCTTTCTAAGCAGAGCACTTCGTGCTTGGTCTTCCATTCTTCTAGTTTCTTCTTGTTTGTTATACGTACTATGTGTTACCTGTCTTTCTCTGTGTACAGATTTAGCACTGGGCTAGCTCTGCCAGCCCTCTCAGCTTGGCACCTACAACTAATTAAATTTTGCTGTTTGATTATGTAGCATGCAATGAGATATGTATAGCCTTCACCTCGATGTGCTATAGTCGATGGAATAGTTTTGTTCTTCTTTTATGTGAAACAAAGGGAGTTCCTTAGTCTTGTTTACTTCAGTCTTTCTTTTGCCTAGATGTATCTAAGCTCGCCATATTTGTAGCTTTAAGTTAATTATGACTAATAATCTTGCTGTTGAATTAAAACTGCTAACTATTTATTGAATGTTGTAATTGTAATTGAATACTGCATTTGTTTATACGTATTACATGTTTCAGCAGTGTAGTTCCGCTGGGAAGTGTAAGTTTGGTGATAACGACGATTACGAGCCATTAGCGTGCTATCACATGTATATCTGCATTCTTTCTCTTAAAACCTGCAGCCTACTCGTAAACTGTTTGTTATATGAAGTCCGAGTATTCTTGCTCTGCACTGCAACGTATTTTATAATGTATTTTATAGCGCTCAACCGTCATCCAACTTATCGCTCTCCTACAGCCATCTCTGCGAGTGGTTCCATCACAACGGAAAAACTAATGTAACATGTGCAGAATCAGCTGCAGCGAGGAGTTTGTTGAAATCATATCTTAACTGCAAACTAAACACGATCATTATCACGCCCGCTGCAACCTTTGTGGTTTGTCCCATCTTAAAACAACTGCCATTCGGAGTCACAATACAATCTAGCATTCCACCTTTATTTTGATGAGATTTACGGGATAAAGGTCATTCGCCTCAGGAAGCCGCTTGTGTCGCTTGCGCCTTCCATCTGGCCTGCAAGAAGCTATTACTTCAGTTCGTGTTTGAAGTTAATCTTATTATCGTTTAAATTCTTCATGTCACTGCCGGCCGGAATGGCCGAGCGGTTCTAGGCGCTTCAGTCTGGAATCGCGCGACCGCTACGGTCGCAGGTTCGAATCCTGCCTCGGGCATGGATGTGTGTGACGTCCTTAGGTTAGTTAGGTTTAAGTAGTTCTAAGTTCTAGGGGACTGATGACCTAAGCAGTTAAGTCCCATAGTGCTCAGAGCCATTTGAACCGTCTTGTCACTGGGTAGAAGGTTAGAGATTATTATGGGAAAGTACCTGATTCGTTTCTGTAGCACACTAAGGCGTGGGTGAAGGCCACTGTACGTCATTTCTGCCTGTAGTATTGTATTTATGAATGTTACTCTTGTTTTTCAACTGAAAATGATTGTTGACAGCTGCCTCAAGTGAGCGAATGCTGTCAGTACACCAAACTGTTTATAGAGCCACAGGAGGCTGACAAGAGGCTGTAGAGAGGACAGCCGCGCGGGATTAGCCGAGCGGTCTAAGGCGCTGCAGTCATGGACTCTGCGGCTGATCCCGGCGGAGGTTCGAGTCTTCCCTCGGCCGTGTGTGTGTGTGTGTGTGTGTGTGTGTGTGTGTGTGTGTTTGTCCTTAGGATAATTTAGGTTAAGTAATGTGTAAGCTCAGGGACTGACACCACACACTACCCTTATTACACGCTTCTACGCAACAAACGCTTCCTTCCTCACTGAAGAGTTACCCAAGAATATGATGCCGTAATATATTCATTAGTCGGGACTGTCTGATTTATCCTAAACGCAAAAGTTGCGCACCTTAGACCTGTCAATAAATAACTGACTGTCGCATACACTGTTCCTTCCAGCAGCCCGGGTGCGCCCTCAGGGTTCGACTGGTGTCTGTCCCAGAGCCACAGGTGGGATGTGACGCAATTTTGACATCGTCCGCAACCAGGCGGACAGCAGAAGAGGAAGGTGGGAAGCGCAGCGGCTGTGGCGGCGCTTGGAAGCACTCGATGCTCTGTGAAGTTTTGTAGGCGGGCTCCAACAAACGTCAAATAATGTATACTAACAGAGGCTTGGGCAATGGTCACCGTGTGTTAAAAGGAGACATCTTCCCCTACTATGAAGCTTAAAAAGGCATTAAAATATGTCCTATCACTGCGCCAAAGTTTGCCACTAATCTTACACAAAATGCTTCCGAAAGCACTCCACTTAACAATATGAGGTAGGGAACCAGGGATCGGAGAAGCCAGCTTAAGAAGATGCGGAAGTAAACTTGTCTATCGCTTTGTCTAGCGTTACTGTTTTCCAGCTTATTTACAACTGACATATCTACAAATTTACACATACTGTGCTGTATATTTACATGTACATTATTTATTTCCTGCCAGGAAACAAGTAGGACCAGCCTGATTACCAGGAAGTCATGATGCAGGTTTTGTTTACTTGATGTCCACAAGGTGGCTCTGTTGTATAGTATTTACATTGTCCCATGTCAGAAAGTGCTATGAGTCAACGACAGACCCATTCACTACACAGTGATATTCAGTGACGTATAGTGCAATGCGATGGAGCAGTGCCGGTACAGTTTCGCAGAACTCACAGACATGCACCTTGTGTATGGGGAAGTACGTTGCAGTGCTCTCGCTGCTGAAAGGCTGTTGAGGGAGTGATTTCCTTACAGGCATCATCCTTCACGATGAGTGTTTGTTTCTCTCGAGCGACGAATGTGGCAGACTGGTTTATTGGAAAGAAGAAACAAGGGGCCAACATAAGGACCAAAGCAGGGATATATATGAAGGTGAGAAAAAAACTTGTTCGCTGATGTCATGTTTGCACTGAGATTGATGGCTATGCGTTTCAGCACATTTTGTAAGATACAGTACAAATGGTATGTTCATTGTGACAATGAATATATTTGCAGTTAACTGTAACTAATGTAAATAAAAAATAAACAGTAATGTGATTTTATTCCTTCTATCTCCTTAGGCTGGCTTCTCCGACCGAAGGTTCCGTGCCTCAAATTGTTCAATAGAGCATCCTGTGTGCCCTGTTAAACTTTTGCACGCTCTTACGGTAGCAACCTGTATAGAACCACATTTGTCGGAAAATAGATTGCAAGAAAATTTCAGAAGAACGTACTGTAGATAGGTGTCCAGGAACTAAGCTTGCACTGTATGAACTGCATGTTTTATATCTATATTCCATCAGAGATGCAAATTATT
Source organism: Schistocerca cancellata (assembly GCF_023864275.1). Lineage (NCBI taxonomy): Eukaryota > Metazoa > Arthropoda > Insecta > Orthoptera > Acrididae > Schistocerca > Schistocerca cancellata. Next base: position 312,426,244 of record NC_064632.1, read on the forward strand.
CGCTTTTAAGTTACGTGGTTAGCACACTGGACTCGCATTCGGGAGGACGACGGTTCAATCCCGTCTCCAGCCATCCTGATTTAGGTTTTCCGTGATTTCCCTAAATCTTTTCAGGCAAATGCCGGGATGGTTCCTTTGAAAGGGCACGGCCGATTTCCTTCCCCATCCTTCCCTAACGCGAGCTTGCGCTCCGTCTCTAATGACCTCGTTGTCGACGGGACGTTAAACAACACTAACCTAACCTAACCCTTTAAGTTACTATATTTTTAGGTTACTTTTCATTTTCAACGAGTTCCTGTATATACAAGGTGAGTCAAGACAAAAGGTACATGCTTTGAATGGTGTATTGGTGATTCTGAACAAAAAACATCAAATGAACATATTAGATTAGATTTACTTTCATTCCAATTGATCTGTAGTGAGGAGGTCCTCCAGGATGTAGAACATGTCAGAAAAACAATAATATATGACAAATATCTACAACTGAAACAAATAAGCTAATGTACCTTCCACAGGTATCAAGTGGAACGACTGTAATTTTTTTTTTAATGAACGCTATATGGAAGGATCATTTTACAACACTCATTTACTAAGATCGCATTAATACACACAATATAAAATTTTTTAAAAATGTGTTTTTTTATTTTAAGGTAATAAACATATAATAGAACTACTACAGTATTTATTTATTAATTAACACATTACTGCACTGAAACGGTGCAGAAGTTAAAAATCAGTTGATTCTACAGAGAAATGCATCAATGAAGTAGGAGTTGTCCGCCAATAAATCCTTTTCGCTTGTCTTATACTTAAGTTCATTGGTTGTTAAGCTTTTTATGGCTGCTGGAAACTTATTGAAAATGTGTGTTCCTGAATAATGCACACCTTCAAATAACTCACGGGTTTGCTGCCGGGTGACGTCGTCGGACACCGCCGATATTTCGACAGAAGCACACCCTGCCATTCTCAAGGCACAAATGCAAGGAAGAAAAAATGTGCAAGCAAATTTAATACCTCGGTTCACAGAGGAGAAACAAGGAAGATGCCACACACAGAACAAGTGTCAACACAACCAAAGATAACCAACATCAGAAATATCGATGGTTACTATTAAACAAGTGAGGTAGCACTAATTTTGTACCTCTGTTTTTTGAGGAGAGACAGAGCCGGATTCCAAGCAGCATTTAAACAAAATCCACCATCTCTTTTAATATGGATGCTTGATAGTCAGATTTCAACAGCTTCCTTAATAACACTATCCTAATAGTTTGACGTGCAAGCCAGAATCTCCGTGTAGTTGTATTCCATAGGATGACCGGTGTCAAGGCAATGTTCTGCAATAGCGGATTCGCTCGGCTGTTGTAAGCGTGTGTGACGCTTATGTTCAATACACCGGTCTCCACAGTCCTGATTGTCTGAGCAATATATGACATGCCACAACTGCAAGGAATACGATAGACCCCAGCCTTACGCAAACCAAGAACATCTTTTACGGACGCCTTAATCTTGCAAGGTGGTCGAAAAACACATTTCACATCATATTTCCGTAAAATACGGCCAATCCTGTTGGAAATGCTTCCTGCGTAAGGCAAAAAGGCCGTAGACTTGGGTGCCACTTCGTTGCTATCGTTACTCACCCGTTGCACAGAAGGCTGATGGCGCAACGCACGTTTGATCTGCCTCTCACTATAACCACTCTGACAAAAGGTGACTTCGAGATGTGCTAGCTCAGCTGCCAAACTTTCAGGGTCTGAGATAACGTTGGCCCTGTGAACCAAAGTGCAAAGTACTCCTTCACGCTGAGCTGGATGGTGACAACTATCAGCTCGCAGATACAAGTCAGTGTGGGTGGGCTTCCTATAATTAGAATGTCCTAACGTACCATCAGTCTTCCTTTTGACCAACACATCAAGGAAGGGAAGGCATCCATTCTTTTCCACCTCCATACTGAACTGAATATTCGGGTGGATTGAATTCAGATGTTCCAAAAACCGGTTAAATTCTCACTACCATGAGGCCACACAACAAAAGTATCATCTACATATCTGAAAAAACACGCAGGTTTCAAGGTCGCTGACTCCAATGCACGTTCCTCAAAGTCCTCCATAAACAAATTGGCCACAATAGGCCACACTGAACTAATAAAATCAATGACTGGCAAACTCCTGGGCGTCGGTGCGAAGTTCAAACCTTTCCCCAGCCCAGACAAAGCTGCGACGTCAAACGTTCTCTCCGTGAGATTCATCACAGAACGTAGAGAATTAGAATTAGACACTGAGCCAAGGAAACGATCAAACTTCTAACATGCTGTTTATAAACTGCCTTCAGAGGCTGCGGAAGAGGTTAGGCGGGAAGCTTGTCGTTTGTTGACTGGGGCCCGTCCACTCAAGTGTAACATTACAGCAGCTGAGGCGGCTGCTTTACATTCACGTAGAATGGTTCCTGCTATTGATATTTTACCTGCGGGCAAGGGTAACGCTACCGTTTTGTTGAACAAGCACGATTACGTTCAAAAGATGCAGTGTCTATTTTCTGATTCGGCGTATCGCAAAATCGGTGCTGACACTACTACGAGTTTGAGAGAAAGACAAATAGCCTCCTGAAGAAAAGTTCTGTCACAGGAGACTATCAAGAGTCTTAATTCTTACTGTGCTGTACCACCTAGGTTATATGGCCTCCCTAAGGTCCATAAAGAGGCTGTCCCGCTGAGGCCTATTGTTTCTAATATTGGTGCTCCGACATATCGTGTAGCTAAACATCTTGCTAGTTTGTTGAGCCCACTACTAGGTAGGTGTGAACACCACATTAAGAACTCTGCTGATTTCTTACGTCCATTACTCTGCTATTTTAGTCAGTTTTGATGTGGTTTCTCTTTTCACTCGCGTTCCTCTCCCTGATTCGTTGCACCTAATTGAGGTTAAGTTTGGTGTCGAATTAACAAATTTGTTTCGACATGTGCTGACTTCCACTTACTTTTTGTTCAATGGTCAGTACTACGAACAGACCGATGGAGTCACAATGGGAAGCCCGTTGTCACGTATTGTGGCCAGTTTGTTTATAGAGGACTTTGAGGAACGTGCATTGGAGTCAGCGACCTTGAAACCTGCGTGTTTTTTCAGATATGTAGACGATACTTTTGTTGTTTGGCCTCATGGTAGTTAGAATTTAAACCGGTTTTTGGAACATCTGAATTCAATCCACCCGAATATTCAGTTCAGTATGGAGGTGGAAAAGAATGGATGCCTTCCCTTCCTTGATGTGTTGGTCAAAAGGAAGACTGATGGTACGTTAGGACATTCTAATTATAGGAAGCCCACCCACACTGACTTGTATCTGCGAGCTGATAGTTGTCACCATCCAGCTCAGCGTGAAGGAGTACTTTGCACTTTGGTTCACAGGGCCAACGTTATCTCAGACCCTGAAAGTTTGGCAGCTGAGCTAGCACATCTCGAAGTCACCTTTTGTCAGAGTGGTTATAGTGAGAGGCAGATCAAACGTGCGTTGCGCCATCAGCCTTCTGTGCAACGGGTGAGTGACGATAGCAACGAAGTGGCACCCAAGTCTACGGCCTTTTTGCCTTACGCAGGAAGCATTTCCAACAGAATTGGCCGTATTTTACGGAAATATGATGTGAAATGTGTTTTTCGACCACCTTGCAAGATTAAGGCGTCCGTAAAAGATGATCTTGGTTTGCGTAAGGCTGGGGTCTATCGTATTCCTTGCAGTTGTGGCATGTCATATATTGCTCAGACAATCAGGACTGTGGAGACCGGTGTATTGAACATAAGCGTCACACAAGCTTACAACAGCCGAGCAAATCCGCTATTGCAGAACATTGCCTTGACACCGGTCATCCTTTGGAATACAACAACACGTAGATTCTGGCTTGCACGTCCAGCTATTGGGATAGTGTTATTATGGAAGTTGTTGAAATCTGACTATCAAGCAACCTTATTAAAAGAGATGGTGGATTTTGTTTAAATGCTGCTTGGAATCCGGCTCTGTCTCTCCTCAAAAAACAGAGGGACAAAATTATTGTCTTTACTAACGATTTCAATGCGCACTTTGCTTGCGCATAGTGGTCTGACGAGTCCCGCAGGTGTACATGTTGTTTACCTCATGTCTCACAAAGGAAACTTCTCATCGCACCCCTTTCAGATGTAGTGGTAAGAGGTCCCATCAAAACTGATCACAGATCAAGCATGAAAACAGGAAGAAGATGTACTGAAGCGTGAAGAAAAGAAGCAAAATAGAAACAGTGAACGGTTGAAATATAAGTGCAATATAGATCAGTTCGGAACGGCGATGGCGTCGTGGTAGAGTGGCCACTGTGTTGGAGTACTAAGCAGACAAGCCGTATTCAAACCTCCCTCGTGTCAATATCTTTTTTTCGCTTTTCTCTGTATTCAAATTTGCGTCTGCGTCGTATTGTAACGTCGATTTGCAACAGCGAGGTGTGAGTAAGGGATCCACAATGAAAGTTGATTCTGCACGACCACTCTATTAGCAGCCGGAAGGAAGTGGCTTTCGAATGGGAAGCTCAAACCTTTGACAATACAGCGGGACGTGAACCGAATCCTCCGCCTGGAAATACGTCTGGTGTGCATTAGAGATGGTACGTATGTCATATGACAGGAATCTCTGTTCGACGAACCTAATTTGTACGCCCGGTGAGTGAGTGAGATATGCCTCCTCGCCTGATTTAGGTGTTCGTATGAATGTGAATGTGATCACTCCAAAGGAAATGATGAAAACATAATCGTTTGTCACATAAGCTGCAACAACTGAACGCAACAGTTTCCCAGTCACACAGTTTCTCTGTGTTCTGTCAAAACGTATGTTTTTAACGTTTTTGAAGTTGCGTTCCATTTCGGAAGTTTTGACTCTTGAATTCCTTTGTTGCAACATAGTTCACGCCCGTTTAGTAATTGTTTTTATTTCTGTGAGACGTCTATGTGGCATCTCGCCTGCTGTCGGTATTCGTCAAATTTACTTGCGCCGGCAGTGTATGCTTACCACATGACTCACATTCTATAACCAACGCATAATATGACAGCTGCCGAGACTACGGAAATAGAACAAACATTTCAAACATCGTTCTTATATAACACAACTAGCTTCTTACACACACAGAGTGGTGAGTGCTATTGACAAGGGATTTCAAATTGATTCCGTATTTCTTTTGACACCGTACCATACAAGCAACTTGTGAAACTGCGTGCTTATGGAATATTGTCTCAGTTATGTGACTGGATTTGTGATTTCCTGTCAGAGAGGTCGCAGTTCGTAGTAATTGACAGAAAGTCATTGAATAAAACAAAAGCGATTTCTGGCGTTCCCCAAGGTAGTGTCACAGGCCCTCTGCTGTTCCTTATATACATAAATGATTTAGGAGATCATCTGAGCAGCTGTCTTAGGTTGTTTGCAGATGATGCTGTCTAGTAAAGTCATCAGAAGATCAAAACAATTTGCAAGAAGATTTAGAAAATATATCTGTATGGTGCGAAAATTGAAATTGACCCTAAATAATGAAAAGTGTGACGTCATCTACATGAGTGCAAAACGGAATCCATTAAACTTCGGTTACAGGATAAATCAGTCAAATCTAAAGGCCGTATATTCAACTAAATATATATGAATTACAGTTATGAACAACTTAAATTGGAAAGAACACACAGAAAATGTTGTGGGCAAGGCAAACCAAAGACTGTGTTTCATTGGCGGAGCACTTAGAAAATGTAACAGAGCTACTGAAGAGACTGTCTACACTACGCTTGTCCGTCCGCTGTTTGAGTACTGCTGCGTAGTCTGCGATCTTTACCAGATAGGATTAACGGAGTACATCCAGAAAGTTCAAATAAGAGTAGCATGTTTTGCATTATCATGAAATGGGGGTGTGAGTGTCACTGACATGACACAGGATGTGGGGTGGACATCACTAAAGCAAAGGTGTTTTTCCTTGCGGCGGAATCTTCTCACGAAATTTCAGCCCCCAACTTTCTCCTCCGAATGTAAAAATATTCTGTTGACAACGACTTTCATAGGGAGAAACGATCGTCATAATAAAATAAGAGAAATCAGAGGTCGCACGGAAAGATATAGGTGTTCCTTTTTCCTGCGCGCTGTTCGAGATAGGGAAAATACAGAATTATTGTGAAGGTGATTCGATGAACCCACTGCCAGGCACTTAAGTTATCCCTCTAGATGTAGATGTATATGTAGACCGAACGGACAGTTCATAATACTGGATAAAAAATAAAAATGAATGACACCAGGGTGTTTTGAGCTTAGTTCGTCCACTTTGCGGTGCAACACCATGACTACTTAACCACGACGCCCTTCCTGTTTCACTTTGCTTGATGTTGCACTTGTTAAGCTTGGAACGTTCACTGTTTCTGTTTTGCTTTTTTTCGTAGTTCAGTACACCTTCCTGTTCTCATATTTGATCTGTGTCCAATTTTTGGCGTGCTATCTACTGGGCCTTCTTACCACTAAATCTGAGGGGTTGCAATTGGGGGTTTCCCTTTCTCAGTTAGCGTATACGGTCAAAACAGTATGGGTCAGTGTAGTGCAAATGCTACGGAGTACGGTGACAAAATCTTTGTGTACATCTTTTGCAATGGGAATTCCAGTGTCGCTGTTCAAGAATGCGGAAACGATTTTCTAATGGCAGAGTTCCGGATAGCAGGGTATTTAGCAAGGTGTTGACACAGTGCGCGAGAGTGGTACGCTTCCCAGCGTGTAAGTTGTATCTGATCGTCCCGTCCAACAAGTTCAGACCATTCTTGAAATGATAGAAAGCAACCGCAGAACTGCCACCCAGTCTGGTATTCCATAAACACGAGTGACGGGTGCATTATGTGAGCAGGGTCTGCGTCCATATCATTGGCAGAGTGTGCAACATCTGCATGTAGGAGATGATGCCGAACGAAAGGAATTCCGCCAGTGGATCATTGCCAATAAACGCTATATTCCATGTATTCTGTTCACTGATGAGTCATTTACTCTCAACGGCATCAATAACATACGCAACTCTCTGCTCGCTACTGTAGAAACAAATTTTCAGTGACGTTTCGCAGGGATCGTGTGGTGCGGTAATTGTTGATGACGAGCTCGTCGGTCCAGTTGTTCCAGATAATCGACGTAATGCATTTCCTTCAAAATGTGCTACCAGGTTAATTGTAGGACACTAGTTCGGTAACACAACGTATGTACCTTCAGCACGACGGAAGCATTCGGATACGTTTTTCACTAATAGGTAGACTCATTCACGACGACGATTTGTGTATATAATTTATTACCGCTAAGTAGTGATAAGTGTGTAATATATGTATCGTTATCTGCTCCATGTTTAACTGGCTTTTGGAGTGGTATTTCGCGGAAGTCATACGAACTAGGAGTGGGTCATCTACAAAAGAGGCGGCATCTGGCGACAGAGGCATTGAAGGAAGCAACCGCCGCGACTCCAGACAGCAGCGAAACTCGACGAGAATCTCTGTAAGACAGGGCCTGGCACGATCTCGGTTATGTGAAGATTCACTATATACAATCCGTGACTCGGATTCCACGTTCAACTGTAGACCTCTTTTCCACGGTTGGATAATTGGGAAGCGTTTGCCCCTTTTACACGATGAACGAACTTGTAATCGATTGACAACCGCAGGCCGAAGTGGCAGAGCGGTTCTAGGCGCTACAGTCTGGAACCGCGCGATTGCTACGGTCGCAGATTCGAATCCTGCCTCGGACATGGATGTGTGTGATGTCCTTAGGTTGGTTAGGTTTAAGTAGTTCTAAGTTCTAGGGGACTAATGACCTCAGAATTTAAGTCCCATAGTGCCCAGAGCCATTTGAACCATTTTTCATTGACAACCAGTTGCGTGAATGGCGGCCGTTTATTGTGTGAACGGGCTCACTATTATGGTCGCGTTAGTAGCGAAACGCTGTAATTCTAGGCATAAAGAATACGGCCAGTTCTAAATTCGGTACTAGTGGCCTCACTGCAATGCTGTGGTCACGTCTCACCTGAGTGCTGATTCTGCCGTATTGCTTTCTGGTGCACATACCGAATGTATTTCTTTATGTGTATGGTCGTTTTGTTATCACAAGGAACTCTCTGACGAAATGAGTATAGTGCATTTTTCGTAAATATTTTAACGGTAGTTTTTAAATCTTTCTACACACATCAAAAAGTTTTGCATCACCCCGGTACCCAGAACTCTTGAAGGTAGACGTTGACTGTGGATATTGTCCTTTTGACTGTTCAGAGATGTACTAAACCCGTCCAAAGACGTATAACAACGACGCATGATGCGGCGCCTATTAGACGGAAGGGGTCCGGTAGCGGATCAGTTCCAGTCATTCCACCAGGAAGGAAGTTCACAGTTCGTGTTGTCTGGAATTTAACCACGCATAGAGGGTCAATATCGCGGTTCAATCGCGTCCGCGTTGTTAGTTTGTGCCAGAAAGGGCTCTCAACAGGGAAGTATCCAGGCGTCTCGGAGTGAACCAAAGCGATGTTGTTCGGGACATGGAGGAGAGACAGATAGACAGGAACTGTCGATGACATGCCTCGCTTAGGCCGCCCAAGGGCTACTACTGCAGTGGATGACCGCTACCTACGGTTTATGGCTCGGAGGATCCCTGACAGCAACGCCACCATATTGAATAATGCTTTCGGTGCAGCCTCAGGGCATGGTGTTACGACTCAAACTGTGCGCAATAGCCTGCATGATGCGCAACATCGCTCCCGATGTCCAAGGCGAGGTCCATCTTTGTAACCACGGGACCATGCAGCGCGTTACAGATGGGCTCAACAACATGGACCGCTCAGGATTGGCATCACGTTCTCTTCATCGATGAGTGTCGCATATGCCTTCAACCAGACAATCGTCGGAGACGTGTTTGGAGGCAATGCGGTCAGGCTGAACGCCGTAGAGACACTGTCCAGCGGGTGCAGCAACGTGGAGATAGCCTACTGTTTTGGGGTGGCATTATCTGGGGCCAACGTACGCCGCTAGTGGTCACGGAAGGCGCGGTAATGGCCGTACGATGCGTGAGTGCCATCGTCCGACCGATAGTGCAACCACATCGGCAGCATAATGGCGAGGCATTCGTCTTCATGGACGACAATTCGCGCCCCCATCGTGCACATGTTGTAATGACTTCCTTCAGGATAACGACATCGCTCGACTAGTGACCAGCATGTTCTCCAGACATGAACCCTATCGAATATGCCTGGGATACGTTAAAAAGGGTTGTTTATGGACGACGTGATCCACCAACCAGTCTGAGGGATCTACGCCGATTCGCCGTTGAGGAGTGGGACAATCTGGACCAACACTCCCTTGATGAACTTTTGCATAGTATGTCACGACGAATACAGGCATGAATCAATGCAAGAGGACGTGCTACTGGGTATTAGAGGTACCGGTGTGTACAGCAATCTGGACTACCACCTCTGAAAGTCTCACTGGATGGTGGTACAACATGCAATGTGTAGTTTTCATGAGCAATAAAAATGGCGGAAATGATGTTTATGTTAATCTTTATTCTACTTTTCTGTACACGTTCCGGAACTCTCGGAATCGAGGTGATGCAAAACTTTTTTCGATGTGTGTATATTTCACAAATAATTAATGATATGCTAATGTGAAATCACAGCTCTGGCTCTGTTATACTAGCTAGTAGCGGTAGACTGTGTTTACGTTTATGTTTAAACACGCTGCTACGAGATCTTGTAAGAGTTTATAGTTCACGCCTAGTACGCTTGGAGCGCTTCAGTAGACTATAATCTTTCTTGAACAATTTCGTTAATCGTGTAGAAAGGGCTTTAGGGACTTTTAAGTCACGGCAGTGGCGTCCGATATTTGCACCAGGCCATTAAGCCACAAGAAATTATAATTACTGGACACGAAACATTTACACATATCCTCTTCTTTGCCCGCATCTCGTGGTCGTGCGGTAGCGTTCTCGCTTCCCACGCCCGGGTTCCCGGGTTCGATTCCCGGCGGGGTCAGGGATTTTCTCTGCCTCGTGATGGCTGGGTGTTGTGTGCTGTCCTTAGGTTAGTTAGGTTTAAGTAGTTCTAAGTTCTAGGGGACTTATGACCACAGCAGTTGAGTCCCATAGTGCTCAGAGCCAGTTGAACCTCTTCTTGTACCCGTATTATAATTTAATGCACCAGCTGTATTTTTCTATCTGTATTTGAAGGTTAATCTCAAAAATTACTGTAGGGATTTTGATCCGGTTTTCACTAACAAACGGACGGATTAACGAGGTAGGTTAGTGTGTATAATTTACTGCAATTATGCTTGACGAATCGTCTGGCTGTAGATAAGTGTTTCCTGTACGAAATGTACATTGACACTGGTGTGGACGAATGTAACTTTCGCATGGTGTCAATGTTGCTAGTAGAGGAATGGAACGCCCTATCACGTGAACTGCTTACCAACCTTATGACCAGCATAGAAGTAGGTTACAGACCATGCACTGCCTTCCGTGGGAAAGAACCAGGGCTCCAAGTCCTAATAAAAAGTACTGAACCTCAAATAGTTATAGGTACGAAAAGTTGGCTGAAGCCGGAAATAAGTACAGCCGAATTTTTTTAAAACTACCTAACAGTCTTCAGAAAGGATAGATTAAATACAGTTGGTTGTGGCGCTGTCAGAAGTAGTTTACCTTGTAGTGAAATTGTTGTTGATAGTTCCTGCGAAATAGTACGGGTAGAGGTTATACTTGACAATCGGACTAAACTGTTAATTGGATCGTTTTACCGATTCCCTCGACTCAGAAGATATAGTTGCTGAACATTTCAAAGAAAACTCGAGTCTAATTTCCAATAGGTACCCCACACATACAGTTATTGTCGGTGGTGACTTGAATCTACGCTCGATATTCCGGAAAAAATATACATTTAATGCCGGCGGCAGGAATAAAACCGGGAATTATACTGAATGTTTTCTCAGAAAATTATTTTGAACAATTAGTTCATCAGCTCTCACGAAGCATAAGTGGTTGCGAAAGCATACTTGACCTTTTAGCAACAAATAATCCTGGAGAAATAGGGAGATCATGACGAATAGAGGTATTAGCGACCACAAGGCAGTAGCTGCTAGGCTGAATACCGTTAACAGCCACAACCATCAAAAATAAACGCATAGTACCGTTATTTAAAAAAAGCTGATAAAAATGCTGTTAACGCCATTTTAAGAGAGAGCCTCCACTCTTTCCGATGTGATCATATAAGCGTAGAAAAGTGTAGAATGATTTCAAAGTAGTAGTATCGACGGCAGTTGAGAGAGATATATACCACATAAATTAATAAGTGATGGTATTGATACCCCATGGTACACAAAACGTTGCAGAAGCAACGACAACAGCACGCCAAATTAAAAGAACGCAAAATCCCGAAGATTGGCAAAGTTTTGCAGAAGTTCGAAATACAGCGCGTGCTTCAACGGGATATGTTTTTAATAATTTCCACAACGGAACTCTGTCTCGGAATCTGGCAGAAAACCAAAAAAGATTCGGGTCATACATAAAGCACACCAGTGACAAGACGCAATCAGTACCTTCACTGCGCGATAGCAACTGTGAAGTCAATGATGACAGTGCCACTAAAGCAGAGTTATTAAATACAGTTTTCCGAACCTTTTTCACCAAAGAAGACGAAATAAATATTCCTGAATTCCGATCAAGAACAACTGGCAAGATGAGAAACATAGAAGTAAGATATCCTCGGTGTAGCAAAGCAGCTTAAATCACTTATTACATGCAAGGCCTCCGCTCAGGATTGTATACCAGTCAGGTTCCTTTCGGAGTATGCTGATACAATAGCTCCATATTTAGCAATTATACACAACCGCTCGCTCACAGAAAGATCCATACCTAAAGACTGTAAAATTGCTGAAGGCACCAATACCCAAAAAGGAAAATAGGAGTAATTCGCTGAATTACAGGTCCATATCACTAACGTCGATTTGAAGTAGGGTTCTGGAACGTATACTGGTTCTGAACATTATGAAGAACCTCGAAGAAAACGATTTATTGACACGTAGTCAGCACAGATTCAGAAAATATCGTTCTTGCGAAACACAACTAGCACTTCATACTCATGACATAATGAGTGCTATCGACAGGGAATGTCAAATTGATTTCATATTTTAGATTTCCAGAAGGCTTTCGACACCGTTCCTCACAAGTGTCTTCTAACCAAATTGCATGCCTATGGAATATCGCCTCAGTTGTACGACTGGATTCGTGATTTCCTGTCAGAAAGGTCACAGTTCTAGTAATAGACGGAAAGTCATCGAGTAAAACAGAAATAATATCCAGCGTTCCCCAAGGAAGTGTTATAGGCCCTCTATTGTTCCTGATATATATTAACGACATAGGGACAATCTCAGTAGTCGTCTTAGATTGTTTGCAGATGATGCTGTCATTTACCGTCTTGTAAAGTCATCAGATAACCAAACCGAATTGCAAAATGGTTTAGATGAGATATCTGTATGGAACGAAAAGTGGCAATTGACCCTGAATAAAGAAAAGTGTGAAGTTATTCACATGAGTGCTAAAAGAAATATGCTAAGTTTCGATTACGCGATAAGTCACACTAATCTGAAGGCTGTAAATTCAACTAAATACTTAAGGATTACAATTAGAAATACCCTAAATTGGAACGATCACATAGATAATGTTGTGGGTAGAACCAACGAAAGACTGCGATTCATTGACAGAACACTTAGAAGGTGCAACGGATCTACTAGAGAGACTGCTTACACCACGCTTGTCCGCTCTATTCTGGAGTATTGCTGCACGACGTGGGATCCGCATCAGATGAGACTGACAAATGACATCGAAAAAGTACAAAGAAGGGTAATCACCAGTTTTCTCCTCCGATTGCGAAAACATTCTGTTGGCACCCACCAACGTGCGGATAAATGATCATCACGATGAAAGAAATCAGGGCACGCAAAGAAATATTTAAGTGCTCGTTTTTCCCGCGCGCAGTTAGAGAGTGGAACGGTAGAAAGATGGCTTGAAGGTGGCTCATTTAACTCTCTTGCCAGGCGATTTATTGTGAATAGCAGAGTAATCACGAAAATGTAAATGTGTAGATGTGTTGTTCTGTGTTGTGTAAGGTTGTGTGTGTGTGTGTGTGTGTGTGTGTGTGTGTGTGTGTGTGGTGCGTTCATTCATTCTCCATTTACAAATTTGTTGATTAATTTCTCCATCATATGGGTCTGCACTCGCATTCAGGAGGACGATGGTTCAAACCCGCATCTGGCAATACTAATCCGATGGGACCGATGACCTCACTGTTTGGTCCCCACCCCCAAATCAATCAACCAATCGATCAATACATGTCTAGTCTTGTAACCATTTTCCACTGCTGTTTGCTTGATTATGTTTAATTCCCATGTGTACTTCTGTTTGCCTATGGATGTTGTGTTTAATCGATGGAGCATGTATCTGAAACTTCCTTGCTTGTGTGCCCCTGGGTGGTTCGATAGACTGTGATCGGTAGTGCCTGTTATTGCCGGTTTTGTGAATGTTATGAAGTCTTGGGTATTGTTTTCTTTTCCTACAGTGAGATCGAGAAAGTTTAGTGTGTTGTTTGTTTCTAATGTGAAGTGAATTTTCAGGTTTGTTTATCTCATTGTGTAGCTGTTCTACGTGTGTGTGTGTGTGTGTGTGTGTGTGTGTGTGTGTGTATTGTTAATCAATCAGGGATATTGTGTCACTGACATAGTGGTACCAGTAAATAACTGTATTTTTTTGTTTCATTATCTGTGTGAAGATCCTGCTCTCAAAATTGTTCCTGAATGAAGAAGGCCACTGGTTGGTGATCTCTTATGACTGATTGGTGAACCATATACACACACCTAGACACATAGAACAGTGCCCAAAAAAGTAACAGCACGCATAGCACATCTTGCTGACCGCCTAACATCCCTTAACCTCCACCTAGCTACAATAGCAACAGATATAAAAATACTGTAGTCCAGTTACACACACACACACACACACACACACAGAGAGAGAGAGAGAGAGAGAGAGAGAGAGAGAGAGAGAGAGAGAGATGCAAGTAAACAAAATTAAAATTCTGCGCCTAACTCACTCGGGAACAAATGAACGCTGACGGGGTTCGGAAACACAACAACTACGTTTACTTAGCGTTTTGCGAAATGAAAAGGCATTTGTTAATCCAAAATCATACAAAGTGCATTTAATATGTGTGTGCAGCGCTCTCAGAACGTGAAAAAAGAAGAATCTGTCTCAACGAAACATGAGTAATAACAAACAGATATGCAAAACTTTTTGGCCCATAAAAATCTTGTTTTTTAAAAATCAAGGGAAGTGTTGACACGCAGATAAAACTGACATCGTTTGGTTTGCAGATGGCAAGCTATCAATGCAGGATACCATGCAGATGGTCCTGCAAAACCATATAATATAAAATCAAGATAAGAACAAAAGCGAACAAAAATTTCTTTATGACTCTTTCTGTTACATCAGTTACAACCTAAAATATGTTCACTGTTTACAGTTTGTAAGTAAAAATACCACTGATGATAGCACAGAAGTGCCGAAACATGTTTGGGTAACAAGAAAAAACAGCGTTTTGCGTAGGAGACGGAGTCCATACTGCAGTAACCAAGTTGCAGAGCGAAAGAAAAAGGAACGCACAGTAGAGCCAGAGCATAAACAATGAGATGCACAGCTATGTCCTGTAGAAAATAATGCTGTAAACGTAAATAAATGTCGTTTTGTCGAAAGGTACCAGTACCGAAAACGTAAATTGCAATGTGCACATGTTGGCAGTAGTGGATATTAGTAAACAAACTATTGAAGATGTCATGAACGAAATTGCAAATTGTATAAGTGCAGCGTTGAACGCACTGACATGAAGTTAAAATATCCGAAAATTAAAAGTAAATATTTAAGTGAACACGAAGTAATAGCAAATACTTGCATAAAATAATTTTGCAAGGGAGCCTGTGTGGGATTTGTAGACTTAAGGGCAGTTGTACAATCGTTGACTAAATCCAAGGTGGAATAAGCTAACCACGATATAACCACAGGTATAACTTGAGTGCGCGTTGTAGCATGCGGTTTTATTCCGCAGTTAGTTGTTCATGGAATAGCGATCCCGTCTAGTTAAGTTGGCGACAACTGAAGTGCATGGTGGGTATTTGCGCGCGTGTGATTCAGTTTATTTACTTCTCGTCGTGTCGAGTTATCGTCGTTTGCTAAAGAAGTTTTATCAGCTTGGGCGAGAAACGATCAAGGACGCAAAACTATTTAAAAAAACTTGTGGACATTATACAAGATTGGGAAACATTATAGAGAACAAGAAAAGGGATGCAGTGAAAAGGTAAGTGCAAAACATTTACCTAAGCTTGTATTGTGTGTATTAAAATATCAGTCTTTAAATTGGTTAAAGATTTGTGGGGCGCAAGTTCCGAGTTGTGTATGCCGTTATATGCAGTTGGATTAAACTATCCACAGCCAAAGTCATTTTGATTCTGACGCAACGTTTAAAGGCAAAATAATATTCCCTCCAAAGTATCTGAATGATAGGTGATGAATTCGTAGTAGTTAGCAAATATAATAACAATTTTGACAGGCATAGGCCTACAGCTTTGTGAAATAGTAATTACATGCCATTATTTTCTTCGTGTTTTAAGCGTCTCCTACAACATACGACAGCACAGGCGTAACGGAGATTGTTTTTGCCGATAATACCGAGGTGTGTTTATTTACTGCCTAGCTTTCTGTCGTAATTGTACTTTAGAATGATTAAATCATTATAGTAGCAAAGTTGTTCACTTCTCCTTTGTAGCAGTTATTATTCATATGAAAATCCCATTTTTGTGATGTGATGCTAATTAATAATTATGTTGAGCGATACACTATGTATGACCATAATGCTTTTGATATTGCTGGAGTAAAACCATACTTCTGGTTTATATTCAAACTGGAAGCTGTTGTCATTTTCTTTTCTAGATTTACGAGGAACAGTAACTATTGCATACATAATTCTGGCTTGTGCAATCTTCTCTAGCAGCTATGTGTAATATTGGAGGGAGTGTGAAGTAACTGGAGAAGTAACACATTTGCTCTCTCCTGTCTTGTTTTCTACAACCTCAATTGAAAGCTGTCAATTTTTGCAGGATATGAATCCCTGTTCATAGATGCCTGAAGTAAGCACGCCATTGGTTGTTGACACATTCAACAGTTACGAAACAGAAAACTGTTTCAAAATAAGTCGTCATATGATTGCACATCAGTTGTCACAAAATAAATGTTTTAATATTCTAAAACCCCATTTTTGTTCATAAACAATTATGTATTCATTTACAAATAGGTGGTGTGTGGTGCCTTGTGCATTGCAGATCATGCGCTTCGAATTATATTAATTAAATATAGGCTAAATTGTGTGCAACTCACTGAGCTGCAGTCAAGTGTGTGGTAAATAACGTAAAATGAAGGAAGAGTTGAGCACTGCACATTAAACAATTTGTGCATTACAGAATATGCGAAGAGCATAGAAAGTAGTTCTAATTTGTGTTTTCATATCTGATAAGCCTCTACATGTTTTAAGAAGCCCTTGACATCCTCATTTGGATTTAAATGGAGGCTTTGTGAATAAGCAAATTAATGTTACTCTCCACAGGTTTTATCTGTATTGTAATGTAGTCTGAAAATATTGCATTAATTGTTGACCTCATCCTCTCCCATACAAAATTCACGTCATACGGAGACGTGGAGGGGGAACTTAGACGTTTGGTGTGTACAGACATCGGCAGTGCTTATAATTACTTACTAAGCTTGCATCCTGTTTAAGGTAGAATCTTCGTCATTTTCTATAGAGCTACAAAGAAATATGCTTGAACTCTTACATATTTCAAAGTGTATTCTCCATTCTAGTATTTTAAACTGGGGTTGCTTACACCATTTCCAGGTAACTTTGACCCACTAGTGAGAAAAAGCCTTTAATTTTTTCCCAGGTGAAAGTTACTGACCTTATCTAAGAGTAATCAAGGCAGCAGTCATCCTCGGTGTGGAAAAAATGATCCTGAAGGAAGCGAGTTAACAAAATATCTTCTTGGGATATTGGCAGCACTATACCAAATGTTGATTGTAAATATTGTAAGAGCTGTTACATCCCAAAAACTTCTGCCTGGGGATTAGGAGAATGTAATTTTACTTTCTGTCAGTATTATTTAATAGGGTGAGCAAATGTCAGTTGTGTAAAATACAGCTTAATTAGTATGTTTAACATGTCTATGCATTGGTGGAAAAAAACTGTACCAGAGCATCAGCTATTTCTGTAATACAGATCAGATCCACACTATACTGTATTCTTAGCAAATAATGTATTCTCTTTTCAAATAGTTAAAAATTGTGTAATTCAAAATGAATGTCATTGAACTAAAGTACACTCGTGTATTTACTGCAACACTTTATGAAGAAGTTGAATATATGAAGAAGTTGAATATTTCCTGTTTTTGCCTTCAAAGTTTAGTGTTACAGTTGTTCCTCATGCTGCTGTTTAGTCAAAGTTGCTTTCAGTGTGGGTAACAGACCCTTTTTTTATGGTACTGTGGCAACAGATGTATTGTTTTAATATATTCTTTTAATTGATGGCACAAGTCTTTGCCAATGTTAGGAACATGTGTTTGAAATTTTCTCCCTGCCACTATTTCCTTCTTTTCTTACCATGTGTAAAGACAGGCAAAAATTGGACCAAAGTAACCCTGATCTATGCTGTATTAAAATACACTGACATTTAGCACAATATGTGCTGAATGTTCTTGTATACATCAGTTTATTTAGCTGATTTACAATGGATGTTAGTTTACTGCTGCAATTATTCAACATCTGTCATTTTTAAATATAATATGTGAAAATGTAGTTAACATTTTGTCATCAGCCCAATGTCTTTGTGGCTACACAGTAAAAGATATTCAGGCTTAAAATAAATGAAAATATACTGATTCTGAAGTAGAAATATTTCTAATCCTTTTGTTATATTTTTAATGCAGGTGGGGCATCAGTCCAGGAGAATGCCTGTCAGCTACACAAGTATCATGTACATCGCAATAATGTTCTAGGTATGCTGTACTTGCAGGTTATCAGAACTGTTAAGCACAAATCTAACACTAAAGCTCAAAATCCACATCAGAAAATTGTAATTCCATTCTAAAGAGATTTTTCATTACGTGATTCTAAAAACTAAAGCACATCCATTAGTTTTTATGACAGGTTATACAGAATTTGACTCGTGAAACAATGTGTGTATAGTGTATGTGGTGACTGATAGTGAGATATGAGTTAACAATGTGGCATTATATTATTTAATAAGTTATTTGTAAAAAAAAATGTATACCAGGATTAAGCCTAATGATTGTCTCTAACTGGATGTCCATAAATATGTTTATATGAATTATCTTACTTTAAATTGATCTGAATTTGTAAATACTTTGACATGTCCTATATCCTTGTAAAAAGAGATATACAGATGAATAAAGCTACTACTACTACTACTGCGTTTCCAATGTCAGAAGAAAATGCATATTTATTTGTTGCAAGAGACCAGTCGGGCAGAAGAAGACAAGTGGCAGAGTGTACCACTGTCGGTGACTGCTAGAGTTGCATCCATGTGCCACTGCCAAGACTGACTTAGCCAACTTGTAAAATGGTGGTGCTCCAGAAGCAGCATGAGGAGGGAAGAGTTGTTTAGATTCAAGAAAGAGTCTAGAGCTCAAAATTAAGATTTTAAAAGAGAAATTAAAAAAAAATTCGGAATAAAAACATTAATCCATATAAACGATTTTCATTTAATTCACACAAATTCCATTTTTAATTGCCAAAGACAACTGAAGTAATTAACAAATGTCTCTTTTGGCATGCTGTCCATTGTATTGTGCTTCCTGCGGTCTTTCATCTGCAATAGACATACCAATGGGCGCCTGAAAAACGGTTTTGAATGGAGGCAATACTTCGTTCATTTCTATTGTCATGTTGTGTAGTACAGCACTTTCAACAATGACTGCCTCTGCCCTTTCAGTCTGCAGTCTTATTCCATTGACTAGCACTGAAAACAGTGTCTTCCACACACCATACGACTACTCTACAACATTTCTTGTTCTTATATGTTGTTTATTCTCAGTTGGTGTCCTTGGATTGGTTAATGGAGGAGGGAGATAATTTGGCAATGCATAACCAGAATCTCTCAACACACGATTGCCCTTTTCACTACGTTAAAGATGAGCTTCCAGCCTAGAAGTATTGAGTGGTCTGATCATGTGCTGAACCTGGCCACCTACAGACAATGTCCAATATTTTTAAGTCTTAGGTTGCCACTGTTTGCACATTCAATGAAAAATGTCCTCTTCTGCATTGTCACCACCCGGGGACTTGATTCTAACGTGTGCAATCTATGGCATCGCTAACTCTGGGAAATGATGCTATTTTGAATAAATTCTCCTGCACTCTTGCGTGTTTGGAAATTTATGAATATTGGTGCTAGGTGAGCAGTGGACTTGGAGGCAATTATGATGATCCTACTGGCTGTCCCTTTGTCCATTCCAGTGAAGTCTCCAACAGATGCTAGGAAATAGCCTTAGGCAAAATAAATCAGGGTAAGCAGCAGTTGGCTCATTGGTGGGATGGAATCATTTTGGAAATAAAGAAAAGAATTAAACGGATTTGTGTAGCAATTGAGCTTGAATCTTAATACATAATTCATTATGAGTATGGTGTTTACAGCTTACTCTGAAGCCAAACACACATTCTTTAAGTTTTAAGCACACTCAGATTTAAGTTATCCATTCACACGCTTTTAATATGTCACAAAGAGCATAGAGGGTTATGGACCAAGTTATTAATGTGCAGGAGCAGACTCAGTAGGCTGCTTCTGGGAAAGTATACGAAAAACCAGTTTGAACTAGTGATAACCTGATAGTCATAAAAATTACTTAACAAATTTGTATGTATTAGGAAAACAAAATTTCTTTTTCAAAAAGCCAATGCCCTTCAACTACTCAGCTACTATTTTGAAATAAAGAATTAATGTAACTGTAGACAGATTACTATTGATTGTATAGGCCTCCTGACAAAATCAAAGGCTATTTAATACAAACAGTTTTTCAAAAGTCCACATATACAAGTAAACTGAAGGAGTAGTTGAGGTATTTTCATAATTTGGTATAAGGAAACTGTATTCTCAATGTCCTGTATAGTGTTAATATGTTGCATACTTTTGCACCACAATATGAACTATTGTTCTGAACCCTGCATAGGAGATAGTAATCTATTTGGAAATTATTTTTCTACTTTCAGTGTTGGGGCTTTGATGCTACAACTATGTACATTAAATAACTAGTTTCTTGTTCCGCTCTTATAAAATACATATGCCGTACAGCTGTTGCTAATATCTGAGAAATAGAAGAGTTGTCTGCTAGAGGTTTCTTTAAAAAACCTGATATTTGTGTTATTTCACTATGTTAAACTTATCTAGAGTAAGTGCTAATAATTTACATGTTTATGAGAATAATGCTATGTGGTGGACAGTTATGTTGCTCTGAAGCATTCAATAATAGATGCAACCATCCACCTTACAGCCCAGACCTGGCGCCAAGTGATTATCACCTCTTCATGCATTTGAAGAAATGGCTCGGGTCACAGCGGTTTGATGACGACGAAGAGCTCAAAGATGCGGTCACAGGCTGGCTCCAGGCACAAGCGGGTGATTTTTATGCAGAAGGAATTTCAAAGCTTGTGAAGAGATACGATAAGTGCCTCAATCGCTATGGAGACTATGTAGAAAAATAGTGCAAAGATGTAGTTGTGAGGTGTATATATTAAAATATTTTTATTTAACTTGGTGTATTTTTTTAAATCAACCGGAGGTTACTTTCTGAACGGCCCTCGTATTTTATGCTATTGATGTAATGTGTCTGAGTGAAACTGAGACACTGGTGTTTTATGAAAACATTTTGCAACATGAGAAATCATAATGTTTTTGTCAAACTGCAAAAGCTGTTAATACAACAACCACAACTGCTGTGGTTTTTCAATTTGGTAAGTCTATTATGTCACTGTCTGCTAAATAAAACAAACAGTTCGCTCCACTGCTGCTGCAGTTGTAACATATGCCAGATAAACAAGATTATTGTGGCATGAATCGTCATTTTACTCTCCAGTTAGGCGTTATGCAGGATTTGTACAATGCATTTCTAGAGCTATTCCGAGAATAGCACGTAACTGTCTGCTAACTGGTGATTGTACAACTGGCCCTTAACTGGGAATCAACAAGTGTTTGTGGGTTTGTGCAATGCAACACTGGGTAGTAGTGATGTAGAGTACAGTAATAATAAGAAGTATTTAAACTTAAAATGATACTCCAAGCAAATGTTACCTTTTTCAGTGTGTACACACAATGTCAAATCGGTGTAAGTGCTTTCAAAAAAATTATGTGTTAGAAGCAGAAGCATCTGATTTTGAAAATAAGTATGTTCTATGTACACCATAAATTTAATGACTCCAGCAGAGCACACACTCATTTGTAAATGATTTGTCTGGCACGTGGATACAATGAGATAGGTTTATATATACTGTGATGATGATTTGTAGGGATTTCATCAGGTGTTGGTTAAGTCTAGTATATATTGTAGCATTTTGAAGATGATGATTATTATGTGTTAGGGAACTTTATTCTGTAGGCCTACTGTTGTGTGTGATGTAGTATGTGTCATGTAGTATAAGTTTGTACCTAGAAAACCTCCGCTAATTTCAAGTTGCCACCACTCATACCTCACCTGTCTTTCTCTTTGCCTCTTCACTTCCACCTTGACTGACATCTCTGCCCAAACTCTTTGCCTTTACAAATGTCTGCTTGTGTCTGTGTATGTGCGGATGGATATGTGTGTGTGTGTGTGTGTGTGTGTGCGCGAGTGTATACCTGTCCTTTTTTTCCCCTAAGGTAAGTCTTTCCGCTCCCGGGATTGGAATGACTCCTTACCCTCTCCCTTAAAACCCACATCCTTTCATCTTTCCTTCTCCTTCCCTCTTTCCTGACGAAGCAACCAGGGGTTGCGAAAGCTCGAATTTTGTGTGTATGTTTGTGTTTGTTTGTGTGTCTATCGACCTGCCAGCGCTTTTGTTTGGTAAGTCTCATCATCTTTCTTTTTAGATATATTTTTCCCGTGTGGAATGTTTCCCTATATATATATATATATATATATATATATATATATATAATCTCTGAAGTAGTACAGTATACTAACTACACTGAATGAGTCTATAATAACACATATTTTTAGATAGAGAAAGTTCTAGAGCAGTTATTTTTGGAAAATGTGTGGGATAAAGTGAGATTGCTGACAAGTATTTTGTACCAACTGAGTAATTCTTGTAGGAAGTCTGGACTGCAGTATTTAAAGAGAGTAATGCTTAAGGAGGGATTGAGATGATGTTCGGTCAATAATGAAACCATAAAACTATGTTGGAGGCTCTTGGATCTGGTGGTATACTACATAATTTTGTTGATGTACAGAGTCATTCCATGTCAATTTGAACCAGTTTGATAAAATGTTCGAACTCATAGTTTCACATTTGGTAGAAATTTGGCACACCAATGATATCATTTGTGGAATGCTCATGTACAAAGTATAAGTTTCCTCTAAGAATTAGTTTCAGAATTATAGCTTGTGAAAGAAGGCGATGCAACCCAGATAAAGTATAGTGCATTTGACAACCAATCTTCAGAGCCAGCTTTAGGACTTAATAACTTAAGAAGTATTCCCCGCAGTTCAATGAAATTTTTACCACCTAAAACATACGCTTAAGGAATATGCTTAATGTATCATAAAACCAACAACATATTTCTGAGGGAAAATAAAAAAAAAATTCAAAATGTATTGAAAAATGTAACCTGTTAAAAGATATGTATTGTAGGTGCCTGCCATGCCAAATATAATTCACTCAAGAGGGGGATAATCAGTATATCTAGTAATCCTGATGTGGACTAAACATACATGCAACACAACATGTCCACATCTTTCATACATACTCAAACAATGGAAAATCCAGGATGGAATGTAACAATATCAGAGAAGGAAAGTTGCTACTCGCAATATAGCGGAGATGCTGAATTGCGATAGGCACAATAAAAAGATTCACTCAATTATAGCTTTCAGCCATTAAGGCCTTTGTCAGCAGTAGACACACATACACACACGCACACTCACGCAAATGCAACTTGCACGCTCATTTCCATTTCCATGACATATTTTGAAACGAGGCTGCCGCTCATAAATTCTGCAAAATACTGCAGTGATGGGCAGCTAGCCAGCACAAAAATTTTACAAATATCAAAAATTTCTGCATGGATTAACATGATTTTCAGATTCTTGCAGAATGGAATTTTTTCACAATAAGTCATGGTAAAAATGTATGTTACAGTATTGGTGCTATCGTTAAGCGCATGGCATTATGAACTAGTCTGTAGTACCCTACAGAAGGCCACACCTGTTATTAGCTGGATACAGAAAAATACCTCCAGTGTACAATCATTTTATGTTTCAAAAGATGAGGTCAGATCTGTCGAAGAGTTGCTAAAAAGCAGACTAGAAGACATGAAAACTATTACAATATTGTGCAGATGAGCAGACTGTCTAGTTAACTTGTACCTGACCATGGATTCAGAAGCAAAAGTGGCAACATGCAACCAGGTTGCTATTTATGATCAAAAATGTTACTTAGGATGTGTCGCAGACTGCTGCAAAGCAGGTGAGGTATTAGGGAACGTCTTGGGACCAGCAGAATCAGCAATATAATTTCACTAGCCACATTTGACACACACATTGGATTTCTTTTGAACGTAGTGCTGTGACTGTTACAGTTCCTACAATTGTGTCAGGAAGACAGTTCAATTTGCCACTCAATGTACAGAGTACAGTAGCTACAGCATGGGAAAATTTCTGCTCTAAGCATAAGCAACTGTTTTTTTGACAGTTATGGTGCATTAAATGTTAATGATAGGTTGTGCTAATCTACCTATATGTTGTTGCTTAGTGTGTGTGTGTGTGTGTGTGTGTGGAGGGGGGGGGGGGGGAGAATAAGAAGAGGAAGCAGAGTTTAAGATACACTTTTTTCGAAAGTGTGTTCTGCAACAATGGCCATGTCACCAAATACACCTCTGTCAAATTTCGTTGTACACAAACACCTTGCACACATGTAAACAGTGTGTTAGATCATTGATTCATAGCAATTTATGTGAAGGATGTTAACACTGGTAATATTTCACGTAATTTACATCATTTCGTGAAGTACAGAGCTTCGTACTCGTTTGATGTTACTGAATTTCTACAGTGAAAAGGCATATTTTCGACAATGAGACGCATATATCTTGGAGGATTTTAAAGTCTGACATGTGCTAAAATAAAGTCTTTAGCTGTACCACTTGAAAAGGCACAAAGGCCAAAATTGCAAGTGTGAAATAAGTAAGTTCTGCAGTCAAAGCAGAATATGAGACTATTAAAAAGTATAATTAATGCATTAATATGTAGGCCTAACAAAGAGGGTGTAAAAATTTCCCCATGTTAATTCATGGTAAACCTAGCTAATTCCAATGTCAAGGAAGTAAGTGAACTGCAAAGCACCCTCAACTTACATACAACAGTCATATTACACTCATGGCATATACTGTTACAACTGTTGATCTATACCTTTGTGAAACCACCACCACCACCACCAACATAAGTTTATAAATTTGACAATATACCTGAAATGATTTATATCATAAATGCAGATGGTGAATTTTATATAACACTGTCAAATGAAGATTATATAATATGACTAGTCCAGAATAAGCTACAAAACTTAACAATTATTCAGGGTTACACATTGACACTTACATGAATGAAATACCCTTGTAAAGAATACTCGAAAGAATGAAACTGTCTGCATTTTATCAATAGTAACTACAACTCATATATTTTCTAGATGACAAAATGACTAATAATCAAAATACATGATCATGCTGATGATAGCATACATGTGGAAGGCATTACCATGCCATGTATCTGAAAGTTTTACCTTACATAAAGTAAATTACGTACACTATTATTCTGTGACTTACAATAGATGAGTTGAAAATATGCCAGTATTAATTTTAATAAGTAATACATATAATTATGGTACTACTTTATCTTGTAAAACTTTGGTTCATGTCCCATGACAGAACAAGCTGTGAATTTACAACAGACCCAGTCATTACTCGGAGCTATTCAGAGCCGTACAGTACGATACAGTGGTGCAGTACTGGTACAGTTCCAAAGAACGCACTGACATGCACCTCGTGTATGGGGAAGTACGTTGCAATGATTTCAGTGCTGAAAGGCTGTACAGGGAACAATTTCCTAACAGGCGTCATACATCATGACGAAGGTTTATTTCCTCGATTGACGAATGCAGATACTGGTTCAACAGAAAGAAGAAACGAGGGATCTGGTAACACGAGGACCACACACCCATCTGGTTTTGAAGAGAAGGTGATGGAACATGTTGCAGCAGATGCCACTACAAGTACTCATCGTATTGCATGTGAAACACGTGCTGCACATAGTAGCGTTTGGTTAGTACTCTTCAAACAACAGTTACAACCATATCACACACAAGAAGTCCATGGAATGCTTGTGACTGACTTTGCACCAAGGGTCACATTGTGTCAGCATTTGCTCCAATGTGGATTGATCAACCAGATTTCCTCCAAATCATGCTATTTATTGATGTAGCATCATTTAATCGTGGTGATATTTTGAACAGCAGGAATAGCCATGTGTGGGATGAGGAAAACCCTCATGCTGTAGTAGAGTCACACCATCAATTTCATTTAGCTGTGAACATCTGGACTGGTGTTGTATGCGACAATCTGACTGGGCCATATCTTCTACCTGGCCATCTGAATGACCACCTGTACTTGAGGTTCGTGCAAAGAGTTCTACCTGAGTTGGTGAAAGCACCCTTGGCTGTGCATGAGAAGATGTGGGCAGAATATAACGGTGCACTACCTCACTTCAGTATGGATGCCTACAACCATCTCACTGCTGCATTTCCTGGTTGCTGGATTGGAAGGGGAGGTCCTATTCATTTATGGCTTGTGAAATCACCTGACCTGAATCCCCTTGATTACTTTTCTGTGGGGATACGTAGAGTCACTTGGGCAAGAGACCCCAGTGGTTATGGAGATGGAATTAGTTGCCAGAATTGTAGCTGCCTGTTATGTGATTCAAAACATACCAGACATATTTGTTATGGTGTGTCAGAATCTGGTTTGCTGATGTCATGCTTGTGTTGAGTTTAACAGCCATTAGTTTCAGCATATTTTGCAACATACAGTACAAATGGTACGTTCATTGTGTCAATGATAGTATTTACTGTAACTAATGTAAATAAAAAAGAACACAGTAGTGTGATTTTATTCTTGGATTCTCCAACCCCACATTCCCTACCTCAAACTGTTCAGCTGAGCACCCTCTATGTCCTATTAGATTTTTTCATGGTCTTACAGGAACACCCTGTATGGCACTGAGTTTCGCAAGATACTTGCGTTAGCTGATAATATAATCACCTAGCACTTTTGAATATTAATTGCATGACATTAAAAATTGTCAGACTGGATTATGAATTGATGCAATATAATTAACTGATCATAATTATCACAACTTTGCTACACAAAGGCATCATAATTATTGTTTAAGATACGTCTATTCTGGTAAACGCAAGCTGCAACAAAGAGTCATCCATAATTCATAAGTGCGGTGTTCTGAGGGGGGGGGGGAAGATTGTAAAGTAGCAGCACGAGATGACATGGATCAAAAACTGCAGTTCCAATCATTTTGATGAGTATGGAAAAAACTATGTGCCAGGCCAAGACGCGAACTTGGGACCTCTGCGTTTCATGGGCGAGTCCTCTATTGACTGAGCTACCCAAGCGTGACATGACACGTCTCACACCTTTACCTCATCTGCTATGTAACTTCACAGAAGGAACCAAAGCTTGTAAAGTAGGAGGTGAGGTACTGACAGAAGTAAAGCTATGAGGTTGGGTGGGGAGCTGTGCTTGGGTAGCTCAGTTAGTAGAGCACTTGCTCCTGAAAGGTAAACATCCCAAGTTTTAATCACAGTCTGGTACACAGGTTTTATCTGCCAGGAAGTTTCATATCAGCACACATTCTGCTGCAGAGTGAAAATTTTGTTTTATGCAAAAATAATTTAAGAAATTGGATGGCATGTGATTTATTGTTACTGCATTTACAAATGTTAGGATACAAGAGATACATAATAATAATTCCCAGCAATATGAGGGGTTAGTAATCATGATTCACAGCCCTTGGTGAGTAGTAGGGGAGAGGGTAATTGCACATTCATTGTTTCTCAGTTAACAAGACATACTGAAGTTTCACATATGTAAAGTAAAAATTGGATACCAGTTTCATATTTAGTGCTTAAAAATTAACAATAGAATCTTCAAACCAAAAAATGAGTCAACAGTAAAACACTAAACAAACAATCTAAATCACAGAAACCTCCAGCCTGCATCAGAGTCTTTATCTTTATCTGTATCTGGTTCTGCCAGTGCATAACACACTGTTTCATTGCTCAACAAACTGCACAATATTCGTGATACTCTGTCTCTCAATACGCCTTGAGGACTTACATATTTACTGCAGGTCAGCCCTTTCTTATGAAGGTTACTTCACTGAAGGTTCTTTCTAATTCTTATAAACACTGAAAGGGGTTTGTCTATTTTACAGTGGAATAGGCAAACATTGTGTACTGGAATTGTAGCCATATCTTTCTGGTCATTTGTAAGTAGTAGTAGCAATAGTAGTTTTATTCATCCACAGATCACCATCACAAGGATAGTAGACGTGTCTTGGTAACCAGTTGAAACTATTATTGCCTATAGAGGATCTAGGTCAGTTTTGCCAATTTTCAAAGGGCAGATATGCTACAGTGTGTTAATTTTGTCAATTCTCCTCTCTTATCATCCTTAAAGCACTATAGATGTCTTTAGCAGTTCTCTGAGTTACAAGGAAAATTACCTTTGTTTCTCTGTAGTATTTCTTCCTCTTTTCCTTATATGGAATACTGTATTTGCTTGCCCCAACTTGCAGTTTTGATAACAGTGGGCACATATAAGTGTTGACCACTTCCAGTCCTCAGCCAGGACTGAGCTGCTGCTCAGGCACCTGCTTTGAATCACAGAGATGCATCTTTTCAGGTGTATTTGGTGCTCAAGCACCATTGTTTACAAGACAATTGATATATAAAAATCAGTACTGGGTCAAGAAGAAAAATAAAGTGAAAGTGAAAGGCATTGCTTCCCACATTGTCCTTGTGTTTTTGCAGGTGGTATTTTGAATTTTTCTCCTATAGTCATGGTACTGGATGGCTTACCATACATAGTATACCTTCAGTTTACTTCTTGTATTAATTATATTGCATATCACCCAGGTTTTCTTTTCCACAGAAATTTTTACTAAAGGGCAGGATGTAACATTATAACTACAGTCAATTAAAGTAAAAAAACAACAGCCAGATGATGGGAGCTGATCTCATGCTTATCTGCTAGATTTGTAAATTCTGGCTACAAATTGTGTACAGATTAATTTTAATGTAAGATATTCACAATTTTAGCTTGTTGATTGTATTTGTATTTTAATTTGAGATGCCCAGATGTCTGTATGGTAATATATTGGGTGTAATAGGTATAAGTGCAGATATTTATATTGGTGACAGAGAATGGTGTACTGAACAACTTCATATCAATATTTCTGCAGACTGTTAATTATAGCAATAGCAAGTCATATACACTTGTTTTGGGGTTGGGTAGTACCTCCAATTACATGTGGCAAGAGCAAGCCACAATTGGTTATTTTCACTTTGGCAGTAAATCAGGTGTCAAAGGGTGATTGCGCGGATGCAGAACATTTAATCTATACTGGCAGGTGTAATGCAGTTAGTGGTGCAGTTATAACTATGTAGAAAATGTCAAGTGGTAAATTATGTGACTTGTCTGTGGGAAGACTGTTCAACACAGAAAAAAAAAAAAACCAACACAGTCACATGTGCACAAATTATGGTACCACATATAAAAATATCTGCATTTTACCCATTACTCCTGTGTAATCACATTTCAGGACTGCATGATGATTATTGTAAGTCAAAGGGCAGGTGAGAAAATTTTGAATTAACTTATCTCTGTATTCATAGCGTGTAGGCTTTCACGGCCGGCATCTTCAGTAATTAAAACTTCCGGGCTAAGAGGCTGTGGTCCAATAGAAGAAATACTTCTCCCTGACGTTTCGTTGCCAGCTGCAGGCAACATCATCTGAGGTGAGTCTACGACTGGCTGCTAGGCCATTGAGGTCCTGTTTATATAGAGCGTGTAGAGGGCGCCACCACTCTTCACGTGTTGTCAACAGTAAAACTATCTCTGGCTGGCGTCATTACTCTCGATCGAAGGTAATGGATTGTCACATCTTTGGTACAAAGTCGAT
The DNA here is from genome assembly GCF_023864275.1 of Schistocerca cancellata. Classification (NCBI taxonomy): domain Eukaryota; kingdom Metazoa; phylum Arthropoda; class Insecta; order Orthoptera; family Acrididae; genus Schistocerca; species Schistocerca cancellata. The sequence goes on from NC_064632.1 coordinate 312,455,820, forward strand.
CTTATCTAACTTCAAGCCTTCTTCTTTCCTGTTAAAATTATTGTGGTGTTTAAAAATCTCTACAGCCTCTCTATACATAAGTGCATAGAGCGTGCTAGCTAAGACATCGCATTAGTATGCACGTATGTATAGAGAGGCTGTAGAGATTTTTAAACACCACAATAATTTTAACAGGAAAGAAGAAGGCTTGAAGTTAGATAATATATGGCAATCGACTTTGTACCAAAGATGTGACAATCAATTACCTTCGATTGAGAGTAATGACACCAGCCAGAGATAGTTTTACTGTTGACAACACGTGACGAGTGGTGGCGCCCTCTACACGCTCTATATAAACAGAACCTCCACGGCCTAGCAGCCAGTCGTAGACTCACCTCAGATGATGTTGCCCGCAGCTGGCAACAAAACGTCAGGGAGAAGTATTTCTACTATTGGACCACGGCCTCTTACCCCGGAAGTTTTAATTACTGTTATCTCTGTATGCTGATACAGTATGAAGGAATGTATATAGGTAAATTCATACACTAAATGTAATAAATGAGTGTAATTTATCTGCAACTTTTGTAAAATCTAGCTACAAACTGTGTACATATTAACTTTGATTTAAGATGTTTATATTTTCATCTTGTTAACTTGAATTCATTTTTAATTTTAAAATGGCCAACTGTCTGTCTTGTAAATGCCACTTATATCCTATATCTAACACTACTATCGACAGTGATCAAAAGGATGAAAAATAATAAGTAAATGTGGCAGGCTCCAGAGGCTTACAACCAATCTTATAATTAGATATTATCAGCTTCTATTTCTGAAGTACAGGTATTATTTTGCATTTATCCATATTTGAAGAGATGGGATATGTAATACATTTAGTGTATACATGGTCCAAGTGAGTGTATGTTTTTTTACAGTCATCTATCAGCTATATTTTTCTGTAGACAATAGCATCATCAGCAAACTATCTGATACAACTGCTGACTTTATCTGATAAATTCTGTATGTATACTGAGAACATTAACAGTCCCAACCTGTTGCTTAGGGCACACCTCATTTTAATTTCGTGTCTGTTGAACATTTGCCATCTAGTATAGTGTACCAAGTTCTATTGGTGAACAATGTGGTGCAGATTTTGGAACCTGATGAAATTCAGGTAAACAGAATGTTCATTTTCATTTGCATCTCCTATTAGCAAGGTACCATGTTTAGAAAAGGGTGTCGTTTTTGATGTTTCTGGAGTTTACTGAACCCATGCTGACTTCTTGAGAGGCTCTTCTTTTCCTCCAGGAAATCATAATGTTTGAGCTCACATCCTGAATCCAAGAGATACTGTTTTAATGAGCATGCGTCTTTTAATCTCTTAATAAACATCCCACTTCCAGTAAATATAGTGCATCTTCTTTCTTCTTCTTTCAAAAGGCTAAGTCTTGTCTCTGCAGCCACAGCTTCCTCTCTTCAGTGGTCTTATTCAGCTTCATGTATGAACAACATCTCAGCTCATTGATCATATTTTTTAAGTAAGATATTCTCGGTCAGCCTATCATTTTCTTGCCTATGATCTTGCCTTTGAAAATATTTTATAAAAGATTATCATGACTAATTCAGTGTCCAGTGACTTTTGCTTCACATTAGCCTATAATTTTAAGTAGTTTTTTTGTCTCTCCTATTTCTTGCAGAACCTTCTTATTCAGTTTTCTTTTTCCAGCAAGTTCTTGTAATTCTCCTCCAGGACCACATTTCTGCAGCTTTGTGATGAGCTTTGTCCTGCTTTGCCAGTGTCCAGCTATTGCTGCTGTATGTCAGGCCACTCAATACAAAAGTATATTAATCTTTTCTTAGAGTGGAAGCTGATGTGCGTGTTCAGTTGGAGGGGGTTCTTATTTCAGTGGGACTCTTGGTCAGTGCTATGCTTCTCTTGATTTTCTTGAGATGTCCATTGTTTGCCTCCATATTGCTACCAAGATAATGAAATTCAGTTACTTCCTCGAGTTACTGACCATTCTTATGTCAGTCTTACGTCCACCTCATTTCTTGTCTGCAACCATGACTTTTGTCTTCCAGGGATTTATTTTTATTTTCAGTTTTGTTTTCTCTTAATTTATGACCACAAGCATTATATTTATTTCCTTTTATGAGTCTGCCACTGCTGCAACGTCTTTAGCAAATCTGATGCAGTGTAGACAAAAAAAAAAAAATTACAGTATGAAGTTCTGAGTTCTTCTACGTACATATTGATGAAAACTCAAAGCAGAAAAACCACATTGCAGTCCTGCTAAAATGTTTAGGTTCAGCTACTTTTGCCATAAGAATAATTGTCAACTTTTAGGTCACATAAATCTGTGTATTTATATTTACTGAGTCCTATAGTGTAATATTCAGAGTTAATGTATCACTTAGACAAAAAGTATTTTATATTCATTGCATAAATGAAACTAATTAGAACAACATGTGACATTCACACACTTACATCATCTTCCAGGCATCTACCTCAAGTATATTTATTCACTCATGAAATTTATGGTCAGCATTCCAGTGAGAGCAATAGAGATATTCACAAATACAATCCTAAGTATTCTCAGGATCTGACCTATGCAGAGGCTGGGAACGACTCATGTTAATTATGTGATGAATGACAAAACAGTTTTGAAATTTCATTACAAATGGCTCTGGGTGCATTTGCTACTAGTCTGTAACCATTACATGTTCTAGCTTATTGCAGACTGATATGGAATTGATATGTCTATCTGATAGGGCAAGAAGTGAGTTCAATTTGTGAATTCTTTTTCTCTTTGTGTGTCCACATGTGGATTAATGTTGTTTCTGCTGAATAAATTCATCTTTACAACAGAGGGATTCTTAAATAGAAAGAAATAGACAGTTATAAATGGCCATCTGTAATCATACAAATATTATTTTTAATCATCAGTGCAATTGTTTGTTCAACTAACTCATTCCATATCATAACATTTATTGTGAATATAATCTACATCTATGTACGTACTACGCAAGGCACCATATGGTGCGTGCAGAGAGAGGATACTTTGCACCACTACTAATCACTTCCTTTCTCATTCCACACACAGATAGAGCAAGGGAAAAATGACTGTCTATATGCAACTGTACGAGCTCTTATCCCTCTATTCATACCTTCATGGTCCTTAGGCAAAATGTATGTTGGTGGCAGCAAAATTATTCTGCAGTCATTCTCAAATGCTGGATCTCTAAATTTTCACAATAATGTTCCTCAAAAAGAATGTCACCTTGCTTCCAGCGACTTCCATTTGAGTTCCCGAAGCACCTCCGTCAACCTGCCGCGGAATAATTTCATTGTCTTCCTTTAATATGATGTGGTGCAGATGCCAAGCATTTGGTGTCCTATATGCAGTCTCCTTTACAGATGAACCACACTTTCCCCAAAATTCTCCAAATTAACCAAAGTAGACCATTCACCTTCCCTACTACTGTTCTTGCATGCTGATTCTATTTCATATTGCTTTGCAGTTTATGCCTTGATATTTATACAGTGTGACTGTGTCAAGCAGCACATTCCTGATGCTTTATTCATGCATTTTGGGTTTGTTATTCCTACTCATCTACATTAACTTATGTTTTTTACATTCATTGCTAGATGCCATTCATCAAACCAATTATAAATTTTGTTTAAGTTACCTAGTAACCTTGTACAGTCACTCAACAATGACAGCAGTATACAGCTGCAGATTGCTGCTCACCCTGTCCATCATATCTTTGTGTATATAGACAATAATATTACTCATATCGCACTTCCCTGTGGCCCTTCAGACAATGTCCTTTTCTCTGATGAACACTCGTCATCGAGGACAACTTACTGGCTCCTATTACTTAAGAAGTCTTTGAGCCACTCACATATCTGGGAACCTATTCTGTATGCTTACTTCTTCATTTACAGTCAGCAGTGTGGCTTGCGTCATGTCAAATGCTGTACGTAAATCTGCAAATGTGGAATCCACCTATTGCCCTTCATCCATAGTTCAATGTGATGCATTCTAATACCATGCTGATTTGTGGACATAAAATTTTCCCTCTCAAGGAAGTTTATTGTATTCAGACTGAAAATGTGTCCAGGGATTCTGCAGCAAACCAATGTTAAGGATATTGTTCCTTAATTTTGCAAGTCAGTTCTTTTATCCTCCTTATATACAGGAGTCACTGGAGCTTTTTTCCAGTAACTTGGAACTTTGTGCTGGGTGAGGGATTCACAATAAATGCCAGCTAAGTATGCAGCCAGTGCTGTAGAGTACTCTTTGTAGTAAAACTGAACTGGGATTCTATCAAGACCTGGAGACTTATTTCCTTTCAACTCTTTCAGTTGTTTCTTTATGCCAGGGATGTTTACTACTATATCCTCCATATGGGAGTCTGTGTGATGGTCAAACAATAGTATTTGTGTACGATTCTCCTGCTTGAACTTTTCCCGAAGTGTGAATTTTAAAACTGGCTTTATGTTTGTTATTTTCTACTGCCATCCCAGACTGGTTAATGAGTAACTGGATAGAAGTCTTAGACCCACTTAGCAATTTTACGTAGGACCGTAATTTTCTCGGGTTCTTGGCAAGATCTTTTGGTAAGGTATGATAGTGGTAGTTGTTGCAAGCTTTGCTCATTGTTCTTTTTACGGACACACAAATTTCTATTAACTTTTGCCTGACATCATTGGTGGGCACTATTTTGAACTAAGGGTGCAACAGTCTTTGCTTCCTCAGCATTCTTCAAATTTTTTTGTTAAACCACAGTGGGTCTTTAAAAATCCTTGAATCCACCTGCTCAGTACATGCTTCTCTAGAGTGTGATTTACGAATTTAAACTTTGCCCATAGTTTCTATACATACAACATATTGGAAATTATATCAATTCAATGTCTAAGTGGGATGTTAACAACATTCTATCAGCTCTTCCTAGCAAAAATACACTCCTGTCCTTATTGACTGTTTTATTATTTTTAAGTACCAAAGTCACTATGACGACATCATGGTCACTTACGCCTGTCTCTTTACTGACACTGTTGATTAGGGCAAGCCTGCCTGTAGTTACAAGGTCTGAAATATTTCCATTTCGTATGGGCTACTGAACTGGCTGCTCAAGACAGTTTTCGGAAAACATATACAAAAGTACTTTCCAAACTGTTTGTCTGTTAAACATGTAACTAATTAACTGACTAACTAACAAAAACAGTTTATCTTTTCCAGCCACACAGTACTATTAATTATGCAAACCTTTCTTACGAATGCAGGAGTTGCTATTAATTTATCTTCATCAACTTCTCTATATTCTCCTTGTGAAATGTAGCTATGTGGGGTTAGCTCCATTTACTACAATCCAACTGCTTCAGTATCTATTCTTTTCTTTTTTTCCACTATGTGTATAATTAATATGCTGTAGTTATGTGAAATATCCAGTTTCTTGTTCAAGCTGATGTTCACAAAACTTCATTATTCACTAAGTAATTTCATTATTTGGAACAACAGAATAATTAGTTTATCAAAAAATAATTTATGTAAAATAATGGAAAGTATAGGATGGAGTATCAATAACATTATGAAATGATAGAGTGCTACTCATTGTAGAGATGTCATGTTGAGTTGCAGATAGGCACAACAAAAAATCTGTGACACATTGAGCTTTTGACAAAGCCTTCTTCAGCAAAGCAAAAACACCCATGTTCACACACGCAAGCATATATGACTGACCACTATCTCCGGCCACTCTGGCCGGAATGCAACTGTCATGTTGAATTAAAGCAGCCACCAGGAATGAGGCAGGGAATGGGAAGGGATAGCTGGGTATGACTGGGGGGGGGGGGGGGGGGGGGGGATAAATCAGCACTGTCTGGTGGGGTGTGTAGGAACTAGATGATGGTAGGGCAAGGGTGTCAGGCACAGTGCTGAGAGACTGTGGGGATGGAGGGGAGAGGGGGGCGCCAGAGCAGGAAAGGGGAAAAGACTGCTGGGTGTATCGGCAGTGAGCAGTGCACAATGAGGGTGAGGGGATGTGAAATTCGAGAAGGTGATAGGACAGAGGGGATGGAAACTGATGGGTGGAGGGTGTGAGGACAGTAAGTTGCCATAGGTTGAGGGCGAGATTACTTTGGAATTGGAGAATGTGCTTTAAGGATAATTCTTTTCTGAATCATGTAGTAGGAGTTATCCTTACCAAATATTCTCTGCACCCTAAATTATCCTGGTCTCAGCCTATAGTAACTTAATGTCCTCATACCCTCTACCCAACCATCCTATCACCTCCTCTCAGTAATGTTCCCTTACCCTCATTGTGTGCCACTCGCTGCCAAAGCACCCACTTGGCTTTTGCTCTTCTTTGCCCCTTCTCCACTCCTCATTTCTCCTCTTCTCTTCCCACAGCCTCTTGACGGTGCACTTGACATTCTTGTCATGTTGTCATCTAGAGCCTGCATGCTCTGCTAGACAGCGTTGACTTCTCCCCCCCCCCCCCCCCTCTCCTCCCAATTGTACCCTGCTATGTGGCCCCCATCCCTGCCCCACTCCAAACCGCTGCTTTCATTCGATGCACCTGTTGCGTTCTGGCTGGAGTGGCTGCAGGTAGCGGTCGATTGTGTGCATGAGGTTTGCTTCCTTGTGTGTGTGTGTGTGTGTGTGTGTGTGTGTGTGTGTGTGAGAGAGAGAGAGAGAGAGAGAGAGAGAGAGAGAGAGAGAGAGCGCACACACACACACACACACACGTTCTTTCTTTTCTGAAGAAGGCTTTGGATGAAAGCTTAATATACACTCCTGGAAATGGAAAAAAGAACACATTGACACCGGTGTGTCAGACCCACCATACTTGCTCCGGACACTGCGAGAGGGCTGTACAAGCAATGATCACACGCACGGCACAGCGGACACACCAGGAACCGTGGTGTTGGCCGTCGAATGGCGCTAGCTGCGCAGCATTTGTGCACCGCCGCCGTCAGTGTCAGCCAGTTTGCCGTGGCGTACGGAGCTCCATCGCAGTCTTTAACATTGGTAGCATGCCGCGACAGCGTGGACGTGAACCGTATGTGCAGTTGACGGACTTTGAGCGAGGGCGTATAGTGGGCATGCGGGAGGCCGGGTGGACGTACCGCCGAATTGCTCAACACGTGGGGCGTGAGGTCTCCACAGTACATCGATGTTGTCGCCAGTGGTCGGCGGAAGGTGCACGTGCCCGTCGACCTGGGACCGGACCGCAGCGACGCACGGATGCACGCCAAGACCGTAGGATCCTACGCAGTGCCGTAGGGGACCGCACCGCCACTTCCCAGCAAATTAGGGACACTGTTGCTCCTGGGGTATCGGCGAGGACCATTCGCAACCGTCTCCATGAAGCTGGGCTACGGTCCCGCACACCGTTAGGCCGTCTTCCGCTCACGCCCCAACATCGTGCAGCCCGCCTCCAGTGGTGTCGCGACAGGCGTGAATGGAGGGACGAATGGAGACGTGTCGTCTTCAGCGATGAGAGTCGCTTCTGCCTTGGTGCCAATGATGGTCGTATGTGTGTTTGGCGCCATGCAGGTGAGCGCCACAATCAGGACTGCATACGACCGAGGCACACAGGGCCAACACCCGGCACCATGGTGTGGGGAGCGATCTCCTACACTGGCCGTACACCACTGGTGATCATCGAGGGGACACTGAATAGTGCACGGTATATCCAAACCGTCATCGAACCCATCGTTCTACCATTCCTAGACCGGCAAGGGAACTTGCTGTTCCAACAGGACAATGCACGTCCGCATGTATCCCGTGCCACCCAACGTGCTCTAGAAGGTGTAAGTCAACTACCCTGGCCAGCAAGATCTCCGGATCTGTCCCCCATTGAGCATGTTTGGGACTGGATGAAGCGTCGTCTCACGCGGTCTGCACGTCCAGCACGAACGCTGGTCCAACTGAGGCGCCAGGTGGAAATGGCATGGCAAGCCGTTCCACAGGACTACATCCAGCATCTCTATGATCGTCTCCATGGGAGAGTAGCAGCCTGCATTGCTGCGAAAGGTGGATATACACTGTACTAGTGCCGACATTGTGCATGCTCTGTTGCCTGTGTCTATGTGCCTGTGGTTCTGTCAGTGTGATCATGTGATGTATCTGACCCCAGGAATGTGTCAATAAAGTTTCCCCTTCCTGGGACAATGAATTCACGGTGTTCTTATTTCAATTTCCAGGAGTGTATTTCTTTTTTTGTGCTCATCATGTCATCTTTATGGTAAGTACCCATCTGTCCTTTTCATAATAATGTTAGTTTAGTTAAAATATTATTAAGCATTTTTTTATCTCTATGGAACGTTTTGTTCCTCTTTCCAGTAGACATCTTACTTTTACAAAAATTTCTTATTTCAAAATTGCAGAACCTTTGATTTATATCTGGTGATAATTTGTAAAATCCACTGCAGACATAGTGTTATAGCTCTGTTGATTACAAAACTGCTCACCTGTGCTAGTATAACATGTAAGTTTGCTAATTATTGGATTCAGAAAATATCATGTACAGGAAGTGTGAATCTCCATTGAAGTATGCATTGTTTTCATAACATAGTTCTTATAATTTTGTTAATTCTGTCATTATCCAACCTGTAGTTTGTGGTGGTATACATTTTTCATTTAGAAATACACGTTTCATCTCTTCCTCAGAATCAGATAAAAAGTAATAGTGTATAAAATGTTATTTAGTTAGTTAGTATGGGGAGGACCTCATATTGTGTGTGTGTTAGTTTCATTGCTGCACAGAGTTGGAGTGAGGTGTGAGTGCAGAACATCACCAAGGTACAACAGTGACTGAGCTTCTCCACATGCTGTGAAGGTCTGCTTAGCTTCAGTATCATGGCTGGGCAGTGTTTTTGAAGGTAGAGAACAAGAGGCATTGCCTGCAGTGACAATACCCAGAAAGAGATGAAAATACTTGAAGTAAAATGCCATTACATTCTGTCTGTTCTGAGATTTTTGTTGGAGATGTTGTTCTGATTAATAAGAGTCTGTGACCCAGTGTTGTAATTGTTTTATAAAAACAACAAATTACAGAAGAATACTGTAGAAACTACAGCCCTTGATCCTCTGCAGGTGGAGAAGGTGTCACATGGTACAACGAATGGCACTGAATAGCAGGTCTACAGCTTCAACAAATTATGACTGTAAGAAAATTATCAAGGTAAAAGTTATCACAAAAAGCATTAGGGTGGCAGATCAGTAATGAACTTGTTGACTCAGTTACATCTCATAACTTGAGCTGTAACACTTCAAGTTAAACAGACTTAATACTGTATCCTCTAAATTGGTCTCATTTTTGTCAATAACCAACAAGTATCTCCATATTTTGAAATTTAATCTAATGCACATCTCTAAATGTGACTAATGAACAATGCTCAGTTGGTCTGCATTTGGTATTCATTTTAGTAACATCATATAGTCACCTGTGTTATGAGTCAATAAGAGTTTTCCTCAAAAAATGAACAATTCTGCTCCAGTTATGCAGTCAGTCAATAATGTAAACTTAATAGTTTTCATGTGACTGTAACTAATGCAGTCTTGTACCTGTCATTTAAAACTTATTATATAAACAGTTTCCAGCAAAGTAACCAGACACTGGGAAGTAGCAGTGAGACCACTGAGGTAAATCCAGGTTGGTAATGCTCCACTCTGTAATGTAACACAATATCTGTTTTTGCAACATTCTCTGCATGTGGAACTTTCCCACATTTTATTAAGTTGCCTGATATATGCACTGTGTTATCAAAAGTATCCTGACATCCCTATGTAATGCTGAATTAACCACTAAATGTCACATGAAGTGGAGGTGGGGAATGTTGCATTGTCAATAGAAAAACAATAACAGCAGAACCAATATATCAGGAGAGCTCTGTGACTTCAAACATTAGCTGAGTAATATATTCATCAGGAACATTTCAGCTCTTCTAAAGCTGAACAAATCAACTAACTGTTGGTGATGTGACTGTGAACAGGAAATGTGAAAGTTCAACCATAGCTAATAAACCAAGATCTGGTAGACCTCATGTACTGTTAAACAAGAATCATTGAACACTGCCAAGGGTGGCTGTAAAAAATCAAATGAAATCAGCAGAAGGAATCACTTGTGAATTCCAGAGTGCTACCAGCAGACTACCTAGCACAATGACTGAGTAGGGAGTTGAAAAGAATAGGTTTGGGTTTGGCAAATGCTCTTGAGAACTTTACCAGCTGGCATATGAAGTGTCAACAGTGAAGTGCGGAGGAGATGGTTTTATGGCATGAGAGCTGTTTTTTTGCAGTCATGGAATGATCACCTTATTGAACTTAGGAAAATGGTAAATGCAGAAGAATGAGAACAAATTTTACAGTATTATGTACTGTGTAAGGTAGAGGAACAGTTCAGAGATGATTACTGTTTGTATCAACATGGCATTGTACCCTCTCATGAAGCAGTATCTGTTAGGCAAAGGTTTGTAGGCAGTATCACTTCTGAAACAGACTGGTCTGCCCAGGGTCCAAACTTGAAACCAGTGGAACTCCTTTGGGATGAGTTAGAATGTTGATTTGTCTCCAGACCCCAGCATCCAACAGACACAACCCACTCCTGCTTGTACACTCCTGGAGTATACAGTGTTCAAATAACTTATCGTTGACAACTGCCGAGAGCACACCCTGCCATTTTCAAAGCATAACTGCAGCAAGTAAACACTGTGCAAGGGAATTTAAAGCCTGGGTTTGCAGAGAAACTATCTCTCTCTCTCTCTCTCTCTCTCTCTCTCTCTCTCTCTCACACACACACACACACACACACACACACACACACACACACGCACACATTTACTCTGTAAGCACTAGCACCATCACACAAACCACAGATGACCGACTGTCATGTGACTTCCACCTACTTTTTATTTGCTGACCAGTAGTACAAGCAGATAGAGAGAGTTGCAATTTCCAGAATGTCCACAGAAAATGTGTTATAAATAAATAAAAGCAAAATACTTCTGGAAGAACTATTCTTTTAATTGCAGTAAGCTAAAAATGATAATAACAGCTGTCACAGCAGATAGATGTGCAAAAAAGCAGAATATAATCAGTATGACTAAATAGTCAATGTAGTATGAAGGTGTGCTGAAAAGTAACACTTCTGAATTTTTATTCTGTACTCAGTATCAGTCCAATATCAGTTGAGGTATTACATGGCATGCATATTACTCAGTTGGCGTTCCTTCTGATGTAGCTAGAGGACTCTGAATTGTAATGTGTATCATGGCAGTGTGTAACATAACTATGTCAGTGCATGAAAAAACTACATGCTGTAATCGAGTGTTTGGCTGTAGAAAATTTCATGCACACACAGAGAACCCTTTCATTCAGCATGACAATGCCAGAGCACACGTGAGGGCTGTGAAACCTGCAACAACCTGGTGCTTTAACAAGATTATGAAAAGGATAGATTGCTACTCACCATATGCCAAGTCACAGTCAGGCATACCCGGAAATTATTAGAAGAAGAAATACGCCGGGAAAATTTCAGAAGTCACATTTTTAAAGTATTTTATTGTACCCGTTTGTGACTCAACATCTCTATTATATGGTGAGTAGCAATCTGTCCCTTTCATAATATTGTCATTATTTCATCCTGGATTTTCCATTGTTTAATCTGATGCCTTGGGTTCACTGTCATCAGTCATCCCGCATACAGTCCCAACTTGGCTCCATCTGATTTTCATCTGTTTCCTAAACTTAAAGAACACCTCTGAGGACTTCACTTTGATAGTGATGAAGCGGTGCAAGCATAGGGAAGGTTATGGCTCTGTCTCCAGTGATGGTATCAACAAATTGGTCTTTTGTTGGGAGAAACGTGTTCATCGACAGGCTGACAGTGTTGAGAAATAATGTTGCCATGAAGAATAAAGATGTAGAATGTTAATAAAGTTTGTTTTATTGAAAAATCTTCAAGAGTTTTCAGTTAAAAAATTCAGAGGAATTGCTTTTGAGCCCACACTCATATGTGGAAGCATTTCTTTTAGGTTTATCTGTGACTTACTACATCATTCTTCCCTAGGCACACAAATTTCCTTGTGAAGAGTACAGCCTGCCGTAGTACCAGTATATATGTGTTCCATCTAAACCTTTCTTCCTGTGTAAAAGAAATGTTTGCATTCACAAAAGCAAAGAAAATATTTGTGTAATATGAACACTGTTTTCATTTATACCTGAAAATGATTGGGAGAAAAGGTCCAGATTGAAAGAATATGAAAAGATCATTTCAATCATCTTCTTAAAATGATAAATTTTATTGTATAGAAGTCTGTGATACACAGTGAATAGGAAATGGTGATAACTGCAATATCTGGAACTTTTAGAAGAATTATTTAAGTGTTTTTACATTCTAAAAAAATACATAATATAAAATCTATTTCATAAGATAATAAACATGCCAATTAGGCTTCACTCTCATTATACCTCTATAGGATAAATGTGCCAGCTATCTGACTTACAAGTACGTCAACATGTAAAATAAATATGAAATTGCTTCAAATAGTTTGAACCTCTTTCTCTGCATCTTAAGCAGTGAAAACATAGAGTTTTCAAAGATAAACAGGAATATGTTGTAAAGACTGTCATTCTTCTGGATAGATTTAATTAAGGAATGACTTCACAAAAAAGATGCACACAAATAAATAAATAAACAAAGTACACACAATTTATTACACGTAACACATAATTGTCTATTGTATGGTCCCAAATATAATTTATACAAAGTTTATGTATCATTATTCACATATAGTACCATACAAAACTGTAAATTCAGTTTATCACATTATGCAGAGTATTTGTAGTTCCAAGCTTTGAAAGTTCACTTTTAAAATTTCAACACAAAGTTGTTATTGCTTATGACAAGTAAACATTCACTGGTTTTAAATGAAGACACCATAAAGTGGCTTTATCACTGCTAAATATACTCTCTCAATAAACTAAGAAAGAAATGAAACAAAGTTTTAGAGCTGGAAATTTTAGATATACAGTTTTTTGGATTGCTTTTGAGATACAAATGTTTTGTACTATTAGCTTAAAATTACAAGATGTAAATATTTAAGTGTCAATGTGCATAGCAACTTTTTCTGATGAAACAGTTTCTTGCACTATTTTTTGTGAGACTTGCATTTTTTAACTCAAAGTGATATATATTCTCATACAAAATAGCTAAAGTTAAAAAAAGACCTGCCAGGTAATGCTTTTTTGTGTAGAGCCTGAATAATTTACAAAGCTACTTTTTGCAATTGGATGTTATTATTATTTATACTAATGCAAGCAACAGTGATGTAAATTAAATGACTGACAAAAATATGAAGCATATCAAAGTAATTACTGAAAAAAAAGATCAGCTTGCTGACAGATGACAGAAACTAAATTTTTTGTTTTTGTGATGGCTTACTACTATCACTAAGTTCAACACTGCATTTTTTCAGGCCTTAAACTTTATTTATTTCATTAATTGTTATCATCGTGCTAATTTTCATAGGCCTCTCTTCTCAGGGAAAAGAAAAGTCCTTAACAAAAATTCAGATCAGTTATTGTTTTCAATATTGTGAATGAGCTTCTCTTTTGTGCGATCCTGTCTCAACACACCTGTCAATGTTGAGACATGTATATCACAAAAGGAAGTATTTCTTTTAAATTAACTTTTTGTTATCATCAATGTATTACAATGCCAAAAATTAAAACATTTGCAGTCGCTCCACGAAAGTTTAAGTAGAACTAGAAATGTATTAAGTTTGTTTAATTGAATTTGAATACTACCCAGTCAGCACAAAAATAGTGAATTCCAATGGAATTAAAAAGTAAAAAAATTCTCTATTGTTCTTATGCAGTACTTTGTCTCGCCACTGAGTTCTATCTGTACTGCACTTAAAAGACAGTTCTACGTCAGATGCAGATTCTGTATCACAGTTTTGAATTTACTCAAGATCTTTAAATTTATGTGGGAAATATTTCTATTCATAAGATCATGGACGAGATTATTGAGAAATTCAGTTCTTCAGATATTTAAACAGTATTTACTGTATATATTTAACTTCATTAACCACTGGTAAGTTAGATAAGCAAGTACTTGATATTACTGTGATGTGTATTTCACGTCATGAAACAAATACCGTCAGTAGCATAAGTAATGTAAAACTATTTACAGTATGCTGTAGAATCAGCAATACTAGTTCTTTTCCATTCACTAAAATGAGATTTAATTACAAAAGCAGTACGTCATGTGACAATAAAAAAGTTGTCCAAGTCCATAAAAAGTACCTCATACATTTATGTTTATGCATAAAATGACATTTTTATGCAGATTCACCTTGCAGCAGAAAGCCATACTTCTAAGCAAGACTTCATATTACGCAGCACTGTCATGTATGAGAAGGCAGATTAATGGTACCACCAGCTTCAGATCACAGCCACTTTTCTTCAGCGCTTCATATGAAGCTTCCAGCGAAATACCCAGTATGTTACAAATCTTATAAGGATAAAGAACCCAACAAGTGCCACTGCATCAATCCAGTACACAGCTTCCCCCATGTCGAGTTCTTCCAGATATTTCTTGGGATTTTTGAAATGGCAATACATCTCTGAACATTTCAGTTTTGGGCGCCCATGACCATACAGTGCAACCATGGTTCCTTCAAAGCCATATCGAACATAACTTATGTATGGAACCCATTGTAAATATTTTGGAAGTGCACTAAATGTCACAAAGAAGCCTGAAAATAATATTATTGGCACAGACGATGCTGGGCCAAAGAATATGCCATTCTGAAACAGAAAAAGAATAGATATATATACAACTGATTAAAAAGCTTTACACTTTACATTAGGTAAATTCATTCATTTTTGATAAGAACTCAAAATTTCAAATTATAGTAATACTGGAAAAAAAAAAAAAAATCTTCCGCAGTACCTCTATGCTCATGGAGGCTCCCACAAGCAGACCCAGACTCTGTGCCACTAATGATGTAAGTACACACATGCTCAGCACCATAAAAAACCTCTTTGTTTCATGTGGCTGTGATGTCATGAAGTAAACTATCGTAACATACACAACAGAACATAAAGACTGGAAAAAGAGAAATAATATAGAATTAGCCTTACACCTTTACACATACAGTTAATAACAAACTTAAAAACTACTTCAATAGAAGTCAATAACTTACTGAGCCCAATAAAAAGAAAATTCTGTATTTGTACTTCCAATTATCACGTCAGTTTCCTCCACTTGCTCACTGTACCTCTGGCTCACTTTTGTGAGGTTTTTATGTTTCACTCTTTTCCTCTTCTTGTCTACATTTTCATATTTGTTCATAGAGTTTGTTTCTGTTTACCCATCAGGGATATCTTTGTGACTCTGGTTTTATCAGTGCCAGTATAAAACTGTTTGATCAACTTCAGTAATTTGATAAGTTGCCAGAACAGTGAAGTCAGCCAGGACAATGTAACCAAACACGTGTATTTTTGTGTATTTGTACTCTACAGCTCTGAAGTAGTATTTGTGCAAAAGCTAGCTAAGTTCTTATTCTTGTTCGTGGACCACTGGCTGTGTGGAATTGTATCACAGGGTTGAAACCTGTAGGGTCTCCTTAAATGGGTCAGGTGTTCACATGAGAGACAGGTAACTGACTCTGTGTGACCACACAAGGGTTTTCTACATTAGATAACTCTCCACCCAGTGTAGATAATAAAAGATGTACCAGATCTTGAAGTTCATTATAAGATCCAGAGAAATGTCCCTTGTGCTAAGAGTATTAAAATCCTAGAGATTAACTGCTCAAGCATTTCTAAAAAAAGTGTCATAGTTTGAAGCACTCCTAAAGAGCAGTGCAGCTCACATAATACTAGGCACAGAAAGCTGATTAAAACCTGAAATTGATGCCAGTGAGATTTTTGAGGAAAATTTAAGTGTATACAGAAAGGATAGGCAAATGGGAAATGGAGGTGGAGTATTTGTTGCACCAGACAAAACTGCAAATCCATTAAGAAAGAAATTGAAACTGCTTGCAAGACTATCTGAACAAGACACAGCATCATAGGTGAACACAAACTTATAATCAGTTCTTTCTACTGATATCCAAACTTGCCTCTAGATGTAACCAAGAAATCTAGAGGAAACATAATTTCACAAGAATATAGATTTCCTAATCATACTGTCATCAATGAATCAGATTTTACTCATCCAACAGTCAGTTGGTAAAATTACAGCTTTATAAGTGGTGGGCATGACAAACATCCTACAACACATTAATAAATTCCTTCTTTAACAACTGTCAAGTACAGATTGTTTGGAGGCTCACACATGGTGGAAATATATTGGATTTGACAGCAACTAACAGACCTGACCTCTTTGAGCATATCAACATTGAAACTGATATCAAAGACCATAAGGCTATTGTAGCAACAATGATTACCAAAGTACAAAGGGCAACCAAAACTTTAAGCTCTGAAGAGGAACATATAGAAGAACTGTTGTTAACATTTGGAAAAACAACAGACCTCACAAGTGACCATGCATTTGATAGAAACGTACTGCATAGATCAGCACATGATGGGAAGAACCCTCCATCGTATGCAGTCACTATAAAGAAAGCTCTATAGAAACAGAGACTACAGTGTAAAAGATATAAATCAACGCAGACAGCTATAGATAAGGAGTTACTGAATTAAATGTGTGTAACTGTCAAGGGGACAAGTCATGAAGCCTTCAATGACTATCATAGCAGAATATCATTGAAGTATCTCTCATAAAATTCTAAGAAATTCCAGTCATATACAAAGGCTGTTAGTGGCAACAAAGTTAGTTTCCAGACACTCATTGCAAAAACACAAATACTGAACTTCATTTCCAAATGTTTGTTCACAAAGAAAGTTTCAGCAGTGTTGCCTTATTTCATTTTCACACCACTGCAAAGATGGGTGATACCGACAGAATGTCGGTGGTGTTGAGAAACAGCTGCAGTCAGAAACATTAAAAAAAACTCCAGGGCTCAACAAAATGTCTATCAGATTCTATGTCAAATTTGTAGCTGAGTTAGACCCTATTTTAAGCATAATCTACCAAAGAACCATTGAATAAAAAACCATGTCCAGTGTTCAAAGGAAACCACAGGTCACACCATCTACAAGAAGGGTAGCAGAAGTACACCATGAAACTAATGTCTGAAACCCTTGGCATCCATTTGTTGTATTATCAGAATATATTCTGAATGTAAATGAAATTATATGTATCTTGAACAGAATGAGCTTTTCCTTGACAACCAGCATGGATTCCAAAAACATCGATCATGTGTAACTCCCAATTTTCTCACAAGACATCCTGAAGACCATGGATCAAGACAGTCAGGTGTGGCCCAGGGAAGTGTGTTGGGATTTTTGTTGTATATTAATGAATTTTCAGACAATATTAACCGTAAGTTCAGAATTTTCACTCATGATGTAGTTATCTACACTGAGGTGACAAAAGTTACAAGATATCTCCTAATAATATGTTGGACCTCATTTTGCTCAGTGTAGTGTGGCAACTCAACATGGCATGGATCCAACAAGTCATAGGAAGTCCCCTGCAGAAATATTGAGCCATGCTGACCCTAGAGCTATTAATAATTGCAAAAGTGTTTCTGGTGCAGAATTTTGCACATGAACTGAACTCTCGATTATATCCTATAAATGTTTGGTGGGATTCATGTTGGGCAATCTGGGTGGCCAAATCATTTGCTTGAGCTGTACAGAATGTTCTTCTAACCAGTTAAGAAATATTGTGTTCCGGTGACATGGTATGTTGTCATCCACAAAACTCCCATCGCAAATGGCTGCAAATGGTCTTCAAGTTGCTGAAAACAACCATTTCCACTCAATGATCAGTTTTGTTAGACCAGAGGGACCAGTCCATTCCATGTAATTACAGCACACAGCATTATGGAACCATCACCAGCTTCCATCATTGTTTGGGAACAAGAAGTCCGTGTTTGGCTGCAGAATGTCTCAAAGTACCTGCACAGAACCATTTACAGTCAATGGTCAGTTCATTTTGACCAAAGACTCAGTCCATTCTATGTAACACAGCCCACAGCATTATGAAGCCACTATCAGCTTGCACAGTGCCTTGTTGACAACTGGAGTCCATGGCTTTGTGGGGTCTGTGCCACACTCAAACTCTACCGTCAGCTGTTACCAACTTGAAATTGGGACTCATCTGACCAGACTATGGTTTTCCAGTCATCTAGGATCCAACTGATATGGTCATGAGCCGAGGAGAGGCACTGCAGCCAATGTCATGCTGTTAGCAAAAGCATGTAGAGTGTCTGCTGCCATAATCCATTAATCACAAATTGCACTGCACTGTCCTAGTGGATATATTTGTCATACATTCCACATTGACTTCCGCAGTTATTTCACGCATTGTTGCTTGTCTGTTAGCACTGACAGCTCTACACAAATGCCGGTGCTCCTGGTCGTTACATGAAGCCATCAGCCACTTTGTTGTCTCTGCTGATAGGTAGTGCCTGAAATTTGGTGTTTTTGGCACAATATTGACACTGTGGATCATAGAATATTGATTTTTCTAATGATTTCTGAAATGGACTGTCCCACGTGTCTAGCTCCACCTGCCATTCCATATTCAGACACTGTTAATTCGCACTATGCAACCATCATCACGGTGGAAACCTTTTTATGTGGATCACCTGAGTACAAATGACAGCGCCACCACTGCATTGGCCTTTTACACCTTGTATATGTGGTACTGCTGCCATATGCATATGTGCATATCACTGTCCTATGGCTTTTGTTACTTTAGTGTGTAATGAAGTATTGTCTGAAAAGAGCTGCACAAATATTCTGTTGGATCTTGATAAGATTTAAAAGTGATGCAAAGATTAGCAGCTGGCTTTAAATGTTCAGAAATATAAAAGTATGTGCTTCACAAACTGAAAAAAAGTGGTAGCATATGACTACAATATCAATATGCATGGTGTAGAAATTTGTAGGGATATGAAATTGAACAATCACATAGGCTCAGTTGTAGCTAAAGCAGTAGGCAGACTGCAGTTCATTGATAGAATACTAAGGAAATGCATGCAGTCTACAAAGATGATTGCTTACAAAACACTTGGGTGACCCATCCTATAATATTGTTCAAGTGTGTGGGACCCAAACCATGTTGTACCAATGTGGGATGTTGAACTTATACAGAGAAGAGCAGCACAAATGGTCACAGGTTGGTTTGACCTATGGGATAGTGTTACAGAGATGCTGAAGAAACCAAAATGGCAGACACCTGAAGGCAGCTACAAACCATCCTGACTAAGCCTACTTAGAAATTTTCAAGAAGTTGCATTTCAAATGATGAGTCTAGGAGTATACAACACTCCTTATGTATTGATCTCATATGAATCATGAGCACAATATTTGATTAATTACAATGCATGTTTAAACAGTCATTCATTCCACACTGCATATATGAATTGAATGGGAGAAATCTTAATAAATGCTTTAGTGGGAAGTCCCCTCTGCCATGCACTTTATAGTGGTTTGCAGAGTATGGGTGTAGATGCAGATGTAGATTTTATTTTTAAATCTTGCTTCTGAGTTATCCTCAGTTCCTTTTATTTGACTCAACCTGGATGTGATGTGACGTCATTATGACGTAACACGCTTTAGTCGATTAACACACCTATCGACTTTTACAAACGTTCGAGATTCTAAACTGTCGTCAACTAGTGGTTTGTTTTGACACGTGCGATTCTGATAAGAGCTCAGTGTGGCAGCATATATGTATTTCCCCAAAATAAAAGTAAGAGAGCTGGATATTAATAGAAATATTCCTGACCGTGGCCTTGAAAACACCACGGATAACACGTTTCGTAAAAAAGTGAAGTTGTCTTATGTCCTGACCAGATTAGATTGTGTGATTGTTGTATTGAACGCTTACGCTGAAAATAATATTTATTTATTATCAATATTTTAGTATGGTTTCATACAATTGGTCTTGTCAGTACATATTAGATTGTAGCAGCATACTCTCGCTGACTTTTTTTTCTTAATTTATATAGCTGAAAGAGAACTCGTGCAAGTTTGTTAGCTAAGTAATTTATATGTCCATCCCAAGATAGTCTTTTATCAACCATAATTCCAAGTAATTTTACACTCGGACCGCAGAGACAGGTAACTTAGTGTCCAGTAATGACTGGTGTGTAGAATGATTGAATTTCGGACTTAAAAAGAAAAATATGAGGCATTGTTGAAGAAAAATCGTTGACCGGAGATGAAATACGAGGGGAAGTGGATTTCTCAATGTAATCTTAACGAAAGGTTAGTGTCTTGACGCATCTAAAGATTTTGGCTGCTGAGTGCTTCTTCTCACCGAGTACAAATAACCTATGCATTTCAACTGGGTCAGAAGTACATCAATTTCTGCTTGAGATTCACAATAACCACGCAATTGCCCATTGTCATCGATGCTGAACTCTTTCAGATTTTCTCTCATTAGTCTCTCGAATGCTGAACACATAATTAGAGACAAGCAAACGAAAAACAACGCACAGGACACAAACACAGTACAGTACACGATCTAAACGCAAGGAACGCAAAACATATTTCAACGAATGGTGCAGAGCACAGCGCTACCCTGTCACAACCTCTCGAAAGTTCACAAAAGTCGAATAGTCGATATACGGTTTCTATCATTTTCGATGTAGCGTGTATACGTCATAATGACGTCACATCATATCCAAGTCCGGTGAACTTAGCATCCTCCCCCGGGTATAGTGTCCTGAATGTTCTGTCAATGCTTCATCTCTATGTTTCATAACTCTGTCCCTTTACTCTTGTGATGTCACTTCAGCTGATAAAGAAAGAATGCTATGGAAGTTCACTGTTGCTTTCTGATACTACAGGCACTCCTCTGATTCATTTAAGACTCTCACTTATGTATGGCAGCTTGTGCATTTTCCTACTACACCACTTAAAAATAAACTTTAAAGTCTGAAACTAACTGTGGTACAATAAAAGATATGCATCTGAATTGGCATTTTACATAATATTTGTACAGTGATTAGATTAATGAGAAATTATATTATAATCTACTGTTAACATGTTGCAAACTTCACTTACAGCACATGTTGCACTTGATGTACAAAATGTTATCTTCAACAGTCACAGCAGACTCAATATTGAGCTCACATTTCAAAAGGACAGTCTGGACAGTTTGACTATGGATGAAACAAAATGACTCATCCTTACAGCTGCAACTTAGATACTTTTTGCTACTGTTTTTCTAGCCATTGTATATGAACAGTGATGAAAGGATGAAAATAAAGTATCATAACTGCACTGATCAAAGAGATGGAACACAGACACACAAATGGGGCTATTGTAGTCTTACCACATGTTGGATGAAATGGAGGTAAATAGCTGAAAAATGCTTTTATGAGTAAATAATTTTCACCATATTTCATTCAAGCCTATGGCAACTGTTTCAGACTTCTGCCTGCATGCAGATATATTGAGAAAATAAGCTGATGTTCTTGTATGGAATGATGTGGGTCCGCAGTGGTTGGACGTTACATATATACTTAAGTTATGTTTTAAGTTGTTCTCTCACATGTAATATAAACATTCTGTTCCTATTTGATACAGTTCATGTAAATGTTTATAAGTGGTTGCACATATGGTCTAGTAGACTGATTTGTATGTCACATCTGTTGTGACATACAGAGAACTAAAAACTAGCACACTGGACTCGCATTCGGGAGGACAACGGTTTAATCCTGCATCCGGCCATCCTGATTTAGGTTTTCCGTGATTTCCTTAAATCACTCCAGGCAAATGCCGGGATGGTTCCTTTGAAAGGGCTCGGCCGACTTCCTTCCCCATCCTTCCCTAATCCGATGCGACTGATGACCTCACTGTTTGGTCTCTTCCCCCAAACAACCCAACCAACTAAAATCTCTACAGCTCATAATGGACAATGTTTTCTCTTGAGGAGTGGATAGTGGCTTGAAGAAAGGTTACAGGATAAATATCAACAAAACCAAAACAATGGTAACATAATGTATGACCATTAAATCAGGTAGTTCTGAGGGAATTGATGAAGAAATGAGACACTAAAACTGGTAGACGGGTTTTGATATTTTGGTAGCAAAATAAATGATGATGGTCAAAGTAGACAGGATACAAATAGAGACTGGTAATAGCAAGATATGCATTCTGAAATTTGTAACATCAAATATAAATTTAAATATTATGAAATCTTAGCTGAAGGTATTTGTATGGAGTGTAGCCTTGTACAGAAGTGAAACATTGATAATAAATGGTTCAGATGAGAAGACAACTGAAACTTTTTAAATGTAGTGCTACAGAATAATGCTGAAGATTAGACAGGTGGAACGAATAACTAATGGAAAATGGAAATGTCGTGTGGCTAGGGCCTCCCGTCGGGTAGACCGTTCGCCTGGTGCAGGTCTTTTGATTTGATGCCACTTCGGTGACCTGCGCGTCGATGGGGATGAAATGATGATGATTAGGACAACACAACACCCAGTCCCTGAGCAGAGAAAATCTCCGACCCAGCCAGGAATCGAACTCGGGCCCTTAGGACTGACAGTCTGTCACGCTGACCACTCAGCTACCGGGGCGGACAATAGCTAATGAAGAGGTAGTGAATTAAATAAGAGAAAAAAATCAATTTATGCACAACTTGAGTAGAAGAAGATACTGGCTGATAGGAAACATCCTGAAGCATCAAGGAATCATCAATATGGTAATGGAGGGAAGTGCAGAAGATAAAAATTGCAGAGGAAGGCCAAAGCTTGAACACAGTATGCAAGTTCAAATGTATGTAGTTCCCAATTATTATGTACAGATGAGGAGATTTTTACAGAGCAGAACAGCTTGGAGAGCTGCACCAAATAAGTCTGCAGACTGAAGACCACAACAACAACAGATTGCGTACAAAGGAGAGGCAGCTCAGATGGACAGAAAATGATATAATCAATTTAAATATGGTAGACATGGAACATTACAGAAACTTTAAGTAGATAGACATAGATTATGTAGAAGAACAATATGGGAACAATGTACAGAATAGCTATCACAGGTGTTAATGGAAGTGAACGGTAGGGAAGGTATGAATGGTGACAAACTAATCAAAGAGCTCATAAAAGTATGGTTATTTCAAATTGTCTTAACTTATAATTATATCTGTTACCTGCAATGGGAGATCAGCCATGGTTTTTGCAAAATAAAATGACTTCAGTGAATACCAGTAATTCAAATGCTCTTTCACAAAAACTCCCATTTCAACAGGAACTAGAAAAAAAAATTGAGGATTTTAGTACATTAATTAGTATGTGAATACTGAAAATGTATTTAAAAAATTAAGAAAGAAACTGTTTCTTACATGTTAGAATAGTTGGCATCATTGCATTAAAAGTAAGGAAAAGAACAGATGCAAATATGCACCCTGCATTGCTAATAACTTTTGAAGCTTCATTTCCAATGCCAAAATAAATCATTCCTATAAGAATTCCGAGGCCAGCATGTGACAGTAACCTCATTAATGTGAGTGTCTGGAACAAAAAACGTTTTGTTAGTCTCTGCAAACAGTTTCAATTTTTAATATGAACTGATTAATTCAGAAAAAATCTAGAACTGTCTTGAAAGCAAGAAACTGAGTGTTGCTATTATTATATTATTTTAGTACCTTATCTCTGAAAGTTGATAGGAACGTTCTTTTCAGCAGTATATAAAACTGCAGATATCCAGATGTTGGGAAACCTGGACTATGACCTATTGGGAAACTTTCATCCGAGTCCAATAATGATGTCGTCACAGTTACGCTAGTTGTCCCTGGCTTTACTACTCCATTTGCATGGACACCTGGAAGATAGTAAACAAGTTAAAATAGTGGTATTATATTATTTAAAAAATGTTTGTTACAACACTAAACAAATGGATTCAGTTTATTCATGTTTATCATGTATAAGATCTGTCTTTAAAAACCTTTTAGCCAAGGACTGGATGCTTCTACTGAAATGAGGTACACTTGTTGTTACTGCTTTTCTCAGATATCTTCTTTAATATAAGTTTTAATTGGTTATATGGAGCAAAATACTTTTTTGATTTTACAGTAAAACTTCCAAGGGAAGTATTCTTCAAGAAAAGATAAGTTACAAGGATGAGGTGTTTAGTGCAGTACTGATGACTGTTCAGTTAACAGTTACTTTTCAGAAATTACAAAGTGGTTCAGCTGCAAAGAAGATAAAGTAGTTTGAAAAACCAAAAGATCATATTAACCCATTTCTTTCTAAATGGTAGAAAGCAAGGCACCTCACCACCAATCTATAGGTAGATACAGACAGGTGAAACATCAGAAACTGCAAAAGTAACTTCCATGGCTAGACAAAAAGATTTTTAAACCATAGTCCTGTCTAATGGAAATCCAGTGTCCTAACCACAAAGTTATCAATCTTGTAAGGAGGTTAAATTTCTCAGAACCATACCACCGAGTGAGGTGGCGCAGTGGTTAGCACACTGGACTCGCATTCGGGAGGACGACGGTTCAATCCCGTCTCCGGCCATCCTGATTTAGGTTTTCCGTGATTTCCCTAAATCGCTTCAGGCAAATGCCGGGATGGTTCCTTTGAAAGGGCACGGCTGATTTCCTTCCCCATCCTTCCCTCACCCGAGCTTGCGCTCCGTCTCTAATGACCTCGTTGTCGACGGGACATTAAACACTAAGCTCCTCCTCCTCCTCTCAGAACCATGTATTAATCAAGAAATACAAGATAAACAAATGAATGGACAAGAATAATGAGACTCAACTTCTTTATTTCTTCTAGATTATAGTCTATTACCTAGTGTTCCACAGTAGGTAACATGGCATTTTCTATCTACAGTTTCATTTCTAGACATCACAAACAATGTCTTAGGAGAGCCGTAAAGGAAGAATTTTCCTTTTTGTATTTTAGGTGACCTTAATTTCTTTGATTGTGCAGATAATAAATTTCTACGTGGGGAACTAAATGCTATGGAATTAAAGATATCTCTCTTTATATGGATGGACTCTTATTTTATAACAGACCAAAAAAAGGGTTTTATTGTCAAACTATGTCACAGGAATGACAATAATAATTCCATAAGTATCAGTACTGCTTCCACTTAGTCACTTTAACCCCCACGTACATAATCTTCCATTGATTTTCAAAGACAGTTAAAAAAAATGTAGTGTTTGTTGATGACACATTAATACTAATCAAGGGTCCAAAATGAGCATTACTAGATGCAGCTCTGTTGATACTTGAACAGGTCTGCAAATGGTTGACAGCAATCAGTTTAATTCTTAATCTCTCATGGATACATGTTATGCAGTTTCAGTCAAACATAAAGCAAACATTAATGGTCAACACTAAATGAAACATTGTGTGTAAAATTCCTTGTGATGGCTGGATAGCAAATTAAAATGAAGTCAACACACTGATAAACAAATGATGCTCAGTTCAGCATCTTCTTCTCTAAGAAACATCTCTCAATGTATTAACCTAAATAATAGGATACTGGCTTATTTTTCTCTCTGTCTTCATTTGGAATTATGTTTTGGAGCAATGTACTAAAGTAGATAAAGCATTTACTAAGCAGTAAGAATATTCTGTAAAGTTTAAAAAAATTGCTCATTCTTGTAGAAGTGTTTTTAAGGTTCTTGGAATTCATATGTTCATTTCACAATAAGTTTACCTCTTAATGGAAGTACAAGGCATAGGTCTAGGCTTCAGGGTGAAGTTACATACTGTGCTCCAAAGGTATTTAGCAAATTCTCAACCAGCATAATGCAAGAAATTGGGAATTGATAGGATCAATTAAAATATACTTCATTAGTCACACCTACAAATTATTATCTGTTTATATAAATTAAAGGACTGAAATTTCCTGTTAGCCACATATCAAGCAGTGGTGTTTACTGTAAAGCTTTATGAGGGGGGCAGGGGGGGGGGGAGGGGGTTTATGAAAACTTTATGAGAAGAAGAAGTAGTATATTGTAAGAGGGCCTCTGTTGTGACAGATATAGGTAACTGTTTCTTTCAAAAATACTAATGTAGGCCTGATCAAGTTGCTACTCATCATATAGTGGTGATGCTGAGTTGCAGATAGGTACAACAAAAAGATTTTCACACTTGGTCATGTGTGTTAGTTTTGTTTGTGTGTGTGCGTATTTGTGTCTATTGTTGACAAATGCCATTGGCCAAAAGCTTTAAGTGTGAAAATCTTTTTGCTGTGCGTATCTGCGACTCAGCATCTGCACTGCATGGTGAGTAGCAACTTTCCTTGTCATAATATTGTTCCATTACATCCTGGATTTTCCATTGTTTGATCTAATGTAGTCAAGTAAATATTAAGCTACCAAGACAGGATAAATAGTAACTGTTTTATATAACTGAGGAAGGAACTTTTTTGTCAAGGCTACAATTTGTTTCTGCAGCCACAGCTTTCTCTCTTTATCAATCGTCTTCATCTCCGTGTAGGAGGAGCATCCCCTCATTTCCTTCCATATGATGTTGCCTTTGAACATTTTCTGCAAGGAAATATCATGTATAATTAAGTGGTCAATCTGCTTTGCTTTGTTCTAGTCTATACTTTTTAGTAATTCTTCCTTCTCTCGTATTTTTTTTTTTCTTTTTTACATTTTTCTGTCAGTCCAACTAGTTCTTGCAATTCTCCTCCAGAACAACATTTTCACAACTTTTAAGTGAGCTTTTCCCTGCTTCACATCTGTATGTCAGGGCACTTGATACAGAGGTCTTTTCAAATCATATGCTTATTGGCTTATTCAATAGAAGGTTCTTCATATTTTGGCATGTACTTTGGCCAGTGCTATTCTTCTGGTGATTTCCTTAAGACATCTATTATTGATTTCCGATAGTGAAATTTGTTTTACTACCTCAAGTTGCCCACTGCCTATTCTTATGTCAGTTTTACCTCCACCTCCTATCTTATTTATAACCATGACTTTTGTGTTCTTAATGTTTATTTTTAGATTTAGTTTGGTTATCTCTTGATTTATGAACTTAAGCATTTTATTTAGTTCCTTCTTTGACTTTGCATTTAATAGTTCCATGTCTGTGAAGGTTCTCCTTCTTGATGAAATTTGTGGAACACTGTGAATTAATGTAAACTGAGTAGATGTAGGAAACAGTTGAATGAGCTTCTCAGACAGGAACTCAGATTAGAAGATTTTCTTCTCTAGTTTTTACTCTTCCATTATGTTCCACTCATCTTCTTAACCATGTATCACAATTCCATCCCACATTAACCTCTTTGCAACAACTGTAGGATTTGTTTATTGATTCTACCACACTTTTTTGTTTTGCATATGGCCTTTGAATGTCCCTTCTTATGCCTATGTACATTAATGAGTCAGTTAAGTATAAAAATGGGTTTTATCCCCCTTACGCGTGTTATAACAAAGCTTAATGAAAAATCGTGTTGGTTTATACCAGAGCAGTATATACATTTTGCTTGTTGCCATAAATAAACATCGCAGAAATGACACATTACTGCAAACCACATTAGCGAAGAAAAGTCAGCGGGTACTCTAAGAGGCAACTGTTGAATGGTGCTAGATACACTGGCAGCGATGTTGATAGTTTCCTCACGGGAGAGTGTTCATCACTTTGGTTACTTGTTTTCACAAGAAGCAATTTGACAAATAATGGCTGCTTTGGCTGTTAATAGGTTAATATTTGTGTGAGCAAAGGAAAATGAGTTTCAGGAACTATTAGTGAAGTACAATGTTACAGTTAGGTGTCCCTATGTCACTGTGCAAAAGATGACATTTCAGTAACATTACTGGTTGTGAGAGTTAGCTTTATCATGATAACATGGAATGATAGCAATTTCAGTTTCATGTGCTCCTGACATGTTAAAACTAATAATAGGTGATGGATTTTTATCATCCGGAGGCAAAACTGTAGCACTAGCACAGGCCTGAACACATCGTACAATGTCAGCTCATAATGGCCCTCTTTGTGAAGCACTACTCACAAAATGTAACCATCTAGGTTTGAGTCCCAGTCCTTCTTGCAGTTTCAGGAAGAATCATTACAGTGCAATTCCACTGCAGAATTAATATTTTAGTCTGGGATTTAAATTTTCTTTTTAGCAAAGATTTGTAAATCATTTCACTTTCAGAATTGTGCTGTGACTGGAAGTTTCTAAAAAATTATTACCATTTTTTTTAATTTGGCAGTTGTGAATATAAGCTGATAAGAAAAATTATTTGTATTAGTCTATAGTCACAACTTTTATTTTGCCTCGTGGCAAACAGATACAGTACCAGATACCACCATCAGGTCACCTCTGGCATACAGCTGTCATGTTCACTTCCCAAGTAGATGCTGGAAAGTAAGCATTGTGACTGTGTGCCAGGAGGTGGCCTGATTATGGTACTTGTACCAAAAGAGGTAGCCAGAAGGCAAAAAGAAGATAAATAAATAAATAAAAAAATTTGAATGTGTTGGTTGCTGTTTTAACTGACAGTACACTGGGAATATATAATTCTCTCTCTCTCTCTCTCTCTCTCTCTCTCTCTCTCTCTCTCTCTTTTTAAACACTGCAGCTGTACGGCAAAGTGTATTTATGGTGCTTTTGGTGACGTACTGATATCAACTGAAAAACAATAAGTAAAAACTGGTCACAGAGTGATTGTCAGGATAGTACACAAACTCGAAGAAATGTATGCGAATAAGCTGTAACTATAAATATATCTTTTTTATGAAAGCAATTACTTGATTTATTGTGAAGTGAAAATAGAAAGCAATTCTTTAATACCCAATGAACAGTAAAGGTCTCCCTCATACCTTCTGAACTGTCTTTCACAATATCATTTGCAATGCAAGGTGCAGATCCATTTGCTGTCAGTTGTTGTTGATCAAGATTATTACATTTTCTATTATTTACAGCCAACACCAACTTATGTACACAGTCTCCATGTTCTCCACATGCCACTTCCATCACTGAAAATAACAAAATTCAATATATTAGTGGCACAATTTTTTCTTTGGTGCTGAATATAGATTTTGTCACAAGTGAAGGCCTAGCAAAATTGCTATTTGTGATTAATATTGAAGACACATATTGTATTTAGATACAATGAATACCACAAAGCTCAGGAAAATTTGGTTGCGATGTATAGTTTCTGAATAAAAACCTTGTTCAGAAACTTCAACAATCTCCACAGTTCAAGCACTAACAATACTTGCAGAGCAAATACAAGCACTTTCTGTTCCAAATATTAAATGAAAACAAGAAATATTCATTTATTACACTACGTTTATTTCCAAGTAAATGTAGAATACAGCAGCAATGAAAAATCAGACTTCATCACTACATTCACACACTAGAATTGTTAATTGACTATTGAAATGAAGAATGCAGCACAAAGACATGTAGAAGTCAATGCTTTGTGCTATACAGAAACTACAATTATAGAAAAATAATGCAGCTGTACAGTTCTAAAATCAGTTTTTATGTAATCTATAATCATTATATATGAGAATCTCTGGAACAGAGAACTACTTATTATAACAGAAAGCAGATATCTCTCTCTATCTCTCTCTCTCTCTCTCTCTCTCTCTCTCTCTCTACCTCTCTACCCCTCCCCTCTCCACTTTCCTCCCACTCTGTCCTCTCTACCCATTTCTCCCTCTCTCCTTTTCTCACTCTCCCCTTTTCTCCCTGTCTCCTTTTCTCCCTGTTCCCTTTTCTCCCTCTCGCCTTTGCTCCCTCTCCCTCTCCTGCTCTCTTCCCCTCCCCCTCTCCTCACAAAGTTAATAAAAAATAGTGTTTAAATAGAACAGGATCTGCACTTGTTGTATTTGGAGCAGAACTTTGCTTCTAAATAACTGCAAAAATGTAATAATGCTAAATTATTTTGAATAAGACTCCTAAATATTTCTTCAGCAACCAATCTATGCTAAAATTATACCAGTCAAGAAGCAAGTAATATTAATTATTTGTGATGTGAATTGAAAAAAAGTCTTGAAGAAATCTGATCAAAGAACTGAATATATCAATAAATGCTTCTCAGTGTATTTATTCCTTAATGAAATTTGTTATAAGTCCTATATATCTTTTTGAAACTAATAGCTCTGTTCTCAGAATAAATACAAGAAACAACAATAAGCTTTATAAGATTTCAAATCATTTACTTTGGCCCAGATAGGTGCCCATTATTCAGGTACACACATTTTTATTAGCTTGTCAGCAACTGTAAAACATTTAGCTACCAGTGTTAAGAAAGTAAAAGTAGGAGGAGCCTAAAAAAATTCATTGGTGGCCATTTCTTTCCACTCCACTTATGGTCAATTTAGCAGAATCAGTTGATGTACTCAACTATTATCTATATCATATAATAAGAATATTATGTAATACCTAGTTTCAGTATACTCTCAATGTTTCGGGTAGCCTTACAAATTGTTTTTGTTTTTGATGATACTTCGCTACAACAGCCTTGGAACTGTTTTATGCACTTTACTCTCTGTACGTTTAAATATTTATGATAAGTTTTTTAATTACGTGAAACTGAAGAAAAAAGAAAAAAAAAAAGGTTTAGCTATTCCACGTTTGAGGCCTGTCTCATTTAGAATCTGTTGAAGGAACACCAAAAATGGTTCAATTATATGTACTAGAAAGCTACAGAAAAGAGAAGGAAGATGAGGGAGAAGTGGGGAGGGAGAAGTCAGGGAGAATAAGCAGAAAAGGGATCATATTCTCAATGTCAGAAGGGAGACAAAACAAATCCTGAGAAAATAGAAGAGAATATATCTAACCAGGTTATTACAACAAGTTGAGGAGGAGAGCCACAACAAGAATTCCAATGCATCAAAAACTGGAAACATGGCTTTCAGAGCCCAACCTATTTCATTACAGATAAGAATGGCAACTTGATAAGTGACAAGGAAAGAATTACAGAAAGATGGAGAGAATACTCCTCAGAGGTCTTGAATTGCCCAGATGCATATGAAATGCTGCCTGGAAACACCACAGAGGAAAGAAAAATATAGACAAGAGGGAAGAACCTGAGGAAGATGTGAAGATTTCAGTCAAAAGACTCAGAAACAATTAGGACCCAGGGAAGGACAGAATAACATATGAGTTGATTAAAGATGTGAGAGGTTGCACTTAAAAGTATATAAACTGACCCAGTTGATATGGAAGGATGAGACATTGCCATAAGAATGGAAACTGGCCATAATATACTTGATATACAAGAAGGGAAGCAAAATGGAATGTGGTAACTACAAAGGCATCAACTTGCTGAATGTAACCTAGAAGGTACTGTCTATCATTGTCCTCAGAAAATTACAACATTTATAGAAGATAGCATACAGAAATACTAAGCTAGTTTTAAACCAAACTGATCAACAATAGGCCACATCTTCATTCTAAGACAATTGTTTGAAAGACAGTGGGAATATGATAAAGATATACATAGTGTGTTCATTGATTTTCAACATGCATATGACAGCATCCACAGAAATAGCCTGTACAGTTCATCAGCCGGCCAGAGTGGCCGTGCGGTTCTAGACGCTGCAGTCTGGAGCCGATCAACCGCCACGGTCACAGTTTCGAATCCTGCCTCAGGCATGGCTGTGTGTGATGTCCTCAGGTTAGTTAGGTTTAATTAGTTCTGAGTTCTAGATGACTGATGACCTTAGAAGTAAAGTTGCATAGTGCTCAGAACCGTTTGAACAGTTCACCATGTGACTTTGAAATCCCCAAGGAGCTAGTGAGAATAGTGCAAACTTGTATGCAAGGGACAAGGGCAGCAGTGTTTTTCAGAGGATTCACATCAGAAACTTTCGAGATTGAAACAGTCTCGCAAGGTACCCCTTAAGTGTGAGGTTGCAAAAGGCTGATGATGTTTGCAGCATTCAACACCCATGCAACCCCAATATTGGTATCCAGTGGTGAGCACAGCAAGAGGCTATGGATCATAGTCAAACTACTTAGTCAATGAGTAACTCACAACAGTGCTGCAGTGGTAGTGGTATTGATACAGAGTAGAGCAATGACAATGATAAGCTAAGCAAACATTGTATTATGTGCACAACAACAGTTGCTGAAGTTGACATTTCATCAGAAAGGAACCCAAGGAATTTCACAGATTGAGAAAGAAGTGGTTGATGAAACATTAGTGTTTCTGTAAAATGAATTAGTGGAATGTGTGGTGCGATATATACTTGACTGTGGGTACATGAGGAGTACATTGATGATGATATGTGCTTAGCAAGTGAAAGTGATATTGAAGCAGACAGGTGTTGAGCCATGTAGTTCATCATCCTTGCCAGATGGGAAGCCACAGATCCAATCTCCAGTGAAACATAGTAAAGGGCAATCACTGTCCAAAGAACAGGTACTAACTATAGTTATGTGTGTGGAAGATCATCCACAGCATAGTAAAAAATGAATTATGAACAGATTTGGAATAAGACCACAGCAATAACTCTGTAATCCATAAGTAAAACTCTGGATGTTTCAAAGGGAGGACAAGGTGCCCTTGTGGCAAAAACCAGTCTGGTCCTTTGTCTTCACCCCTCCTCCTGCCCCTTCAGCTCTTCTGCCAGAAGGATCCCTTGGCTCTGAAAGCTTGTAAGAGTGAAACCTATTTGTGTGTGTATTCTCCTGTTGCTGCTTGGTGAGTAGATTATTTATCTATCCATTTACATTATATTGTCAAAAACTGGTGTTTGCATGTTTCAAGGATTCTCAATACAATTTACAGGATGTGCATGAGAGTGAACTACTATGTTACGCACATCAAATAGTGTGCAACATAGATTACAGTGATTTCAAGACAGCAGTGGATGATTGCATTACTTCAAACAGTGCTGTAGAATTGGAAGATGTAAGATACAGAAATTTCAAACAAGGCATCAACTTGTCAGTGCACAGCAAACTGCGGAATTGGCCCAAAAACATGTTTTTCATTTTGAATTATTCCCTCACGGTGGTTTAAATGTGTGTGTAATCAAGGTTTATGAGTTGCTTCAGACAATAAGGGTATTGTTTTGGCCTCTCAGATTTCTTCAAAATATTTCACAAATTGTTTTTTTGAAACTTTTGGTAAGTGTCATGCTCACTCAAAGAAATGTAATGAATCTTACTTCAATACACCCTTTCCTCCCTCAAACACACACACACACACACACACACACACACACACAGAGAGAGAGAGAGAGAGAGAGAGAGAGAGAGAGAGAGAGAGAGAGAGAGAGAGAGGGGGGAGGGAGAGAAATATTTGTGCTGTTTTTGCTTATGCTATATGGATACTTTAATACACAGTCAACTAGTAATGTGCAGAATAAAAACTTCTATGTCTAAATGTTTTTTCTATCAGGGCAGAAGTTTGTGCAGAGAATGTACACCCTATCATACACTGATGAGACAAAATATTAGATCACTGCCCTCCAAGAGATTTAATGCCACTTTGGGATGCATTAAGTAAATCATATAAGTGAAGCAAAGAATAAAAAGATGATATGAGCTCCAAATTATGAAGTCCACGGAAATAATTGACCTCACAGGAGGCTGATTGTGATGTTGTGGCACACAAGAATGAGTATTTCAGAAAGGTGGAAGATGGTTAGCTGTTCATATACTAGTGTCCTGAGTACCTATGGCAAGTGTTGAAGGACAGTGAAACCACGGGCAGGCTACAATGTGTTGGACATTCACACCTCACTGTATGGGAAGTTCAGAGAATTGGCTGCTCTGTAAAGCAGTATAGACATAATCTGTAGCAGATATGACAACAGAGTACAGTTCTGGAGCAGGAAAAAGTGTTTCAGAGCACACTGTTCACACATAGTTGAACACGATGCTCTGGAGCAGATGATCTCTATATTGACTCAACAACATTGTTAATTATGTTTGTAGTGGGCAGTGTTTCATTGAGATTGGACTGTGTGTAAATGGAAACTTGTCACCTGATCTGATGAATCACATTTATTGCTACACCAGTGGATGTATGGATCTGGGTATGCCTTCATCCAGGCAAACAGCTGCTCAAGACAGCACCTCACCATGGATGAAGTCCATTCAAGGCAGTATTGTGCTGGGAGACAGGGGGAGGGGGAGGTAGGGACGACACTTACCTGGGTTTCCATAGGACCGTAGTAATAATAATTGATTACAGTACAACAGCTGTGAACTAAGTGGACATTAATTACAGACCATTTGTACCCATTCATGCTTGATGTCTTCCATGATGGTGATGGCATCGTCCAGCAGGATAAGTGTGCATGTCACAGTTCCCAGATTGTGCTACAGTGATTTAAGGAGCATGACAGTGAATTCATGTTGATTTATTAGCCATCAAATGCACCTGAACTGACCTCGTTTCTGGGATGCAGACGCCATCTCCATGCAGAAAAACCACCAGCTCCTAATTTATGGAGAAGGGGAATGCATGGCTTGTGCATAGACATCTGATGCCACAAACCTCTAGAAATGTATCAGGGACTTTTGTAACAGAATAAAGTACTGAGGGACAAAATGTATTTTGTTCTATTTGTTTCTGTGGGTGACAAGGAAAAGCAACAATAAATGGTTTGATTCAGACCAGTGTCTAAATGATAACAGTAAAAATTTCAGTTATTTTATGCTACTGTGTGACAGAATCACAAATAATTTCTCATAACATTGAAAGAGAATTTACAAACAGTAGAGAGAAGAGATCTAATAAGCAACCATCATAGGTAAAGCATTGAGTTTACTTTCCAGTTATTTACAAAACTCAGTGAATTTATAAATGGAAGAAAAAGAGATGATTACCATGTGTAATTAAGATATTGTGTAACAAAAAGTGATGATTTCGCTTATTTCATAGAACTATATATAACCAACAGCTGGATATACACTGCAGAAGACAGTCCTAACCTGTATTGTCATGAAAGGGAAATATCTGCCTCCAGCACATAAGTAAAAACAATAATATATTAGCAAATGAGTTTCCTGGAGCATTATTAAATAGGAAACAAATAAATACAGTTATATTTTGTTGTTATTAGGAATGAATTAGATGAACACAATATGAAATTATTTTCCAATTTCAGTTAAATGTTTTAACAATAAAAAATAAAATGGAGAGGGGATGGATGGTAAAAGTCAACTAGAGATCCCTTAGAAATACTCAGGCAGAGACTGCAAGTATCTTTCAGGAACTTCCATCTCAAGGGTACAATCAGAAAAAAGATTAGAAAAAAAATTAGGTCCCTAAAAATTAATACTTCACCTGCCAATATAGCTGATTTAGCATAGTAATGGAATAATTGGTGGTTTAGTAATCTGAGCTATTCTAATTTCAAGAAGAATGTTTTAACAATTAAAAATCTATCTAAAGTGATAAATGCACAATGGTCAAGAGTGAGCAAATGATTTGTCAACAATTTTTTTTCTGTGGTTAAGTACTGCTGATTATCAGAGCTAATATAACAAAATGTATGAAAAACAAACAAACACACACACACACACACACACACACACACACACACACACACACAGGATCAGATGTCATGAGATACAGTGTCAAGGTGAATGGAAGAAAGTGTACAAGCATAAAAATTGACATATGTCCTTTTCTTTATTACAGTTTGCTACTCATAATCCATACTGGAATAAAGACACTTACCAAAATCCGCTGGGTTGTGGTAACTGGGACAGTGGAGGCCGTGAGAAGAGAGAAAAGGAACAAGGCCTTGAACACTTCCTTGATAAATACATTGTCCATCAGTCAGAATGTACAGATGGTCAAACATTTCAAACAGTCTTGCACTCGGTTGGTGAATAGTACAGATGATGGTGCGCCCACCACGTGCCAGTGATTTGAGCAGCGAAAGGCACTGGAAACATGAAGCACTGTCGAGTCCACTGAAACAGAGTTGTGCAATAGTTATTATTCCCGTTAATGTTGTCATTTTTCAAACGAAGTTATAAAATTGAATTTCATTTGTTCTTTATTACTTTCATAAACATAAATGTAAAATCTGTTCATAGGCCCTGATAGGCACATCAGTACTGATTTACTGCCATGTCATCCACTGTCAATGGTGTCACTGGATGCAGTAGGGAGGGATGTGGGGTCAGCACATTGCTCTAGTAGCTGTTGCTAGTTTTCGTGACCTTAGTATGATGACTTACTGTTTTTGATTCACACTAACATAATTGGGAATGCAAGATAATATACAAAAATATAAGTTAATTTTTTTATTATGACCATCATATATATTAGAGTCACAGTGCTAATATCAATGTACTTCCACTTAATCATCTGATGTAGATATATCTTAAACAACTCTCACATTAACTCTCTGGTGGTCTGAAGTTATTTAAGAAAGCTTTATTTGGTCATTAGTGTTGCAGTTGTGCCAGATGCAGCTGTTAATCCTGAAGAACTGAATATAATGTTAAGAAAAATAAAGGGAAATCCACTGATGATTAGATAACTCCAATATAAGTATCGCAGAAGCAAAAACAATAAATTGGATTTTGCTCTATGCAGAATCTTTATAAAACATTTATTGTTTAAGCAAATTTAGGCACAAGTATTGATCTCTCATGATTAGATATCACCAAATAAAAGTATCAGAGAAGCAAAAACAATTAATTTGATTTTGCTCTAGGCAGAATATTTAAAAAAAAATTATGCTTAAACAAATATAGGTACAAATATTGAGCTTTGATGAAGAAAAATCACTTCTAGAAGTTCATCCTATATTCTACATGTACAACATAAATAATAAAAACTGAATACATCAGCTTTTGTTAAAGAAACACAGCAAAAAGCTGCATGTAGCTGATACTGGGCAAATATCAACTGCCCCCTTCAACATACATGAAATTCAATAGAACATTTCAGTTTATACATTTCAGTTACACACAGTAATATGTGGACAGTAAAACATGATCTTAATTGTCCATTAACAGCCACATGAAGTTAATGGTATATAAAAACAGTTCTTATCTAGAATTAAAACTTCAACAATTTTGTCTATGACAGAGATTCATAGAAATAATATAAATTCCTAATTGAACAATAAGTTAAATAAGGCAAACAAAACCATTCAGACATCCAAAAACACACTCATGTGACAATGGTGAGGCTAATTATTGGTTATTGATTATTGAGAGCAGTTGCTTGTGCTGATGGAGATGGGAAGGAGTAGAGAAGGATGGAGGAAGCAATAGGTTGGCAGTGGGGTAGTGTGAAGTGTGAGGCAAGTCTTCCAACAGATGATTCAGTGACTGCACAAGATGGAAGGAATAGAGTGGGTAGATCCAATAAAAGGTATAGTGGGAGAGGGGGGAGGGTGGGAAAATGAGGCAGGCTGAAATGAAGAGGCAGACAGGGAGGGGGGAGAGTAAGGGAGAGTGGTGGAAAAGGGGGACAGAGAGGCAAGGAGGGGGGAGGGAGAGAGAGTGAGAGAGAGGTGGGAGGGAGGGAGAGAGGGGGAGGGTGGGAGAGAGAGGGGGAGAGAGAGAGAGAGAGAGAGAGAGCGAGAGAGAGAATGAATACCCGGGTCATGGGGGAGAAGGAGAAGTGGTGGGGGAAGGCAGTACAGCACATGATCTGGACAGCAATGGAGTGGTGTGAACAGAAGATGGAAGGTTAAAGGTATGGAAGGACAGTGGGAAACAGGTTAGCAGAGGTTAAGACCAGGGGTTTGTGAGGGTGCAGGGTAAGTTGGACAGGTATTTCCTGCCTGTGTAATTCAGAGACACTTGTGCTGGAAGAGAGTATTAAAATGGCACATAGAATAAAGCAGCTGTTGAAGTCATTTGCATTGTGGGGCGCAGCATATTCAGCAACTAGATGGTCAGGTTTTTGGTTTTCCACAGTTCGGCAGTTGCCATTCATGCGAGCAGACAAATGGTTACTTATTGTACACACAGAGAATGCTGTAGAGTAATTACAGCACAGTGTGTATACAAAATGGCTGCTTTTACACATGGCCCTGCCTTTTGTTGAGTAGGAAATGCCGGGAGCGGATATATGGAATGGTTCTTGTTCCCAGACCAACCGCAATGGAATTATCATGGAGTACAGGATTGGGTTAGGGACAGTATGTTGGGAGGACGGCTGAACAATACTTCGTGTGATGTGGGTAGGACATCCCTCACCTCAGGGAGAAAGGAGGTCAAAGCTGTAGTGAAGGATGTGGTTGAACTTTTCAAGGCCATAATGATACTGCATCATCAGAGGAATGCTGCTGAGTGGCTGCTTAACAGATTTACTGTTGTCAGAGGTGGAGATGACACAGGAGATCTTTTTATGGATGAGATGGACAGGATATTGTGTGTCAGTGAAGGCTTTGGCAAGATTGTCAGTATATTTTGGCAACTCTTGCTTTCCATAACAGACGTCACATTCACCATTGGAAAGGCTGTAAGGAAGAGACTTTTCAATGTGGAATGGGTGACAGCTGTCAACAGTGGAGATACCATTAATACTTGGTGTGCTTGATAGGAACAAATGTATTTACAGAGTGATATGAGGTGGAAATTGACATCTAGGAAGTTGGCTCACTGATCTGAGAGGGAATCAGTGAAGAGGATCTAGGAATACGTGTTGAGGCTATGGAGGTAAGACCAGAGGTTTCCCTTGCCATTAGTCTACATCATGAAAATGTCATCAAGAAACTGAACCATTCAAGCAGTGAACTGTGCACAGCAACACAAACGACTCCCAACAGCTGTTTCACTATATGGGCCACTTGCATAGTCCCTTTTGATACAAGTTTCTCTGAACTACACAGATAGGAACTGTCTCTCCAGCACATCCTGCACTCTATCAACTCCCTTGCTCTAAACATCTGCTAACCTGTTCCCCACTAGGCTATGACCATACCAGACTGTAATTGCCTCTTCTCACCATTTACGTTCTCCCTTCTCTCCACACCACTCCTTCCCAGTCCAGATCATGTACTGCCTTCTTCCACCACTCACCATTATTCCTCTCTCCCGCATGTGGTCAGTTCCCCCCCCCCTCCCCCCTCCTCCATTCTCTCTGTGTGTCTCTTTCTCTTCCTTCCTCCCCTCTCTCCCCATTTTCAGCCTTCTCCTTTTCTCTCTCCCCTCCCTGTCTCCCTCACCATCACCACCCTCTTCCTTTGCCCCTCTCTCTCACTCTATATATCTTACAAGCTCTACCCTCTCAAATCTTTTCATCTTGTTGTGCAGCCAGTGAGTCACCTGTCAAAATATCTGTCTCACACTATCTCCCTCCTCGCCTCTTGGTCTTGGATCTTTCCCCACCCCTCCTCACATCCCTCAGCTCAGTAACTAATTTTAGTAATTGATAATCGATAATCAGTCTTGCCATGGGAGTGTGTATTTGGCTGGTTGTGTGTCTGAACGTGTGTACTTTTGCTACAGAGTATGAGCCAAGACGTGGAAAGCTTGTGTAAATACTGTTTTCTGTTTCATGTGTCTATGTACCACACATCAATCCACTGTAGGTGAGTGGTTGCATCTCCCTTATTTTATGTAGAGATAGAAAATAGTTGGAAACAGAAGTGTGATTTCATGTCGCCCCCTCCCCTTTTCCTAAACAGCTTAAAGCTGAAATTTTTAAGTTAAAAATGCACATATCTTCTAAAGTCCATTAACCTAGTGCTCAGGCAAATTCCAAGCTTGGCTCAACTACACAACTAGGGAGCCTGCACACTAACTTTGCACTTCACAGGCAGGTAAAAATATTTTTAGGCTTACTGTACTATGTACATATAAAACAGTAACTAATTATTCTATCTTCACTTATGAATGCTACCTTCACTTATGATTGGAAGTGTCTGTACCTGGTAGGTTCATCAAAAAACATCACTGGTGGGTTATTGACAAGTTCAAGGGCAATAGACAACCTCTTGCGTTGGCCTCCTGAGAGATTAGCTGTCCTAGTATTACTGCATTCCACCAGGCCCAACATCTCAAGGATTTCTTCCACCTGTAACATGTAAAGTCAATAAATTTCATGTTTATAGCACTTGCAATTTTCCAGATTACTGCCCTCTGCTTGCAGTAACAACTGAACAAGGCAATGCTTTATTGCCATACGACTACACTAAAAGATGAATTTAGTTAGGAAATGTTTCTGAAAATGTTTATGTTGGTAATTATGTATAGCATTACTTTAATGGAACTGATTGCTGATAATAAAAATTGGCTGTACATGAACTGTAAGACAGAGATTTACATTGCAAGGCACAGAAATATTTGTCACCTAGGGCTTGTATTCTTAGCTTTCCACAGGCATAGAGAAAAGTACCAAGTATCTATGCAGAATAAACTAAAGAATGACTTACTGTCTATCCTTATGCTAACTACGTTGTTTGGGATTGCAAATCCAGATTACTAGTAGAACACTTAATAGTGGAATGAATGAAATTTTCACTCTGCAGCAGAATGTGCGCTGATATGAGACTCGAACTTGGGACCTTTGCCTTTTGCGGGCACTTGCCCATGAAAGGCAAAGGTCCTGAGTTCAAGTCTCAGTCTGACACACAGTTTTAATCTGCCAGGAAGTTTCACTTAATAGTGGGAAAGTCACTCAGATCCCAGGATGAGATGGACCCACCTGTTGGGAGGAGGTGTGGGGAGATAAAGATCTTAGTCTTCCTTCGTTCTGACAATAGATGGGTCCCTCTCATCCTAGGGTCTGAGTGACCTGCCCTCCCAATTAACTTTCCCCACTCGGTTCCCTTCTCCTCTGAAGGAAGTACTTTTTATACCTTAAGCTAGAACATGGTTGTTAATTTTTATACACAATGTGTTAACTGTAAGTTGGCCTTTGCCAGAAAGGGTGGGGGGAGGGGGGGGGGGAGATGCTTGTAATGGAGGGGGCAAGCTCAGCCTCCAAACAGACCATCACAGGGGAGGGGGGGGGGGGAGGGAGGATGTGTGGGGGGAGGGTGTTGGGAAATAACCCACACACAGACAGGCACCTTAATCTGTTGTTCATGCTTCTGTGTGAGCATGGAGGTAAAGATCATTCAAAAGTTGTTTGTAATAAAAAATGATTGTCTTATGTACTAACATGTTTAATAAAGATCTCAACTGCAGCAATAACATTTGAAAATTACATGATCAAATAGTAACAAGAATTTATTAATTTCGTGGCCTTCATACATCAGATTTTCTATTTTTTTGTCTAGTTGGTATATGCGTTCCTCACATGTCTTTAAATTTTCCACTGTTTTGAGTATTTAGTTTATTGTTGACAGTTGAAAAGGTTATACATGTTTTTGAGTGCTTAGCAAACTTTTACTTTAAAAAAAGATGGACAAAGAGTGTGCATTAAACATTGTTTGAAAAATGGAATAAAGTGCAGCACCACATTTGAAATGTTGACCATGGATGTTGCATATTTATGAATGGCACAATCATTTCAAAGAGGTTTAAGAAGATGTTGAAGATGTAACTGCCTTTGATGCCCTATCACTTCAATTACTGTTGACAAAATGGAAGAAGTAATGGCTCTGGAAAATTGCACACCATCAGAGAGGTTGCTGATGATGTTGGAATATTGTCTGACTCAGACCAAGCTCTTCTTTCAGATGTTTTGGGCATGAAACCTGTAGCAAAGCTTGTTCTGAGACTGTTGAATTTCGACCAAAAACCACATCACATAGGCACTGCTGAGGAATTGATGAATGTAGTCGAAAACAGTCCAGAACTTCTAAGGAATGTTATAACAGGTGACAAAACATGGCTTACAGTTAACACATTGTGTGCCTGTTAGCATTACAGATATTTCACCTTCTGGAATAAGAACTGCCCAATGATTCTGTCTTATAATTTTGTAGCTTTTCTCAACAGATTTTCCATTTTCAGATAATGTACTTAATAATGCTCATCATTATAGACTGTCACTCCTGTAGCTCTAGATAATTGTCATCCTTTGGCATTTATCTATACACTCATGTGAATCAAGCAGTTTTAGATTAACAACTGATTAATGGAGCCATAAAGGTAGCAGTTTTCTTAAAGTAGCTGCTTGTCTGCTAATTCTACAAGAAATTTGTTTACATCATAATTAAGTACAGGTAGAGTGAAACAGATTAACATTAATGTATATAATAGCAAATATAGTAATGCAGATAAAAAATGAGGACATACTCTGTAGAACTGCTGAAGAAAGGAA
The DNA here is from genome assembly GCF_023864275.1 of Schistocerca cancellata. NCBI lineage: Eukaryota > Metazoa > Arthropoda > Insecta > Orthoptera > Acrididae > Schistocerca > Schistocerca cancellata. The sequence goes on from NC_064632.1 coordinate 312,498,045, forward strand.
CACACAGAAAACACTGACAAGAAAAAAGGAAATGATTATAAACATGTGACAAATCATCAGGGAATAACTTCCATGGTAATAGAGGTAGCTATGGAGAGTCAAAACTATAGGGGAAATGGAGACTGAAATACCTCCAACAAATAATTGAGCACATAGGGTGCAAGTGCTACTCTGAGATGAAGGTATTGGCAGAGCTGATGGACCACATCAATCCAATCAGAGAACTGTTGACTTATAAATAAAATAGATATAGCCAGAAGAAACCATTTATGATAGTTATCCTTAGACTGTTACCAGATGTGCCACCTACTGTTGCAATTATCCCTTATATGGTACCTGTGTTATGTTCTTCCCTGAAAGACAGAACCATGTTTTAACCCTTCTTACCTTCATAGTTGTCCTTATAGACCTATGCTCTCAAAACACCCTAGTACTATCTATGTGTCTCCTCACAAACAAGAAAATAATTCATAGGCATTTAGATTATAGACACAATCAATCATTTTCCTGTTGCCTTCTAAACCTATTCATGTTTAAGAAATATGATGGATGGTTATAATTAAAGTGCAGCTACTCACAGAGGTCCACTACCAGCTGTTATTATCATATGGCTACAAAATATGGTAGATATTCTACAGCATTAATGCAAAAACAATTCACACTGGAAGAAAAATAGTTCCAGTTTTGGCCACCAGGAGAAAATCTTAACTGTGAATGCAAGAAAAATGTATAGAAATGTTTCCATATGTAATGGATTTGGAATGGGTCATCGGCAGAAAAGTTCAAATAAACGAGAAAGGCGTAATGTTGATTTTATTATTAACTGCTGCTTACACAGTTTGTTCGATATGAGCACTGAAAATATCAACAAGATGCTGCATCTGTAAAATAATGTGATCAACAGTTGCTTGTAGCAGTCCCAGTGGAACCTGACCAGTTTGCTCCTATATATGCCCATTCAGGTCAGTCTGAGACCAAACATGTCCCTCGTAAATCCATTCTTTTAGATATCCCCAGACCCAAAAGTCACACAGATTCAGATCATGTGATCATGCATCTGGAAAACCTCTGGAGATAACACATTTGTCGAAGGTTGTATGAAGCAAATCACACTGGGCGAGCAACATGGGGTGTTCCCCATCTTGCATGAACACAATGGTTTCCACACAGTTGAACTCTTCCAAAGCAGAAACCACATGCTTTATGAGGATAACATTCAGACCACATGGTACACCTGATAGGCCACATCTGTGTGTGTTCTTGTCAAAGAAAAACAGACCGCAAATAAAGATGTTTGTGAATCTACACCACACAGTCACATAAAATGCGTGCAATGGCTCTTTGTGCACAACATACAGTTTAACAGTATCCCAAATTCAGCAGTTCTGCATATTCATTGCACCCTATAGTGTAAAATGTGCCTCATCACTCCATAGAATATTGGTCGGCCACAAGTCATGCTGAGCAAATTCAGAACTTTGCTGTGAATCACAAGGTTTCAGTTGCTGCATCATCTGGATGTTGTACAGGTACCAGTACAGAACAGACTGTAAAACTTTACATGCTGTTGATCATAGGATGGACAATTCTTGTGACACTGCATGAACAGTAGTGCTATTTGGGGCATGTGTTGCATGGTCAGTCGCAGCAACCTTGTCAACAACTTCCAATGATACAGGATGCCTTCCTCTTCCATGTGCCACACCAAGCTCACCCATGTTTCTGAATTTCAGTGTCATCTTCTTTAAACTATTTAATGACATCAGGCCTCACCTCAGACCTTTCAGTTGGTGATATTTTCTCAGTGCAGCACTGTAATTGGTGCCATCCACATAAAATAGTTACTCTAACAGTGCAAATCTCTCTTCTCTTTAGCTATAGCATTAACTCACATTATGGCTTGTTTAATGGCAACATGGTTGTCATACCAACATAAAAACAGTGTACAACACCGGATTTGCACCTTGTGGCCACAACTGGAACTAATTTTGTTCCAGCATATATTAGTTTCACATTAACGCATTAGCATCTTTACCAAGTTTCACTGCCATAGGATAATTGTAGCCCACATTGGCCCTCCCTGGGTAGCTGCACTTTAATTGTAACTACGTGGTATATTCATGGCTACTATTTCTTAACTAAAGTTTGTTCCATATGAAGTTATGGTTTTGAAGTGGAACTTTATCAAAGTAGGCCCCATTTAATATCATTCATTTGTCTGAATCATATAACAATATATAAATCTGTTTCCACATAAAGATTATGTTTGTATTGGAGAAACTCCTCAGGGACATTCTTACAATCATTACATCACATTCAACTGTAGTCCCAATAAAATGCAGATTTATTAGAATTACACTGGTAGACATTTCACTCAAACATACACTGCCAGCATGCACTTTTTCTCAACAAACAACCACTGAATAGAAAACTAAAAAATCAAATTTCTGCAAATCCATATTGTGAATACAGCTGTATTTAGTGTTTAAAGATGGTTGTGTGTACATGATTTATTCCAAAGACTTAAAAACTCTCCTTCAAAACGAAGTTTGTGGAACATGGTGAATAAATGAATAAATCGGTCATTGTGGAAAGAAAGTTTATCTGTATATCACTGACATTTACAAAAAATGAAACTTCTGTGCAGGGAGAATAGAGGAGGCCACTTTTTGAATTGAATGTATCTTTTGGTGTTGAGTAGTAACATGTAGAACTCAGTTGCTTGATTTCTTGTGTATGAAAGAAAATTTTATATTAATGTAAACTCCTTATTCATAATGGCATCACTCACAAGTATTCGAGTGCCACACTCCAGTAGAGCTCATTCCTGTTACTATTGGCTTCTCATATATGTTCACAAATTTAAATTCTCAGGCTACAGTATGACAAGAAATTTCCTTAAATATTGTTCATTGATATTATTAGATCCAAATATCCCACTGATGTTCCTGGCTATATGTTTTATATTGTTGTCAACTTTAAATTCATGATATAAGATTGTAAAATCATGTAACACTTATAATGTGGAAAATAAACGCTGGTGCATCAGCACAGTTCTAAGGAAATGATGCTTCTGTACAAGAGGATTCATTTGTGAGACATTCTTGTGACATACTTGTTTAGATGTTTATTAAGTAAGAGAAATGGCACAAAGAAGAGCCTTATCATTCATGACATCTTCACTTGGTTAACAAGGAGAAATTCTGACATGTTTAAAGGACACCACAGGGAGACTGTGAAAGTAAGACATAATGTTACCTGTTCATACCATTTTGTAAATCCTGAGACTTTCTTCATACTGATCTAAGAATAAAAATACTCCTTTCAACATATCATCCAAAATAAAAATGGAGCTCAGTAACCACAATGATCGAATTCCAGGACTTACAATATACATGACAATAAAAAAGTTGTTTCTTCTACTAATTCATTAATTTTTTTTGTCCCATGGATCTCATCAAGAATGAGAAACTTTAGGGATATGCAAAGAGCAAAGTTTACATTAACCAAAGAGAAGAAATATTTATAATTTGTAAATCCTATTGACAATAAGCTACCACTAGACTTTGTAATGTTGTTGGTGTTTACCACAAATAAATGCAGCCTGTTTTGGAGAAAACTGCTTTTTGCTCAGTTATATCAAACGGTTGCTGTTTATCATCTACTGCTGGCTTAAAATTTGCATCAATAATCAAATAAAAATAGTTTTATATCTGTCACAACACAGCCCTATGGTATAGCTCACATGCTAGTTTCAAGGTATAAATGAAAGCAATATAAGAGACTGAGAAATATTACAAGACAATGGCTTGTGAAGTATCAGATTAGCTATAAATGTAAGACCTCTGAATATATTCTTACTTTTGTTAAACTTGTTCCCTTTAGTTTGTTACAATAATTATAGTGCACCACTTTATTTATTTTGTTTTTATTTTTCTAATGACATACCACAACTTTCTTAGCACTGCGTGAAACATCCTTTCCCAATTTGAGGTTTGCAGAGATGTTCATGGCCTCCATGACTGTCAGATGTGGCAGCAGCTGGTCATCCTGCATTATGTAGCACGACATTTTCCTGAAACGCCGCAGCTGCCTTTCTTTCCCATTAATCCTCACTGAGCCTGTCAAGTGGGATGTCCTGTGAAGAGAACAACAGAAACAAAATGAATGATATGTCTATGATAAGAAACTAATGGTAATTTGCATTTTGAATCGTAAATTTAATTCAATGGTTGAGCACTAGTGCATATTTTTGGGAAGATGCACAAGAGAATGGATCAAATTGAGTTTCCAGTTTTAAAGGAAACTTCTAGGAACATTTTTAAGCTTATATAAAATAAAATATTGGTTATGTGAACTTCCTATCTTACAAAAAAGACCTGTATTTTATAATTATAATTAGGGCCTACTAGTATTGAGCAAATTTACTAACTTATTCCATAATGTATTTTTGATCAAGTGATACCTGAGCTTACCAAAAGTTTACAGAAAAGTAGTGACTGATTAATGTAATTATACCCAATATCAGAAAGATGATGTGCATAAAAAGTAAGGAAAAGGAAAAATGTGTTTTACTGAAACTCAAAATCAGAGATTCCAAAATATGAGGCAGTCTTATAACATATTTCCCAATTTGTATCATGTTTGATTAGTAATCTAAGAGTGTACAGGTTTTAGTTGTACCATCAGGGCATTTTTTTCATTATTTTTGAAAATGATACAGGAGATCCAAAATTGAGTATGAAATCATTCCACACACTTATTGAGTGTGTGTGGTTTGAGGTTTTTAGGCGCTAAACAGCATGGTCATCAGCGTCCAAACGCATAGAAACAGGAACACATGCGGTGAAGGGATGAAGACGGACAGTGAACAAGGAAAACAGCTAAAAGACACAGACCTGACGCAGTTCCAAATCCTCATGTACAGAGGCAAAACAAGAGGAGAAGAAACACACTAAAAAAGGAAAGGAAACACAAGGAAAAGAGAGCAGAAATCAAAGTGAAACAAGTAGGTAATTGTGACTGGTGGACCTCTTACCTAAAACCTAGGTGAGCCAGTCACCCAGCAGCACATTAAAATCCTCTCCCTAAAATTTGAGGCAACAAATTGGACAGGACGCAAAACCGTAAGACCTTAACCACAGTCGTTGTGTCGTCTTGTAAAATAGAGGACAAATCCGGTGGCAAGGAAACCACCACCCTCTGGTCAGAGAATAAAAGACAGTCAAGTAAAATGTGGCAGACTGTAATCTGGATGCCACAAGCACTGCAGATTGGGGGTCCTCCCGCCGGAGTAAAAAACCATGCATTAAGGGACTGTGCCCGGTTCGGAGGCGAGTGAGGAGAACCTCATCCCGCCTGCATGACTGGTAGGACGTACGCCATAGCCGCGTGGTGGCCTTGACCAGACGCAGCTTATTTTCACCAACTGCCGGCCATTCCTCTTCCTATTGACGCATAACACGAAAATGCAAAAGGGAGGTAACAGCATGGAGGGGGACGGAACATTCAACAATGTGAGGGAGGGAACATGCATCTTTGGCAGCCACATCCACCAGTTTGTTTCCCCTAATACCCACATGCCCCCGCACCCAGCAAAAAGAAACCTCCTTCCCCTGCTGTTGCAGGAGGAGTAGGGCATCTTTGATGTTCTGGACAACCATATCCGCTGGGTACAAGTGATGCATGGTCTGAAGGGCACTCAGGGAGTCAGAACAGATGAGAAACTTAAGACTGGGAACGCTTATTGAACATGGCTGCCTTGTCACCTGTAGTGAATGTGTTATTGAGAAATTCTTGACCTTTAAAAAACAAAATGATAAGATGGAATGCTCAAAGTAATAGTACAAATAACAGTGTCATACTTGCATAGTGATGTAATGCTACTTTGTCTGAGACACAAGAGAAGTGTTTTTAATAGGAGAAAATGAGGCAGGTCTGACACATACACACACAATATAGAAAATATAACTTAATCTCAAACTTCTGAGTTTTAAATAACTGCTTTTCCAGGGAAAGAAAAATTTTGCATCACGGTTAATTGAAGAAAAAAAAAATGCTTCCAATTGTTTTCCTTCACTTAGTGCCTCATTAGCCACACATTTTGAAGCAACTTTTTCTTATATAGTATCTGTGAATGCTGTTCTTTTCTTTCCCTGTTCCTTATCTATACCTTTTTTTCTAATAAAAAAAATGGTTCAAATGGTTCTGAGCACTATGGGACTTAACAGCTGAGGTCACCAGTCCCCTAGAACTTAGAACTACTTAAACCTAACTAACCTAAGGACATCACACACATCCATGCCCGAGGCAGGATTCGAACCTGCGACCGTAGCGGTCGCGCGGTTCCAGACTCAAGCGCCTAGAACCGCTCGGCCACACCGGTCAGCAAATACCTATAGATAAATGACCCAGTAGTTGAAATGCATACATAAAACATAAAATAACTAGGAGCAACATGCTTAATGATAACAGACACACTTTTCATATGGGAAAAATTACTTTCTTATTTCTGTAGAATGCTCAGGGTAAAAGGTAGGCACATTGTTGGTGAATGATATATAGCAGACCTAAGGTGACTCAGAAATATGTTACTTACTTGTAGCCTGCAAGGCTGTTCATAAGTGTACTCTTGCCTGCCCCTGAAGGCCCCATGATGGCTGTCAGTTCACCAGAGCGGAACTTGCCATTAACACACTTCAGAATTGTGTTGTACCCTGGAAACAAAGGTTCTGTAACAATGAAGCTTCTCTGCAGTAGGCAGAATAATGAAGCTAAGGCAGAAGTGACAACTTTAATTTATGGCTTTAGCATGTTCTTTCATTTCTTTTTCTGAAGCTATCCTTCGTACAATCATATAAAATCAATATAACAATTTTTTATGGGGAAAAAGACACTTGCTTTACTAATTGTTTATTTTTGCATTCTTGTTCTTGGGTGCTATTAGGCTGTTGTGTAGCAATACTTGCCAAGGTGTTGTTGTCCACACAAACTATAAAGAATTTAAAAAAAATTAATTGTCAATACTAAATGTACAGGATAGTTCACTCATAATCAAAGGATGCTAAAATAACTAATTAGCATATGGATCTACAGTGGGGCCAAATTTAACAAAATTTTAACTGGTAATCAACTTGATTTTGCAGTAACAAAAAATGGAGAGTAGCTGAAGTTTGTATGTTCATTCAGTAGTTGTTCAGGAGCATTCTGCCAGGATCACTTACCTCCGGTATTTCAAGCAGTGGTAGTTTCTGCTCATTGTGTATATAGTACAGTATTTCTGTACCTGCTGCATAACTATATCTGGTCTTCAGACAGTGCTGAACAAATGTGGAACCTGTTTTCTGCAGGTTCTGAGGAGTTCTCCAAGCATGGAAACACTGATATACCGTTTTTTCATGTCGTCCTCAATCAGTTCACTAACAGCACAAGTAGCAGGCTGTCCGAGGGAGAGGGCCAGATCGGGGTGGAAGCACCTCCATGCACTCACACAGCTGTCAGACTACGTCCGCATTCTGTTCTGTGCTCATGTAAAAGCAGGGCCTGGACAGGGTTTAGTCTCTTGATTGATTTCAGAATAAGAAAACAAACTACACGCAATACAAATCAAAGCGAAGTTCACAGACATATCAGCAAGAGCCCCAGCTACAGAAAGGAAAATTTCATTCTTTTATGGACAAATTCGGAGTTGTTTTTTGCCAAAATTGGCGTTATTTTTGCCAAATTCGCTGTTTTTTGCCAAATTCTGTGGTTATTTTCCAAATTCGTTGTTTTTATGGCAAATTCCTTGTATTTTTGCCAAATTTGGTGTTATTTTTTCCCAAATTCTGCGTTACTTTTTGCCAAATCTGGTGTTATTCCTTTTCCAAATGAAGTGTAACTTTTTTGCTAACTTGTGTGTCCTTTTTTTGCCATATTGAGTGTACTGTTTTTGCCAAATCCTGAGAGTCCAGTTTTGGGTACTTTCCTCTACTGACGAAGGTCACTAGATCGTGGGCCAGTCGAAGGCTGTAGCAAGACCCGAAATCTAAAGAGATGTTACTGCTCGAGCAATTCGAGTCATGCTCAAGCAGTACACTAACCTCCGACCTCCACCGATATCTTAAGCAACGCTAACCTAACCTAAAACTCAGAACACTCTCTACCTAAAACTGGCACACTTAGTGGTCCGCATAATAAATCCCAACGGAAAATAATAAATGCAGTGAGTAGGGTGCGGCAGTTACCTCTCTTGCGGCCCTCGGGCACGGAGTAGGAGAGGTTGGTGAACTCGATGTCGACGGGCGGCCGGCTGGGCAGGTGACTGAGCACCATGGGCCGGCGGCCGTTGGCGGCGTCTGGTGGCGGCGGGGGCGCGCCCTCCTTGTTGGGCACCTTCTTGGCCAGCACGCCGGGGGCCGCGCTGGGGCACGCGCCTCCGCCCCCGCACGCGCCCGCCCCCAGCATGTGCTGCAGCGGCGAGTCCAGCGACGGCGCCGAACCGCCCCGGCTGCCGACAAAAGCACCGTCTCTGTAGGAAAACACTTTTCATTTAAGGAAGGACGCTCGAAAATGAGCTGAAACATTATGGCAACACTGAACGTCACCTGCTGGAGCAGTATACACATGACGCAGTTAGCAAAGTACACAAAGTGTCCCTAAAAGAATGTCCCAGTCATGATATTACAATGCCCTGACGAGTAATGGGACAGCGATATCCACATGTACAAAAATGGCAGTAGTCTCGCTACACAGGATATAAAAGGGCAGTGCCTTGGCGGAGCTGTCATATCTATTTAGATGATTCGTGTGAAATGATTTCAGACGTGATTGTGGCCACACGAAGGGAATTAACAGATTTTGAACGCGGGGTAGTAGTTGGAGCTAGACGAAAAAAACTTCCTATTTCGGAAATCGTTGAGGAATTCAACATTCCGCGAGCCACAGCGTAAACAGTGCGCCGAGAATACAAAATTTCAGGCATTGCCACGGACAACGAAGTGCCGGACGAGCTTTCCTCAACGACCGAGAGTAGCGCAACACTGCGTCAAATAACCCAAAAATATACGTACGGCGAACGTATCCGTTAGGACAGTGCGACGAAATCTGGTGTTAATGGACTATGGCAGCAGAGGAAGCGAGTGCCTTTGCTAACACCTCAACATCGCCTGCAGCGCCTCCCCTGGGCTCGTGCCCATATCGCTTGGAGCCTAAACGACTGTAAAACGGTGGCCTGGTCAGATGAGTCTCGATTTCACTTTGGTAAGAACTGATGGTGGGTTTCGAGAGTGGCGCAGACCCCACGAAGCCATGAACTCAGGTTGTCAACAAAGCACTGTGGCTCCATAATGGTGTTGGCCGTGTTTACATGGAATGGACTGGGTCCTCCGGTTATGTTCGGTTCCTTGGAGACCATTTGCAGCCTCTCATAAACTTCGAGACCCCAAATAACGATGGATTTTTTTTGGGTAACAGTGCGCCATGTTACCGGGCCACAATTGTTCGCGATTGGTTCGAAGAACATTCTGGACAATTCGAACGAATGATTTGGCCACCTAGATCACCCAACATGAATCCCTTCCACCATCTACGGGACGTAATAGAAGAGGTCAGTTCGCGCACAAAATTCTCCACCGGCAACACTTACGCTCTTATGGGCGAGTATAGAGGCAGCACAGCTCAATATTTCCACAGGGGACTAGCAACGATTTGTTCAGTCCCTGCCACATCGAGTTGCTGCACTACACCGGGAAAAGGAGATGCGACACGGTACGGAGATATATCCCACGACTTTTGTCCCTCTGTGTATTATCAACTGTAAGAGTTGTTGAGTGTTGGTTCAAGGTCACAATTATAGAGCAACCCAAATACCTATAGATAAATGACCCAGTAGATAAAATCAGGAGTTCCATGATCCTTTTCGTGGATGATGCTGTTGTACACAGAGAAATCGTGACGCTATAAAATCCAAACGAAATGCAGGACCCTCTGCAGAGGATCGCCTTTTCGTGCAGGTAGTGGCAACTGATGCTCAACAAAAACAAATGTGACTTATTGAGAATCCACACACAAAAAGATTGTTACTGTTTGATTACAAAACTGTAGAAGAATCAGTGGAAGCAGTTACTTTCATAAAATATCTAGGAATATGCGTACAGAGCTATTTGAACCGGAACGACCACATAAACTTCATCGCGAGTAAGGCAGATACCAGACTGAGATTGACTGGAACAAACCTCAGGAATTGTAGTACACCAACATAGGAACTAGCTTACAAAACACTCGCTCGACCAATACCTGAATATTGCTCTGCAATATGGGATCCGTATCAGACGGGAATGATAGAGGAAACAGAAAAGATCCAAAGAAGGGCAGCACAGATTCATTTAGTACGCGCGAAAGCGTCGCGGAGATGCTCAGCGATCTCTAGTGGCAGACGCTGCAAGAGAGGCGTTCTGCATCACGTTATCATCTATTAAATTTCCAAGAGACAATCAGTTTATTGCTTCCTCCTGCGTATATCTCGCGAAAAGACAATGAAGATAAAATTAGAGAGAATCAACCCCACGGCAATCGTTCTTTCCATGAGCCACACGCGAGTCGAAAAGGAAAAGCAAGAAGTGACATTGGTAAAAGCATCCTGCGTCACACACCGTAAGCTGGTTTTCGGAATATGGCTGTAGATGTAAACAGAACTGATCAACAAAACTACATTTGAATATTCTTGACATCGATATGTTGCAATATCTTAGAACATTTCGTATTTTGAGCTAAAACATAGTGTGGTAGGCCGAGCGATTCTAGACGCTAAAGTCCGGAACCGCGCTGCTGCTACGGTCGCAGATTCGAATCCTGCCTTGGGCATGGATATGTGTGATGTCCTTAGGTTAGTTAGGTTTAAGTAGTTCTAAGTCTAGAGGACTGACGACCTCAGATGTTAAGTCCCATAGTGCTTGGAGCCATTTGAATAGTGTCGTATTTCGAACAGAATGCCCTCCCTCGTACCAACCAGCAAGGGTTTCGAAAACATAGATCAAGTGAAGCCCAAATCGCACTTTTCTCACATGACATCTTGAAAGCCATGGATCAAGACAGTCGGGTCGATGTATTATTCGTCCATTACCGAAAAGCATTTGACTCGGTTCCACATATTAATAGTAACTTCAGACTTCTCGCAGATGATGCAGTTATCTGCAACGAAACCGTGCAAATATTCAGTCACACCTAGATAAGATTTGAAAGTGCTGCAAAGATTCGCAACTTGCTTTAAATGTTCAAAAATTCAAAATTATGCACTTCACAAAACGAAAACAGATAGTATCCTATGAATATACTATAAGTGGGTGACAGATTGAATCTGTAAACTTACACAAATACCTTGGTGTAACGCTTAGTAGGGACATGAAACGGAATTATCACATAGTCTCAGTCGTCGTTAAAAGAGGTAGCTGACTTCCTTTTATTGGTAGAATAATAGGAAAAAACAATCATCCTGTAAAGGAGATTGCTTACAAATCACTCGTGCGACCCATCCTAGAATATTGCTCAAGGGTGTGGGACCCATATCAAATAGGATTGGCAGGGGGTATACATAACGTATACAGAAAAAGGCAGCACGAATGGTGAAAAGTCTGGTTGGCCCATGGGAGAGTCTCACTTACATGTCGAAATAATAGAACTGGTAGACTCTTAACGGAAACCATCCTGAGAAAGTCTACTATCAAAGTTTCAAGAACCCACTTTAAATGATGACTCTAGGAACATATTATAATACCCTACATTTCGCTCCCGTAGAGTTCGTGAGGGCAAGGTTAGACTGATTACAGCAAGCAGAAACATTTCATTTTTCCCACGCTCGATATGTAAATACAACGGGAAAAGCTCCAATAACTGGTGTAGTGGGACGTACCCTCTGCCATATGCTTCATAATTGTTCTCAGAATGTAGATGTAGATGCAGATATAGATGTAAGCGCGTGCACTAGTGCTGATTTGTCGTTTCCTCGGTCGCAGTGGCAAAGACGGGAAATGGTTACTCCTGAGCATGAACTGTTTTGTGTTCTGCTGTTTGCTAAGAGTGAATTTGTAATTCCAGTTCAACGTGCTTTTTGTTTGAAGTTTAACTGTTATCTTCCATGTGGTAAAAACACCTGCCGATGATTACAGTCAATTCGAAACGCCTGGATGTGCATGTAAAGCGAAATGGACGGGATGACCTAAAATAAGAAGTCTATTCGGAGTGCAGGTGTTGCTTTTCAGTTGACAAAGATGACAGTGTGAAAGGTTTTAAGGAAATGTGTACACATACATCCATAGCGGTTTCAGTTAGTTCATGCTTTGAACCCAGGTGACTGTCACGTACTTTATAACTTTGTAGGTGAAGTGTTGCATTAGGAAGATGACTTTGTTGATCGTCTGGTGTTCAGTGAAGAGGCAAGGTAGGGTGGTTGGTTGCTTTGGGGGAAAGGGACCAAACAGCGAGGTCATCGGTCCCATCGGATTAAGGAAGGATGGGGAAAGAAATCGGCCATGCTCTTTCAAAGGAACCGTACCGGTATTTATCTGAAACGATTTAGGGAAATCACGGAAAACCTAAATCAGGATGTCCGGAGTTTGAACTGTCGTCATCGTGAATGCGAGTACAGTGTGCTAACCAATGCGCCACCTCGCTCGGTCAGTGATGAGGCAACTTTTCATCTTAGTGGGGATGTAAATACCTATAATATTATATCCGGGGATCAGAACAGCCTCATCAAACTGTACGATATCAAACAGAGTCCCCAAAATTAAACGCTTTCTGCGCTGTGTACCGACGTCAAGTGCGCTGATGCTACTGTAAAAGGAGTTGCTTATCTGGATACGTTACAAGAATGGCTCTTTCACCAATTATAAGTTGTACCGGAAAATTTCCTTTGGCAACAAGATGGAGTGCCTCCCCATTGGCAACTGTTTCCACGAGAGTGGTTTAACGTCAAAGTCCCTAATCGTTCGACTGCCCGCAATGCTCTTTTGCGCTGGCCTCCACGCTCGCCTCACCTCACGGCACACGATCTTTTCCTTTGGGGTTTTATGAAAGATAGTGTCAACGTTCTGCCACCACCTAAAGATTTGCCAGAATTGAGAACGGAACTGAAGAGACTGTTCCTTCCATTACTCTGAACTTGTTAATCAAACAATCAGTAACAACTTCTCTACAGAGACCTTGAGGGGTTAACACCCATATAGAAGGGAGTCAAATACCAGGGTACACAAGTTCTCAACAGCCATTCGCTACCGAGTGGCCGCCATCGTTTTATAAGGTTCTTCTTATGTCTGTGAAAATAAACGCCGCAAGGCTACACGGTGGAGTACATTTTGGAGGAATTACTATAATACTGTATTTGGCAGAACATCTCCATCTTGAACAGTTTGAGTGAGAATGAAAAATAAAAGCAGTATGGGCAACGGGAATCGATACATAGACCTCTCGCTTATGAAACTAAGCGTTTACTCACTTGGCTATGCGCGTCTTGAATTATACCGCCCATACAACGTAGGGTTCTATACATTCATGCTTAAAATTTTCAGTCTCAGTTTTGTCGACAACGGTCCTGTTTACAAATGTTTAAGTCATAGTCATGCCCCACACACCCCGTGAAAATGAATCAAATCAGCGAAGGGAAGATTGTGCGGTCCCCTTGTTAGTAAAATACAGTCGGCAGAAATGGGATTTTTAAAGAGTATTAGAGGATGTACGACGATGGATAGGATGCGAAATGAAGACATCAGGAAAGAATTAAATGTAGAATAAGTACATAATAAAATATTAAATAACGGACAGAAATGGACCAATCTCTTACAAAGAAGAGGTTCTCAAATGCGGATATTTGGAAGGGCAGTTCCAATTTCCGCATTCGCTTGATGACCAAGGAAAACCTCGCGAATGTCTTGACCAGAACCGAGGGACTGGAATGATTTCATATCACTCCTGAACAATGTTGGCCATTACCCCAGACAAAAATTAATATCTGCATATGTGCCATCTGTCATTCCCTACTCGTAAGATTTGGGTGGATAGTTTTCCGGGCAAATATTCTGTGCGGCAGAAGAGGTCCCAGTTGGGAATATTTGGGAGGGGATTTCCAGTTCTAACATTTGCCTGATGACTAAAGGAAACCTCCCGCAAACCCTGATCGGAACTGGTGGACTGAACTTCCTTTTAATTTATCTGTGAGGCAACGCTGTCCCTTGTGTCAGACAAAAATCAAAAAGTATGTGAGCGAGGTCTGTGGGTGGCTTTTGCGTCCGTATTTGACCAGTTGTACATGTAGATCCAGCAGAACAAATTACACTGCGATCTTGCGTGCAATCGAGAGACAGGTAGATAGATAGATAGATTGATAAAAGAGAGAGAGACAGGTAGAGGGAGAGAGAGAGATAAGAGGGGCCGCTACACCTGGGAGACGTCCATGAGATGATGAGCGAACCTGATTCGGTAGACATCGGAGGGCCACCGACTGGAGACAGCGCTGGCCAGGAGCTCTGCTTGGCTGAGAACGCTGCTGACGGAGGAGCAGCACGTGGATGGGGTACGGTGCACCGGCGCCGTCAGAACGCTCTCCAGGCTCACGAACCTACCACGCATTTTGGCGACGAGTTCGACGGGCACAAAACAGTCTTACTGCGTCGTCGTTACCTGCCCCTCAATATACCAGTCCCACCAGAGACCTCCACTTACCAAATGCCAGTTTTTCCCCCGCCAAATTCACTGCGCCGATTGTTGAGATGTATTTAACAAGGTGGATCAAACAGAACCACACCGATGAAGTTCGGAAGCCCAAACTAACGACTGCTTTATGGGGAAGTTGACTGGTTCATCAGTCCACTGTTTATCCCTAGTTCATGCACTTACACAGGATCGTTTTCAACCACCAGTCAAGACTATTGGAAACATTTCGAAATAGAAGCCTTTCCATTACACTGCTCAAAGTTTAGCAAAACACAATGCCTGGCCTGTTTCCGTTTCTTGTTAAAAACTACTAACATGATTTTACTGGATTTTGGAAACACATCTCAATAGGCACTTGCTAGTTTTCAGTGGAACAATATGAGCAGCTTGTTTCAGCTGTCTGACCCGCTCTCATTCTTTTCTTCCCTGGGAGGCAGTCTGCTATTGGAACAGGTATCGACGCTCGCACTGCAGGATCTATGTAACCTGTTGTGAAAGAGAACTGTCACTAATCCTGACTTATCCTCCCGCGATTTGGACACGGTAAACTAAAATAGCAATATTCTCCATAAATCACCAACAACCGCTGGTTCGCCACTGCGGACGTTCAAGCGGAACCACAGAGATAGAGGCGAAACGTGTGACTGTCAAGAGCTGACCGAACAGTGCGAAGCACCACAGAGACTGGTTGTTCTCGTCGCGGCAACACGTCCAGCGCGAGGTCTGCGGATGGAGGTGGAGCAGTGGTTACCGCCGCGCCGGGCCACAGACTGCGGCTACAGCTGGGCGCACTCGCCGCCCCGACAATGGGGTCATGCTCTTAATGATTGGTGCGCCGCCTGCCGGCCCAACTCCCACGGCCATTGCCGGCCAGACAGACCGGAGTACAGAGAGCGGCGCGTCAGCACACGTGTGCGCCATTGCCCGCTACCGTTGAAACAAGTTTCCGCTTCGCGAGCGGAAGTAACAGCATCATACTAAATGTGCACGGTAATTTCACCCGATGTGTAACAAACACAACAGTGTCAAGGATGTATTCTGACTGCGTGACTTACTGAAGCAATTAAACGTAATGTAGCGCAGGGTTCTATTTTGGGTCCGGCGTTATCGGCATGCATGCGACACCATGATTAACGATGAGTTCCAAAACGCAGCACATATAAATAGTTTTTTCCGGTGATCGTACTTAGTGCTATATTGGTGACAGGAAGGTAGGGTCTAGTGTTTCGGATAGCCCTTGGGCTAGCGACTATTTGGATGCCCAGCAATGGCTTGGTTCAAATGGCTCTGAGCACTATGCGACTTAACTTCTGAGGTCATCAGTCGCCTAGAACTTAGAACTACTTAAACCTAACTAACCTAAGGACATCACACACATCCATGCCCGAGGCAGGATTCGAACCTGCGACCGTAGCGGTCGCTCGGCTCCAGGCTGCAGCGCCTAGAACCGCACGGCCACTCCGGCCAGCTGATGCCCAGCACACAGATGGTCTTACTGTAATTATTCTACAGCATAGGGTCAAAGTTTGAATATTATGCACTTCCTCCAGCAAAGCCGGCCGCTGTGGCCGAGCGGTTCTAGGCGCTTCAGTTCGGAACCGCGCTGCTGCTACTGTCGCAGGTTCGAATCCTGCCTCGGGTATGGATGTGTGTGATGTCCTTAGGATAGTTAGGTTTAAGTAGTTCTAAGTCTAGGGGACTGATGACCTCAGATGTTAAGACCCATAGTGCTTAGAGCCGTTCGAACCTCCAGCAAAGGCAAATGGAATAAATCGTTCGGTTCTTTTGTATTATATGTGATCTATGGTGCGGCGTAAGAAGCTTATGGACGCATTGTTTAGTTCATGGGCGGTTCTTGAGAAAACTGAAAAAAATGATTTTTTTTGTCACAAAACCGGGCTGCAAAATTGATGTAGTTATGAATAGTATATGGCTGAAATTTGTACAATATATTCCTAAGACCTGACCTCGAACAATCTTTCAAATTGTCGTGATATCTTTGTCCGTTTCCGAGACACTGAGACTCAAAGTTACCCTAATTGTACAAATAAAATACGCGCGCAAACTACGGTGTGAGGCGGAAACATAGTTTATAAGTGACGTAGCACGGAGAAAGATGGTGCAAAGTGTCTCCGTTATCATCATAATGGTTTTGAGATCCGCTGTGTTGTAATACTGAGGCAAATGCAAAATTTTAGTGCAATTTTACTGACCAATAAATTTCATTTCAGATGAGTGACATACCCCGTTGTAGCAGGGAAAAGAAGGGAACCAGCGAAAAAATGCTGCTTTCGGAGCTCACAAGAGGCGAATATGCTCCTATTTATTAAAACACTCTCACTGAAAAGTATGGTACCAGCTGCTTTATTCTACTCATACCTTTCTCAGCACCTCTAAAAATTTTTCCGAAAATTTTAGCTTGTGAACATATCGGCGCTTTTTTATGCTGAGAGAGTAGGAGACCGTGGAAGTGAGAAAGAGACGGAGAAGTAGTAAATACAGGAAGATAGTAGACAGTGGTTGCGGTACACAAAAAGCGAAGGAGACAATGGCATCGTGAGAGAAAGAGAGGGGCACACTAGCAGTCCAACATAGTTGACGGTAACAAAATTCAAGGAGACAGTACCAGTGGAAGAGGAATAAAGGCAAGGAGAAAGTGGAAGCGGATGGGAGCCAGTGATAATGAGAAACAGAGTCTATGACAATGACAACGACGAAGAGAGAGAGAGTGACAGTGAGAAAGAAATGAATAAGATTGTAACAGTAAGAGAGATCAAGAGGGAGACAGGGACACTGAGAGGAGACAGCATTAGTAGGACAGAACGAAAGACACGCTGGCTGCGAGACAGAGGATGGTGACAGAGAGACACAAGCACATAATGTCTATGTGTTGAGCTGAATGAGTGAGTAAGAATCGGCAAGTAGATAGGATGCGTATGAGTGACTTACAGCGATCGACTAGTGGGTTTGAGCGAGTTACAATAAGGGGAGCTGGTGGAAATGATAGTGAGCTGCATATTACTGGCCATTGTGGCCGAGCGGTTCTAGGCGCTTCAGTCAGAAAGCGCGCTTTTGCTACGGTCGCAGTTTCGAATCCTGCCTCGGGCGTTGTTGTGTGTGATGTCCTTAGGTTAGTTAGGTTTAAGTAGTTCTAGGGGACTAATGACCTCAGATGTTAAGTCCCATAGTGCTCAGAGCCATTTGAACCGTTTGAGCTGCATATTAAAAACATCGCGAATGTGTTCGCACGCCACATATTTTAGGAAAATTTTTAAATTGGCGGAGAAAGGTAGAGTGAGGCAGCTGGTACCCCACTTTTCAGTCAGAGTATTTTAAAACAGGAGCATATTAGCTTTTCTGTGATCTGGTAGGGGCGTTTTTCCACTGGTGTCTGTATGACTCACTGAAGCAATTGGATATCGTGTACGGCAGGGTTCGAGTCTGGGTCCACTGTTATTTCTGATTTACATATATGATCTTGCAGTTGCGCTGTCAGAAGATTAAAACTTTCTCCCTTTAACGGGTGATAGAAGTAAAGAAATAAAAAGTAGTATCTGAGAAGGCAACTACCGAAATGTTCGTAAATGGCAGAAAATAATCATTAAATTATGAAAAGGCTCAACAGCTGCAACTCAGTACTTCTCTTAGAACTCCACAAACTACAAAAATACCTTCTCAAAGAATGAATCTTTCACCTCTGCAGAGAAGTGTGCACTGTTTTGAAACTTCCTGATAGATGACACCTGTTTACCGGATTGTGAAAGGCAAGATTGCTGGTTTGACTCCCAGTCCGATACACAGTTTTAATCAATCAGGAAATTTCAAAACAGCAGACACTCAACTGCTTCTTATTTTAGTGCACAGCCACTCCGAATGTTGGACAGCATCACAGCTATATCACTTTTGCTTGTGTGTGAAGTCCACGTCCTTAAGTTTAAAATTTTATTCATGGCTGTCAATCAGCAGCTGTGAAGCACGTTTTAAGAATAGAAATAATCAGTCGTCAGCTGCACATATTTTTATTACATTAACTTCTTCAATAGTTTCTTCTATCCCCAATTCCTCTTTCACCAGGTACCTTTCCTTACAGAACGTTCTGCAGCAGTTTAGACCTGTTCCCATTCCTCATTTATGGCCGATATATTGTGTTATCTATATTTTAAAGGCTTTAGGAATTATTTTTCTTTCTTCAATTTTCGGAAAATGTCGTTGTTAGTAATTTTATCTGTTCACACACGGTACTCTTAACATTCTCCCGTACAGCCACGTATCAAATGTCTCAAGTCGTTTACCCACCGTCTCGAGCAAAGTCCAGGTCTGATCTCCGTAGAAAACGATGGGAAATATTTAGGAGAGCAGAAACTCTCGAACACACTAGTCATTTTACAAAACGCGGCCCTGGCTTTCTCTATACGGACTTTTTCATGTGAGTTACGCCATTGGTTGTTAATGTTGGTTCCCAGATATACAGGGTGTTTCAAACCTCGACGGTAAAACTTCAGGAACTGGTTCCTCATATAACAAGAAGATAAAAGTCTAGTACACATTTACTCCAAAATGCATACCTTAAGAGTTATGACCACTTGTTCAATACAGACGAGATGTGATTGACAGTAGCGAAGATGAAGAAGCCCATAGTTCTTACGGTATACAGTTTACAACCTCTATTTGCTGAACTTCTTTTCTTGTTTTGGTCCAAACTACCTCCTCCCAGAATATGGAATACAACGAGCTTGCAGTAGAAGAGATTTGTTTCACAGTATTGTTGATGAAGAGATGCTCATAGCTCGTAAGGTACGCATTTTAGAGGCCATGTTTACTAGACTTTTTTCTTCTTGTTGTATAAGGAATCCATTTCTGAAATTGTGTCGTCGAGTTTTGAAACAAATTGTGTGTATCTGTTTATGTCTTCAATAAGTTTACCACTGATATTTAAATAACAGTTTGATATGTCTTTCTTGCTGATGACCACTAATTTTGTTTTATTTATGTTCATTTAGAGTCCGCAATGCTCACTACATTCGTCAACTCCGGATACAAGATAATGAAGACCATTTACGCTGTCAGCAAACAATGAAGTATCATCAGGGTGGCCGATATTGTTCAGCTTCTCTTTTTTCAGGACGATTCCTTCTTCGACATTTTCAAGGGCTTATTTCACTTTGTATTCCAAATAATGATTACATATCAGTAATGACAAAATGCAGTCTTGTCTCACTCATCGGTATACTGAACCTTTAACGTGTCATATTTCTTATTTTCCACTCCCAGAACAGCATATTGATTCCAATATTATTGTGATCCAGAGGTTATTGTCATGTATCCTACCATTTTTTCCCACCTCAACCATCTTGTAATGTACTTTATCAAAAGCCTTTTGATAATCAATAAAACAGTCGCGGAGTGAATAATTCACCCTGCAGTTTCGCTACAAAGCTCCGTGGGCAAAAGTTGTTTAAAGCCAACCTGTATGACAAAGTTTATTACAGTTTGTAGCTCCGTTCTGGACTATTAGTTAAGACGCTAGCTTGCAAAGAAAAACATTGACAAAATATTGAATATCAGGTGCACGCCAATCGTGCTAGTGGATGTCGGAGAACACGCCACAGCAGACATTCGAACTTCCAACTTGAGGAGCATCCATTGGCGCGCCAGAGCTGCAGAAGGAAAACATGCGACCCCGGAAGCATACGGTATCGTTCTATCCGGTATCTCAACGGCTCACAGATGTTCAAATGTCAAAACGGATCGCCAGTCTACCAGCTCAAGAAGTATCAGCAACAAATCATTTAGAATGAACTTCCTACTTCCTTTTACTGGTGAATGACAACCTATGATGACGCAACAACTTCATTTTGTCCTCTTTGTTCGGAGTTTCCTCTGTTCCAGCACTACTTCATACGGTCGGTAAGCTGTTGCCTTTGTTCTCACAGCCATGCAGTTCCGATATTTGTAGTTCTTCTTCACACATTTGTATTCTGTCTCGAAACATGTTCCGTTCTGAGACTTGAACCTTTCACGCTCTCTCCGAGTTTTTTTATATACGTTGCGGTGGTCTTATTTTTGGAGATGCAATCAAATATTCGTTTGAATAGTCTATTCTTGTCCATTCTGAACAAATACCCAAAGAAATCCTCCTCTTTCTGACGGTTACCGAGGTTCACTCCACATTCCGGTAGACTTCTTTGTTGCTCCAAAGTTCCCAGCCGGCCTCCGTGTGGACTGCACACATAATTTTTAGTGATATTCTCCTTTCCAGGCTCTCCAACCTATCTAGCTTGTGTTTCACTAAGAGGCATTCACTGGCGTACAGGCATTTTATTCGTCCACAGCATTACAGTATCTTAGTTTGGCAATCCAGGATATGCACTTTTTGATGCAAAGATTTTTTACTCAGCACACACGCTCTCTCCATTTTTGAGATCCGATCGCCTGTCGCAGCTTTCCTAAACCATTTTCTTCTGTAGTCTGACCGAGGTACTTCAATTAATCTGGCCCACCTCTGTTTTAAAGAATTTTGGTCCTTGTTTGTCATTCATCATGGATTTCGTCTTCTCTGCGGAGCCCCTCAGCCCTGTTCTGCTGGCCCTCCCTTCTAGGAGGTTTATGTGAATGACCACATTATCTTACATTCACTACATCAAGTGCGGATTTTGTCCAAATGCACTGACACGGAACCCCTTGAGTGCAATATCGCAAGTTCAGTCGTTTGAAAATGTTGTGTTAACAATTAGTGTGAGAGGAAGTATATTAGCTGATAATGAATCACCATGTGCATCAGGAGAGCGACAGAAAATGAGTGTACGGGAGGTGCACAGATCAACCTTCTATGGGATATGTCTATTACACTTCACAAAATGGACATCGTCGACATTCAAGAAGTGTTCAAAACAAACCAGTAACTTGCACTATGAACATAGAATGAAAAATGGTACCCCACTGTGATCGCAAAGATTCCCACCATTGCGATCGAAAGCGAACTTTTTGCGCGTTACAAACCATGCAGGACGCTCAGCTACGTACCCACTCTTAAAGAATGCATATAGGATCATATTGGTGTAACAGGGTAATGAGAACTGATGGAATGTGATGGAATGCAACTAAATTCAAACAGTCTGTCGTGGAGCTTATGGTGAAACTTGCTATCCTTTAAGTCGTGGCTGCAGATAATGCGATATTTTTTATAAGCACGGAAAAAATAAACATCGAGAGACTGAATTTGTCCAGTAGTTCCAGGTGGTATGAATTGCAATGTCACACACTTTTCAAGAGGGATCGGTTGCTCTAAGGTTGCGTGATTTTCATTTGCAGACCAGGAATCAATCAAAGGCAAGTTATTTTGACTAGCCATTGGGCAAAATCAGTGCTCATATCATAGTTATAGTTCTCTTACGCCCATTTTCCCACTCTTGCTTGCTGTTATGTAAGTATTTCCTACTGCCTTTGCCGGCCGGTGTGGCTGAGCGGTTCTAGGCGCTACAGTCTGGAACCGCGCGACCGCTACGGTCGCAGGTTCGAATCCTGCCTCGGGCATGGATGTGTGTGATGTCCTTAGGTTAGTTAGGTTTAAGTAGTTCTAAGTTCTAGGGGACTGATGACCTCAGAAGTTAAGTCCCATAGTGCTCAGAGCCATTTGAACCTACTGCCTTTGCAAGATCACGCACACGAGAAAGAATCGTAGGGGGCAGAACACCTTCAACTTCTCGCAGCACAGTGGATAACTTTCCAACCAATTTACCATCCAAGTACATAACTGAATAAGAATGCGCTAAGACACTGATGTTAGTTGATCTTGATACAACTGTCTTGGTACCTCTAACTTCCAGGTTTTCTTTCATGTTCTTTTTCTCTTCAAATCCTGATTGTCCGGCGTTGAAAACAAGTTCCTTGCTGAACGATGGGATAAGTTTGTTTATCTCATCTACAAATTTTCGGACCTATTTCGCAGTTTACTATTCATCATCAAGTTGACACTTTACGTCTTCTTCCTCACTTCTCGAAATTCTTTGGGTTTCTTTCTGATGAAATGTCAACTTCTGCAACTGTTGTTGCCGGCCGGAGTGGCCGTGCGGTTCTAGGCGCTACAGCTTGAAACCGAGAGACCGCTACGGTCGCAGGTTCGAATCCTGCCTCGGGCATGGATGTGTGTGATGTCCTTAGGTTGGTTAGGTTTAAGTAGTTCTAAGTTCTAGGCGACTGATGACCTCAGAAAAGCACATCAGTTGGCTACACGATGGGCGCTCTATCACTGGAACTAACTAAAATCTTCCTGTAGCTAAGAGTCTCTTTCAGGAGCGATTTAAGATGGAGCGAACGCTTAAATTTAACCATGGGGAAGGTAGACATCAGACTCAGATTCACTGGGACGAACCAGAAGATGGTCAATTTACGCACAAAGAGATTGCTTAAAAAACCCTTTTTCGACCAGTTTCTGTTCTGTTAGCTCGATGATGATGATGATTGGCTTGTGGGGCGCTCAACTGCGTAGTTATCAGCGCCCGTACAAATTCCCAGCCTTTGCTGAGTCCAATCTCGCCACTTTCATGAATGATGCTGAAATAATCAGGACAACACAAACACCCAGTCATATCGAGGCAGGTGAAAATCCCTGACCCCGCCGTGAATCGAACCCGGGACCCTGTGCTCTGGAAGCGAGAACGCGACCGCGAGACCACGAGCTGCGGACTGTTAGCTTGAGAGTGTCACGGAAGTGGTCAACGAACTGCAGTGAAGAAATTTGTAAGAGAAACTTTGTAGACTGCGGAGAGAGTTACGAAATTCCCAGAGCTCGTATTCCAAAATGACCCAAGCCACAGCAGTATACCACTAAACGGCTAAAATGGTCACGCAGTCCCAGTCGCAAGCTGCCAATCTAAGAGCTTCCAGATGCAACAAAAATTTGATTTTCAGTGTTTCATATAATTATTGACCGAATGTAAAAATTTAAAATGCTGTCATAAGCCACTCATGAAGAGGTATAATCTTACGTGAAATGTTGAACACAATAAGTCAAGTATTATAGTTAGAAACAGTGTATAGAGGTTGTCCCAGGAGGAATGATCAGTATTCAGAGATGTGATAGGAACGATCATCCTAAGCAAAAAATCCTAGTAACATGTGTACCTTAAGAGCTGCGAACACGTGATCATGTTTACTACTCTGAAACACGTCTTTTTTACTGGACAAGTGTTCATGGCTCCAAGGGTATACATTTTAGAGCCGATGTTTACTGGACATTTTGCTTCGAATGATCGCTCCTGTCATATTCCTGAATACTGACCATTCCTCCTGGGATATCCTGTGTGTCCTGAGACAGTGTAACTTATGGCGAAAGTAACTGACTTCGAATAAACTTTATACTTAATTTAAAACCTTTTCAGAACTTTTGTAGATCATAACCCCGCGCCCCTAAATTAAAAACCTTTTCAGAATTTTTGTCGGTATTACCCCACCCCCCCCAAAAGCAAATAACGAAAGTGATGAAAGATTTATCTCTTACAAAATTTTCGCTGTTCATGCAGTAAAACTTCAACGCGACTTCAACGTGATGCACGACATTTTAATTTATTACTTCTTTATTGCTAGCTCCATTCGCAACACATTTTGCACATAGTATCCACTTGTACCATTGAATATACCTGCAGAATTATATTATTGTACTATTCATAGTTCAGGAGATACGATGTCACAAGACGTACTGATTTTGGAAAAAAAATTGTTCCGAAGTATATCTGTCTTACTAAGCGGCTAACCCGGAGCACGCAACCAGTTGCTATCTAATGGCTTCAAGGTGAAACAAAAATTTGATTTTCATTATTTCATAGAGTTAATGACCGAATCTGAAAAATTAATATGCTGTCATAATCTACTCGGTAGGAACTATAAACCTACGTTAAAGATTTAACGCAATAAATATTAGCGACAGAAACTGTATGTGTATGTCTTCAGGAGGAGTAACTCAGGCGCACAAATTATCCAAACAATATTCATCCAGAATTTGAGAGTGAGCAGCACTAATCACTTTACACATAATTTTAAACCTTTACAAAACTTTTTCTTGCTGACATCACTGCATAAATAGGAACGGGGAAATCTTTATCGTTTACCATATTTTCGCTGTTCATGCAGTGAAACTTCAGTATTATGCACGACGTGTTAATGTGTTACTCCTTTACTACTACAAATTTCACAGACAGTGTCCACGCATACTTCTGAATGTACTGGTAGAATTATATCATTGTACGACACATAGTTCGCGATATTTTATGTTACATACATGGCAGTTCGATTTTGGGGTTTACTGTTTGTTTCACAAACGCCTTTAATAACGACCAAAGTAAAGTGAGGGAACGTAAAATATAGATGATTAACCATCTGCTGTTTAATTTTATTGCCTCGTGTAAATTACACTCTGGTGCTACAATGCAGCTAGTGAAAGGATGGCATATTTCACGTTATTTCATTTAACCTGGTTAATTCTTGTGCGACTTTCTAATTCGACTTGCTTTTCGAGTTGAAAGTTCAATTGAGGTTGATCTCTCTAACCATTTGTTTCGGTTATAAGCTTTGGTTAGTCACTTGACAATAAGTATTACAATGAACTCTTCAGTTTCTTATTTTTGTAAGCAAAGATGCTAGAAAATGTCCTTGCGGGCTGAAACAAGTTGGTTGTCTTTGTAGAGACCAAGAAAGAAGAATTTTGGCAGCATTGGTAATTCTGAAAATTCCTGGGACATTAAAACTGTCTGTCGTACTGGGACCCGAATGTGTACACTCCACTGCAGAGTAAAATATCGTCCTAGAAGTGATGGTCTTCCACACCAAGAGTTAATGTCTTAATACCGAATGTGATTAGTGCACAGACTATAAATTGTGACATTTCACTGACACGTAGTAAACAATGAAATCATGGAATGGATCAATGAATTAAATCGAGATCTTGTCACACCTGTCATTTTTGAGTTTACTCATTCCCAAAATGAACCAAGAAACAGGTAAGATTGTGTTGGGGGACAGTAGTGACAGTTCCTTCTACAACATCCAAGTTCCCAAGTTTTTAACGAAACCAAATCTTCGCTTCCGAGACACGATTTACGCATTTGAGCTATGCTCTACAAGACCTGTCTTAAATTTGGTCGCTTCTGAGCTGTCAAATCTCAATGCGTACAAGACTCCACACGAATAGCGTCATTCACAAACGTAACGTTGTCACGACGCAGGATAAAATAATGAACTAGGATTCTCATATCTGGGTAGCTTACCTGAAAATATGGAGTACGTTTATAGCCGACGAAAGTTGTGGATCAGCGGTGATGAGTGGCACGCGCGAAATCTTTTTCTAGTGTATCTTGTATCTTTGGTCGAGTGTTATCTTTGGCACAGACTGTGTTCTATCTTCTGTGAGATTTTTTTCAGTCAACTCCTTTTCCCACGCGAACGATATTGAAACCAAATTTACACATATTAAGATATGTCTCTGAATTAATTGACATAGATGTCAGTCAGTATACAGTTCGTCAAAATGTACTAACCACTGAATGACCTGGACTATCGCCCCGTAAGTTGTTTATTCTTTAGCTGTATCACTATTATTTGCAAACTCGTTTTAATTTTCACGAAATTTATGACCCAGTTCGTGAAACACGTCAATGGCTTATCTGTTTGTGATAGCCAAAGAAATAAGCAACAATTTAAAAAGCTCTTTGTGGTGTTCCGTTTCTGGTGAATGATCATTCCATCGTTAGCACTGGCATCCCTCATCTATCTTCCTGTAATGCTTGTATAGCAGCACTAGATAGTTAGCTAGTTTACTCGTGCAGTGAGTGTTTACACGATGATATTATTGTGATGACCGCATCTGTAGCCGAGAGATTAGACCACTTTTTTTGGTAAGTGTGAAAGCGGCAGTGCAATGTAGGTTTAACTCCGATTTCGTTTTATTCTTTTTGGATTAGGGAGTGTAATTTGGAATTAAACAAACAAGGTTCATGAGACTGAATCTATGAGTAATCCATGAGTAGAAACTTTCGTTAAAATGTTCAATTCTTACGAAAAAAGTGGTAGTGCATTTGGTTAGGAACTGAAAGGTTGCAGGATCGAATCCCGGCCACGTCAGTTTTTTCCTCTCAGTGTTATGGAGATTCCCTACAAACGAAACGTGGCTCGGATTCCACGATACGGGTTCAAATCCCGGTTGTTGTTGTTGTTCTGGTATTCAGTCCTGAGACTGGTTTGAAGCAGCTCTCCATGCCATACAGTAAAGCTGCACGCCCTCGAGAAAAATTACGGCTGTAGTTTCCCCTCGCTTTCAGCCGTTCGCAGTACCAGCACAGCAAGGCCGTTTTGGTTAGTGTTACAAGGCCAGATCAGTCAATCATCCAGACTGTTGCCCCTGCAACTACTGAAAAGGCTACTGACCCCGTTCAGGAACCACACGTTTGTCTGGCCTCTCAACAGATACCCCTCCGTTGTGGTTGCACCTACGGTACGGCAATCTGTATCGCTGAGGCACGCAAGCCTCCCCACCAACGGCAAGGTCCATGGTTCATGGAGGGGAGGGGGGGGGGAGGCAAATCCCGGTACACCTCAAATTTTTGCTGAGGTGGGGGAGTCTGGTACGGGGATTCCACTCAGCCCTTGTGAGATCAAATGAGGAGCTGCTTGAATAAAGAAAGAGCAGCATCATCAGGATACATCTACTGGCAAAATGCTGATAGGAAGGTCTGCGACAGGTGTAAATAGTTGGTACTGTCTTGCATTTCTGTGGACTGAGGCAGACGGACGAAGGGTACCGAAGGACACATTAAGTGATGAAGCAGCAGATGGGACACGACCAGATATTACTAAAAGAGAAGCTATGTTCCGTTTCTAATTACGCTGAAGAGCCAAAGAAACTGGTACACCTGCCTAATATCGTGTAAGGCCCCCGTGAGCACGGAGATGTGCTGCAATACGACTTGGTATGGGCTCGACTAATGTCTGAAGTAGTGCTGGAGGGAACTGAGACCATGAATCCTGCTGGGCTGTCCACAAATCCGTAAGAGTACGAGGAAGTGGAGATCTCTTCTGAACACAACGTTGCAAGGCATCCCAGATATGCTCAATAATAGTTATTGTCTGGGGAGTTTGGTGGCCAGCGGAAATATGTGAACTCAGAAGAATGATCCTGGAGCCACTCTGTAGCAATTCTGGATATGTGGGGTATTGCACTGTCTTGCTGGAATTGCCCAAAGTCCGTCGGAATGCACAAAGGTCATGAATGGATGCAGGTGATCAGACAGGGTGCTTACATACGTGTCAACTGTCAGAGTCGTATCTAGACGTATCAGGACTCCAATATCACTCCAACTGCACGACCCACACCATTACAGAGCCTCCACCAGCTTGAACAGTCTCCTGCTGACATGCAGGGTCCACGGATTCATGAGGTCGTCTCCATACCCGTACACGTCCATCCGCTCGATACAATTTGAAACGAGACTCGTGCGACCAGGGAACATGTTTCCAGTCATCAATAGTCCATTGTCGGCGTTGACGGGCCCAGTGACACGTAAAGCTTTCTGTCGCGCAGTCATCAAGGGTACACGAGTGGGCCTTCGGCTCTGAAAGCCCATATCGATGATGTTTCGTTGAATGGTTCGCACGCTGGCACTTGTTGATGGCCCAGCATTGAAATCTTCAGCAATTTGCGGAATGGTTCCACTTCTGTCACGTTAAACAATGCTCTTAAGTCGTCGTTGGTCCCGTTCTTGCAGGATCTTTTCCCGGATGCAGCGATGTCGGAGATTTGATGTTTTTCCGGATTCCTGATGTTCACGGTACACTCGTGAAATGGTCGCACGGGAAAATCCACACCATTGCTACCTCTGAGATGCTGTGTCCCATTGCGCGTGCACCGACTGTAACACCACCTTTAAATTCACTTAAATCTTGATAACCTGCCACTGTAGCAGCCGTAACCGATCTAACAACTGCGCCAAACACTAGTTGTCTTATATAAGTGTTGCCGGGCGCAGAGCCGTATTTTGCCTGTTTACATATCTCTGCATTTGAATAAGCATGCCTATACCAGTTTCTTTGGCGCTTCAGTGTATGTACAAATGTAAATTCTGCAGGCATGAACGTCTTCTAATTGCCGCTTATTCCCCTACAAAATGTGAAACAAGTTTCCTGTCTATTCACTATAACTAGTTAGTCATGGTATTCTTTGTAATGTTAATAATTTTTATGTTTGGTTTCTTATGCTTATTTGTGCCCCATTAAGTCAGTGTGGAAAGAGGCATTTCATTACTAGTTTACTTAAGGTGAACGAAACTGAAATGTCAAAAAGGGGAATAGTATTACAAACTGGCATGAAGGGTTGAATTTTAGATGTTAAACTGTGTATTTTATTATAATTATTGGTATGGCTGAAATAGTCTTAAATGTTTTTCTTAAGAAAGTAGTTTCATTTTGAAGTAGTTTATAATTGCTCTTTTCAAATTAGGAGACAAAAGAAAAAAATACAGACTGCCGTCCTAACGGATAATTGTACTGAAAATTGCCTTTGTGACCGTGAAATTTGATCTTAATAAATGTTAAAAATGTTATCGCTCCTTTTTTACACACCTGTGACCCTGTAATCTATTAAATGGTAAATGGGATGAAAATATTAATTTCATTTCAGCAAATGTACGTTAGACGATAGAGAAAATTTTTGAAAATGTTCAATTATTTATCTTGCAGCGAAGTACTCTCCTTCCTTTGTGCACCAATCCGTTGTTTTGATATCTTTGAGCGATTGTGAGCTGTTAGGAACTCCCACATTACGTAGCAAAAACCGAGTCATTTTGACGGCAACAGACCCTGAGGTACGCCATTAGGAATTTGTATCCCGTCAGCAGGTGCTTCCTCTGAGCAGTGGTGTTCAACCACTTGATACACCACTTACTCTGATTTGCGGACGAGTCATGACCTAAATAAATGTAAAGGGTCATCTGAAAACTGCACATGATTCAAAGGCACGCCAACATGGCCGACAGCGTCCCAGTTGCGGAGCGTGCCAAGTGAGACGCCTCCGTGACCGCAGGCGACACAGACTGTGGGCCATCAGGAGCTGCAGTCATTAGCTAAGTGCGCGGGCCGCCCGGGTCAGGGACAAAGGAACATTCTCTGCGGCACTGCAGACGCCGAGTCCGCCGGGAGCTAACGCGGGGGCGAGTTGCGCGCGATGGTTGGAAAAATCCCAGTGACTGAGTCTCTTCAGATCAGTCCTCGGGTTTGGCTATCTTTTGTTTTATAAAATACTACTGTTACGATCAGACGAAACTACCATCGTCTATGGGTTCTAAGGGTTCTTTGATTGCCCTGGGAGATGGTTCATCGAAACTGCAAGTATAAGTTAATTCTTACGTGAATGAATAAAAGATTTAGTTAACTTGATTCAATCCTTAGCCACAGCAGTTAGTACAATATTTACAACTGTCACTGACTATTAAAGCATCACTTAATGCCCTAACTAACGAACTGTTCTCTTGATGTGCAATATATAGCATTCACAAAAGAACATTTCCATCTGGGATGTTGATTGCTTCAGCTGAGGTCACAGACTGGGCAGAGCATTTCCACGCTCGACTGCACAGGGCCTTCTAAAATTCCCTTTACAAACTTCTATAGGGGAGTGGGTACATAACATTTCGAATAGGAGCCAATGTCCGGAAACGTACCGTTTCCGTGCTAATGGCGTTTGAAAGCATGTTTGCTAGGTATGCATACAACAGGGTAATCATGATGGCGGGTGCTTACGTCGGATCGGCTGATGTCATTTGAAGTCTGTCCTACATCTCTGGCCTGGTTAGAGCCTCATTCACGAGTCAGTGAGTGTTAGAGTGACAGGTTTGAGTACACGTATGCAGAATACACTGGCATGATCCTTCTGAGTGGCTAAGCTCAAGGTAATGGAAGAGCTAATCGTCGCCTTTATGAAAGTCGATCTCCACAACATACGACTCAATCGCATACGCTTTTCGCCACAGATCCACAATGGTTTCGAGAAAGGGTACCTTCACTGTCAGTAGGGGTGGCTGTGGTGCTGCAATGAGACGCCGCATACCCGAATTGGAAGAGACCGTACTGCGTCAGGTTGAAGAGAACCCAGCAACGAGTAATGAGTGGAATTGTAAAACAAGTAATGTACTGGATCACACCTAGTCAATTACTTGTAAAAGTGGTCGTATTACCATCACATTCTCATAGGGTCGTAGAATGGAAACGGTACTTTCCGTGCGATTGGTCCCGGCGGAGGTGCGAGTCCTCCCTCGGGCATGGGTGTATGTGTTCGTCCTTAGGATAATTTAGGTTAAGTAGCGTGTAAGCTTAGGGACTGATAACCTTAGCAGTTAAGTCCCAGAAGATTTCACACGCGGTACTTTCCAATTCAAAACATTGTTTACTCAATCATTCTACATATCCTACAAGTTCTCAATGGGAATTTTCGAACACCCTGTATACTGACCTCAATGTGAGGATGCTGCTAAGCTGAGAGAGGACGTGTCCTCTTCAGCCTCTCCCATTCGCCATTGTGAATTGATGTCCGCAGCTCGTGGTCGTGCGGTAGCGTTCTCGCTTCCCACGCCCGGGTTCCCGGGTTTGATTCCCGGCGGGGTCAGGGATTTTCTATGCCTCGTGATGACTGGGTGTTGTATGATGTCCTTACGTTAGTTAGGTTTAAGTAGTTCTAAGTTCTAGGGGACTGATGACCATAGGTGTTAAGTCCCATAGTGCTCAGAGCCATTTAGCCATTGTGAATTGCAGCGAGACATCGCCACTGTCTGTGGTATCGAGGTATGTTGCTGACTTTGGTCTGGCGCTGTGATCTTTGGACAATGCCTCTGGCCAAATAATTAGTCACTCCCTGAGAAATCGTTATAAGCATCATTTAATACCGCGTAACTCTGCCTGTGGACTTCATAACCTCCTGGATTCAGTTAGGAAGAGAGTCCACAAGGTTGTGCAGGTACATAACATCCAGATTAAACCACTCACTAAGGATTTGGTCTCGCAGTTCAACCAAATCGCTGGGATGCTGACGTCGGCTTTTTATCTGCAGTTGCAACATGTCCCACAGGTTTTCTGTGGGGTTCACGTCAGATGATTTTGCAAGCCAGTTAAGATCTAATAGAGTAGAAGGGTGTTTATAAAACTAGTCACATATTCTTCCAGCCCCATGAACTTTGGTGCTGTCACCGTTATGCGCCTGTGTGAGCAATGGCCTCTTGCGAGGTGACCGACTCCTCCTAATGTTCAACGTATGCAGTTCCTGTACCAATATACTCGACAAGTTGGTATAGACGTTCATTCACTGCCCGTAGCAATTCCTGTCAGATTGGGAAGCGATTTAGATTCACAAGCCGCGAAATACGTTTCCGGTATATCTCAGTCAGGATATTTTCCCGACCAGTTCTACCGTTGCCTATTGTGGCCACGCGTCTAAACCCACTGCTTGTAAAGACGTTTAGCAGTACGTCTCCAAACACCAACAAATCCAGCAACTTCACGCACCATATGACCATGGGCACGGCCAAACACGATTCCTCTTTTTGATACTGTGTCAAATCCTTACATTTACCCACGTTTACGTACAATGTCTGCTTGAAACATAAATGTCTCACGTACAGGTAGCACGCTGCTGGTTAAGCACATGACTCGTTCGCTGTGCCATATGTAAAGGCTTGATTCACCTGCGCATGCGCACTGGAGAATAATTTTTTGTCAGGTGAGCTTATTTATGAAAATTGCAGTTCTAGGAGGAATGTTATGAATCACTTCCAAACTGAAAGATGTGTACAACAGTAGTTTGCAGAGAGGTGGCGAGTACGTGATCCTATCAGCGCCCGCCCTTGTGTGTCCGGACACGTCAGCTATGCAACGCTCTATAGATACAGAGCTTTCAGATGCAGTGGAACGTGGAATATAGTGCCAGTATGCCTCGTCGACGTCAAATGACGCACTATCAGCGTGGTGATGATGATGATGTTTGGTTTGTGGGGCGCTCAACTGCGTGGTTATCAGCGCCCGTACAATTACCCAATCTGTGCTCAGTCCAATTTCGCCACTTTCCTGGATGATGATGAAATGATGAGGACAACACAAACACCCAGTCATCTCGAGGCAGGTGAAAATCCCTGACCCCGCCGGGAATCGAACCCGGGACCCCGTGCTCGGGAAGCGAGAACGCTACCGCGAGACCACGAGCGGCGGACACACACGCACATCAGCGTGTGAGTGACTTCGAACGGGACGGAGTGCTTGGTCTCTTGCAAACGATTTGATGGAACGTGGTCCTGCGGCTCGTACAGGACACACTGGTATGGCAGTGATGTGTGTACGGTATCAGCAGATGGAAGAGGGTTGTACACAGTAATGTGCGGGTACTGGACCATAACAATGTGACCACAGCACAGGATGACCGCAGCATGACCATAATTGACGGAACAGCTTCGTTCGCAGTGTTAACTCGAAGTTGAAGCACTACGGCCGGCCGCTGTGTCCGAGCGGTTCTAGGCGCTTCAGTCCGGAACCGCGCTGCTGCTACGGTCCCAGGTTCGAATCATGCCTCGGGCATGGATGTGTGTGATGTCCTAAGGTTAGTTAGGTTTAAGTAGTTCTAAGTCTAGGGGACTGATGACCTCAGATGTTAAGTCCCATAGTGCTTAGAGCCATTTGAACCATTTGAAGCACTACGGTTGATGTGAACATTTCGATTCTACGTCAGCTGCTGCGGGATGGATTGGTGACACAGATGCCATTATGACGGCTTCCATTAACTAGAAACCTAGTGATATTAACAACACATTGAAAACTAATAGGTCTAGTCGTTATTAGACCATTCACTCTTTTCGAGTGAAGCCGTTCTGTGGGAGCAACTGAACTAAAGCAATGGTTGCAGTCCATTGTAGTTTTGCATATTCACTGATTTATTCAGTCTTTCTTTTCGAGTAAGGCAAGCCTGTACTCTTTCTGTAATTTCTGCCATCCAACCCGAGAGTAGTTTCACACAATTTTCTCACACTCGTCTAGGCGAATCCTAGATTAGGTAACCACTGTAATAAATCAAGCCCTGTCGAATTTTCTCTCTCCCTCTCCCCCGACAGAAATATACGGTACCACCCGATTCTAGGCCGCATTTCAATTTATTCTCGTTTGTAAAATATTTAATTTATGATTTTGGACATTTATGAAGTTTTCTAGCAGTTGGGCGAATCTTTTTCACACACGCTACATAGTTTTCCTTGTATATATCGATCGATACTATACTACGATACTATACCATGAAAATTCGTTTTGCAGTATATGTTAGAGGAAGCGTAAAACAGAATATTATGACTTTTTGCAAAGTCATTTTACATCATTCAGGACAATTCTCTTTATTTACATTCTTACTGATTTACAAGAGATATCTGATTAATATCAACTTGACATACAGCTAGTAACTTTATAAACATTTACTCTCACTTTACAATAGTGTTATTACTTATTAATTTCATAAATATTTAAAAGAATTTACATCTAGGAAACGTATACTTAAAATTGAAAATCTTATAAAGCTTAAAAACGAAAGTTACCTAGATACTAATTTGATCTATAGAACTTTCTGGATTCTTCTGGAACAATCAGCGAGGCATATACTATTGTTGTTTGACGCCAATTGCGTCAGACTCGTCCTGCATCGGTGAAAATGAACACGACGAGAAGGTCTTTGATTTTTTGTGGTTAGAAAAATGGATCTGTTATGTGCATTTCGAGTTTATATTTGCCTTACGATTTTAGACAGTGTTATGACTCTGGATTGATTAATGTTAAATGTAAACAAAAAATGATAATCTGGAAACAAGTTATTAAGCTTCTTCTGTCTCATTTCAACAGCCAAAGACCTTATGAGTTGTATTAAGACTTCGCACTTATCGGTGCCCCTGGACACTGACACATTTTATAACTTGAGTAAATAATTAAGTATATGTGTGAAGATTCTTCACCTCTACTTTATCTACGGACATTGCACATGAAGTGATTTCCTCTTAAAAGCAATGCCACTTAAAATTAACATTTGCAGTGTTGAAAATTAAGGGAGGATCTCTGCACCACCAAAAGAATTTTAGCAAATGATGGCAAAATATTTTTCATGAAAAAACAGTTCCGAACAGCATATCTTGAAGAGCAATTGGTTAAGTCACCAAACAGTTAGGAAGAAATGTATCCCGTACGGTTTCTGTTCACGCCACCTCATTATTTCCCAAAAGAGGGTTAGTCAACTTTCGTGTTTGGGAAACTAAATGTCCAAAACGTACTCCACATTTTCATGTTGTTATTCGTTAACGGTCTTCATAGTAATGTTCGAGGAAGGAAAGTCGGGACTTCTTTTTTCGTAACGTAAACTCCGTCCATAGGCCCTGGCGGGCCCATCGCTATTGACCGACCACCGTTTCATCTTCTGCCAATGTCGTCACTGGATGTAGTACGGACAGACGTACAGTCAGCACCAGCTTTCTCGGCCATTGTCAACTTTCGTGACCTGGACCTTTACTCGGTCAAGTAGCTCCTCAGTTCGCATCAGGAGGTTGAGTGCACCCCATTCCAGTTGCCCTATCGAAGAAAAATCCCTCGCAGTGCCGGGGATCGAACCCGGGTCCTCCACATACTAATCAGCCCCTCTAGCTACTCAGCTACGGACGCTGACCTTCATTTGTTGTGCTATGACAGAAATAACGCATTACGCATACAGCTAAGGCCCTTAGTCCGACAATAACGCAAACCGGTGACCTGTATTCTTGACCTGATTGCTGAGTAGCGAATTGTACAATTAGACAAATGAACATTGCGTGATAACGCGGTAACGCGGTCACAATCAAGACGGCCACACTGAGCTCTTATTCACTTGTACAGTCGTCTGTGTAACACCTAATGAGAGTACGGAGTTTGAAATTGCACCCAAGAAAAGGGAGACCTTCAGACTGAATTTCAGTGGTGTCGCCACTGCGGCAGTTTGTAAACGTTTTCCCGAGATGCAGTCCACAATGCAGAACAGCGGAACTGCAGTAGTTGCTGATTCGCAACATTAATTACATCGACCTTCAATTATACGTTAATGCTGCATGTTACATATTTCGGATTTTTTTCGCTGAACCTTTAATTGGTTCAAATGGCTCTGAGCACTACGGGACTCAACTTCTGAGGTTATCAGTCCCCTAGAACTTAGAACTACTTAAACCTAACTAACCTAAGGACATCACACACATCCATGCCCGATGCAGGATTCGAACCTGCGGCCGTAGCAGTCTCGCGGTTCCGGACTGTAGCGCCCAGAACCGCTCGGCCACCCCGGCCGGCGAACCGTTAATTGTTGAACAATTTATTTGCTATTTGTCTTTAACTTTAATATTACTGTATGTGCAGTACAATAGAGATACTTGTTACCTCTGTACCAAAACCAGTCCCACTCTATGGCACGCGATGTTTTAAAATCGTTCTCTGTATCCGGAGCACATCCTAGAATGACCTACTCTAATATCGAAGAATGCACACACCTTTTCAGTTTCAAAAGGTAGTTCACGGTTCACTTCTTTTCGCAACAGAGACCATATTTTTCAGTTTTACATTTTATTTCTCCTCCGCTTTCCACCAGGCTGAATGATTTCTACTAGATACTTAAATCTGTTTCTCTGATTTTTCCACACTCTGAATTTAGTTTCGGCAATGCAGTCGCAGTTTTAGTCATAACTACTGACTGTCAGTGCAGATTGGCAACCGTACATTTCTGCTACTTTTTAACGTATTTCTGTCCGTTTATCTTCTGTCTCTATACCGTCTGTCAAAACTGCTGTACCACCCACAAATGTTAAATCAGAAATTTTGAGATAGCCATTGTGCAGAAAATTTGTGTCCCATATATTCTTTGTTAGCAACTTCGTTTCTGGGACATAATTTAAAAGATAAGTCTATCAAATTACTGGTTCAGTAACAGACCAATTATTACCAACGTTCCACAGTTCACAATTATCTTATTGTTTACACAGATGATCCTCGATAAATCATTATATTCGCACTGAGAAATGAAACCACCATTCTTTAAAAATTTCACTTTCAAAATCGTAATAGATACAATACGCATCAGCTCCAAACAGAAGAGAAGTAAGAAGCACCTCACACTGGGCATGCGCAAAGCCTGATTTTTTCCTATTCTCAACCAGTTAAACATATGTCATACCGAAGAATGTAAATGTCATTGCCGCTCGTTTCACACACGGTAATTTAAACTGTTCTTTTAGGTTCCTAACTAACCACACTCTCAGAAATCGTCGTATTCTCGGAAATAAGCAGCCAAATATATATTTCACTGTTCATTTTCTAGTCAGACAGAAATGTGAATAACACAGAATATAGCACAACATATTTATATTACATTAATAAGAAAGTCACAGCCTGTGTTTACAACACTAAAATAGAAGAAAAATATTTCCACCTAGCAGCACGCAAACCTACAGCCTTAATTTCTTTGGCAATGTAATCCACCTCATTATCCATTACCCTACACCGGAGTCATACAGCTTTCGTCTTTTCTCTTGCGTATCATAGTCTCTGTTTTTTTTTTCTTTATTGATTTTCAATTCCCCCCAATTCCCCCCGAAGGGGGCGGGCCGGCAGCAGCTTACTACGCTGCTCTACAGCCTACAGACTGTTTTTAAATAAAGGAAGAAGAAAAAAAAAACAAGGAAAAACAGGCGATAAAATGGCGTTTTAAAGTGAAAAATGGCGTAAAATTGCGGAAAGTTAAAACAGAAAGCAAAGGGGGTTGGCAATGTAGATAAAAGATACAGGAATCAGACAAGTAACACAGTAGACACACAATTAAAAAACATGGCGACAGTCTGGTTTCTGTTCGCAAGTAATAAAAAGCACACCCAGCGACAGTATGATGGCTGTTCGCTACCCTTCCCAAAAGACACAACACGGAGCACGCACTGGAAAAACACACTGTAAAACACTGCACGAAAAAGGCGGCACAAAGATGGCACTCCCGACCCAAGGCAGATGGGGGGGGGGGGACCTGGAGTAGGGGGAAAAACAAGGAGGGAGGAGAGGAAAAAACGAAAAGGGGGGAGGGAAACCAAGGAGGGAGAGGACTAATAAAGGGGGAGAAGGGCAAAATCCATCCACAGACTGGCCGGCTCACCGGACCTCGACACAAGTCCGCCGGGCGGATTCGTGCCGGGGACCAGGCGCTCCTTCCCGACCGGAAAGTCTCTGTTGAAGGGTTATGTCTTTTATACGTCGTTAACAGACATTTAATGATGAGAGTGACGTGTTTGTGATAAATCTTCAGTGCCCCCTTACCTTGAAAAGGTGTACTGCAAGTTATAATATAAATTAAATATGCCAAAATAAATATGGCGTCTGCCGCATCGAGTCACTTCCGTTTGGAGCAGATGCGTGTTGTAGCTCTGAGGTGCTACCCTCTGCAGTCCTGACGGTAACTACGTCGGTCTCGCTGGTTACCTCGCAATGTTACAAGACCGCGCTTCCGTCTACTGAAAGTTAACTGAGCCATATGGGTTCTCTATTGGTCATATGGTTCTGCGAATCTCATGCATATATTGCCATACAAGAAAACAAAGGGAAAATTCCAGTTCTTTTTCACAACAGTTTCCCTACTCTTATTTTAAACAAATCTAATCTGTTTTTTTCCCTATATTTTTTTACTTTGAGTGTTTTGATACACTCGTTTATAAGTGAAATGCACTCAACAATGAACTTTTTTTTATTATTCATGGATCATATGTTGAAAACAATAGACTGGCTGGGTGAGATTAAGATATGTGAAGACAAAATAAGCAGTCTTGCATATGCGGATGACTTAGTTGTGATGGCAGATTCGATTGAAAGTTTGCAAAGTAATATTTCAGAGCTAGATCAGAAATGTAAGGACTATGGTATGAAGATTAGCATCTCCGAAACGAAAGTAATGTCAGTGGGAAAGAAATATAAACGGATTGAGTGCCAAATAAGAGGAACAAAGTTAGAACAGGTGGACGATTTCAAGTACTTAGGATGCATATTCTCACAGGGTGGCAACATAGTGAAAGAACTGGAAGCGAGGTGTAGCAAAGCTAATGTAGTGAGCGCTCAGCTACGATCTACTCTCTTCTGCAAGAAGGAAGTCAGTACCAAGACTAAGTTATCTGTGCACCGTTCAATCTTTCGACCAACTTTGTTGTATGGGAGCGAAAGCTGGGTGGATTCAGGTTACCTTATCAACAAGGTTGAGGTTACGGATATGAAAGTAGCTAGGATGATTGCAGGTACTAGTAGATGGGAACAATGGCAGGAGGGTGTCCACAATGAGGAAATCAAAGAAAACTGAGAATGAACTCTATAGATGTAGCAGTCAGGGCGAACAGGCTTAGATGGTGGGGTCATGTTACACGCATGGGAGAAGCAAGGTTACCCAAGAGACTCATGGATTCAGCAGTAGAGGGTAGGAGGAGTCGGGGCAGACCGAGGAGAAGGTACCTGGATTCGGTTAAGAATGATTTTGAAGTAATAGGTTTAACATCAGAAGAGGCATCAATGTTAGCACTGAATAGGGGATCATGGAGGAACTGTATAAGGGGGCTATGCTCCAGACTGAACGCTGAAAGGCATAATCAGTCTTAAATGATGATGATGATGATGATGATGATTTTAAAGACGCTGTAGGATGTCACCGCAAAAATGATCTCCGGACAGAACTCCCTTTGTTCACCCATAAATTTTACATCACATTTTGTGTATGTGTGTGTTTATTTGATGAGACTTCCCGTACAGTCAACTTTGCAGTAATATTTAGTCAGCATGAGAACGAGTGATCTACGAGGGAGATTTCACAAACAATCTCCGGCTAAGTTTTTGCTGTCGCGTTGGTACGACCTACTTGGCTGAGTGTTGACTGTAAATTGCACGGGCCGGAGGAAGATGCAGATGAGCCACCCACGCTTCGCTGCTAAGGGTCGACGCCCCGCAGCTCATGCAGTATTCAGGCGGGCACGCGTCCCCGGGAGACATTTGCGAACGTCACCAGTCCGTCCCACGAGGGCCCATCTCTGTCGCCTGGTCTGCCTGTTTCAGTTCCGACTCACGTGCTCATCGCGTCACGTTTGCTCTCTTCCATCTACCACTTAAAAATGTGCTGCTTCTGCAGTCTCGTCGCAAAAGAAATTGTCTCAGTACGTCGTAACAACTGAATATTTGTACCAGAGCGGGACTCGAACTCGGTTATCCGTGTTTTCGTGAGCAGTGACTCAAACGTTCATTGCTACTGATGTTTTCACCCGCGCTGAGCGACCGCTGGAACCAGATGTTTTCATACAGAGTATGTGGGGTGAGCACCAGTTCATACAGAGTATGTGGGGTGAGCACCACTGGGACGGGGGTGGTGGAGGGGAGAGGGGAGTACGTTACCTGATCAGAAGCATCCGTACACCTAGTAGCGAACATTATTATTGGGTATGTCCATCCTCAACGTTTACGAGCTCTGCTGCGGGCACTTTCAGCCAGGTGTCTGATGTCTGTGGATGAATGGCAACTCATTCTGCTTGAAGAGCCGAAGCAAAGAAGCTAGTGAAGTAGGACGCTGGGGTCTGGAGTGAAGTCAAAGTTCTTACTCACCCGAAGGTTGGCTCAAATGGCTCTGAGCAATATGGGACTTAACATCTGAGGTCATCAGTCCCATAGAACTTAGAACTACTTAAACCTAACTAAGGTAAGGACACACACACACACACACACACACACACACACACACACATCCATGTCCGAGGCAGGATTCGAACCTGCGACCGTAGCGGTCGCGCGGTTCCAGACTGAAGCGCCTAGAACCGCTTGGCCACGCCCACCCGAAGGTCTTCCATAGGGTTGAGGTCGTGACTCTGGGCAGGCTAGTCCATTCCAGACATGCTATTGTCCACAAATCATTACCTCATAGAGGCTTCATTGCGACAGTTTGATCATCGTTCGGATACAAATAGTCACCGTCTCCGTGCTATTTTTGTACTGTGCGGTGTACAAAATGCTGTAACATGTGTCCATATCCTTCCCCATAAACATTTTCTGCGGCGCAATATTGGTACTACACGGTAACCATGGAAAACAATCCAACAGCCTAACTCCACATATTCTATACTTCATTATTCTACGCACGGTGGCAGGTAACGTCCTAGAGGCGTTCGCCAAGCCCAAACCCTTCCATCGGATTGCCACAGGGTATGGCGTGATTTGCCAGTCAAAACCACTCGTTTCCCGCCATCCACCACATAGTGGCGTCGCCCTTTACACCACCTCAAGAACTGCTTATTACTGGCTACAAAAATATCTGGTGTATGAGGAGTTGTTCGACCATTATCTGTGATTCTTTTTAGATCTGACTAAAAAAAGTGGTGACCCCTTATATGCTCACGTAAGATAGTTTTGGTAAATAGTGCATAGCGTCGAGCCGTTTATTTTAGGTTTACTCATAGCAAAGCTATTAAATTGCATTCTAACAATATCATTTTGTGCAAATATGATATCAATTTTGTAATTTACGTGATGGGTGCGTAAAAAAAGATAAAAATGCATTTAACTGCACTTTCAATATAAGTAAATTAAAAAAAGGTTAAAAAAGCACAAAGTGTAGGTTTGAAAACTTAAAATGTTATTTTCATTTATATACAGCATTGATGCTGAAGTCTTGCCGCTTGAAGATCAAACATTTAGTAAACGATAAACTATTTTTCTTTCATTATTTTGTGGATCCGAAAGTGACAAAACAGGTTTAGTAAAGGTTCGACATTTTGTTTGAAGTTTGTTAGTTGTCACTAAGTGCTCGCATTATCAAACACTGGGTAAGTGTTGTCTGTGCAGTTTCCGTTTAGGTTTAAGAAAAGCTACTTTTCCACGTGTCTCAGTGTTCATGACATATTTGCTGAACTGTGTGTCGTGCAATGTCATAATTTTGCAGGTATGTGTCGTACACTCTTATGATGTCACGTTAAAATTCATAAGTTGACTTAAAATATGAGGGCAAATGGTGATCAAGTTTTCACTGAATGGTTATTTAAGTTGTGAGCCGGTGGTTTAGTAACTCAACGAAGCGATCAAAACTCCAAAGCATATTTACCGCAATTACGATAGTTTTATCATCACCACATTTAATGCCACAGAAATCAATGAACAAAAGTTTCTCATTTCTATTCAACGGTCATTCTATGTGCAAAAAATGACGACTGTACACCAATTAATGGATATACCATTCCCAGTTTGTTACTTGGAGAGACAAAAGCCTTACCTCAATTCTGATTCTGTCCAACTTGAAGAAATAAACGACGTTCAACTGTATCCTGCAGAATTCTTGACCTTTCAAAACCGGCCGACTACCACCTCTTGCATTACTTTTAAAGAAAAATGCTATTATCATGCTAATTAGAAATCAACGCTAATCAGAAATTAATTAAGAGAGCAAGATTAATGGTAACTCACTTAGACGATTACATCATCACCGCTAAATTCATTAATTCCAACAGAATTGTGCTGATACCCCACATTAAGCTCACACCTTCTGATTGAAACATACCTTTTCAAATAGTTAGAAAACAGTTCTCAAGAAAAGTAATCTGCGATATGACTATTAATAAAGCGCAAGGTCAGATGCTTCAAAGGGCAGGTTTGCGGCTTTTTCACAAGTTCACTCATACAGTGATAGTGATGTTTGTGTTAAAGACACATACTGCCAAAAAGCAAAGGTTGATGACAACTGCGAACATATTTTCGAAGAAGTATTGTGTAATAAAGAAATTTTAAAAATTGAAATTAATCTGACAAAGACAATATCGGCTTGTTTTACAGCTAACAATATTGTATATAATGATATCGTTTTTTTCAGTCAGACTAACATTTGTTACTGCTGTTCTGTTTATAATATTATTGTTAATAAATACTTGCATTTACTTAGTTCTCCGTTACTATGTTACCTATCAGCAACTGATCAGGACAAAGTGCGAATTATTCACACGGGTCA
Source organism: Schistocerca cancellata (assembly GCF_023864275.1). Classification (NCBI taxonomy): domain Eukaryota; kingdom Metazoa; phylum Arthropoda; class Insecta; order Orthoptera; family Acrididae; genus Schistocerca; species Schistocerca cancellata. The sequence goes on from NC_064632.1 coordinate 312,540,793, forward strand.
ACTATAGTCCAAATAAAATTACTTGATAGCTGACGTCTGTCATTTGACGCTACAACGTTGCCACATCGGCTCCCGGTTACCGCTCGGTTATAGGTCACGTACACACACACACACGGCGGGTCATTCATAAATGCCTGCGAGGTATGTCGGGAATGTGAGATGCTCTGACGACAACTGATTTTAACTGGCCAATGACTGAATTGCGTCAGACGACACTTTTTGAGGCCCTGAATTTAAACTCATGTCCTAAGCTAGCCAAAAAATCGTGATTTACAATGTATTCGAGAAAACGGCGGTCAACAATCTGCGGCAGATCTAAAATCACGATCACTTTGATTAAAGCTAGCCTCTGTGAGAAAAACTCGAGACATCAAAAATTCAGTTTCAGCCCTAAAAGCAAACTATAATTTCTCGCTATCGTAATTTCTCGCTATTGTAATTTCTCGCTATAATTGGTTACCTGAAACTATACTCACACGTGCTGTTGCAGTTACCAACCGATGAGCAATCCTCGTTGGCACTTGGTTGCAGACTACAGATGAGACAGCAGATCGCTAATGAAGAAGAACGACAGGAAGAAAAATAAAAGGAAATAAAGTCAACACGATGATGAACATGAAACCGAAAAGAATTATAGATAAAAAAATACATTTACACCAATTAACTGAATAAAAAGATAATCGAACTATTTTGGTTAGGTTTAGGAATAAAAATAATCCTCTACACATCAGGAGATTCGAACCCTCGATCTCCTACATAAAATATTTATATGCTAATCATTACGCTACGGCACAACACTTCGTTATACACTTATTTTTATGACTGTGGCTCCAATCGCAACGCCGGCCGAGCGGTTCTAGGCGCTACAGTCTGGAACCGCGCGAACGCTACGGTCGTAGGTTCGAATCGTGCCTCGGACATGGGTGTGTGTGATGTCCTTAGGTTAGTTAGGTTAGTAGTTCTAAGTTCTAGGGGACTGTTGACCTCAGAAGTTAAGTCCTATTTTTTTCCAGTCGCAACGATGAGTTGCAGTCTTAAGAAATTCGGCTTCACGCATTGTCGCGAAAAGCTTATCTAATGCAAGCCAACCCGTGTGGTTACGATAACCGTATATAAGACGCTGAACTGAGCCTTGTGCGGAAGTATCTTGCAGCGTTCGATTAGTGCTGTGTATGAAACGCGCATGTGTGCGTGTTTTTTGTGTAGTTAACATGGGTGACGAAATACGAAATAAAAGTGACAGAACTCATGATCCAAAGACACCAAAAACGAATGCCGGACGAAAGATTGGAAGGGAACCGACGAATTGTAGCGGTTTGACAAAGGCGAACCGTTCGTGCGTGACGCTGAGCGCCGTAATTGGAGGAAACCAGCTCCAACGTGTCAAGTGTCAATTATCAAGTAATTTTAATCGGACTATAATTATATGAAATACGGAAAATCAAATGTTTCTTGCCCCTGGAAACCGTAAGATAGGCAAGCTGTAATTGGGATTGGATGGCCGTTTTAGCTGTTTGGGAATATAGATTCTTAAAACGTAATGGGTTGCAAAATGTAAGAACGTGCTAGCCCATGCATCTTTTAAGGCGAACGCTGAAATGGTTTCTTGGAAAATCAACGCAGGAATTTTTTGTATATGTGTGTTGTGTGTGTGTGTGTGTGTGAGTTTGTCTAAGAGAATACGAGCTTCAGTTCCCACATCGTCCAGAGACAGACATTACGTAGTCGCTGGTTTCCAGTGAGTCAGGGTCGTCGCGTTCCTGGAAAACATTGGCGCCGCAACATTGGGCAGACCAGGATGACGTAGCCGGCCGGCTACTACCGCACCGTGAAGCCGCTACTCCAGTACGGTGCGTTTCCCGTACGCGGAACGAGAGAAGCGAGACAATTTCGCGCTCAGCAAGCGACAGGGTCCTGGCTCGACGCGAGACAGCCTCGCGCAGCTCATTCCGATTACGGCTGCATCACACGACTGTCGCGCGAGGCTGGTACCTGTACTGTTATAACGCAGCTTTACGTGTACAAAGACGCTGCTTGCCAGAGCCCATCGCCAGATGCCTTGGTCAAAATGCATTCGCTTTCCTTGTTCGGTTGTCAGTCGAATGTCTTCCTTAACAGTTCTCCAGCTAGAGGTTAGACCTGCACTGCAATTTTTTTGTTAAAAAGGCGACGAATTCATATACACAAAATTTATGTTTCTCGAGAAACATACGCTCTTTCTTGAATTATTCGAACAACCTGAATAATTGTTCGAACACATAATGAAGAAGAAAGCGATGTATTACATAGAAGATAAAATCGATACGTTGTTGGGGCACCTCACCTGCCTCTTCAGTTTCTTCTTACACACCTGCGACCTTCTAATGTCCTCGGGTAACCCAACGGTCACCAAAAGCTTCTAAAGTAGATCCCAACAAAGGGGCTCAAGCATCGGAGTTGCAAGGTGCGCCTAGCAACCTTTAAGGTTTTATCTTCTGTAAGAATGGCCACAAATGCGGCAGAAAGTCCAGTCACATTAGTGTGACCATTGCCTATGTCCGACATCAATGTGCAATAGCCACACACAGACGGCAGTTGGGGGGGGGGGGGGGACTCGGGAAACAGTTCAGTCGTTGTGGTCATGCGACAACGGAGTGATTTATCTGACGTCCAAAAGGGCAGGATCATTGGCTTTCCGGTCAAGGATAGAATTATTTCCGAAACAGCTAACTGTTCGCATGCCACCGTGGTTAAAGTATATCATGAATGGCAAAATGGCGCTATCCAAAACTGGAGTCGAGGCATCTGTGGTGCATCACGGGCCGTAGACGACAGCGGTGAACAATGGCTGCGGAGATGTGTACGGGCGAAGATACGTGCAACTGTCGAGGAACTGAGCGCCCAGATGAACCAAGGCGCTGTCAACAATGTCTCCCCACCGACAGTTCAGCGAACGTTGCTGCGTATGGGCCTCTGCAGATGGCGCCTGGTTCATGCATCCATGCGCACAGGACGAAGGAGGGAGCGTTATGGCCTGGGAAATATGTTACATTTCCTGGGTGATTTAGTCATTTGGAAAGGCACAAGAGGGTGTATCATAGAGAAGCACCGGTTAACTATACAGTATTTATAAAACCGCTGGCTAAAATGCCATGCATCTACTCCAATGAAGCACACGAAAATATGATGCATATTTACGGCTTCTGCAGGGGTAGTGCTCCTGCTGTCTGAGACAACCGTCGCCGCTTTCCGACTCGTCAAATTCGTGATGGCAGACTGCTCACCAGAATTTTCGCCACATTGAGTGTAACAGATATCCTTTCAAGTTCCCATTTATATTCTGAACGTATAGTTCAGTGACCTTCGCTGGAATAGTAACATATTGTTGAAACAGCGCAGCGTAACCAGACTATCAACACAAGGCGGCCTTCTGCATGTATCAGTGTCCCACGGACACGTGTATGGCGAGCATTCCATGCAGAAAACTTGTACCAATTTCATACACAGCGTGTTCATAATTTTGATGTTGGCGATAAAGCCATACGACTTGAATTTTGCCAGTGATTAAATGAGAATTGTCATTTGTTTCCAGTAATACAATTCAATGATAAAGCTACGTTCACACCGAATTAAATCAACAAAACACGTATTAATCATCGATGGTCGTAGGAAAATCCAAACACTGCAGTAGAAACCAATTTTCAATCTAACATGTTGACTGGTCCAACCATTTTAGAAGAGCGAAAGGCAGAACTACTTGCATTTTTTGGAAATTTCGTTTGTTGAACACAAGGAGGACATTGTACTTCTAGCGGGACGAAGCTCCTGCACATGTACTAGACTATGAGGGAACATCTCAACCGCACTTGCCTTAATCGCTGAATTAGTCGTGGTAGCACAATTAGATGGCCACTAAGGTGGAAAGACCTTGGGCCATTACATTTTTGTTTATGGGATTATGTTTATTCTGACCCCCCCATGAACCATGGACCTTGCCGTTGGTGGGGAGGCTTGCGTGCCTCAACGATACAGATGGTCATACCGTAGGTGTAACCACAACGGAGGGGTATCTGTTGAGAGGCCAGACAAACGTGTGGTTCCTGAAGAGGGGCAGCAGCCTTTTCCGTAGTTGCAGGGGCAATAGTCTCGATGCTTGACTGATCTGGCCTTGTAACACTAACCAAAACGGCCTTGCTGTGCAGGTACTGCGAACGGCTGAAAGCAAAGGGAAACTACAGCCGTAATTTTTCCCGAGGGCATGCAGCTTTGCTGTATGGTTAAATGATGATGGCGTCCTCTTGGGTAAAATATTCCGGAGGTAAAACAGTCCCCCATTTGGATCTCCGGGCGGGGACTACTCAAGAGGACGTCGTTATCAGGAGAAAGAAAACGTGTTCTGCGGATCGGAGCGTGGAATGTCAGATCCCTTAACCGGGCAGGTAGGTTAGAAAACTTAAAAACGGAAATGGATAGGTTAAAGTTAGATATAGTGGGAGTTAGTGAAGTTCGGTGGCAGGAGGAACAAGACTTTTGGTCAGGTGAATACAGGGGTATAAGTACAAAATCAAATAGGGGTAATGCAGGAGTAGGTTTAATAATGAATAAAAGAACAGGAGTGCGGGTAAGCTACTACAAACAGCATAGTGAACGCATTACTGTGGCCAAGATAGACACGAAGCCCACACTTACTACAATAGTACAAGTTTATATGCCGACTAGCTCTGCAGATGATGAAGAAATTGATGAAATGTATGATGAGATAAAAGAAATTATTCAGGTAGTGAAGGGAGACGAAAATATAATAGTCATGGGTGATTGGAATTCGAGAGTAGGAAAAGGGAGAGAAGGAAACATAGTAGGTGAATATGGATTGGGGGAAAGAAATGAAAGAGGAAGCCGTCTGGTAGAATTTTGCACAGAACATAACTTAATCACAGCTAATACTTGGTTCAAGAATCATAAAAGGAGGTTGTACACATGGAAGAATCCTGGAAATACTAGAAGGTATCAGATAGATTATATAATGGTAAGACAGAGATTTAGGAACCAGGTATTAAATTGTAAGACATTTCCAGGGGCAGATGTGGACTCTGACCACAATCTATTGGTTATGACCTGTAGATTAAAACTGAAGAAACTGCAAAAAGGTGGGAATTTAAGGAGATGGGATCTGGACAAACTGACTAAACCAGAGGTTGTACAGAGTTTCAGGGAGAGCATAAGGGAACAATTGTCACAAATGGGGGGAAAATACAGTAAAAGAAGAATGGGTAGCTCTGAGGAATGAAGTAGGGAAGGCAGCAGAGGATCATCATCATCATCATCATCATCATTTAAGACTGATTATGCCTTTCAGCGTTCAGTCTGGAGCATAGCCCCCCTTATACAATTCCTCCATGATCCCCTATTCAGTGCTAACATTGGTGCCTCTTCTGATGTTAAACCTATTACTTCAAAATCATTCTTAACCGAATCCAGGTACCTTCTCCTCGGTCTGCCCCGACTCCTCCTACCCCCTACTGCTGAATCCATGAGTCTCTTGGGTAACCTTGCTTCTCCCATGCGTGTAACATGACCCCACCATCTAAGCCTGTTCGCCCTGACTGCTACATCTATAGAGTTCATTCCCAGTTTTTCTTTGATTTCCTCATTGTGGACACCGTCCTGCCATTGTTCCCATCTACTAGTACCTGCAATCATCATAGCTACTTTCATATCCGTAACCTCAACCTTGTTGATAAGGTAACCTGAATGCACCCAGCTTTCGCTCCCATACAACAAAGTTGGTCGAAAGATTGAACGGTGCACAGATAACTTAGTCTTGGTACTGACTTCCTTCTTGCAGAAGAGAGTAGATCGTAGCTGAGCGCTCAGCAGAGGATCAAGTAGGTGAAAAGACGAGGGCTAGTAGAAATCCTTGGGTAACAGGAGAATTATTGAATTTAATTGATGAGAGGAGAAAATATAAAAATGCAGTAAATGAAGCAGGCAAAAAGGAATACAAACGTCTCAAAAATGAGATCGACAGGAAGTGCAAAATGGCTAAGCGGGGATGGCTAGAGGACAAATGTAAGGATGTAGAGGGTTATCTCACTACGGGTAAGATAGATACTGCTTACAGGAAAATTAAAGAGACCTTTGGAGAAAAGAGAACCACTTGTATGAATATCAAGAGCTCAGATGGAAACCCAGTTCTAAGCAAAGAAGGGAAAGCAGAAAGGTGGAAGGAGTGTTTTGAGGGTCTATACAAGAGCAATGTACTTGACAATATTATGGAAATGGAAGAGAATGTAGATAAAGATGAAATGGGAGATATGATACTGCGTGAAGAGTTTGACAGAGCACTGAAAGACCGGTGTCGAAACAAGGCCCCGGGAGTGGACAACATTCCATCAGAACTACTGACAGCCTTGGGAGAGCCAGTCCTGACAAAACTCTACCATCAGAAGAGCAAGATGTATGAGACAGGCGAAATACCCTCAGACTTCAAGAAGAATATAATAATTCCAATCCCAAAGAAAGCAGGTGTTAACAGATGTGAAAATTACCGAACCATCAGTTTAATAAGTCACAGCAGCAAAATACTAACGCGAATTATATACAGACGAATGGAAAAACTGGTAGAAGCCGACCTCGGGGAACATCAGTTTCGATTCCGCAGTAATATTGGAACACGTGAGGCAATACTGACCTTACGACTTATCTTAGAAGAAAGATTAAGGAAAGGCAAACCTACGTTTCTAGCATTTGTAGACTTAGAGAAAGCTTTTGACAATGTTGACTGGAATACTCTCTTTCAAATTCTAAAGGTGGCAAGGGTAAAATACAGGGAGCGAAAGGCTATTTACAATTTGTACAGAAACCAGATGGCAGTTATAAGAGTCGAGGGGCATGAAAGGGAAGCAGTGATTGGGAAGGGAGTGAGATAGGGATGTAGCCTCTCCCCGATGTAATTCAATCTGTATATTGAGCAATCAGTAAAGGAAACAAAAGAAAAATTCGGAGTAGGTATTAAAATCCATGGAGAAGAAATAAAAACTTTGAGGTTCGCCGATGACATTGTAATTCTGTCAGAGACAGCAAAGGACTTGGAAGAGCAGTTGAACGGAATGGACAGTGTCTTGAAAGGAGGATGTAAGATGAACATCAACGAAAGCAATACGAGGATAATGGAATGTAGTCGAATTAAGTCGGGTGATGCTGAGGGAATTAGATTAGGAAATGAGACACTTAAAGTAGTAAAGGAGTTTTGCTATTTGGGGAGCAAAATAACTGATGATGGTCGAAGTAGAGAGGATATAAAATGTAGACTGGCAATGGCAAGAGAAGCGTTTCTGAAGAAGAGAAATTTGTTAACATCGAGTATAGATTTAAGAGTCAGGAAGTCATTTCTGAAAGTATTTGTATGGAGTGTAGCAATGTGTGGAAGTGAAATGTGGACGATAAATAGTTTGGACAAGAAGAGAATAGAAGCTTTCGAAATGTGGTGCTACAGAAGAATGCTGAAGATTAGATGGGTAGATCACATAACTAATGAGGAGGTATTGAATAGAAGTGGGGAGAAGAGGAGTTTGTGGCACAACTTGACAAGAAGGGACCGGTTGGTAGGACATGTTCTGAGGCATAAAGCGATCACAAATTTAGCATTGGAGGGTAGTGTTGAGGGTAAAAATCATAGAGGGCGTCGAAGAGATGAATACACTAAGCAGATTCAGAAGGACGTAGGTTGCAGTAAGTACTGGGAGATGAAGAAGCTTGCACAGGATAGAGTAGCATGGAGAGCTGCATCAGTCTCAGGACTGAAGACCACAACAACAATAACATGTATTCTGAGGTGTAGAAACGAAAAGTGAATACCCGAGATGAACTGCCTGGTTGCATCTTGAACGCGACTGTCCTCATTACGGAACTTTTAGAGGCACTCAGACAAGCAAAGCAATATGTTCTCCCAAGATTACACAAATGCATTTGAGTTGACTGAATGATATTCGAACATCTACTGTGAACTTTACAACAGCTGTAATGTGACGTATACGATAATGCTTCGAGATTTATCAATTGGTACTTGGTAAAACGCATATTGTAATGTTGACTAACTTCTGTACATGTGTTCATGTTTAGACCTGACAGTCTATCGAATATCACAGAAAATAAATATCAATGTGCGCTGAGTGTGTTCTACCTCGGAAATCACTCGCAATAGGATATATGTTCAGACTAAGTTTTTTGCTTCAAACGATCATTTCTGTAATATTCCGAATATTGACCATTCCTCCGGGGACATATATAAAATATTCGCATTTTTCAGTGAATACTTTTCGAACAAGGGACATTGTGGCAAGTAAAAGAAAACTGAGATTCTCTTTCATTCGTATGAAAACTGAAGAATCCTTATTTACTAATTAATGTTTTCACAGCAACAATTTTTTCGCACGCCATTTGCTGCAGCAAGGAAAAGCCCGAATTACTTTTTTACAATTTTTTATTTAACACATTATAACTTTTCACGCGATGACAGCACCAGAACAGAAAAGGAACTCAATTTATAAGTAATTGTGTAGACTGTTACACTTTCATACTGCAGTTGTTGGAGCATGCTGTCTACTTCTCATGCAGCTTGTTCGTAAGTGAACACAAGACTCTGTGCATATCAAGGAGACATTCTGGGAGCTTCTTTCTCTGCCTTATTGTATTCTTCAGAATATGTAATGTCTAGACAGTTTTTGAATTTCATTTTGTATTCTGACCAATATAATAATCTTCCGAGTTACTCCTTGATACAATTCGGAAATCCTGTGATGAGTGTTCCTTTTTCTGTTCTAACTGTCTAATTTAGCATTTATGCTTTTGACCAAACTGTTGCGTTATCTTTCATGTTATGACAAAACATCTCTTCTGATTATAACACCGTCTGTATCTTATGATTTTTTTGCATTATGGCTAAAAAGTTCAATATTTCTCTGCTTACAATCTTTTGTGCCAGGTTCCAACACATTACAGTTTGCCATTTCTTACTGGGCGTAAAATAAACTTTAATTATCCTTCCTTGCAATTATGCCAGTGATAACCTTTTAATAGGAGATTTTCATGTCACTGGTGCCAGAATCGACCGAAGATAGCACATTTGCATTCGGCCGACTACCGCCCGATGTCCCAAATGTCAGCCGATAAAGTCGGTTGCACACAGACTGTGCACGTGCTACCATACAATTTTTAAAAGGTCAGCCCAATCGCCCGATGTCGGCGCCGCTGTGACTGCAGCTCCACAAATGGCCCGTTTTACATGCTGTCTAGTCCCGTTACCATGACCCAACTTCTACAGGCGATACCTGCAGCACACAGCTGGTAAGGTACACTTAAGGTTCCCACAGAGGATCAAACAGTTTGTCAAATTTCGCGCGTTTGTAATGTTATATGGCACTGTACTGCTTTGTTTCATGTGCTTGTCGTACAATGAATTCACGTTTTTGAAGGGAATTTGGACTGTGGGCCCATTTGACAAACAAATTTGACGGTTTACGCTCTCATTTGCCAAACAAAAAGCCCGATACTTGCCAGACTTCCAAGATGGTGAGCGGTATAATTACTGATAATTTGCGGAGCATTTTGAGCGAAAACAAACTTATGTTGTGAAAGGTCTCTGTTCGATTCCTTTCATGTTAATTTCTTAAATCTGTTGTCATTTGCGGCATAAAGTCCACTTCTAAATTTACTGTGGTGTTTCTGACTCTATCTGGGAGGAGACTGAGCAGTGGAACGCGTTACTTTTACACATAAACAAGAACGATCTGTCACACTACTTCACCTTAAAACACAGTTTATATGTAATTCATGTCACACAGTCTCATACGGAACCTACATCCGCTTTCATTTATATACTGTATATGATAAGATACTGTCATCCCCCTTACCTTCTGTGCGAAAGGATGAATGAGCAAATGTATTTCTAGTTGCATGCTTGATGGTAGCAGACACGTCTGTCTGCTAGAGAACAGTAGGACCAACGTTGTAACAGGTAGCTAAGCTTTCTAAAAGCAAAGAGGTTTCTATCCTTAGTATGGTTCTGTACGTCCCTTGTCATGTTGGTATAGGAAGCTGCCTCTCTGGTCACTTCCGTTTGCATCTGTGAAGCACCCTCGGTAGGGGCCCACGACAGTCTATCCGTGGCGAGTGTCTGAAGTGGTAAGATCTCCAGCTAAGCACGTCTCTGCTAAGTCCAAAGCTCAATGGATTTCTAAAGTTCAGCCTAACTGAAAATTTAACCACCTTTATTTCAGGTTTAGATCTAAAATATGTTATCTTCAATTGCAATGCAGTGTAATTCGGGTGTGAAGTTCAGAATATCTTCCAGTAGTTGCTTTGTCACTACTTTGTGAGTAAAGTGGAACCGTGTGTTGAGGATCCGTAACTCTAACTAGCATCATCAATCTTAAATGGGAATGTGTGTGAGATCATAACGTCTCATCTTAACAATATTTTGCAATACAGCAACTTTTCTTTACGTTCAACCCACGTGGGGTGTACTTTGTGAGAGTAGTACCACGTGCTTATACAATTGTTTGACCCATCAGGTTAATAATAAGACGATAGTAACCAGTTCGAGGTTTTTATTTTGTAAATTGCGTTTCGATGTAATTTATTTTAATTATCAAAATTATTGTGGAGTTACGCTCTTTGTGTATACCAAGTTGACCACGTGTAGCATGTGGTGTAATCACCAAAGTAGCCCTCAGCTATTCTTTTCGGGAAGATTTCACAGAAAGTTAGTATGAATTTAGTATACCAGTGTGTGGTAATTTCATGGCGGACAGGATTGCGCTACGAACGCAACTTCTTTGGGTGAAAATTGAATCGGTTGGTTGTGGTTAATTTCCTCTTGCATATGTTTCAACGTACTTCACGTGTTATCTTATGAATGCGATGTTGTATGCAGTCTCCCAATCTTGGCTCCATATTTGATGTGTTCCATAAGGTTACAAACTCACATTTTCACAATCCTAAATAAGGCACCAGTTTAGTTATGAATCAAGTTTAATATGCTGAAATTTTAACGTAACAATGATCAATGTTAAAATAAGTGTCCAAATATAAACTGATATATTTCTTTTTATTTAAATTCTCTTTCAATATATATATATATATATATATATATATATATATATATATATATATATATATATATATATATATATATATATATCACCGGTTGTCGTAAGATGACTATAAAAGATTATAATTAATGTTGGTCTGGTTGGGAATTTGGTAAGCTAGACTGTATACCTGGTGAAACAGTTGCTCAGTAATGCAAGGTTAACTTCCCCAGATAGCTCACAGCTTTTAACCCGCTTTAATTGTCTTATTTCAGAACAACTTAATTCATCAACATTACAGTTGCACCGTGAATTCCCACTGTTGACGAAACTAATATCGGAAAATATTTGGATAAGAATAAAAGACCACAGGTCATACGCAAACAATAATGTTGTTACGACTTTCAGTCGTAATATAAAGTTGAAAGACGTAGAGAAAAATAATTAATGTTCTACTCTCGACGTATAAGCGAGAATCTTTCGAATACTTCATTTATTGCTTCACGTATTTTCATAATAATGTCATCAGTGTTCGAGATGCAATGGAGACACAAATTTTAAGCCTTCGAAATGAGCTAACTCATATTTATCGATAATCTTAGAGAAACTGGAATAGATTTTCGCATAACTACATCTTTTTCTATACGAGGGCGAAGTAATTCTTGCATGAGAGTTTGGCTGTCTATTTGGAGAAAGTTGATATAATCATTAACTTCCGGCCTAGTGTTTTTTCTATTATCTTTTCGTGGTCATATTTATCTCTCAGTTTCAACCCTTGACTGGACCAGCGGGCCGCGCGGGGTAGCCGCGCGGTCTTGGGCGCCTTGCTACGGTTCGCGAGGCTCCCTCCGTTGCAGGTTCGAGTCCTGAATGTAAGTTAGTTTAAGTTAGATTAAGTAGTGTGTAAGCCTAAGGACTGATGACCTCAGAAGTTTGGTCCCATAGCAACTTACCACCACCACCTGGACCAGCGTTTTGTTGTCTTTTCCTTCATACGGAGCGCTGAAGTCACTTTCAGAAATCCTCTATCTGCACTCCATTTATGGCGAAACACTTCGAGTTGTTATAAAAACACAACGCAAGAGATGGACCAAAAGTGAAGTTAACTAACCTTAGTTTGTACGTCTGCGTGTTTTTTTCGCAAACCCATGGAACGCAATCAGTGAACCTGTCAAAAAAGTTTGATCGTATAGAGGAGCATATCTGAAGCAGTGCTAGAAACAAAGGCACCCAGAAGTGACAGGACGCAGAGGGGGCGCTTGCCCCCTCTTGGCATTGGGGTGGAGGAGTTTTATTTACTACAGCACTCCCACACCTTTGTAGCAGCAATTGGCTTCGACTTTACTAGACTACAGAACTTTCACTGCCGAGCGCAGTGTGAAATGCTTCGGTATTGTGCAATCATTATATAGCTTGTGTTTAATGTAAATACATAAAACTGCAACCAGTTTGAAAAGTTATCTATTCATTCCATGAATCGGCTTTCGAACGTTTTCAGGCTCATCTTCAGATGGTGTACAGGAAGTTACTAGTTATTTCAAGCCTAATGCTGGATGCTGGCTCCATTACAGAAAGATGGAACATGCTTTAATGTAACGCCATGAGTACTGTTTATCTGCAGATTTGGATCCAAAATTTAGTAAGTACAAAACTAAATTTTGGCTCAAAATCGTCAGATAATACTTATGGCGATTCATTAAGGCATGTTCCATCTTCTTGTCTCAGAGCCAGCAGCCAGAATTATGCTTGGAATAGGTATGTCACTTCCTGTACACCATCTGAAGATGAGCATGAAAAGGTTCGAAAATAGGTTCATGAATGAATAAATAAGTATTTTAAAAAAGTGACTGGTTGCCGTTTCCTACATCTACAGTGAATAAATAGTCACGGGTTCTTAAACATCCGTAATGGATAAGCTTAATAACTTGTGGTTTTTGGCTGTCGCGCTGTTCATGAAATTAGGTATGTTGCTTGGTGCCACTGTGGTTTCGGGGCTGCTGTGCAGTCACATTGATAGAACAGTGCTCCCAGTATTTTTCTGTTGCTTCATCGATGCAGCACTCTAACGCAGATTCCCGGTTCAGCGTAAAGATGGCATCAATATCCGTGCCCGTCGTCCGTTTCCAATGCGCTTAAGAACGTCCCATCTTTTGCTGCACAACTGACTCTCAACTGTAGTTTACCGCTTGTCTGTGGACAAAGAACACCTACGATGATTTGCTGGCTCTGTATTCAGTTATACACGCCAGAACTATTGTAGTAGATTCTGAAGAACATGATCTTGCTATACTGTAGCTATGTTCGTCTACATTTGAATAAAATAATTTTGGGTACTAATCCGTGTCATTATGAAACACTAAAACAACTAAAATGCCGACGATCCGGCCGAATTTGCTGTGGTCCTCTTCAGAGCGATTAACTGCTGGTTGCTGCTGCTGATGTTACCATTTATACTGTCTTATTTAGGTTGTCAGGTGGCTGACGACGTCATATTCCGGAATGCCACTGATCAGTTCGAAGTAGATGTTGCTGTGGAGGGATGCCTGTATGCTGGGCTATTACCTTAGCGACTCTGGTACATCTAAGATAGTGAGACAGATGAAAGCCTTAAGTAAAGATTTCAGAATCATGCTGATACAGCGAACGGGCTCATGTCGAAAATTCCAGCACCGCAAACACTATCTGGAGTACCAAGGTTGCCTAAGGAAGGCGGTTATTTAATGCTGATCGTCAATGGGATAAACTCGCCTACATGTTATCTGGCGAAAGCTCCGACACACGCATTACGCAGTCTGGTTAGCCTCACCGATTCACACAGCTTCGAAATAAAATCCGCATTTACCAACTTGCTTATATCTGAAACCATTAACAACCTACACGAGCAAATATCCTCAGATATGTTCAGCTTGGTGCAATTGTGCTTGTCATCTACATATTTTAGTTGGCTGGGCAAATTTTGTGAGGAGACAGACGGAGTTGCACGGGGCACCCCTCTTTCACCTGTAGCAGCTGACGTGTTCTTGGAAGCATTCGCACAGCCAGCGTTAAGTTCCACGCCGCTGCGCCCACGTTGTTGGCCTAGGTACGTTGGCGATACGTTCGTCATATGGGCTCGTGGGAAATCAGAGTTACGCAGATTTCATCAGCTCCTCAACAGCTTACAAGAAAAATAAAAATATACAGTTCCCGTTAGAACCAGAAAAAAATGGAGCGATTCCTTTTCTTGATGTAGTAGTCCACAGAATATTTAGCGACGAACTAGAACATAAATCGTACAGCAAACCGTCGCACACCAACCATGTGGAGTCGCACCACCATCCAGCACAACAGAATCCTGTGATAAATGCACTGGCAGTCCCAGATTATCCACATTGACAATCTCCAACACGAGACGAACGAGCTCTGGAAAATATTCCATATGAACAGATATAGCAAGAAGAACAAACACCCAACTAGGAAAGAACCTCTTTTCTTTGCTCACTTACCTTACGTCAAAGCAGTCAACGAACGTGTAGGCCAGGTGATGCGCGGTGGAGGAATTAAATGTATATTCCACAGCGATCGCAAGATTTGAGATCTGTCGAGGCCCACTAAAGATCCCCTAGAAGTGAATATCCTCGGAGTAGTGAAACAACTTAAATCACTTAATAAAATCAAATCTGGTCCAGACTGTACACCAATTAGGTTCCTTTCGGAATATGCTGATGCATTAGCTCCATACTTAACAATAATATAGAACCGTTCCCTCGACGAAAGATCCGTACCAAAAGGCTGGAAAGTTGCACAGGTCACACCAATATTCAAGAAAGGTAGTAGGAGTAATCCAATAAATTACAGGCCCATATCGATAATGTCGATATGCAGCAGGATTTTGGAACATATATTGTGTTCGAACTTTGTGAATTACCTCGAAGAAAACGGTCTATTGACACACAGTAAAAATGTGTTTAGAAAACATCGTCCTTGTGAAACACAACTAGCTCTTTATTCACATGAAGTGTTGTGTGCTATTGATAAGGGATCTCAGATCGATTCCGTATTTCTGGATTATCGAAAGGCTTTTTACACTGTGCCTCAGAAGCGACTCGTAGCTTTTGACAGGGTACCGCACAAGCGGCTTATAGTGAAATTGCGTGCTTATGGGATATCGTCTAAGTTTTGTGATTGGATTTGTGATTTATTGTCAGAGAGGTCACAGTTCGTAGTAATTGACGGAAAGCCAGACTAAAACAGAAGTGGTTTCTGACGTTCCCAAGGTAGTGTTATAGGCCCTTTGCTGTTCTCTATCCATATAAACGATTTGGGAGACAATCTGAGCAGCCGTCTTCGGTTGTTTGCAGATGACGCTGTAGTTTATCGACTAATAAAGTCATCAGAAGATCAAAACAAATTGCAAAACGATTTAGAAAAGATATCTGAATGCTGCGAAAAGTGGCAGTTGACCCTAAATAACGAAAAGTGTGAGGTCATCCACATGAGTGCTAAAAGGAACTCGTTAAACTTAGGTTACACGATAAATCAGTCTAATCTAAAAGCCGTAATTTCAACTAAATACCTAGGTATTACAATTACCAACAACTTGAACTGGAAGGAAGACATAGAAAATGTTGTGGGGAAGACTGACCAAAGACTGCGTTTTATTGGCAGGACACTTAGAAAATGTAACAGACCTACTAAGGAGACTGCCTACACTACGCTTGTCCGTCCTCTTTTAGAATACCGCTGCGCGGTGTCGGATCCTTACCAGATAGGACTGACGGAGTATATCCAAAAAGTTCAGAAAGGCAGCACGTTTTGTATTATCGCGAAATATGGGAGAGAGTGTCACTGAAATGAAACAGGATTTGGACTGGACACCATTAAAACAAAGACTTTTTCATTGCGACGGAATCTTCTCACGAAATTCCAATCACCAACTTTCTCCACCGAATGTGAAAATACTTTGTTGACACCGACCTACATAGGGAGGAACGATCACCACGATAAAATAAGGGAAATCAGTGCTCGTACGGAAAGATATAGGGTCTTATTCTTTCCGCGCGCTATATGAGATTGGAATAATAGAGAATTGTGAAGGTGGTTCGATGAGCCCTCCGCCAGGCACATAAAAGTGATTTGCCGAGTATCCATGTAGATGTAGATGTAGGTGTACGCTACACAGCACTGTACGAGCATTCTGTGTGGATGTGGCGAAGTCTATGTTGGGATAACCTATTAACGCTCTCGTGTCGCAGCATGACCATTTCGCACGAGTGAGGCACCACAGCTAATCAGCTGTACACGAACACCACCAGGATTGTCGCCGATCTATTAATTTTCAAGAAGTTATTAAATGCCCTAACAGCAAGTACATGGAGTATGGTTACAAGTCAACGACGGCCTGCCTGCCAAAGACCTCTGTCCGTCGGCCGCGTATCTTCGCCAGCTAGAAGTTTCACTCGACCCGAGTTCAACAATATAAGCAAGAGGCCATAAGAGAAATGTCGTGCTACATCAACCTCTCGCTACAGCACAGCACAACTTCTGGGTACAAGCTGCCGATTCACTGTTGCAATCCAATCAGCAGCCAGAGTATCACAGACAGTAGCCTACCGTACAGCCACCCCTCCATAGCAAAATTTTACTTCGAATTGTCCAATGGCACGCCAGAATGTGACGTCGGAAGCCACCTGAAAGCCGAAATAAAACATTACAGAGGAGAACAGAATCCATCCGCGTCCTTCAGCATACTGATGACACCGTTTCCCTCAACCTCTGTCCTACGCTCCAGAAACCCCAACGATCCCTCCAGATTCACCTCAGTCAGTTTACCTCCTGGTACAACCAATACCTCCTGAAGATCAATCCTTCCAAAACTCAGGCAATAAGACGCACGACCCCACATCTTGTGTCTCTGTGACCTCTACCTCACCATTTAAGATCGTGCTATCCATTTAACTAACACACTAAAATATCTTGGAGAAACCAACGACCGGCAACTAATGTGAAAACCATATCTACTACCCATCCAACACAAAGTCGCAACAGACTAAAACTGCTTACTGATTGAACTTAAGGATTGCAGCTGTCCACTGTTCTCTAGACCTACAAATCCCTGATGTGACCCATCCTTTGCTAAGCATATGTTTCATAGAGATCTGCTCGCCCCTCCCCTCCCCCCAAGATCTGGTGAACACCCTAGTCGTTAATGTTTTTCAGATGGCTAATGACCTGCAGATGGCTAGTATTTTTAGTTACACAGATGTTTTAATCAACTGCATGTTGTCTGCTACCACAATGCACAAGAATAAAATGGTACTAAATACTCAAAAATAAGCTGTTTCACCAATAAAACTATGCTAAATTACTTGTATTTATTTACGAATATATATAATGTAAATTAAATATTTGAGAGAAACAATAACGGATACTGGCATAGAAAAAGAAGCTGTCAAGCTGCGAGTAGCTAATCTTAGGAGGGCACACATTTTAACACAGAAGCTGTACAACAAAAAATGCCTGTCTCGAAATGCAAAGTTATTACACTACAATATAGGGACGAGAACTGAAGTTCAATATGCAGCAGAAACACTCTCCCTGAAAGACAAAGGACTAAAAGATGAGCTCGAGAAGAAGGAAAGAGTAATTCTGAGGAAGATTCGTGGTGGACACAAAAAAATTGGTGAGAGATGGGTAAAGATGAGCAGTGAGAAGATCTACCAATTTATTAAACCGGTCACAACGGAAATGAGAAAGAGAAGGCTGATGTTCTTCGGTCATCCGGTGAGAATGGATGATGGCAGATTAACGAATAAAATCTTCAATATAATTCAACAGAGGAAAACACCCAACTCTTGGTTGCAAGGAATAAGGAAAGACCTTGGTGAACTTAGACTCACAGAAATGGACGCAATGAATAGGGACAAGTACAGAAAGGCAATAACGGAATTGGAGGTTTTTCAGGAGGCTCCAAAACTGAAGACCAACAGCAAACTAACAGCTGAACATCTAGCAAAAATGGCAGCAGGCAGAAGAACAGCCCGAGAGAAGAGAAAGAAAAATGTGAACATGAAATAATAATAAGTAAACACAACTATATTGTATCATATATAAAAATGCAAGTAGTTTAGCGTATTTTTATTAATAAAACAGCTTATAAAGTGGGAGCAGACGACATGCTGTTGGTCAAAACATGTGTGTAACTAAAGATTTTAGCCAACTGAAGATGGGTATTGTTGCCCGAAAGCGGTTATAGCACCAAAAGAAAACATTTAAAAAGTCTTTGTGGGTGGCTGCATCATTGACCGAATAATTTAAAAATTTTAACTGATTAACTGTTAGTAGTTTGAGATACGATAAATTTTGAGTTCTTCCTGGCAAATCTAGCTCTTGAGGCACGACAGGTTCCCAAGATCACTGAATCACTTGTATAAACAGAGGAAAACACTGCACTCCAGTTAATAAATTTCTGCCTGTAAGGATTTTGCCCACTGTTGATATGAATTTTCCCCCCCTTAATGTAGGGATTTATTCGAGCTACAAAAAAGAGTATCGTCTGTTTTCGTATCGTGGAAGAATGACTTTTTTTTCGTAAAAGCCATCAGTCACTCAGTCACTAATCATCATTGATTTGCTTCATCGAGTTTATTCTTGGATCCGGCAGAATAGAAATGATTCGCAATCAGAGGCACAGCGATCTAGTCATACGATAAAAATTGATGGCGATGGTGTCAGCAGACGTCGCTGCCTTCGTCACGTTCTGTTGCAGTTGGGCGAGATGAAAGTGCAGTGAAAGTGGAGTCTGTTTACCGTTCCCCTCCACCGCTACACATCCGCTCCACTTCCTCCCCCCTCTCCCTTCAACACCAAACACCGCAGCAACGATATTACTTTCTTCTAGCTGGTGACACTGTCAATATTGACGCAAGGATGACGCAGCAGTGCCATAAAAAACGCAAGTAGCCAAGCGTTCAGTTCCAGGAGATGGCAGTGGTGTTAGTGGCAAGGCGCATTGTAAGTGCTCCTGCAACAAAGTGGAAGCTTCACTATCTCTGCAGAAGAAACGAAAATATCTGTTTCTTCAGTTTGATGATCTTACGGCGATAAAAAAGAGTGAAATACGGCAATCGAAGTGACCGAAACCCTTGTAGCGAGTGCCGTACGTATTCATTCATTCCCTCCTCTGTGCTACACTGATAACAAGTAGCTACTCCCATTTGTACTGGAAAATGCAGGACTTGCAAGGGGCGTGTTTGTACTCTGCCTCGTGAAAGCAGAACACCGAGATTCAGAATGGTTCACCCACCTGACGTTATCACTGTGCAGACGTAGGACTAAGGTCCCTAGTCCGTTGTTCTTGAGGTGAGACAAATTTACTAGTAAGTAAGCGAAGGCTTTCAACGCTACAAAATTATCAGTAAAATTTCGATCAGGGATACCAGAGGTTTTTCTTTAACTACCGCAGAATCACATAGCAAACAAAGCCATAAAGTGCTAACAAAGCACTCTCGAGACACACACATAGTCACACGCATCACAGTTCATGAATGCAACACTTATTATTTTTGTAGTTTTATTGCCTTGCAGAAATGACATTTATATTTAAGTTACATGTTGTCTACTCTGGTCTTCTCTGCACTGCACGGAGAGACGAGATTATTTAAGATTAGGCTATACGATGAGCAACAGAGCTTAATCGAGCGGTCCGTAAATCGATTAATATGTATCGAATGGCCCCTCCTAACATGCTGAAGTAGCCAACACGAAACACTTCGTTCGGTGCGCAGTTTTGGCGGGAGCCTAAGATACACGAGGCGCTTCGTCTGAATGTCGTTACTCCGATGTAAGTGAAAGTTGCTATAAAAATGAATTCTGAAGTATGTGGGTGATAACATACTATTGGGACGGGATTTAGTAGTTTAGATAATAAAATCTGAAGTGTACCTTATAAAATACTAGCGGAACCAAATGTAATTTCAACCTCTGCTCGATTACAAGCGTAATCTCATCAGCTAATGTACTCACTCACCACAACAATACTACGTCACGGCTCACAATGGCATCGAAGGCTCGAATCCATATGTAAACAACCAGCGATGAGAAACATCGAAGGCTTAGAACAACAACAAGTAATTACCAGTTGACTGTATGTAGAGTGACCTAGTCCCCTCTCTCGTGCGCATAACTCAATCAGTCGTGTGCTTGACTTAAACGAAAAGGTAAAAATGTTTTGTTCCTTAACAAAAATAGTCCATCGAAATGTCTCAGTGAGGAACCGAATGCCATGTATTGCAGTCTGCTTGCCCGCTTCAGTAAGAGAAAGTCGCTACTCGTACTTTATGAACAACAATCGACCGACGATTGGAAGATTGAGAAGGCACTTACTCGGTAAATGTTGCCGACCATCAGCTCATGCGACAGCGCTCTCGCTTACCTGCAACAAAAAAAATGTACGTGTTGTTCACCACAGTCGTATAAAAAGCATCTTTTTATTCTGCCAGATTTGCAGAGCTCTTATTGTACCTGCAAACGGGGAGTAAAAACAGTGGAGTCAAATCATTTTGAACAAAAAGTCTAGCTCTAGTCAACGCATTGTTCATCACCGATACTGGTGGTCGTCGGTTTGAACTATTGAGACAAGCTTCAGTTGTTCGTATCAGGAGTCAAGAAAAAACCTAAATACTCATTTTTTATCATTACATATACATCTACATCTACATGACAATTTTGAAATTCGCACTCTAGTGCCCGGCTGAGGGACTATCTAACTAATTTCACTCTAGTTCTCTACCGTTCCACTCTCGAACAGCGCCGGCTAAACGAACACTTAAATCTATCCCTGTGAGATCTAATTCTCCTTAGCTCTCAAAATAATCGACTCTGCATACTCTGTGGTCTATATAACCTATTAGCGATTAGCGAACACGGCATTTCATCGCAAATGCTAAATATATATGGGAATTCCATATACATACTAAACTCCGTCCCCCCCCACCGGTCTCTGCCCATCTCCTCCTCCTCCCCTCTCTTTGACAATCTCCCTCTCCTTTCCTTTCTCTCTCTCTGTGCATCATCTCCTCCATCCTCTCTCTGCCCACATCCTTCTTCCCCCTATGTCCATTTCATCCGCTCCCCTCTCTGTACTCTTTCGGACGACAACGAAGAAAACAAAAAAACTCATTCTTGTATATACAATTTTAGTCTGAAATTATATACAAGGAGACAGAACATATACGTGAGAAACAATTTGTCCAATGATGTACATGCCTTGCTATTGTAGTTCAAACTGACTGCAAGAAACAAAACAAAAGCGCACATTTTCAAAACACAACACAGAATTTTCTTACTCGCTGTCGGTTCTAAAAGAAAATCTGCAAACTGTCGTTGAAAAATACATAGCCGATGTCCATCTGAATGTTTATTGGTTTATCTTGTAAAAAATTTTAAGTAAATCGGTCAAGATCTTTTCGAAATTTCTGCTAGCAACGTTTCCCCTCTCGATATTAGATATATATTTTTCAGAATCAAATGCAGTCGTTTAGTTGCAAATATACAATGACGGAAAAAATCGCAACGACAAGGAGTTGTGCGACATAGACGAAAGTTGGTAGGTCTCTTTCTACACCTGAAAGATGAAGATTGTTCATAGTAGAGCCACTAAGAGGATGAAAATCAAGTTTGCTTTAAATACATGCTGTAAAGGTCTTGGGCGTTAGTTACCTTTGAGATTCTTGAACATATTCTAAGTTCGAATGTAATAAAGTTCCCTGAGATGGTAAGAGGCTCTGTCCACAAATCAGCACTAATTTGGAAAGTATTGCCCTTGCCAAACTCATCTTGCCCTTTTGTCGCATGGCATCCTGCAAGCCATGGATGAAGGGCAACAGGCCGATATGACATGCCTAGATTTCTGGAAAGCGTTTGATACGGTGCCGCTCTGCAGAGTGTTACGGAATAGACTTCTTAAGTAACGGGGTCCAGTACGTTGTCTTTGACGGCGAATGTTCATAAGAGACAAGAGTACAGTCAGGAGCGCCCCAAGAAGGTGTGAGAGGATCACTATTATTCTCTGCATACGTAAATGATCTGACGCACAGGGTGAGCAGCAGTCTGTGATTGTTTGCCGATGACGCTGTGGTGTGCGGGAAGGAGTCATCCTTGAATGACTACAGTGAGATATAAGATAACATAGACAAAATTTCTAGTTGGTGTGATGAATGGCAGTCAGCTCTAAGTGTAGAAAAATGTACGTTACTGCAGATGAGTAGGAAAAAAGAATCCTGCAGAAATCGAATACAGCATTAATAGTGTGCTACTTGCCACAGTCGAGCTGATTAAAAATCTGGGCGTAGTGTTGCAAAGCGATATGAACTGGAACGAGCATGTTAAAGATTGTAATGAGGAAGGCGACTGGTCGACTTCGGTTTACTGGGAGAGTTTTAGGAAAGTGTGGTTTGTATATAAAAAAGACCACATACACACTATGTGATCAAAAATATCCGGACACCTGGTTGAAAACTACTTACATGTTCGTGGCGTCCTTCATCGGTAATGCTGGAATTCAATATGGTGATGGCCCACCCTTAGCCCTGATGACAGTTTCCATTCTCGCAGGCATACGTTCAATCAGGTGCTGGAAGGTTTCTTGGGGATTGTTGCACTGACGAGAGGTATCGATGTCGGTCCGTAGGCCTGGCACGAAGTCGGCGTTCCAAAACATCCCAAAGGTGTTCTATAGGATTCAGGTCAGGACTCTGTGCAGGCCAGTCCATTACAGGGATGTTATCGTCATGTAACCACTCCGCCACAGGCCTTGCAATATGAACAGGTGCTCGATCGTGTTGAAAGAAGCAATCGCTATCCCCGAATTGCTCTTCAATAGTGGGAGGCAAACAGGTGCTTAAAACATCAAAGTAGACCTGTGGTGTGATAGTGCCACGCAAAACAACAAGGGGTGCAAGCCCCCTCCATGATAAACATGACCACAACACAACACCGCCGCCTCCGAATATTACTGTTGGCACTACACATGCTGGCAGATTACGTTCACCGGGCACTGGCCATACCCACACCCTACCATTGGATCGCCACATTGTGTACCGTCATTCGTCACTCCACACAACGTTTTTCCACTGTTCAATCGTTCAATGTTTACGCTCCTCACACCAAGCGAGGCGTCGTTTGGCATTTACCGGCGTGATGTGTGGCTTATGAGCAGCCGCTCGACCAAGAAATACAAGTTTTCTTACCTCCCACCTAACTGTCATAGTACTTCCAGTGGATCCTGATGCAGTTTGGAATTCCTGTGTGATGGTCTGGATAGATGGTCTGCCTATTACAAATTACGGTGCTCTTCAACTGTCGGCGGTCTCTGTCAGTCAACAGACGAGGTTGGCCTGTACGATTTTGTAATGCACGTGTCCTTTCACATTTCCACTTCACTATCACATCGGAAACAGAGGACCTAGGAATGTTTAGGAGTGTGGAAACATCGCATACTGACGTATGACACATGTGACACCCAATCACCTGACCATGTTCGAAGTCCGTGAGTTCCGCGGAGCGTCCCATTTGCTCTCTCACGATGTCTCACGACTACTGAGGCCGCTGATATGGAGTAACTGGCAGTAGGCAGCAGCACAATGCACCTAATATGAAAATCGTATGTCCGGATACTTTTGATCACATAGTGTAGAACAATAGTGCTGCCCATTCCTGAGTATTGCTCAAGTATCTGGGATGTCGGATTAAAGGAAGGCATAGAAACAATACAAAGCCGGGCTGCAAGACTTGTTACTGGTATTTTTGAGCATCAAGAAATTATTACGGGGATGTGTCGGGAGTTGAAGTGGGAATCCGTGGAGGAAATGTGACTTTTTTTTGGAAGAACGCTATTGGGAAAATTTAGAGAACCGGCATTTGAAGCTGACTGTAGAACTATCCTCCTGCCGTCAACGAAAATTTCGTGGAAGGACCACGAACGTAACATAAGAGGAATTAGGGCTCGCAAGGAGTCATATAGATATGCGAGCGGAATAGGGGGAAATGTTTACTAGTGGGTCAACGAACCCTCTGCTAGGCACCGTATTTGGCTTGCGGAGTATGTATGTGGTGTAGATGTAAATATGGAACTCCTGTGAAAGCGAAATTATATTGTCCAGAGATGATCGAAGAGTGAAGGTTATCATTTTAAATGCTAGCACTGAGGGTAGATGGAAGGCTTTCTTGGTAAGAATCAGTTTCGAGAGCTCGTGCAGGAATTGAATGCTGCTGCTATCCTCAGTATAAGAATAATCTCCATCGTCTCTGATACTGTACACGTGAATAACTGTTTAGTTTGGTTATTTTCACTCTGTTACCCCGTATGATGCCATATTCTCGGACAACTCTGTGCAGTCATCGAGAACATTCTCGGCTTAGAAACGGGAGGTCAAACTGATCTGCAGTGTCAGTTCGCGTCCTTCGTGTAGACCGTTGTGCAAGTGTTTAGGAATTGGCCGTCCCTGTGCATAAAATGACGGAAAAGAATCCCAGCACCACGAAGGAGTTGCGCAACATAAACTGAAGTTGGTAAGCCTGTTTCTACATCCGAAAGGTGACGTCTGTTCAAATTTCGCCCCAGTCGCATAAGAGTGGGGCTAGTAGCACCACTATGGGCATGCAGATCGGGTTTGCTTTAAATACGCGCTATAGCGGCCGTGAGCTTCAGTTACCTCTGAGATTTGACGTAGTGAGTCCATGTTAGGGAAGAATGCCTTTGAGTCGACGAAGACGCTGTTATCAACAGCTCACTGAGTTTCAACGAGGTCGTGTTAAAGGGCTACGAGAAGCTGGATGTTCCTTCAGCGATACTGCAGACAGACTTGGCAAAAACGTAGCCACTGTACACGATTAGTGACAGCGAGAACTTACGGTCACAAGATGATCGGCTCCGGACGGCCACGTGGCACTATCGAGAGGGAAGACTGTGGTGTTCGGCGCATGGTTCTGGCGGGTCGTACTGCGTCTGCAGCAGCAATTCGAACAGCAGTTGGAACCGCAGTGACGCAGCGAACTGTTGCAAGCGGTTTACATCAAGGAGAGCTCCGAGCGAGACGTTCTGCAGCATGCATTGCACTAACCCCAAACCTCCGCCGTTTGCGACTTCAAGCGAGACCTCGCGCGAGAGCAGGGTGCAGGTCTATTGTGTTTTCTGATGAAAGTTGGTTCTGCCACTGTGCGGGTGATGGCCGTACGTTGGTTAGGAGAGGGCCAGTTGAGGGACTGCATCCAGTCTGTCTGTGGCCTAGACTCACTGGACCTATAACTGGAGTTGTAATCTGGGGTGCGACTTACAAGGGGAGGCCGCCAATTGTGAAATTCAGATTCGATTCATACTGCGCGTAATAAAAGCTCATTGCCAGAGGTGTATTGTGGCAAAGCACCAATATGCACTTCTCAGCCGTTGTCGAGAAAATCGACAGTTAAAAGAAACCGTTGGAATGAAACACTCTCTACGATTTATAGTTTCCTACAGCGTCGTGGCGCAGCGGCAAGCGCTCGGGTTCGTAATCCGAAGGTCGCCGGATCGAATCTCGCGCCATGCAACTATTTTTTTTAGTATTTGTTTTTCGTAATTCCAATGTATATATAATGTTCGAAGTCGCCCGTTTTTCCACGACAAACGTCGTTCAACAACTTATTATAGACGTTTGTCGTGGAAAAACTGGCGACTTCGAACATGATTATGTTTTCCGCAAACAAAGTTGTATTTCACATATGTTATTAATTGTCTTCATAATGTTTACACGTGTAGTTAACGGAAGGCGTAGAAACGATATTCCGAAACGAATACGTGTAGTGTAAGTCAAACGTTCGAATTAGAGCAGAGACCCCACGATATATATATATATATATATATATATATATATATATATATATATATATATATATATATATATATATATTTGAATTACAGAAAACAAATACTAAAAAAAAATGGTTGCATGACGCGAGATTCGATCCGGCGACCTTCGGATTACGAACCCGAGCGCTTACTGCTGCGCCACGACGCTGTAGGAAATCATAAATCGTGGAGAGTAATTCACTGCAACGGTTTCTTTTAACTGTCGATTTTCTCGACAACGGCTGAGAAGTGCATCTTGGTGCTTTGCCAGAATACACCTCTTGCCATGAGCTTTTATTATCCGCAGTATGAATCGAATCTCAATTTCACAATTGGCGGCCTCCCCTTGTTAGTATGACTGCAGGAGCACTCTCGTGGTTATCCTACACACCTTTATCGCAAATTTGTACGTCTAGTGATTCGACCTGCCGTGCTGCCATTCACGGACAGCATTTCACGAGGTGTTTTCCAACACAATAACCATGACGCACATATCGAACTTGTAACCCAACATGCTCTACTGCGTGTCGACTTGTTGCCTTGCTTTGCTGGATCACCGGATCTGTCTACAATTGAGTGCGTATGGGACATCATAGGACAACTCCAGCGTCATCCACAGCCAGCGTTAATCGTCTTTGTATCGACCGACCGACTGCTTGAGGCATGCAACTCTATCCGACAAACTGACATCTGGCACATGTACGACACAATTCACGCGCGTTTGCTTGCTTGCCTTCTACATTCTGGCGGTTACGCCGGTTGTTAATGTACCAGTATTTCACATTTGCAATGGCTTGTCTCGCGCTTACGTTAAGCAGTGAACTTGCAACTGTAGTGGCTTACGTATGTTGCCTATAAGAATGCATTTTCTAAATTCCTTTACTATACGTTAATTATTTCTTGGTGTTGCAATTTTCCGTCAGTTGTTGTTGCGGATGTGTTGCTGGCGATATTAAATGTTTACGAAGAAACTGTACCATTCATTCAGTGGACACTGGATGGAAAAACGATATACATTTGCACAAGACTTCCTTAAGCAAAGCACAGAAAGATGTGCAGTGCACAATAGGTTTTCATCTTCAACAATTTCGATTACGCGATAAGTCACACAAATATGAGAGCTGTAAATTCAACTAAATACTAAGGGTTAACAATTACAAAGAACCTAAATTGGAACGATCACGTAGATAATGTTGTGGGTAGAGCAAACCAAAGACTGCGATTCATTGGCAGAACACTTAGAAGGTGCAACAGGTCTACCAAAGAGACTGCTTACGCTACGCTTGTCCGCCCTATTCTGGAGTACTGCTGTGCAGTGTGGGATCCGCATCAGGTGGGACTGACGGATGACATCGAAAAAGTACAAAGAAGGGCAGCTCGTTTTGTATTATCGCGAAATAGGAGAGATAGTGTCACAGACATGATACGTGAATTGGAGTGGCAATCTTTAAAACAAAGGCGTTTTTCGTTGCGACGGGATCTTCTCATGAAAATTCAATCACCAGTTTTCTCCACCGATTGCGAAAACATTCTGTTGGCACCCACCTACATAGGGAGAAATGATCATCACGATAAAATAAGAGAAATCAGGGCTCGCACGGAAAAATGTAAGTGCTCGTTTTTTCCGCGTGCCGGTCGAGAGTGGAACGGTAGAGAGACAGCATGAAGGTGGTTCATTGAACCCTCTGCCAGTCACTTTATTGTGAATAGCAGCGTAATCACGTAGATGTAGATGGAGAATATGTTTCCGGCAGAACTGAAAAAAAAACGGCCTTGAGCACTATGGGACTTAACTGCTGAGGACATCAGTCCCCTAGAACTTAGAACTACTTAAACCTAACTAACCTAAGGACATCACACACATCCATGCCTGAGGCAGGATTCGAAACTGCGACAGTAGCGGTCGCGCGGTTCCAGACTGTAGCGCCTAGAACCGCTCGGCCACCCCCAGCCGGCAGAACTGAAAAAACTGAGTGATAAACCTCACGTATTCAAATCGAAGTCGAAAGGTTTCCTTGTGGCACATTCCTTCTATTGTGTAAATGACTTCCTTACAGTAGATGAGAAGTTCAGTGTGTGTCTGTGCGTGTGTGCGTGTCACTCACCGGCACTTCGGATGAATGTAAGAGCTTTGGTTTGGAACGAGATCCTCCATTCACGCCACGCTCTGCTCAAACCCTATATTTCATACGACGATGTCATGCCGTCTTGTCAGGGATGCACGCTAGAGTCGCCATGAATTGTGAATGGGGCGCTGAATAGACACGAGTCGCCCGTAAACGGGTGGGTCGATAGACGCTTTTCGGTAGCGACGGTCAGAAATAGTTCCGCGGGTCACGACCCATTTCATTCCACAAGACACTGACAGATATCCAGAATGTGATAAAAGTAACTCGTCCACCTTTAATAAAGCATAGTTTACTCTTTTTTGCGAGCTACAATCTCTCGTATTTTGTTCTTACGGTCCTTACTCGAGATGAACGTTGCAGGCAATAGAACAGTTTTGCAGTCTTGTCGCAAATTGTGGTTCTCTAAACAGCATTGCGCGGAAATGTAGTCTTCTTACGTCCTCGGATTCTCATCTAAACTCACGGAGGACTTATGTAACATTCTCGCACTGATCAAATCGACGGGAAAGAAATTTAGCAGCACGACTTTGAATGCCTTAAATGTCTTCTTTTGTAGTATACTAGTATACAGGTTTTGTGCTCCACCAATGAGTATTTCACCGCCTACAAGATGAATGGTAAAGTGCGATGTACTGTGTAGTATGTACGAGGAGCGTTCCTGGGCGTTTTGACTTTATGGCGCGCCGCAGTTTCTGCAGTCTGCATAGCGCTGTGCATTGACTGTGGTTCCACGCTTGAAGAACTCGTCGAGCAGAGGGCCCCTGCTGTCGAAAGAGAAAGGAGAATGTCATGACCTTACCGGAAATTGTGTGAACTGGTTTGAATTTATTTAGGGTGGAGATGCGGGCGGAAATTGTGTGAACTGGTTTGATTTTATTTAGGGTGGAGATGTGGGATGTTTCCACTGTTGGCTTGCCATATGCCCTCGCGGAGTCGGAATACTGTCGGACGGAATCATCCTGTTGCACGTCAACGTCTGCCCCCACATGGCGAATGGGACGAAGGCTACGCTTTAGCGATTTGCTTGGGAAACACTCCCAGCACCCTCCGCACAGGCTGGATCTTTCACGGTGTGGTTTTCACATCTTTCCACCTGACTAAATCCATGCGTGGACATCGGTTTCAGTCGAACGAGGAAATGCAAGAGTGGCTGCGGTTGTGGATCTGTCAGCGGCCCACCGTCTCGTGTCTCTGTGGGATAAAAGTATGAACGTGGGTCGTGATTACTTTTGAATGGAACCATTACATGGCCTCGTTGTGGCGGGTGTTCGGTTTTCATTTGACTGCTCTTCATACTAACGATGTTATGACCTCATTATTCCACATCTGTCTCCATATACACTCCTGGAAATGGAAAAAAGAACACATTGACACCGGTGTGTCAGACCCACCATACTTGCTCCGGACACTGCGAGAGGGCTGTACAAGCAATGATCACACGCACGGCACAGCGGACACACCAGGAACCGCGGTGTTGGCCGTCGAATGGCGCTAGCTGCGCAGCATTTGTGCACCGCCGCCGTCAGTGTCAGCCAGTTTGCCGTGGCATACGGAGCTCCATCGCAGTCTTTAACACTGGTAGCATGCCGCGACAGCGTGGACGTGAACCGTATGTGCAGTTGACGGACTTTGAGCGAGGGCGTATAGTGGGCATGCGGGAGGCCGGGTGGACGTACCGCCGAATTGCTCAACACGTGGGGCGTGAGGTCTCCACAGTACATCGATGTTGTCGCCAGTGGTCGGCGGAAGGTGCACGTGCCCGTCGACCGGGGACCGGACCGCAGCGACGCACGGATGCACGCCAAGACCGTAGGATCCTACGCAGTGCCGTAGGGGACCGCACCGCCACTTCCCAGCAAATTAGGGACACTGTTGCTCCTGGGGTATCGGCGAGGATCATTCACAACCGTCTCCATGAAGCTGGGCTACGGTCCCGCACACCGTTAGGCCGTCTTCCGCTCACGCCCCAACATCGTGCAGCCCGCCTCCAGTGGTGTCGCAACAGGCGTGAATGGAGGGACGAATGGAGACGTGTCGTCTTCAGCGATGAGAGTCGCTTCTGCCTTGGTGCCAATGATGGTCGTATGCGTGTTTGGCGCCGTGCAGGTGAGCGCCACAATCAGGACTGCATACGACCGAGGCACACAGGGCCAACACCCGGCATCATGGTGTGGGGAGCGATCTCCTACACTGGCAGTACACCACTGGTGATCGTCGAGGGGACACTGAATAGTGCACCGTACATCCAAACCGTCATCGAACCCATCGTTCTACCATTCCTAGACCGGCAAGGGAACTTGCTGTTCCAACAGGGCAATGCACGTCCGCATGTATCCCGTGCCACCCAACGTGCTCTAGAAGGTGTAAGTCAACTACCCTGGCCAGCAAGATCTCCGGATCTGTCCCCCATTGAGCATGTTTGGGACTGGATGAAGCGTCGTCTCACGCGGTCTACACGTCCAGCACGAACGCTGGTCCAACTGAGGCGCCAAGTGGAAATGGCATGGCAAGCCGTTCCACAGGACTACATCCAGCATCTCTACGATCGTCTCCATGGGAGAATAGCAGCCTGCATTGCTGCGAAAGGTGGATATACACTGTACTAGTGCCGACATTGTGCATACTCTGTTGCCTGTGTCTATGTGCCTGTGGTTCTGTCAGTGTGATCATGTGATGTATCTGACCCCAGGAATGTGTCAATAAAGTTTCCCCTTCCTGGGACAATGAATTCACGGTGTTCTTATTTCAATTTCCAGGAGTGTATTTGTACTTAGTTGGCCTGTGTACACCAGGATGTCCGATTGCCGGTGATTTCCAACACATTTCAGTTGAGCACTTCACATTGACTGCGTGTGTTTAGTATCTATTGTGTTGCCAGTTGCCACTCTTTTTGTTCCTGTTTGGTTTGTGCTGTGGTGTCTGTATGTAGCTTGATATTCGTTTGATTTTTATGTGTGTGCATGTGTTATTGTGTATGGTGGGCACTGCTCAAGGTTCAAAATGGCTCTGAGCACTATGGGACTTAACATGTAAGGACATCAGTCCCCTAGAACTTAGAACTACTTAAACCTAACTAACCTAAGGACATCACACACATCCATGCCCGAGGTAGGATTCGAACCTGCGACCGTAGCGGTCGCGCGGTTCCAGCCTGAAGCGCCTAGAACCGCTCGGCCACACCGGCCGGCGCACTGCTCACTGCTTAAGGAAAATGGGAGAATTTTGAGTAGACTGAAATACAATAATTTATATTTTAAAGTGTCTGTGGAGGTGAGGTTAACTTATTATTTAGTATTCTTATGTTCTGCATCTACATACATAACAGAAAACAATAAGCACACTTCTGTCATATTTGCAAACAGCATTAGAAAGAAACAAATGCCAGTGAGTTAGAATGTCAATGCTACAAAGCAGTATACCTAGGGATGACGGGCAGGAATTTCAAAAATATATATAAATAACGCATAAATGGCTTGATCGATCAAAATAGCCATTCTGTCTTTGCTGAACACCTAACAAAGCATGAGCGTGAACCATCTAAGATGGAGCAAGATATGAAAATTATAAGAATGAACAATTACAATACAAAACTTCTAACATTACTCTGAAAATTTTCATACAAAGAGCCTTTGCAATGAACAAAAAATAATAAATGACCAAATCAATATTACACAACTGGCCATTAAAATTGCTACCCCAAGAAGAAATACAGATGATAAACGGGTATACATTGGACACATATATTATACTAGAACCGACATGTGATTACATTTTCACGCAATTTGGGTGCATAGATCCTGAGAAATCAGTATCCAGAAAAACCAACTCTTGCCGTAATAACGGCCTTGATACGCCTGGGCATTGAGTCAAACAGAGCTTGGATGACGGGTACAGGTACAGCTGCCCATGCAGCTTCAACACGATACCACACTGGCGTATTGTGACGAGCCAGTTGCTCGGCCACCATTGACCAGACGTTTTTAATTGGTGAGAGATCTGGAGAATGTGCTGGCCAGGGCAGCAGTCGAACATTTTCTGTATCCAGAAAGGCCCGTACAGGACCTGCAACACGTGGTCGTGCATTATCCTGCTGAAATGTAGGGTTTCGCAGGGATCGAATGAAGGGTAGAGCCACGGGTTGTAATACTTCTGAAATGTAACGTCCACTGTTCAAAGTGCCGTCAATGCGAGCAAGAGGTGACCGAGACGTGTAACCAATGGCACCCCATACCATCACGCCGGGTGATACGCCAGTATGACGATGAGGAATACAGGCTTCCAATGTGCATTCACCCCGATGTCGCCAAACACGGATTCGACCATCATGATGCTGTAAACAGAACCTGGATTTATCCGAAAAAATTACGTTTTGCCATTCGTGCACCCAGGTTCGTCGTTGAGTACACCATCGCAGGCGCTCCTGTCTGTTATGCAGCGTCAAGGGTAACCGCAGCCATGGTCTCCGAGCTGATAGTCCATGCTGCTGCAAACGTCGTCGAACTGTTCGTGCAGATGGTTGTTGTCTTGCAAGCGTCCCCATCTGTTGACTCAGGGATCGAGACGTGGCTGCACGATCCGTTACAGCCATACGGATAAGATGACTGTCATCTCGACTGCTAGTGATACGAGGCCGTTCGGACCCAGCACGGCGTTCCGTATTACCCTCTTGAACCCATCGATTCCATATAGTCCGCAGCTCGTGGTCGTGCGGTAGTGTTCTCGCTTCCCATGCCCGGGCTCCCGGGTTCGATTCCCGGCGGGGTCAGGGATTTTCTCTGCCTCGTGATGACTGAGTGTTGTGTGATGTCCTTAGGTTAGTTAGGTTTAAGTAGTTCTAAGTTCTAGGGGACTGATGCCCATAGATGTTAAGTCCCTTAGTGCTCAGAGCCATTTGAACCATTTGATTCTGCTACCGGTCATTGGATCTCGACCAATGCGAGCAGCAATGTTGCGATACAACAAACCGCAATCGCGATAGGCTACAATCCGACCTTTATCAAAGTCGGAAACGTGATGGCACGCTTTTCTCCTCCTTACAAGAGGCATCACAACAACGTTTCACCAGGCAACGCCGGTCAACTGCTGTTTGTGTATGAGAAATCGGTTGGAAACTTTCCTGATGTCAGCACGTTGTAGGTGTCGCCGCCGGCGCCAACCTTGTGTGAATGCTCTGAAAAGCTAATCATTTGCATATCACAGCATCTTCTTCCTGTCGGTTAAATTTCTCGTCTGTAGCACGTCATCTTCGTGGTGTAGCAATATTAATGGCCAGTAGTGTACTAACAACTCACTGACCATGTTAGTCATTAAAACAATAACGAAGATATGGAACATAACCAGACTAAATAATAGCTCAATCTCCCTATCATAGACCATAAAAAATGAAAATAAATAACAAAACATTTTTTATTGCGGTACTATCTACTCAAAATTGTCCCATTTAAGAGACGAGGCCCAAGCACAGTACATTATACAAGAACACACACAACAAGCAGACGTGTATCAAACTACATTCAGACGCCACAATGCAAATGAAACGCGAACGAAAAATAACACTCCCACTTGGTAACAGTATACACAGTAAGCATACCACCACACAGTGAAACTGAAGTGTTGAATTGAAATGTGTTCTAAAACGCAAAAAATTGAATATCGTGGTGTACGCAGGCCAACTAAATACAACTGCTGGACGACAGACAATATCGTATGTAGACCAAACAGTAATGTAACCTAACGAGGCTTGTGCTCCACAAACGTGTTTCTTACCTAAAAATCAGTAATTGTAATACAGTAATATATCTGGAATCATCATTGTTGTAATTATACATCAGTTTACCTATGTATTAGTGAAACTGTATCAAAATCCGTACGGTAGCTCTTGAGATTAGCCTTAGTATACAAACTGAAGAAGGCGGCAGGGGACTTAAGATTTTGTGTGCATAGATTCACGTATATAGATATACACAAACCTCCTTGTGAATCAGTCTATCCACAAATGGAAACAACATCAGAATCTGTACAGTAGTTCATTAAATTAGCTTTCACTTACAGATATTATAAAGCAGCAGTGAACTTTAATTTATAACAAGATATTGCAGTGCCTGTGTTATTCCGAAGGAACTTCGCACCGTAATTCGAAATAACATAGGCACTGCAATATCGTACTTATCCGCCGACACCGGGTAAGAGACTTTCAAATGAAATGTCTCCCTGTACGGGGGTACACATGATGGGTGCACGAGTACAGCATGTAGGCACATGGTTGACGACATACGGAACTTTGTGTCGGGCCGTGAATCGTGCTCGCATAGCCAAATGGTTAAAAAAAAAAGGGTAAGGCGAGTGCTCTCGATCCATATACGCAACTGCAAGTAAATTTCTTGTATTTAATTTATAATGTATATAGATTCTGGTCAGACTTCGCTGTTCTCTGGAGTTAGGGTAGTTGGGGCGCCTGTTTACTGCTTTTGCCGCCAGATACCACTTCCTCTCTAGCTTTTGAAAAACACTCAGACAAATAGATTTTGTAGTGATCAGCACACAGAAGTGTGTGCTCGTGAATTAACGCTGAAAAACAGTTTCCTTTTAATTGTAACTATATAGGCCCTCCTGGGAAATTTTGAACAATTCATGAGCAATCTGGATTCCTTACTTTGCTATCTGTCAGAAGGCAGCAAACAATTAATAGTCTGCGGTATCTTCAATGCAGACGTTTTAAGGGATTTAGATAGGAAAAATGACCTAGAAACTTTATTTGGATCCAACTCATTTCCCGCGTTCAAAGTCTGTTCATTCCCGTCGTGAAGCCATAATCACGTAGGAAATCTTTTCACATGAATCACCTGAGTATCAATGACAGCTTCGCCAATGCGCTGACCTTTATACCTCGTTTATGCGATACTACCGCCACCTGTATATGAGCATATGGCTATCCCACGAGTTTTGTCACCTCAGGTTAAGTCGCTAGTACCCAGCTAACGAAATGTTTTCTGGAGCAGAGCAAGGGGAAAGAAAGGGAAATCAGTAGAGCACTGAGGTGTTACAGTGGCGGAAGTTCATTATTTGAGTCGAACCGGGACTCGAACACCGATGTTGCGCTTCTCTAGAACAGTTTCCTTAACCCTCTCGGCCATCCGGGCAAGCTTCGCATCCGACTCTAATTCGCAACTTAGCGTACGCCGCGCTGCAGTGTCCCTCGTCAAATTGGTGCAATAGACCTACTCGCAAATCCTTGATTCCTATAGGGGTTCAAACGAAATTTGTGCATCTGCACCGAAACATATTTGATAGAGGCGTCGCGATTGATTATATTGATTTAAATGAATGTTCTATTGGACGTTCGGGATGTCGTATCCTGTACTTCATTTCTGAAACAGAGGAAGGAACATGTGCGACAATCAGACAACACTAAGTTACAGGAACGAAATGCTATTGCCAACCTTACCGCTGTAGTCTGACAAGCAGATAATCTTAAATCTAGCTGTGCCTTCCTTCTGAAATTTGCAAAGTAAGCGACGCTGTCGCTTTGTGTGTCTCGCAACTCTGTTGTTTGCATACTATTTCACCCATAGTCGCCTTGGGTTTCCTTTTTCTGTCGCCTTTCATCACAATAAACGCAGAACAAATTGCAGTGCAAAGAAAAGGATGCATAACAGACTGCTTGCACAGTGAGGCAATATGTGCACACGAGGATACGCATGCGTACGTGCGTTTTTTTCTATTAATTTATTTGCAAGCGCTTTTGTTCGCGTGCGTCATCTATTGAGCAGGAGGAAAGAGCAGGAGAGCGGAGTGAGACGTTTAAGTGCCACAAAGAAGAAGAAAAAAGTGTACACACTAAAAATCTCTCTGATTGATAAATGTATTGTTAGAAAGCAGTTTCTGCGATATCGTGGAAAATACAAAGAAATATCGAACTCCACAACTTTTGTTGCTCAGAATTTGTTTTCAGGACCAGTAAGAAAACTGAGAATATTGTCCTGTCTGGGGATTTTCTTTAAAAAGGAGTCGGAATAAAAGAGTCATCACATGCGAATGAAATAAGATAATTTCAAAACCGCCATACTGCAGCCTGGGAAAAATAAAACTGATCCAGAAAGCACATTGGCATGCAAAACTTAAGGAACAAAGTAACTTTCGCATGATGTGTCATTGCAAAGTAATATACACAGAAGAGCCAAAGAAACTGGTACATCTGCCTAATATCGAGTAGACCCCCACGAGCACGCAGAAGTACCGCAACACGACGTGGCATGGACTCGACTAATGTCTCAAATAGTGCTGGAGGGAACTGACACCATGCATCCTGCAGGTCTATCCATAAACCCGTAAGAGTGCGATGGGGTGGGGATCTCTTCTGAACCACACGTTGCAAGGCATCTCAGTTATGCTCAACAATGTTGATGTCTGGGAAGTCTGGTGGCCAGCGGAAGTGTTTAAACTCAGAAGAGTGTTTCTGGAGCCACTCTGTAGCAATTCTGGGCGTCTGGGTGTCGCATTATCCGTCTGCAATTGCCCAAATCCGTCGGAATGCGCCATGGACATTAATGGGTGCAGGTGATCAGACTGGGCCGCGCGGAGTGGCCGTACGGTTTGAGGCGCCATGTCATGGATTGAGCGGCCCCTCCCGCCGGAGGTTCGAGTCTTCCCTAGGGGATGGGTGTGTGGGTGTTGTTCTTAGTATAAGTTAGTTTAAGTAGTGTGTAAGTCTAGGGACCTACGACCTCAGCAGTTTGGTCCCTTAGGAATTCACACACATTTGATCAGACAGGATGCTTACGTACGTGTCACCTTCGGCTCCGACAGCCCATGTCTATTATGTTTCGTTGAATGGTTCGGACGCTGACACTTGTTGATGGCCCAGCATTGAAATCTCCAAAAATTTGCGGAAGGGTTGCACTTCCGTCATGTTGAACGATTCTCTTCAGTCGTCCTTGGTACCGTTCTTGCAGGATCTCTTTCCGGCCGCAGCGATGTCGGAGATTTGAAGTTTTACAGGATTCCTGATATTCGCGATACACTCGTGAAATGGTCGCAAGGGGCAATCTCCATTTTATTGCCACCTCGGAGATGCCATGTCCCATCGCTTGTGCGTCGACTATAAAACCACATTGAAGCTCACTTAAATCTTCATAACCTGCCACCTGCCTGCAGTAACCGACCTAACAACTGCGCCAGACACTTGTCTTACATAGGCGTTAACGACCGCAGCACCGTATTCTGCCTGTTTACATATCTCTGTATTTGAATACGCGTGCCTATACCAGTTTCTTTGGCGCTTCAGTGTGGCTCGATGGAACAAGGACAATATTTTCAATGAAGCCACCGCGATTTCTGACGCTCCTCTGGACATTACAAATGACGGAACGTGGTTCTTAACTGCATGTTCGATCCCCAAGTATGGCAATCCATGCTCTGCAATGCGCTTTCATGCTAGCCACAGCGTTTGTAACGAGTTCTTACGGTAGAACGCTCCGTTCCTCCACCAGCGGGGTTGACAACAGATGTTGAATGGTCGTAGGTGCATATGGACGTGCTACAGCGCGTCTCCCCAGGGCAACCCACGCCTGCTCAATACCATTTAGGTCGAGGGAACGGACATTCGTCGAATATCCTCCGCCATCACAGTTCGATGCGGTCGCGCATTATCATTCATAAAAATGACGTCAGGGCGCAATGTGTACCTGAAAAGAAGAAAACGAGGAAGGAGTACAGTGTCACAGTCACGTGACCGGTGAGCGTAACGTGTTCAGAGATTTGGAAGTCAGTACGCCCATGCAACATTATGCGTCACGGCATCATAACACCTGGACCATCAAACTGATCATGTTGAACGATGATCTCGGATGCAGTGAGTAATATCATCTCCCACCATATGAAGACACGTCTAGAATCACATCTCACGCTGACAGTGCTCTCACCACTCCTCGCTGATCCGGTCCATACGCTCTTGGCACCACCGCAAACGGTGTCGCCGACGTGTGTGTGTCAATGGGAGACAACGTACTGTCGTCGGACAAAGAGACCAG
This sequence comes from Schistocerca cancellata, assembly GCF_023864275.1. NCBI lineage: Eukaryota > Metazoa > Arthropoda > Insecta > Orthoptera > Acrididae > Schistocerca > Schistocerca cancellata. The sequence goes on from NC_064632.1 coordinate 312,578,882, forward strand.
CCCAGCGCCATGCAGTCGTCGTGCCACTGTGGAGCATCATATCACTTGCCTCGAATGTTCTTGCGACTGCACTCGCTGTTTGACTTGGGTCCGCTTTTTCCTGTTGCACAATGCAGCGGTCATCTGCTGCTGTAGTTGGTCGTGGTCGACCACCTTCTTTCTTTCGGACAGTATGCCAGTTGTCGGAACGCTCCCGATGCGCGTAAAACAATACTGTGCGCAGTACCAAACTTCTGGGATACACTTGCCACTCTTGGCCCATCTTTCCGATGATTTTTCCATGTGTGAGGTCATCCAGATGTTGTCCCCACGTCTTGTTGTAATGTGGAACACCACCACACCATAACTGCTCGACGATTAACACACATTGTCTTTTACATTTCCTTGTGTTGTGGCGACAGCCCCATTTGGCACTGTAGTCACGCTGACCTCACGCCATGAGACGCCCAACTTTCTGAGCACGACAGAGAGACCTCTGGCAACACGTTCCAAGTAACATAATACACTGAAGCGCCAAAGAAACTGCTATAGTCACGCGTATTGAAATACAGAGATATATAAACAGGCAGAATACGGCGCTGCGATCAGTAACGCCTGTATGCGATAACAAGTGTCTGGTGCAGTTGTGAGATTGATTACTGGTGCTACAACGGCAGGTTATCAAGATTTAAGTTTGAACGTGGTGTTATAGTCGGCGCACGAACGGTGAGATACAGCATCTCCGGTAAAACATCAAATATCCAACATCGCTGAGGCAGGAAAAAGATCCTGCAAGAACCGGTTGAAAATGGTTCAAATGGCTCTGAGCACTATGGGACTTAACATATAAGGTCATCAGTCCCCTAGAACTCAGAACTACGTAAACGTAACTAATCTAAGGACATCACACACATCCATGACCGAGGCAAGATTCGAACCTGCGACCGTAGCGGTCGCGCGGTTCCAGACTGAAGCGCCTAGAACCGCTCGGCCACACCGGCCGGCTGCAAGAACGGGACCAATAACGACTGAAGAGAATCGTTCAACATGACAGAAGTGCAACCCTTCCGCAGATTGCAGCAGATTTCAATGCTGTGCCATTAACAAGTGTCATCGTCCGAACCATTCAACGAAACATCGTCGATATGAGCTTTCGGAGCCGAAGGCCCACTTGTATACCCTTGATGACTGCACGACACAGAGCTTTACGCCTCGTCTGGGCACGTCAACATCAACATTGGACTGTTGATGACTGGAAACGTGTTGCCTGGTCGGATGAGTCTTGTTTCAAATTGTATCGAGCGTTTGGACGTGTACAGGTATGGAGATAACATCATGAATCAATGGTCCCTGCATGTCAGCAGGAGACTCTTCAAGCTGTAATTGTGTGGGACGTGTGCATTTGGAGTGTTATGGGACCCCTGATACTTCGAGATACGACTCTGACAGGTGACACGTACGTAAGCATCCTGTATGATCACCTGCATCCATTCATGTCCATTATGCATTCCGATAGACTTGGGCAATTCCAGCAAGGGAGTGCAATACCCCACATATCCAGAATTGCTACAGAGTGGCTTTATTAACACTATTCTGAGTTTAAACACTTCCACTTGCCACCAAACTCCACAGACAAGAACATTATTGAGCATATTCGCGATATCTTGCAACGTGCTTTTCAGAAGAGATCTCCACCCCCTCGTACTCTTACAGATTTATGGAAAACCCTGCAGGATTCATGGTGTCAATTCCCTACAGCACTAGTTCAGACGTTAGTCCAGTCCATGCCATGTCGTGTTGCGGCGCTACTGCGTACTCGCGGGAACCCTACACAATATTAGGCAGGTGTACCAGTTTCTTTGGCTCTTCACTTTATATTATCTACTCGTCCTCAAGTTTTGTAGAAGAGTGTATTTCTTGCATTTTATATTAGCCAACACAACTTACATCATCTGAACGTACGGCCGAGGATGGGAGCTGGGTTGCCTATCTTAAGGTGCATGAAATATTTTCTTGTCCATTTTTATTTACGTCACCCTGTACATCATGTTTTATATGAAAGAAAAATAAAGCATCAAAATTAAAAGATCCTGTGGTTTATTCAGACAAAATGGACAGTGAATAAATATTGTAGTGCAATGTCTGCAAGCAGTATTGCCAAGCAAAAGTGCCAGGGAGTGACATGTTGTGTTATGGAGTGCACTGATGTACTAACGTGAATCATGTGTCAGTGCTTCACTTGTAAGAACACTGGGGAATACGCCATTACTGCCTCCCCCTCCTTGTTTCTCGGGTATAAAAACTACGGTATTGGCACTTAGACTGGGTCTTCATTTCACCTTAGCAGGTAGTACTAAATTCAAAGAATCTCTTTTTCCGTTAATGAGTCGACATCAAATAAATTCAGTAACTTTGAAATAGCGAACCACTAGACTGGTTTTTGCGAGACAACGCACAGAGAATAAAGTAAGTATTTTCAGCTATTGTATAGGCAGACATTGAGGCATTTCTAACATTAACGAATATCCAAATTACTGAACGATTAAAACAGTCATCAGGTTCTACTTGCAGGTTGCATATCTAATGGTTTGCAGGGGCACCAAAAGTTTTATTTTCAGAATTTCATGTAATTATTGACCGAATTTAAAAATCAGAGGTGCCGTCGCAATCTACTCGTTAAGAAGTTTAATCTTAGGTTAAAGGTTTAATACATTAAGACAAGCGTTTAAGTTAAAAACTGTGTCTATGTCTTAAGAGAGTGTAAATTACCTAGATTATATTCAGACAGTATTTAGGAATGAGAGCAGTTTGCAACTTCTAATAAATTTTACTCATAATTTCAAACTTTTTCGATTTTTTTTCTCCCGGACGACACTCACAAAACAATGAAGAGGAAAAAAATATATCGCTTGCTACATTTTCACTGTTCATGCAGTAAAACTCAAGCATCAGGCATGACGTTTTAATTTATTACTTCTTTACTACTGATCCTACTCGCAAACCATTTTGCAGATGGTATCTACATTTATCACTGAATGTAGCTGCAAAATTAAATCGCTGTACGACAGTTTGTCTATGGGTGAATGAATAATCCGAAACTAATAAAACTAACATAACTAATGTTTTGCGTCCTCAACCATAAAAGTTTTACACGATTAACGTGAGATATTTAATACATTAACGAAATTTTTATCCAGTTTATAAGCTGTTTCACACATGGGAGTTTGATTTGATAACATTATCGTAAGGACTAAGCTCTGATAGCTGCTGAAGAATATACTCATTCATATTCCAGTATACTGAAATAATAATATTTTAATTTGGCGCTGCCATTATTACTTCCCTATGGCCGTGATATTGGTTTGAATTTCAATCCATTTAATACCTCCCGAAGTAAAACGTGATTTTCTAATTTGGAGTAACATATAACGCACGGTAACGAATTAATTCTGCGGAGCTCCGTTTTAATGTGGATATCGATACACGCAATGGCTTTTCGGATTCATTACGAGAGGTAAACGTGAGCGATGAGCCTGAATTCCAGCGTATCAGTGTTTCGAGAGGAGCCAATAATAATTAGAACTGTATTTCGGTGATTCGGTCATGGGGAAATTATTGGCGATGGGCGATCTCTGTTTTGACGACACTTTTAGTGAGCAGTAGACCTTTCTACAACTGCCACGACGTCTATACATTATACAAGGGCCTGCACGTTTCGGTACAGTGTTAAGTGTGATGATGATGATGTTTGGTTTGTGGGGCGCTCAACTGCGTGGTTATCAGCGCCCGTACAATTACCCAATCTTTGCTCAGTCCAATGGCGTTAAGTGTGTTAAGTGTATAGGAAATCATTTCTCATTCACCATGTTTCATATTTTCTTGAGCTAAATACATTGTAAGTATATGATGATCAAGAAACTAAGTTCAGCGTGGTTTGCTCATAGGTGTAACCTTCGCTGCGATGATACGCAAACGTAAATTATAGCACATATATTACTTTCGTTCTATACTGCGTTATACAGGGTGAATAGGCCGGGGTGGTCGAGCGGTTCTAGGCGCTACAGTCTTGAACCGCGCGACCGCTACGGTCGCAGGTTCGAATCCTGCCTCGGGCATGGATGTGTGTGACGTCCTTAGGTTAGTTAGGTTTAAGTAGTTCTAAGTTCTAGGGGACTGATGACCTCAGATGTTAAGTCCCATAGTGCTCAGAGCCTTTTGAACCATTTGAACTGTAAGCAACAGAATGGACCCATATTCGCGTCGGGAGCAAGAAAAGATAGTGTTTGTGCACGGCCAAGAAGATGGAAACAGCCGTGTGGCAGCACGGCTTTAATAAAACAAGTATTGTCATAGGCATCAACCACATCACACAACATTTCAAGCGCTTTTTGGGCGTTTGTGTGATCATGGGTCCTTTCAGACAAACGCATAGGGAGGCGGCGGACTGTGCGTGCACCAGATTTGGAGGACCAGCTTCTGCAGGATATTGAGACGAGCCCTAGAGCAAGTTCTAGGGAAGTGGTCTGCCAGCGTGGTGTAAGCCGAAGTACGATTATGTGTATCCTGCACGGCGATCGCCACTATCCATATCACCTGCAGTCCCATGGAGGCCACGCTGAATATATGCTGTGACGTGGGTGCGATTTCTGCTCTGTACTGTGTTCCTGGACGATTTGTTATCGTTGCAAGTACACCGTCCATTTCCGGGCACATGTTCAGAGGACATGTTTACCTCCATTCCCAGTCAGAAATCCGTCCCTCCAGTTTGTCGGTTTTATTAATGTTAACGATGTATAATTATCCTTTGAGCATGTACAGGGTATCCAAGAAATGTTGCGACCAACTTCGAGGGGTTGCAGAGGGTGCAGAGGAATACATATAGAAGAGGAACTCGCGTCCGGAGTCAAAAGCGTGGTATGGCAGTATTACAGAAACTAGATAACCGGGGATCTTGGAAATACGTCTTCCAATATACTACAGTCGTTACAATCACTTTTCACTACATATAAAACTTAATGACATTTCTAATAAGTAATAAGCAACAGTTTCAGATGGAGCGCAATCTACATAAGAAATACATGTTGACTGTGCCTACTTCTCGTGGGTTGAGAAGGTAGTTTTGGTTTCTTGTGTCTTGAAGCATGCTCTTTCTTATCTAAGTGATATAAGTGTCGTCCACCGTTTTTAAGGGTTACGTTGTGCCTAAATAAAAGTAAGGGTTGGTATCTAATAGCGGGGCCTGATAGGCTGGTCTATTTACGGTAACTGATATTTGACGTCGGTTTATACAAACAGATGTTCTAACTGTTATTCAGAATGCCTCCCTTTCAGTGTCTGAGAGACAAAGACATTGGGCCATTGATGAGAAGGGGATACTAAACAGCCGCAACAATAGAAATGGCTGCAAATGGTTTCAAAAAAACGTGGGATCTGTCCTTGTGACCCCTGGTTTTTTCATCTGTGGCTTTATCTCCTTGACAATCCGCAGTAAATCATGATTTAGCCTCAGACGCTACAGCTGGACCATTATAGACTGCAGTTAATGGAAGAAACAGAGGTCTGCTTTTGAAATCAGCTCGCCTCCTTTACTTCCACCATCAAACCCAAAACCAAGATCAGGATGTAGATGTAATCTCCTTTCAAAAATGCTTTGGGTCAGTCCCTAACTAAATGGGATAACAAAGCAAGTACCAAGACTACGAGAAAGGCGCCACCTTCAACAGGACCTATTCTAGAGGCTTAAATCGGTGTATCTGACAGACCTTCAACATTTGGGGCTACCAAACGGAAGATCATTGAAAGGGAGAACCAGAGCTACGAAGCAGCAGAAACATGGTGAGGATGACTCCGACTGATGCGTTGATGAAACCGTGTTGAAAGCCTCATTGTCTGTATGTATGTACCACAGGCAACTGTGGTCAACTGCTAAGGGCTTTGGTTGCTTTCACTGTTGTCATGAGCTTTGTGCAGGTGTCGACGGTGATACTTGTAAAGAGTTTAAACGTGACTTCTGTATCAAAAAGTACAAAGAATAAACATTTTCTAGTACTGGCTGAAATGTCTGCAGAGTAATCGGCAGTTGTGTAGCGCTCTTTCCTTTTGAAGCGACATTTGATGCGAATAAATGCGGTACTACTAATTCATTAAAATTTAGTGTTTATTTAGAACCCGTAATTAGGAAACCCAGAAACCCGAAATCAGGAACCAGGAACGATACTTGCCGATGCTAAAAAATACATGTTCCAATTCTTTGTCCTGCTATTACAGGATGAGAAAACATTAGGGAGACTTTTGCAGGGGTAGTATTATTCCATTCTTTAAAAACTGCTCGTTTACCGGTAATCCTCCATTCAATTTGCAGGAGCGAAATTTAGTACACAGAGCTGTCACTTCTGGCAATAATGACTTTCATCCGCGTGGACAACGGGTCGGATTCAGCATGAATGACAGATACAGCTACGTCATTCCATGCAGTTTCATCTATGTGCCAGAGTTGGTTCAAATGGCTCTGAGCACTATGGGACTTAACATCTATGGTCATCAGTCCCCTAGAACTTAGAACTACTTAAACCTACCTAACCTAAGGACATCACACAACACCCAGTCATCACGAGGCAGAGAAAATCCCTGACCCCGCCGGGAATCGAACCCGGGAACCCGCGCGGGGGAAGCGAGAACGCTACCGCACGACCACGAGCTGCGGACTGTGCCAGAGTTCGTCAACCATAGTGACTGTCGGGTAGTGCCATGGAAGTATCTGGAGAACCTATGGCCTGATGTATTTGTGGATGGAGAATGTGCTGGCTAGGGCAGCTGTCAAATACCGTCTGTCTGGATGTGAGTTAGGACAGCATGGGCAACATGCCGTCTTCTATTATCTTGTTGAGAGATAGAAAACCAGTATTAAGCAAAGAAGGGAAAACTGAATAATGTAAAAAGTTTATACAGGGACCATAAAAGGAAAAATGTTAGAGCAAAGGAAGAGGACTTAGAAGAAGATGAGAAGGGAGATACGATTCTGCAGGAAGAATTTGATGGAGCACTGAAAGGCCTAAGTCGAAACAAGGCTCTTGCAGTAGACGACATTCCGTCTTAACTACTAGTATCCTTGGGAGAGCCAGCCATGACGAAACTATTCCACCTGGTGTGCAGGACGAACGAGACAGGCGAAATACCCTCAGACTTCAAGAAGAATATATTACTTCCAATTCCAAGGAAAGCAGGTGTTGACAAGTGTGAATATTGCGGAACCATTAGTTTAGCAAGTAATAGTTGCAAAAAGCTGACAAGAATTGTTGTGGAATACTGGGAGGATCAGTTCGGATTCAGCAGAAATTTTGGAACACGTGAGGTAATACTGACTTTAGGACTTCCGTTAGAAGATAGATTAAGAAAAGGAAAACCTATGTTTGTATACGGTACAATCCCATTAATGTGGCCGCCGTCAATTTTCGATGTCAACACATGAAATAACCACTCACATATGGCAGGTGGCACCATTAGCAGTGCACGGTATATAGAGCATGGCGAGGGGGGGGGGGGGCAGGGGGAGGGGCGCTAGACAGTGCAGTTGTCGTAATGCGGAGACGGAGCGATTTTCTGATTTACAAAGGGCACACTCATTAGCTTCCGGTCCAAGAGTGGAAGCATTTCCGAATCGACTAAGTTTGTAAACTGCTCGCGTGCCGCCGTGGTTAAAATATAGCATGGATTTTCAAATAACTTCCGGGAATTCAGCCAGGTATCATTTTCAGCGACCGCCGATATTTCGGCGGGAGAACACCCCGCCATTTTCAAGGCAAACTGCAACGGACAGGCGACGTACGTGCAAATTTAAAACCTCGGTTCTCGGACTGATGTAGGAAACATAGCACACACACTGAACAGTAGTGCCACCAAAGATGACCAAAGTCAGAGCTGTCGATAGTGAGACTACGAACTCGCAGGTGAGGTAGTATTGACTCTGTCCCTTTGTTTTTTGACAAGGGAGAGAGCCGGATTCCAAACAGAGTTTAAACAGAAACCTCCGTCCCTGTTAACGTGGTTGCTCTCTAATTTAGTCTCAACTGCCTCCTTAGTAACACTGTCCCAATAGCTGGACGTGTATGCCAATATCTCGGTGTTATTACATAACCTGGGGTGAGCAGTATCCAAGCAATGTTCGGCAATAGCAGATCTACTTGGCTGCTGTAATCGTGCGTGCCATTTATGCTCAGTACATCGGTCCTCCACGGTTATGATAGTTTGACCTATATATGGTATGCCGTAGCTGCAAGGAATCCGATATACACCCGCCTTACGCAGACCAATATCATCCTTAACAGAACTCAAAAGTGCTCTAATTTTAGATGGAGGTTGGAAAACACATTTTACATCATATTTCCGTAAAACACGACCGATCTTGTTGGAAGTGTTTCCTACATAAGGCAAAAAGGCAGTAGGCTTAGGTGTCGACGCACAATTATCATCAATCAGCCGATGTACAGTTGGGGTCGATAGTGCAACGCACATTTAATCTGTCTATCACTATAACCATTTTGGCGAAACGTATCTTCAAGATGGGACAGCTCAGCTGGTAAAGTCTCAGCGTCAGAAATGACATGTGCCCTGTGTCCAAGGTACGAAGCACCCCTTCACGCTGAGCCGGATGGTGACAACTGTTAGCCTGTAAGTACATGTTGGCGTGAGTACGTTTCCTGTAGACTGCATGTCCCACTGATCCATCATACTTCCTCCTAACCAACACGTCAAGAAATGGAAGGCAACCATCCTCTTCTACCTCCATCGTAAAACGAATTTCGGGTGGATCGAGTTCAGATGTTCTAGAAAGGCATTCAAATTCTCCCTACCATGAGGCCAAACAACAAAGGTATCGTAAACACATCTGAAGAAATAGGCGGGTTTCAACGGCGCCGACTCCAATCCACGTTCGTCGAAGTTTTCCATAAACAAATTTGCGATCACAGGAAACAACGGACTACCCATCGCAACTCCATCTGTCTGCTCATAATAATGGCAACTGAATAAAAACTAAGTGGATGACAACACATGCCGAAAGAGATTAGTTAATTCAACACCAAAGCTAGCTTCAATTAGCCGCAACGAATGAGATAGAGGAACACGAGTGAAGAGAGAAACCACATCGAAACTCACTAATTAGTGGTTAGGAGGAAGGATGATGGATCATTGGGACATCCAGTCTACAGGAAACATACTCACACCGACTTGTACTTACAGGATAATACTTGTCACCATCCTGCTCAGCGTGAAGGGGTACTTAGTACCTTGGTACACACGGCACATGTCGTTTCAGACGCTGAGACTTTGCCAGCTGAGCAGTCCCATCTTGAAGTTACGTTTCGTCAAAATGGTTATAGTGAAAAACAGATTGAACGTGCGTAGAACAGTTAGGAAGAAATCTGAGGTCTTAATACAGTCTTCATTGGAAGAGGCTGCTATTAAGAACATCCTCCCTCAGACGCCGCCGGCATCGACGTGGTTCATAGATTCTCGATTCCCGAAACACATGTGCTACAAGACGCCACTGTTTCCTGCGCATGTACCCCGACACTAATGTGGGATATGGTCACCATGCACACGGACACACACCGCACAATGGTTTGGCGTACTATGGGTCAGGTGGTCGAGCAGCTGCTCGGGTATGGCCTCCCATTGTTGCACCAGTGCCTGTCGGAGCTTCTGAAGTGTCGATGGGGTTTGAAGACGTGCAGAGACATGTCGACCGAGAGCATCCCAGACGTGCTCGATGGGCTTTAGGTCTGGAGAACAGGCAGGTCACTTCATTCGCCTGATATCTTCTGTTTCAATGTACTCCTCCATGAGTGCAGTTCGGTGAGGCTGTGCGTTATCATCCATCAGGAGGAATGTGGGACCCACTGCACCCCTGAAAAGGCGGACATACTGGTACAAAAGGACGTCCCGGTACACCTTACCTGTTACAGTTCCTCTGTCAAAGACAGAGTGTACGTGCACCAGTCATAATCCCACCCCACACCATTAAACGACGACCTCTATACAGGTCCCTTTCAAGGACATTAAGAGGTGGGTATCTGGTTCCTGGCTCACGCCAGATGAAAACCCGGCGAGAATCACTGTTCAGACTATACCTGGACTCGTCCGTGAACATAACCTGGGACAACTGTTCCAATGACCATGTACTGTGTTCTTGACACCAGGCTTTCAAATGGTGCAAATGGCTCTGAGTACTATGGACTTAACATCTGAGGTCATCAGTCCCATAGAACTTAGAACTACACTCCTGGAAATGGAAAAAAGAACACATTGACACCGGTGTGTCAGACCCACCATACTTGCTCCGGACACTGCGAGAGGGCTGTACAAGCAATGATCACACGCACGGCACAGCGGACACACCAGGAACCGCGGTGTTGGCCGTCGAATGGCGCTAGCTGCGCAGCATTTGTGCACCGCCGCCGTCAGTGTCAGCCAGTTTGCCGTGGCATAGGGAGCTCCATCGCAGTCTTTAACACTGGTAGCATGCCGCGACAGCGTGGACGTGAACCGTATATGAAGTTGACGGACTTTGAGCGAGGGCGTATAGTGGGCATGCGGGAGGCCGGGTGGACGTACCGCCGAATTGCTCAACACGTGGGGCGTGAGGTCTCCACAGTACATCGATGTTGTCGCCAGTGGTCGGCGGAAGGTGCACGTGCCCGTCGACCTGGGACCGGACCGCAGCGACGCACGGATGCACGCCAAGACCATAGGATTCTACGCAGTGCCGTAGGGGACCGCACCGCCACTTCCCAGCAAATTAGGGACACTGTTGCTCCTGGGGTATCGGCGAGGACCATTCGCAACCGTCTCCATGAAGCTGGGCTACGGTCCCGCACACCGTTAGGCCGTCTTCCGCTCACGCCCCAACATCGTGCAGCCCGCCTCCAGTGGTGTCGCGACAGGCGTGAATGGAGGGACGAATGGAGACGTGTCGTCTTCAGCGATGAGAGTCGCTTCTGCCTTGGTGCCAATGATGGTCGTATGCGTGTTTGGCGCCGTGCAGGTGAGCGCCACAATCAGGACTGCATACGACCGAGGCACACAGGGCCAACACCCGGCATCATGGTGTGGGGAGCGATCTCCTACACTGGCCGTACACCACTGGTGATCGTCGAGGGGACACTGAATAGTGCACGGTACATCCAAACCGTCATCGAACCCATCGTTCTACCATTCCTAGACCGGCAAGGGAACTTGCTGTTCCAACAGGACAATGCACGTCCGCATGTATCCCGTGCCACCCAACGTGCTCTAGAAGGTGTAAGTCAATTACCCTGGCCAGCAAGATCTCCGGATCTGTCCCCCATTGAGCATGTTTGGGACTGGATGAAGCGTCGTCTCACGCGGTCTGCACGTCCAGCGCGAACGCTGGTCCAACTGAGGCGCCAGGTGGAAATGGCATGGCAAGCCGTTCCACAGGACTACATCCAGCATCTCTACGATCGTCTCCATGGGAGAATAGCAGCCTGCATTGCTGCGAAAGGTGGATATACACTGTACTAGTGCCGACATTGTGCATGCTCTTTTGCCTGTGTCTATGTGCCTGTGGTTCTGTCAGTGTGATCATGTGATGTATCTGACCCCAGGAATGTGTCAATAAAGTTTCCCCTTCCTGGGACAATGAATTCACGGTGTTCTTATTTCAATTTCCAGGAGTGTACTTAAACCTAACTAAGGACATAACACACATCCATGCCCGAAGCAGGATTCGAACCTGCGACCGTAGCAGACGCGCGGTTCCAGACTGAAGCGCCTTGAACCGTTTGGCCACCGCGGCCGGCGACACCAGGTTTTACGGGCTCTCCTGTGACCAGGAGTAAGTGGAATGCACCTTGCACGTCTCTGGGTGAATAAACCATAACTGTTCCGTCGTCTGTAGACTGTGTGTCTTGAGACAACTGTTCCAGTGGCTGCTGTAAGGTCACGAGCAAGCCTACCTGCAGTACTCCGTGGCCGTCTGCGGGCACTAATGGTGTGACAACGGACTTCTTGTGGCGTTGTACACTGTGGACGTCCCATACTGTAGCGCCTGGACACGTTTCCTGTCTGCTGGAATCGTTGACATAACCTTGAGATCACACTTTGTGCTACGACCTGCTGTGTCTGACCAGCCTCCAGTCGCCCTAGTATTCTACCCCTTATAACGTCATCAATATGTGTTGTTTGAGCCATTTTCAATACACAGTCACCATTAGCACGTCTGAAAACGTCTGCATACTTACTCGCTGCACAGTACTCTGACATGCACCAACACACCGCTGCGTATGTGGACTGCTGCCAGTGCCACCGTGCGACAACCGCAGGTCAAATGCACCGCATTGTCATACCCCGAGGTGATTTAAACCCGCAAACCGCCCACTAGAGCGTTGTTTCACCATGTATCAGCATTATCCTTAATTTATGAGCGTGAGTGTACATTTAGATCCATCGACGATGCGCATATGTTCCAGAAGCGTGTGACCAATGCTTGTGATACAATCCGAATTTTGTATTTGAAAGAGTGCCTGATATACTGTGAAGAAAGACTCAGGGATGCGTCTGGATGCGTGGTAACCACACGCAGCACTGTCTGTAGCGCCTACTGCTGGTGAGCCGATGCCTTTCCTTGAGCCACAACTTCCCCAGAGAACGAGTCTATGTGCCTGTGTCTAGTGTAGGTTGCACGGTAAAGTGGGATAACTTTTCCTAGCGTTTGCGTAGTGTGTAACTGAGGCTGCCAATTTTTTTTACTTCAATATTCATAGTTTAGTTTCCAACACAACACACCCTTCTGCAACTAGTCACCTTACTTAATAGTTATTTTTTCACCAATGACATTCGTTATATGTATTGTTCAACATCTATAAACACTTTCTCTTTCCCTTGAATTTCGTTACAACCTCTCCAGATAACGTCAGCATGAGAGCACTACCTAATACCTCCAGCCTTCTGATCTCCTTTAGATAATAAAGATGTTTAAAGATGACAAAAATACACACATAAAAAAAAGTTTTGCGTCAGTTCGGTTCCGAGAGTTCCGGAACCGGTACAGAAAATTAGAATAGATATCAACATAAACATGTCCACCCTTTTTACTGCTCATAAAAAGCACACATTGCTTGTTGTACCACCATACAGCGAGACCTTCAGAGGTTGTGGTCCATATTGCTGTACACACCGGTACGTCTAATACCAAGCAGCACGTCCTCTTGCATTGATGCACGCCTGTATTCGCCGTGGCATACTATCCACTAGTTCATCAGGGCACTGTTGATCCAGATTGTCCCACTCCTCAACGGCGATCCGGCGTAGATCCCTCTGAGTGGTTGATTGGTCACGTCACCCATAAACAACACTTTTAAATCTATCTCAGGCATGTTCCATAGGTTTCATGTCTGGAGAACATGCTGGCCACTCTAGTAGAGCACTGCCGTTATCCTGAAGGAAGTCAGTCATTCCCAAGGTGTGCACGATGGGGGTGCGAATTGTCGTCCATGAAGACGAATGCCTCGCCAATATGCAGCCGATATGGTTGCGCAATCGGTCGGAGGATGGCATTCACGTATCGTACAGTCTTTACAGCGTCTTCCATGACCACCAGCGGCGTACGTCGGCTCCACATAATGCCACCCCAAAACAGCAGGGAACCTCCACCTTCCGGCACTCGCTGTATAGTGTGTCTAAGGAGTTCAGCCTGACCGAGTTGCTACCAAATACGTCCCAGATGATTGTCTGGTTGAAGACATATGCGACACTCATCAGTGAAGAGAACGTGATGCTAATCCTGAGCGGTCCATTCGGCATGTTATTCGGCCAGTCTGTACCGCGCTGCATGGTGTCGTGGTTGCAGAGATCGACCTCGTCTTGGACGTCGGAAGTGAAGTTGCGCATCATTCAGCCTAATGCGCACAGTTTGAGTCGTAACACGACGTCCTGTGGCTGCACGAAAAGCATTATTCAACATGGTGGGGTTGCTGTCAGCGTTCAAAAATGGTTCAAATGGCTCTGAGAACTATGGGACTCAACATCTTAGGTCATAAGTCCCCTAGAACTTAGAACTACTTAAACCTAACTAACCTAAGGACATCACACACACCCATGCCCGAGGCAGGATTCGAACCTGCGACCGTAGCGGTCCCGCGGTTCCGGACTGCAGCGCCAGAACCGCTAGACCACCGCGGCCGGCTGTCAGCGTTCCTCCGAGCCATAATCCGTAGGTAGCGGTCATCCACTGCAATAGTAGCCCTTGGTCGACCTGAGCGAGGCATGTCATCGACAGTTACTGTCTCTCTGTGTCTCTTCCATGTCCGAACAACATCGCTTTGGTTCACTCCAAGACACCTGGGCGCTTCCCTTGTTGAGAGCCCTTCTTGGCGCAAAGTAACAATGCGGACGCGATCGAACCTCGGTACTCACCGTCTAGGCATAGTTGAACTACAGACAACACGAGCCGTGTACCTCCTTCCTGGTGGAATGACTTGAACTGATCGGCTGTCGGACCCGTCCGTCTAACAGGCGCTGCTCATGCATGGTTGTTTACATCTTTGGGCGGGTCTAGTGACATCTCTCAACAGTCAAAGGGACTGTGTCAAAATGGTTCAAATGGCTCTGAGCACTATGGGACTTAACATCTTAGGTCATCAGTCCCCTAGAACTTAGAACTACTTAAACCTAACTAACCTAAGGACATCACATACATCCATGCCCGAGGCAGGATTCGAACCTGCGACCGTAGCAGTCCTGCGGTTCCGGACTGCAGCGCCTAGAACCGCAAGACCACCGCGGCCGGCGACTGTGTCTATGATACAATATCCACAGTCAACGTCTGTCTTCAGGAATTCTGGGAATCGGGGTGATGCAAAACATTTTTGATGTGTGTAGTTCAGAATGACAGAAGAGGAAGATTAGCAATAAGCTATCCAGCCGAGTAACTGCTTTCTCTAGTAATATGCGTTAAAGATACCCATTTCTAGTTAATGATGCGCGCTGTAGACTGCTTACCGTTGTATTTCCATATGAACACCGTCAGGTACACATTAGCAAGTAATTGCGTGTAACGTAATAGCTGCTGTGACCTCTCATTATGCAAAACGTCACATCCGTGTACAGCACACAAGCAATTAAAGTCACCACCACTAAAGACGTCATTTATTCACGTCGGTGCGGCGATGCGATATTCGAAGGTAACCGGCACCGGGTAATACCGATTGCCCGCAGACCCAAAATTTTACCTGCTCTTGAAGCGGTCAAGTGCGCGTGCGGTCACTTTTTGAAATCGGTCAACCGTGCGTGATGGTCGATTTTTGAGTCAACTGCGCGCTGAGGGAACCGACAAGTCAAGTTGGCACTGCAGCATTTTTAGAGAATTACGACTTAGCCTCTCTATAACCGCTAAGCTAGACCATTCATGGGTATGGTTAAAATGTAAAATTTTCACTTTCGGGTTTAATGCTCATTAAAACTTCAACGAAAGCACCCCCAACTTCGTCAGGAATGAGAAAAGCCATGCCAAACAGCTTGTGTAAAGCTCTACCTACATTAGTGTTATTTTGCTTATAATCTGAAGGTAGCTACAACGTTTGAATTTTCCTCCAGGCCTGCGTCAGATGATTAATTTTAAATTTCTCTCACATAATTCTGTAACAGCCTTACGTTTTACACTATTGAATGTTATTCGTCTGTTTAAATTATCAATGTCTTCGTGGTTGTGACTGACTTCTTTAGTAAAGAGAATATGGGTTGAAGAACTGTTCAAGTAAATACCTTTTTTTACTGTGCACCATCACGCAACTACACGTTGTGTTTCCCTATCCTATCGAAATTTATTTCTTTCAACAATGATCGACATACAGCTTTTTTCACGTGCCATATGCTACACTGCAGCTATACAATCCATTTTTAACTTACTATTCACATACGAGATTTCGGAACTGGCACGGTCGGAGAAAGCGACTAATGGTAACAACGCTAAAACAGTTCAGTACGAACACTACCAAGCAGTAAATAACACACGCGCGCAGTCGATCTGTTTGCTTAGGTAATGCTGAAACTGCTCTCGCGCAGTTTGGCAAACAGCAAAGGTTTTCGCACGCAATCAGTACCCACCCGGCGGCACGTGTCAGGTTTATAGAAGAAAACTGCGTCAATGGTGTGTGCCTTAAACTGCAGCACAGGTTGAAATGTTCAAGTTACGTTCAGCAGTTTCTGACGGTACCTATAACTTTCACACCAGTTCCTCAGTCAAGCAGAACGCAAAGAAAGAGATTATGTAGCCTGTACCCTCGGAAGTATCCCAATGACCTGAATCAAATAGTTAACAGTAACACTGACTGATCGAGGATGTGCATAGGTCTGTGCAGGCGAATGGTAGGTGTCATACGAGAATCATAGTCCTGCGAACACTTGTCAACGAAAGTACAATCACATGAGTATCAAACGAAATTTGACAGTGGACTGAGGATTGGATAGGGAAGACGCACCATGTTATCTTGGATCAAGAGGGAGTGACGTATGTACAAGTATCTTCTCGTGTGCCGCAAGGACCTGGCTTCGGACACTTGCTGTTCATGTTGTTTGTTAATGACCTGAAAATATTAATAGTAATCTCAGACTTTTCTTAAATGATGCAGTTCTATGCAGGGTGTTCATTTGCAATTGAAGACATCAAAATTTCTCCTAAAAAAAGATACCGGATCAAAAGAAGTTGTAATTTCAATATCTTGGTGTCTGAGGGGAACATCCAACGATACCTCACTCGACCCGCACCCCATTCTGCGTGGGTGGTGGGGGGTAACTTTGAAATCTTCAGCGGGAACACCCGTTTCTTATTGCAGATTACGATTCTACGGCAGAATGTACATACATTTTGTCTGATGCATTTTCTTCGTTTCGACACAGATGGCGCTGAGATCGGAGGAATAGAAATGGGTACACAATCGTAATTTACGACGTGCTGTTCAATGGCCCTTGAATATACAATGACACAGGGTAGGACAGGCCAATATTTCATTACTTGTAATTGGTAACCACATTCGCAACGTCATATTCCTTCGACATATCGAACTATCGCGGTCGTGTAGCGAACAACGATGTGTCAGAGCAGGCAGTGCACTGCGTCCGGAACTCACGTATAGTGCAAACGTAGAACAAACAGCGGCTCTAAACATTACAATACTTGCGCAGTGTTTATTGCCTACACACCTACCTATTGTTCAGAGAACAGGCGTGCAAGTGGACGATGAATTTTGTAGCTACAGAAGTACAAACGGAAATGAATCTGATTTATAGAGAATTTAGGAGAAATGTTGATGCTGTTGTTGCCTTGTATGCCGAGCGCTTTCCAAAGAAAGTTTGGTCTTGTTCGTTCTTTTGCAAGTTTGTGAACGTCTTTGTGTCTGATGGCAGCGTACAGACAGGCAAAAGGAATCGAAGCAAACGTGTGACAGGAGACGCTAATGAAATAGCTGTACTAGCGGCAGATCGCCACAACCCACCGGCAATTACACCGCGATTCCGGTATGTCCAAAGGCAGTATTGTCACAATACGCGTCACTTCATCAAGAACTTCATGGCGCCGATTTCCATAACCAGGTAGTATTTTGCGAATGGGCTCGTTAACAAACACAAACAACTTCCATTTTATTTGACGAAGTACTATTTTCCGATGAGTCTACATTCACAAACAACATGCATTAACCGGCATTGCATGAATTACCGGAGAGTAGACAATCCCGGACTGGTTACGGGAAGCAGAACATCAACATCTACGATCGGTAAACGTATAGTGTGGTATCTACATCTACATCTACATTTATACTCCGCAAGCCACCCAACGGTGTGTGGCGGAGGGCACTTTACGTGCCACTGTCATTACCTCCCTTTCCTGTTCCAGTCGCGTATGGTTCGCGGGAAGAACGACTGTCTGAAAGCCTCCGTGCGCGCTCTAATCTGTCTAATTTTACATTCGTGATCTCCTCGGGAGGTATAAGTAGGGGGAAGCAATATATTCGATACCTCATCCAGAAACGCACCCCCTCGAAACCTGGCGAGCAAGCTACACGGCGATGCAGAGCGCTTCTCTTGCAGAGTCTGAGAATTGAGTTTGTTAAACATCTCCGTAACGCTATCACGGTTACCAAATAACCCTGTGACGAAACGCACCGCTCTTCTTAGGATCTTCTCTATCTCCTCCGTCAACACGATCTGGTACGGATCCCACACTGATGAGCAATACTCAAGTATAGGTCGAACGAGTATGATGGGGAAGAAACTCGTTAGTCCGTATTTTATCGGCGGCACTTTGAATGAATGCAAGTATCGGACGTTTTTGGAACAGGAACTACCGGTACTACGGTAGGATGTTGCCCCGGACCTTCGACATTGTATGTGGTTTCAGTTTGACCGTTGCCTTGGCATTATGCAACTGAAGGATGTGAGGTATTAGACCGTGTTTACACTTGTCGGTGGTCTCCTTTTGTCATTCTATCAGAACGAGGGGGGGGGGGGGGCAGAGAGGTAGGGGGGGGGGGGTTATCGTGGAATAGCATCACTTCACGCAGTCTTCCTGATCGTTGTCCCTGGACTGCGTCTGCAAGACGTCTCAGTTGTTGATAATAAATGTCAGCAGCGGTGGTTACACTTGGGGGAAGCAATTCGTAGTACATCACACTGTCACTGTTCTACCAAATGCGAAACGTTATCTTTTGTGGATGCATGTAGGCGTTTGTACGCGCAGTTGCTGCTTGTTTCGGTACAACTATCCCTTATGTCAGCACAAGACGCCATTTTTCGTCACCAGTAACGATATAGGATAGGAATGGTCAGTGTTGTTCACTTGATCACAAGCCAACTGATGACGAGCAAGCAGGGATTCACATATTGCCACTATGAGATTTTTGTGATTTTGGCTTAGAGCATGCGGTACCCAATCATCCGATTGTTGAACCAACTGACGGTGGTCATTGTGGATTAATACGTTTAAACGTTTTTCATCAAACCCTGTCCCCATACACGGCGCAAATGTTTCAGGCTTCATCTTCTGCTGTTTAACTCAGCCGGAAGAATATATCGGGAATGTTCCGATTTCTTCAATTAACACTCGATTTTTTCAGCGTCCCCAGCTCCACTCACTTCCTCCAAATGACAAAATGACAATATGTAAACTCAAACATCAACAGTGAAACACAAATAAAAAACGATAATCCATATATAAACCAATAGCAACCTGAATACTGGCATGCAAAACAAAAACGCTACTATCTTATGCACGAACCTAATACATTAACCGTGGCGGCACACGAACATTTTACAGAGTTAGCTCAATCGGAAATGCTTTCACCCTAGGTCTGAAAGCCAATGATGATGTCCTTTTGGATGTCAGATAAACCGATCCGGTTCCACATCACGACAACGACTGAAGACTGAACTGTTTTTCCACTCCCCCCCCCCCCCCCCCCCGCTCCCAATGACACGCTTTATATACCCTCCACTGGTAGCGCTGTCACCTGGCGTCTGTGAGTTGTTATTGGACGATGGCGTCGAACATATTGGAGGTGGTTACATTAATGTGAGTGACCGTGTGGATGTCAGTATCAGTGCCTAGTGTCATATGGTGTACGGGAAACGCACATCTAGCACACGCAAAATACAAGGAAATTTATGAAATACACGGCATTTGGATTGGTTGGTTGTTCGGGGAAGGAGACCAGACAGCGTGGTCATCGGTCTCGTCGGATTAGGGAAGGATGGGGAAGGAAGTCGGCCGTGCCCTTTCGGAGGAACCATCCCGGCATTTGCCTGGAATGATTTAGGGAAATCACGGAAAACCTAAATCAGGATGGCCGGACCCGGGATTGAACCGTCGTCCTCCCGAATGCGAGTCCAGTGTCTAACCACTGCGCCACCTCGCTCGGTCGGTATTTGGAAACAGAGAAACATCAGACCCTTATAACAATGGAGAGCGTACCTTATCCATATGTTCCAGCAGCGTGTTCTGTTAGACTGGCTACAGCGTCACACAACAAACGAGCGTGGCCCACTTCTGTGACGCCTCGCAGCTCTCGGTTGTCCTCAGCCTTCCATGCGGAAACTGTTGCATGCAGGCAAACTCGTTGCCTCAGTCTGTCTGATAAGACATATTAATGTTGACGAGAGCTTTCCGTGTCAGAATTTCTACGGCTTCTTTTAATTACGCCGCCCCTTGGCCGCTGCCTGTAGCAGCACGTTACTGCTCCCGAAATAGTGTGCGTCGGCGTCACGCAAGCCGTATTCTGTCAAACGTGATTACTGCCCTCCCCAGAGAGGGAGGAGGCATCTCATGTGCTGGCACGGCGCTGTGAAATGAAGCCTCAATACTGCTCGACTTACGCCGCATTCAGTACCAGATGGCGCAATAAAAGAAAAAAAAAAAAAAGAAAAACGCGAATAGCGTCAATTATGAAACACGTGCACATGGGGGCTTCTAATGAGCAAATTCTGCATCTGAAGGTGGCTGTAGATTACAGCTGAAACTGACAATTATTTGAGAAAAATTTGTGATTGTCGTACGGTTAAAATGTACGGTGAGCAAAATGACATTGCCCAAAAAATATTTCACCCACCTCAAAAAGGACAGCCCAACTTACTATGTATGCCGCGTTTGCTGGTGGTCTCAGTTTGGTTGTCTCTCATAAAAAATTTTCCGGGTCGGTTTTACACTGCCCAATCACATTAATGTGACTACCGGCCAAAAGACCGAATATCCACGTTTGCAGCGCGGACGGTTGTGACACGTGCGGGAAGAGTCAGTGAAGTTATGGAAGGTATTGAGAAAGACCGCATAATTTTCGCGTCCCTCTGACACTCTTTATATACCCTCCAATGCTAATGCTTCCACCATATGTGTATGAGTGGTTACTGGATGTTGACATTTACATTGGCGGCGGTCACATAAATGGAGCTGGGCCTTGTCTTTTTCCCACCTTGTAGAAGTAAATTTAACAGCCAGGGCACATCACCTGTCAGCCAATTTAAAAAAAACTGTGTCTTGTCGCTGCACTCACTGTTCTTCTCTGTTCTGTGCTGCCCTCTTTATTTTTAATTTTGATACTTTTATCTCCAATAGATATTTTTTTGGTTCCCCTTCGCTGTATTTTATACTACTTTTGCTGTTGTGAAACATGAGGTTGTGTTTTGTGCAGCGACTGTAAATATTACAAGTTTTACATTTTTTATGTTACATTAAAGCTGTTTTAAGGGTATTGCTAAATATTCAGTTATAGAATTTTATGGTGAGTAAAATTCTATATATTTTTAAAAATAGTTGCATAACGTGTGGACGGTAGAGCCATACTTCGTTGGTTGTGGACCATCTTGTACCTCGGCGCGTAAGGAGGTCTTTTATCATGAAAACGTGAAATTTGCTAATGAACTGAGTTTCTTTACCGTCTTACAGTTTTACTTGTCTTGCAAATAGAAAATTGTGTTAGTTACCAGTAGTTTCTGTTTCAAAACTTGTATTTGGTTTTTCATAACATTTTTTTAAAATTTGATTTCACTTGCTATTTATTGGTGTGTAGCAGAAAAATAATGTAACAGATGTAAGACGTGTATATTTCTATTGTCTATTGTCAAACGACAATTTATGAAAGATGTTTATATTTTATTAATGGGATTAAGTAGGAATGATTAATATTTGTCATGTTGGAAATAATTGTGATAGCAGGGAATGTCTGCACCAAAGTATTGTTGGCAGGAGAGACCGCACATTGATATAATTTTAAAAAGGGCGGGAGAGACCGCGTATGGATACATTTTAAGAAAAGAGCGGGAAAGACCGCGCATTGATACATTTTGTAATGGTAGCAGGGATTGTCTGCACCAGAAAGCATTGTTGGCGGGAGAGACCGCGCTTTAGCGTTCGTAGGAAGTCAGTAGTAAGCGAGATGTGAAGCGAGTCGGTAGCAGGTCTGAAGCGAGAGGTTGAGAGGAGCGGTGTGCCTCCCAGCCACCAGCTATGATTTACAAGAGAATAGAAACGGATGTACAGAGACATAAGCTAACTATTATCATAAGAGGAACTAATATTATTGAATTATTTTTTGAGAAACTCAAGACTACTGAAGGTATGTTTGCGCAATGCGAGTTGTAAGACTATTGTAAAAAGTAAGTCCCATTTGAACGTTTGTAAAATCATTTAATTCAAAATATAATTAATTTTGTCAGCAATATTGCATTACTGATTATAATCCATCCCAAAAAGCAGCAACGTAAAATTTTGCAAATTTTTCTTGTTGTCAAGAAAAATTTTAACTATGAATTACATAACTTCAGTCAAATCAATTAAAGAATAACGTCAGCTTTGCTATTAGAGAATAACGTCAGCTTTGGTAATAAATACAGCCACTTATTATGACAGGCCACCAGCAGCTAATAGAGTATCGTAAAACAGAGTAAGTATATCCACGTCGCAGTTCGATGTAGCAGTCAAAAATGGTTCAAATGGCTCTAAGCACTACGGGACTTAACATCTGAGGTCATCAGTCCCCTAGACTTAGAACTACTTAAACCTAACTAACCTAAGGACATCACACACATCCATGCCCGAGGCAGGATTCGAACCTGCGACCGTAGCAGCAGTGCGATTCCGGACTGAAGCGCCTAGAGCCGCTCGGCCACAGAGGCCGGCATGTGGCAGTCAGATGGCGGCCCAGTAACAGTAAAAAAGGTAAGGAAGAGTTTTGGGTTATTACAGGTAACGACTGATGGCCACGACGACGACACATTCTATGTTTCGTCGAAATAATCAGAAAATCACTTTTAATAAGCAGCATTTAAATTTGTATGCGAAGATTGAGAAAGAGAATTAATTTCAAAGGAAAGATTTCATTTGTTATTATTAAGCAAGAGATAGAAATCCTAAGGGAAGGTTTCATAGGTTATTGTAGAAGGGAAGGTTGCGTAACAAAATAAGAGATACAGAGGAGACGGGAAGGTTTCGCAGATATGCAGAATCGAATTTCCGTGTATAAAACAGCTAGTTTTTTACGCATCTGTCTATTTATGACGTCATCTTTTCTGAACTATGTGTTGTACAGTGATATAGTTTTGCAGGAACAGTCAGTAGTAATGTGTGGATATTGCCCTCTGAATGAGTTGCGAGTAGAGTTAGTACTAAAGAAGGAATAAATTAAAACATCACGTCTCATGCTGAAGTTTCACTGTATGAACAGCGAAAAATATACTCCAGTAAGCGATAAGCTTTGCGCCTTTCATTGTTATGTGTGTGATGTCAGAGAGGAAAAGTTTCAAAAAGGTTTTCAGTTTTGTCTAAATACTGTTGGAAGTCGACAAGTGTTCTCGTTACCAAATACTGAATGAATATAGTCTGGGTTTTGCGTGCCATGAGTTACGCTGTATCAATACGTATACATAGTTCTAACTTAAATAGTTGAGTTGCTGCATTAAATTTTTGACGTCAGATTTTACCTCTAGATGAGCTGATTATGACAGCAATTTAAATTTTTAAGTTCAATCAATAATAATACGAAGTACTCAAAATCAAGTTTTTGTTGTCCCCTAGAATTCGTTCGATAGAGAACCTCCAACAGGGATAGGGTGATCCATTTAGCCATTTAACAATACAGGGTGTTACAAAAAGGTACGCCAAACTTTCAGGAAACATTCCTCACACACAAATAAAGAAATATGTTATGTGGACATGTGTCCGCAAATGCTTAATTTCCATGTTAGAGCTCGTTTTAGTTTCGTCAGTGTGTACTGTACTTCCTCGATTTACCGCCACATGTGTGGGCTGACGAGAATCCGCACGCAATTGTGCAATCACGTCATCAACACAGATTTTCTGTGAACGTTTGGGCAGGCATTGTTGGTGATGTCTTGATTGGGCACCATGTTCTTCCACCTACGCTCAATGGAGCACGTTATCATGATTTCATACGGGATACTCTACCTGTGCTGCTAGAACATGTGCCTTTACAAGTACGACACAACATGTGGTTCATGCACGATGGAGCTCCTGCACATTTCAGTCGAAGTGTTCGTACGCTTCTCAACAACACATTCGGTGACCGATGGATTGGTAGAGGCGGACCAATTCCACGGCCTCCACGCTCTCCTGACCTCAACCCTCTTGACTTTCATTTATGGGGGCATTTGAAAGCTCTTGTCTACGCAACCCCGGTACCAAATGTAGAGACTCTTCGTGCTTGTATTGTGGACGGCTGTGATACAATACGCCAATCGCCAGGGCTGCATCAGCGCACCACGGATTCCATGCGACGGAGGATGGATGCATGTATCCTCGCTAACGGAGGACATTTTGAACATTACCTGTAACAAAGTGTTTGAAGTCACGCTGGTACGTTCTGTTGCTGTGTGTTTCCATTCCATGATTAATGTGATTTGAAGAGAAGTAATAAAATGAGCTCTAACATGGAAAGTAAGCTTTTCCGGACATATGTCCACATAACATATTTTCTTTCTTTGTGTGTGAGGAATGTTTCCTGAAAGTTTGGCCGTACCTTTTTGTAACACCCTGTATATGTGTCACACAGTGCCAACAAAAGTTTCTGGCAAATACTTCAATTGGTGAGACGGAGACCCTGAGCTGCCGATTTGAGAGGACACACCAAGAGTAAATTGAGAGTGATACTGCTAGTGTCGTCACTTTGTTATAAGATCTGAATGTTCTGTACTTCAACTACTGCTGGAAGTTGGCTTAGTACTTTGACTCTTAATGCGATAGACCGTGACTCACCTGGATAGTTTGACGAGGCCTACCACGACGCTTTAGTGATAATATTCAGCTTAGAGTAGCACATACACCTACTGTCCTCAATTATTTTCTGTACGTACTCCAGTCGATGTCTTCCACTACAACTTTTGTCCTCTATAGCAATAGAACCATGGAAGTTATTCCTTGGGGTCCTGCTTCCTCTATGTAGAGTTATCTACATATTCTACTTGACTGTGCGAGTGTACTCCTTAGATGCTCTTTGCTCCGCACTTCATGCGTTATTTTTCTTTGAAGGCAGCAGAATCGTTCACCGTACTTGCTGCGTGTTTGATGTTAAATTTGTTGCTAATCGAGTTTCTGTTCGTTTTCAATACTTCCGTCTTCCTTTTTGACACAATATCACACACAAAATAATGTACAAAAACCTTTTACATTATGCGACAACATTAATTATTTATAAATATATAGAGTAATAAATACTCCGAAATGTGTCCTATCATTATAAAAATATACCTGACAAGTTGTAAATTTTCTTTTGGGTCCTCAACTACTTTACTATCGATACTGGCTAAAGTAATCTAAAGCTTTTCAGTCCAAATAATGACAAATTATGTTAACAAATTTTGTTCTTTTCAGGTTGATGCGAAGCAAATTTAAACTTTATAGATTTTTTATTATACATTGATAAACTCGAAAGCACCTTTCCACGGATATTGGCAGTGCTAAAAAAATACATTGTGTAGGTGAGTGCTTCAGTGGGACTTATAAGTGAAAAAAAAACGAGAGGACTAAACTGTGTTAAGCTGCCACAGCGTTTTGACGAGAGCGGGTTGCGCAAATTATATTAAGGCGCTAATAGGCATGCTGTCCAACAAAACGGCAGTTGTTGTTGTATCGGCGAAGTGCTGGCAGTATATCACCCAAATTACGAGGCAGTTCACGTTGTTTTGTCGGTGGTGGCTGGTAAACTGGCCGTTCCATGAAACCACACGTATTTCGAGCGAGAAGCAACGGAAAAAACCGACAGAAGAAATGTACTTATCTCAGAAACAACTCATGTACCTTACAAAGTTCCTCTTCAGTGAAGCTAAGAAACTGTGTCAAGTTTACGGGGAATTTATTTACTATTTGCGATGTGACAAGCTATGGTCAAAGTATTTCTACAATTTTCATTCGTAAGTATTGACAATAATCCAGTATTCATGCATTCTTCTTTACTGAGGTACGTCCAGTTCTTCAGTTCATGTTCTAGTTGTCCACAAATTTTCTTCACGAGAAGAGCAGATTTCACTGCGTCATATTGTGATAAACAGCTCTTGCAAGCAATATTCCATCTCTGTGAACCAGATCCTAGGTTGAATTATTCAGAATGAAGAAACTTCTCTGTCCTCTTTCATTGTTTTTCTACATCTACATCTATATGGATCATCTGCAAATCACATTTAAGAGCCTGGCAGAGGGTTCATCGAACCACCTTCGCAATTCTCTATTATTCCAATTTCGTATAGCGCGCGGGAAGAACGACTGTTTCCGTACGTGCTCTGATTTCATTTATTTTATCATGCTGATCATTCCTCTCTATGTAGGTCGGTGGCAACAAAATATTTTCGCATTCGGAGGAGAGAGTTGGCGATTGGAATTTCGTGAGAATATTCCGCCGCATCGAAAAACACCCTTGTTTTAATGATGTCCACTCCAACTCCTGTATCATTTCAGTGACACTCTCGCCCCTACTAGAAAACGTGCTGCTCTTCTTTGAACTTTTTCGATGTACTCCGTCAATCCTATCTGGTAAGGATCCTACACCGCGCAACAGTATTTTAAAAAAGGACGGACAAGCGTAATGTAGGCAGTCTCCTTATTAGATCTGTATATGGGTAATAGATACCCCCTATATCTTTTTATTGTCACTTTCATAACACGATTGCACGTCCGAGTGTACCGTATTATATTTTAATAATTAATAAAAATGCTAGTGTCAGAGCACAAAAATGGAAATATGTTCCTTTTTTAAAAGACTCTGACAGAAAATAGAGGAGCCAGATGCCTCAATCCTCATTCCGCTTTCCTGATCAAAACTTTTAGCAAGCGAACACGTTTCCGCTGGTTCCCTTCTTTTCCTTGCTACAGCACAGCGTGCAGCTTATATAAATCGAAATACAGTTCATTTATATACTTCGACACATTTATATTCTTCGAGACATATCAACAACAAGTAAGTACACATAAAATAGGGTCAACACAAAATCATTTGCTTTATATTTTTTCTGGATACCTTGCTCATCGATCACAATTCATCGAAAACGTCTGGATTATGATTTGCACCTTAAAAGGATAAAAATGTTATTTGAAATATTTTACTGAACTTGCAATATTTCCAGTTTTACATAGTTTTTGGCAGTCATTTTAAGTTTTTGAAGATTCTCTCGAATGTTAAGACGCTTTTTAACCCATTTTTTATCACTTACTATCTCAAGACGCGGCCATTGTACAAAATTCCTCCCGATATGCAAGCAAGAGCCAAGTGCAGCCAAGTGTAGGGGTTTGAAAAAATGTGAAAACACCGTGAGACATTCGTGACTGATCATAAATGCAGATGCTAGCCAAGCATTCTGGTCGTGTTGTTGCATTTGATCACGAACGGCACCGTACAGGTTCTCCATACGTTGCAAGTGTCATTCGTGGTCAGAACAGCGTTCTGTGTAGTTGTGAGCGCATCACGTCGGAGCTAAGCGACTTCGAACGTGGGAAAATTGTTGATGCGCGAATATTTATATTCCACACAAGAAAAGTGGAAAAATATCGTTCGTTAAGTCACAACGTGGACGAAAGTGTGTGCTGAGTGACTGAGACAGAAGGTCAATGAAGAGAGTTGTGTCGGAAAATAAGACGACAACAGCTGCGAAAGTCACAGCAGAACTGAGCGTCGAAGTCGCGGAACCTGCTAGCAGGAGGGAGCTCCGTAAGCAGGGAATTGCAGGGCGAGCTCGATTCCCAGAACCATCAATTAGTGATGCAAACGCCCTTAACACGGAAACGTGATGTCGAAGACGTAAAAACTGGACGATGGAGCAATAGAAGAATATCTACACACAGTTTTCAACTTCTGAGCAAGTTTAAAGTACAAAGAAGGAAGTACGGTGATGGTTCGATGATTATTTGGGCAGCCGTAGCGTCCTACCATAGACCTCATGGTTACTGCGAAAGGGCGCATTGCTGCCAAGGATTATGTGACCATTTTGGCCGATCACGTCCATCCGGTTGTACAGTGTTCGTTCTCCAATGATAATGCTGTGTTCCAAGACAACATGATTTCCGTTCACACTTCTCGCATCGCCAGAGCTGGTTTTGTGAGCACGAGGATGAACTGTTGCACCTGCCCTAGCCACCACGGTCACCAGATCTACTTGGGAAAGAAGGGCTCGAAATGGCAATCCACCTCCATATTGCTAACTGAACTTGCAACTATTTTGCAGGGAGAATGGTATAAGATTCCCTTGAAACCACAAAGGACCTGTATTTATCTATTTCGAGACGTCTGGAAGCTGTTCCGACTGACAACGGTTTCCCTAAACTGTACTAGACATAGAAATGTGCTGTAATGTTCATGTTTCAATATCTTTATCCGACCCCTGAATACGCCTTGATGTTTCTCTGATACCTCCCTCGCTCATGTCATTCACAATTCAAAATATACAGTATTTGTATCTGCAAAAACCTAATAGTGCCTCAATATCACATGTCCAGCTCAATGTTGACGAATCGTAATATTCTTATCGCTACAAAGTGATGACAAGAAAATAGCATAAACAGAGCCACTGACTGTCAGAGGGTGATTATGTTGAAAGCAAAACCTTCTAGGTTGTCAGCCCGCGTCATGTTCCTCTTCAGTTTCTTTTGCACGATCGAAGTTTCGACCACACAGTTGGCGTCGCCTGCAGGATAGCGTGGTGGTCACGGTTACCTGAACGCTGCGAAAGACCAGTTTCCGTTATAAAATGGAGTATTCCCGCGCTTATGCCGAAGAAGTGGGGTAAGAAAGAACTAGGTGAAATTCTCGTGGGTGCTATTGGTAGGCAATCGTCATTGGATAGAAGCGAAGCAGGCAGAGCAACAGAGGAAGAATTTTTATAAAAAACATTATTGTTGTGCTGAAGAAGTGTCCTCGTCATCGTTCCTCACGGACTATGGCTGCGTATTATCTTTCTCAACTGTAGGAAGCCACAGAAGTGGATGCCCATAACCGTCTCTGTATTGAAGTTATATTCGTGTTCGGAAATCTGAATTGTCCACCTTGGTAGCTGTGCGGTCAGCGAGGCGGATTGCTAACCGAATGGGCACGGGTTCGATTCCCAGTTCGGTCGGAGATTTTCTCCGCTCGGTACTAGGTCTTATCTTCACATTTGTATCGTCATAGTGGAAATTCCACTTTTCAGCTAGGTGTACTGGCACGTCCAGAAAGCCAATAAATTAAAAAATCCCGATCGCTTCTCGGACTTTGCTGCGATGAATTTTGGTTCACTTGGACAGAACACGTAACCTGCTGAAATCAATTTCCTGGACGCAGTTCTCCTGGTGTTGCGTTACCGCAGAGTTCAACACGTTGTTTTAACAGCATATGGCATTGTGCTCCTTAATATGTTCTTTTACTGTTCTTCCCGTTTCGCCCATACAGGGTGTTCGGAAATTCCCGTTACATACTTCTAGAACTCATAGATGGGAGTGAATAATAGTTTGAGGAACCCATGTCCTGAAACGTGCCATTTCCGTTCTACGACGTCTTCAATCCGGATGTGTTACGCGTCCACGTTTGCTGAGGGAAAGAGAAAGGTCTCAGAGTTGCTTGCCCTGGTGTGTAATAGGGTATACAGGGTGACATGTTCGTTGTCAGGCGGTCACCTGAGGTCATTTAACGCCTGCCTTGCTGCGAGACCTATTCAATGCTTGTTCGTCTCCGATACAGATCGCCTGGCACAAGTTCTGACCGCTGCACCAGAAACTGAAGAGATACCGTGTGGGATGGAGAGTGTGTATCAGAACGTGCTTCGTAGGTAACAACGTTGCCGATCGCCACATCGAGTAGCGGTTGTAATACATCAGTACTGTTCTGCACGTACAGTACCGTGGATTCTTGTTTGTTTTGGAGTAATGTAAACACGAAGTTTTTAGTGTTAATGCAAACAAATGTGCTTAAGTGACAAATCGATGTTTCGTTATGTTTCCATTCGAATTGTTACCTGACGTGGACGAGTTAAACACCTGAACTGAAACCGTCGTAGAATGGAAACGGCTCGTTTCCGGGGATGGGTTCCTAGTCAACATATTATATGGTTACTCTCCACTACAAGCCTGAGACGTTTGCAAAGGGAATTTCCGAGCACCTGTATGCACCTTGCCACAGCCACAAGTTAACTTCATAGACTCCCGCACTTTGATCAAATGCGTCGGATTTGTGTCGAATAAAGTCTTTTATTGTGTTAGAAGTGAAAAATGTGGTCCGTATAACATTTTTCAGTACAATTCTGGCGATGCCATCAGTAACACTAGAAACGAACGGTAGCGTAACGTAGTGGAAAGGCGATTCTTCGTCCTTCGTCCTTCTTAACGGCATAATTAGCAGTATTGTGTGTATTCTGTTCCAAACAAACCACGAGATCCATTGCCTCAGTTAAAGTGTTCGGCTGTAAACAACGGTAAGGGACACAATGGTTGTTTTAAGAAACTGGGCAGCAAATTTTCAGTAAAATCTCATAAATAAGTATAAATTTCAAGTACACCCATTATGATTCTTTTATTCAGATAAGTAATTTTTCCAAATCTAGAGTAACGACACATTTTTTAAATCATGAATTCTATCCAGAAGTTTATTCGGCAAAAGTACATGAATAGGTACTTAACATTGTTTACTTGTAAACTGGGTGCCCGTAACATGGATGAAAATTGATATACCACTATTTATTTGTTGGGACAGTTAACGAAACATTACTGCGAAAGTCCACAAAAATATAAATTTAAAAGCACAGAACTGTTTCATTTTATGGTAGTAAGATTTGCATTGTTTCAGTTTATGGTACTGAGATTTGCATGACCAATTTTTGCAATAATAAAGCATAACAACCACAAAAGTTAATCTATGATTTAGCAGAATATAAAATTAATTTTTCTGGCGCTGTACTACTACATTCAAACTGCCTTACAGAATGCTCTTAACATTTCTGCCATCACATCGTCAGGCAAAACATTGTTAGGGACACAAATTATCATTGTTTATTTGCTTAAATAATTATTCTTATTTACCAGATTAGCAGAAATTTAAGAAGCGCACTTGCGTTCACGGACATGTCCCGTATCTTTATGTGAGTTTCAGTCATCCACATCATTCGCGGCTTTGTACAAATCGTGTCTGAAAGGCCGTTTCTTTCACGAACACTAAACTCGTCGCTAGCAGCCACATTCACGACACTTACCACTGTTTACACGCACACATCCTGACAAAGTTGCCGGTAGAGAGAATCTGAAAATAGGGAGAGAACTGTCATTTCTCGGTTTATCGCCGATCTATCAACTAATATGAATAAAGCACAGCACGCACCATGTTTTAGGGGCACTAACACTGTTTCTCATCGACTGTTCCTTACTTGTTTACAGACAGGTCTTCAATCTTTTTCCTTAAGAAACAGAACTCGGATTTCAAACTGTTATTGCCGCCGTTAGGGAAGTTACCTAAGGACAGAGTGCTGGGCACTGCTTACTGGTGGATGGTGGGGCGAAGTGACATCTAAATACCTACCTGTGTTTGCAGACTTTTTATGAGGAGCTTTCAATCAGCAACGCAGTAGATTTTGCTGTCGGCCAGTTTTGCTTCAGAAAATGTGGAATTTGTTGTGGGACCTTGTGGAATATCCCCACTTCAGCTACTATACTTTCATGAAGTTCCGGTATATGGCGGCGCTACACGTATCCTTCAGAATGGCTTTTATAAGCGAGGTGCGTTCCAGGTAGAGAGCTGTCATTTGTTTTGAGGAAAAGAAGAGCATCGCAGATATTCGTGGGCGCTTACAGAGCGTCGGCGGAAACCTGGCAGTGAACAAAAGCACGGCCAGTCGTTGGGCAAGGCGTCTGTCATCATCGCAGCAGAGTCGTGAAAGACGGTCTGATGTCCTATGTCGCGGCCGGACGCACACAGCTCCTCCTGCAGTGTTGGAACGTGCGGACACTCTCATTCGAGGTGATGAACGGATCACGATCAAATACGTTGCTGCTCAACTGGCTGTCTCTACTGGTAGCGCTGACACACTCGTCCACCAGTTGGGGTACTCAAAGGTATATGCCCGCTGGGGTACTCGAAGCCTAACAGAAGACCATAGCCGGCCGCTGTGGCCGAGCGGTTCTAGGCGCTTCAGTCCGGAACTGCGTTGCTGCTACGGTCGCAGGTTCGAATCCTACCTCGGACATGGATGTGTGTGACGTCCTTAGGTTAGTTAGGTTTAAGTAGTTCCTAGTCTAGGGGATGTTAACTCCCAAAGTGCTTACAGCCATTTGAACCATATTGAGAAAATCATAAAGAGCAACTAAGGGCTATCTGCGAGGAATTGCTTGCGCGTTAAGAGGCTGATAGTGATAATTTTTGTCGAACATTGTCACATGCGACGAAACATGGATTCATCATTTCGAACTGCAAACAAAACGGTAGTCCATGGAATGATGTCCAACCAACGTTCGAAGCTGCAGCCTCAGGCGGTAAAGTATGGGGGACGGACTTCTGTTTGCTGTCTTCCCCCAAGGTGCAACGATAATCTCTGAAGTGTCGAGTGCTATCTTCATGAAATTGAAGAAACGATTTCTGCATATTTGTCACCACAAAAAAGCAGACGAAGTTCTCCATTACTACGCAAGGCTTCACACAAGTCTGTGTAATCGTGAGGAGCTCACAAAACTTCACTGGACTGTTTTTCCCCATCCGCCCTACAGCCCAGATTTCGCACTCACCAACGTTCATCTGTTTGGTCCAATGATGGCTGCACTCGGGGGGAAACACTACGTACATGATGGGGAGGTTATTGGTTCAAATGGCTCTGAGCACTATGGGACTTAACATCTGAGATCATCAGTCCCCTAGTACTTAGAACTACCTAAACCTAACTAACCTAAGGACAACACACACAGGCAGGATTCGAACCTGCGACCGTAACAGCAGCGCGGTTCCGGACTGAAGCACCTAGAACCGCTCGGCCCCAACGGCCGGCATGCTACAGCATAGCGTGCTGGTTATATAAATGGAATTACAGTTTGATTATGTACTTCGATGCGAGGTTATTGATGCAGCAAGACGTTAGCTCTGACATCGACCAGTAGAATTGTATCATGCGGCCATTCAGGTTCTATCAGTAAGGTGGCGTAAAACCGTCACATTAAACGGAAATTATGTAGCCAAAAGAGCGGGGAATAATGTGGTATATGGGCATCGTGAATAAACCAACCTGCTTTCAGAAAAAAAAGTGTCACGTTACTTAATGAACGCCCTCGTATACACTCTGTGTCGTAGAGTATTGTCAGGCCTTTTATTCACCGATATATCTAGAAACAAGAGATCGAGCTCACTCTCTACCTCCAAGGTGAAGTCGACTGTGGGGTGAATCTGACTTAAAAAACTGTGGAATCGGTGAAGCTCTCCTTCGAGACTACAGTGTTTTAGATCGCACTTTGTAGAAAGTGCCGAAGAGTTTTCGTGACTCAGTACGCCCCCTCTGCGAGCTCGGCTGCTGCAGTTGGACCCGCCCCGAACGCTGGTGGACCGGTCCACGCGCCAGGCGCCAGCTATCGGCTTTAAGCCCGCGTCCGCCCCCGCGCTTGCGAAGCCCTCGGCACCTGCCCCTATTCCACCCCCATTGTGCTGTCCCCGCCGCCGCCACCCCCGTTCCCGCCCGTTTGCCACTATTTAATTATCCGGTGAGCGTCCCCGCGTTCGATACCGCAGCGGTCTTCACGCCGGGCGGGACCACGAGAGCGGCGGAGCGGTCTCTGCGTGGGAGGCGCAGATGGAAGCGCTAAATGCGACGAAGCGATAGCGCAAAGTTGAGGACCCTGTCTTTCCTCATGCCGTCCTTACACGACCGCAACAGATGTGAATGAAGTACACGAGCGGATTCGCAAAACGTGTCCGTATGTGTGCGCCATTGTTTTCCCTTCTTTCTTTGCAGTGTCATTTTGTACTTGTTATGAGACGAACGTTCACAAAAGTAAAACGAGTATAACGGAAGGTAGTTCATTTGAATCAGCTCATCGTGACGGAATCACGGCACGAAATTTGGGGAGGGGGCGGGGGTGTCGTCGGTCTGATCGGAGTAGGGAAGGACGGGGAAGGAATTCGGCCGTGCCCTTTCAAAGGAAACATCCCGACATTTGCCTGGAGCGATTTAGGGAAATCACGGAAAACCTAAAATCAGGCTGGCAGGACGCGGTACTGAACCGTCGTGCTCCCGGATGCGCCATCCCGCTCGGTCGTCGGGTCACCGTGGGGACACGCAGCAGAGGCCTTCTGCGTTCTTCAAAAATGGTGATGAGCGGCGTACTGCGAAACACATGTGCCTGCTCAAGCACTGTACTCTGTTTGTCAGATTTGCCACAAATCGGTGCCTATCGTACTATACGAGTACAGAGCGGGCTAGCCTACGACCTCCAAGTTCTATGATAAGGCGTTGACATCAACACCATGTCACGAACTCGTGGTTTCACCGGCCTTCAACCACTGTCCATTGGATGCTCACGACAGTAGCCAGCGAACAGCCGACCAGCTTCACCCTTTCCGAAATGATTGTTTCTGGGCGCCGGACCATAACAATCTGCCATTCGCCATAGCCGCGTACGTCAGTGGTTTTCCTCACTTGACGCCCTAAATTTGCCAGAATGATCTCCCCCATCCCCCTCTTTTTTCCATTTCGTTCTCTCCATGAGGAAGAAGAGTGGGATGCTTGAGGGCACGCTACCTATCCTTTACAGCCATTTTATTCTTTCTTTAATTTCATTTCATTTTTCTTTTATTTCACTCCCCATTCGTCTCTGCTCCACCTATACACTTTCTCCACCGCGTCACGTGTCCGCAACACCAGCAAGCGACATTCACTCTCCAGTTGGGCTATTGGCATAAGCGTTTGACTTACCGTTACGTTTGCCCGGCTCACTCTAAGTCTCTGATAGAATATTGTTATACCTTGAACTGTACCTGCTAACCTTCAACTAAATTTAGATATTTTTACTTCTTGGTACGTAAAAGTATCGAAAAAAGCTTAAAGTGTACTGTAAGGTACTGTTACACAGTCGTTGCAATTCATGATATGCAACCTATTTCAAATAACGTGGTTTTCTGTGAAACTTACTAAGTAATATGTAGGTAGGCAAACGCGGAAAGCGTTGCTCTTTACCGCATGGGATAGCCGTGCGGTCTGTCCGAATGTCCAAATGTGTGTGCAATCATATGGGACTTAACTGCTAAGGTCATCAGTCCCTAAGCTTACACACTACTTAACCTAAATTATCCTAAGGACAAACACACACACTCATACCCGAGGGATAACTCGAACCTCCGCCGGGACCAGCCGCGCAGTCCATGACTGCAGCGCCGCAGACCGCTCGGCTAATCCCACGCGGCGCCGTGAGGTCTCAGGCAGCTTGCCACGGTTCTCGCGGCAGGTTCGAGTCCTCCCTTCGGCATGAGTGTTTGTGTTGTCCTTAGCGTAACTTAGTTTAAGTTAGATTAAGTAGTGTGTAAGCCTAGGGAACGATGACCTCAGCAGTTTCGTCCCAAACAACTTACCACAAGTTTCCATTTCCGTTGCTCTTTCTGCAAAGCTATGAACATAGGTTATTTGGTTATTTTCCAGGGAGTTACAGCAATGAGTTATAATTTATTAAATAGAAATTTTTTCCTGTCACGTCGCTGACGCATTTGAACCAACTGGGTACAAATCGGTTTAGATCACATCTCTATCACTTTTATAAGGCGCATTGCAAATCGAAGCAAATCGACGACAACAGAATTTCTCCAGTACTCCAAAAATATGTAAATTGGGTACCACTGTGCGTTAATTGTGGTACTGTGTTCAAGAACGAACCACTTGCAGTGTCGGGAATATACTTCATTCCGTCTACATGCGCAAAAGTATGCTGTTAACAACAGGAGCACCCAACATAAGCGCCACTACAGGTTGGGGCAGGTGGACCCTGGTGGAGCACGCGATGTGTGAGCCCAACCAAATAGTAAAATTCGCCGACACGGAAGTTCTGGCTGTAGACAAGAGCTGTGACACGCGCTTGTTTAGAGAAGCTAAACGGTTCAAATGGCTCTGAGCACTATGGGACTTAACATCTTAGGTCATCAGTCCCCTAGAACTTAGAACTACTTAAACCTAACTAACCTAAGGACATCACACACATCCATGCCCGAGGCCGGATTCGAACCTGCGACCGTAGCGGTCGCGCGGTTCTAGACTGAAGCGCCTAGAACCGCTCGGCCACCAGCGGCCGGCTCAGAGAAGCTATAGATATACACAAACATGACAACAGGTTCAACAGGAACGAAGAAAGCCTCGAGGTGAACTGCTCCTGAATTCCCGTGCTGCAGCGAACGACCGTTGCAGGTAGCAAGGGGAAATATAGTCACTGAAAAGCCTGTGGACATAGGCGCGCCAGGATATATAATCTATGACCGCGAGATCGACTCCAGTCCACCAGCAGCAGTTGAGGGTGAAGCTTTGAAAATGCGAGCCACTCCTGCTGGCGAAACGTCACAAAATTCATCAAACAAACATCGGCCGAAGAACTCGAAATAGAAGGCAATGGGCAGTTTGTCAGCAAACAGACACTTCGACACCCATTCATCTGAGTGGTGCCCCGCAGCTGCTCTGGCCTCGGGGCAGGCAACCCATTCCAACGAAATGCCTGCCTTCACATTTTAGAGCATTTCGAATCAGGCGTAAGTAAATTTTTAAAGGGTGCAGCGAAGATGTGAAATTGGCACGGAGGGTGTTGCCGAACTGAGGGATCTCAGAGGGACCCTTTGCCATTTTATTCACGCACATGTCTATTTTCCACCCTCCCTGTGATGACGTCACAGAAAGGATCGAAAAAGGGGGGGGTGATGTAGTATAAGGATCCTTTGCTGCTTAGGATCACGTTCAAACTTCGTCTAATGGTTTTGGATGGTCTGTAGTTGCTCCACAACATATATCAAAGCAAAAATTTCAGTCGCGCTATAGTCTAAAGCGGTCAGGTCATGTTCAATGAGACTGCGGAAGGACTGAATAACACAGGGGGTGATAGCTGTGGAGAAGTTTGTTACGAACACCATCCTGTTGCTCATCACACTGTGAATTGTCACTTTAGACCACAAGGAAACTGGTGGTTTCATTGATGATGCTCTTTATGCCACCTCATCAAGTCTTTTCGCGTCGATTCTCAGCGGCGATGTCTCTGAACTGTTTTCCTCGGCAACCCATATAAAATCCGTGTGATTAAATTCTGTGCTTTGGGGATCTGACGTCAATCGCAGAGGCGTCAAAAAACGAGGTGAAATGTGGGTAAGAGGGGTTGTGACGACCTACCGATTGTTTGACACGTCCAACATGGCACTGGGTAGAATTGTGGTGAACTCTGTGACAATGTAAAATAATTAACCCACCTTACACTTCACATACAGATTCCCGTGAGATCACCGAAGTTAAACGCTGTCGGGCGTGGTCGGCACTTGGATGGGTTACCATCCAGGCCGCCATGCGCTGTTGCCATTTTTCGGGGTGCACTCAGCCTCGTGATGCCAATTGAGGAGCTACACGACCGAGTAGTAGCGGCTTCAGTCAAGAATACCATCATAACGACTGGGAGAGCGGTGTGTTGACCCCACGCTCCTCCTATCCGCATACTCCACTGAGGAAGACACGGCGGTCGGATGGTCCCGGTGGGCCACATGTGGCCTGATGACGGAGTGCTGCTGCGAACAGCCAGTGGTAAAGGGTGCTTTTTTTTTTTTTTTCACTTCACGTGAAGTACTGAGCTCTCACCTTTCTTCGCATGTTTCGAGACCTCTGAAGCATCGCCGAACCCGAGGGTGACGCTGCAGGGTGCGAGGTTTTTGCATCATTACAGAGAAAGGTTGTAGGCCCCTTGGAGCCAAATTTAAAACTTATATGTCGCAGTGGGAGACAATTATGGGCGCAACGAGACATCTTTAGAAAACATGAGGTAAGTAGGGATCCTCTCCAGCAACCAGCGAACTCTGGAGTACCAACTTTTACAATTTGGTTTCTGTGTTCGTCCGTCGTTGTCATCCATAAGCAACTTAAGACGGAGAACAGTTTATGGAGCTAGCATACTCAGATGCAAGTCGTATGTCGCGGCAAAATTTTCAAAAAAAAAAAAAAAAGAATGATTCAAATGACCTAACTAACCTAAGGACATCATACACATCCATAACCTGCGACCGTAGCGGTCGCGCGGTTCCAGACTGTAGCGCCTAGAACCGCTCGGCCACTCCGGCCACGGCAAAATCTTCTCTTTCATTCCAAGAGTCCAGGAATTGCTACAAATCGTCTACGAATGTGAAAGACTTTTCGGATTTTCGCTGTCAACCGTGACGCTTAGCAGAATTCGCGCGCATCGATTCCGCTCGGCGGTGCGGCAGGGCGCCGCTGGCAGCCGTCCAGACGGTTATGCTCGGCGTCCGGAGCCGGCGCTGCCGGCCGGTGAGCACACACGGCCTTGACAGCGGAGGGTCTCTCGAGGACCCGCCGGCCGATCAATGAGCCCGCCCCCGCATCGCGCCGGCCTCCCTCCTAACACGGCGCCGCCTGAATTTACAGCCCCGCTGGGTCACACCGTCGGTAGCGCGCGCACGACCTGACGCACCAACCGACGCGTCAGAGGTCGGGCGGTCACAATCCCAACTACTCCACCAGTAGCTTTGGCTGCAGTACAGGAGGAGCCTTCGAACCACAGGCCTGAATTTAAGTTCATACAGAGCTACTAGCCTATGAATGAATTATATACTACTGTCAATTAAAACTGCTACACCACGAAGATGACGTGTTACAGACGCGAAATTTAACCGACAGGAAGAAGCCGCTGCGATATGCAGACGATTAGCTTTTCAGAGCATTCACACATGGCTGGCGCCGGTGGCGACACCTACAACGTGCTGACATGAGGAAAGTTTCCAACCGATTTCTCA
The DNA here is from genome assembly GCF_023864275.1 of Schistocerca cancellata. Classification (NCBI taxonomy): domain Eukaryota; kingdom Metazoa; phylum Arthropoda; class Insecta; order Orthoptera; family Acrididae; genus Schistocerca; species Schistocerca cancellata. Next base: position 312,617,833 of record NC_064632.1, read on the forward strand.
CACACAAACAGCAGTTGACCTGCGTTGCCTGGTGAAACGTTGTTGTGATGCCTCGTGTAAGGAGGAGAAATGCGTACCATCACGTTTCCGACTTTGATAAATCGGTGGGTTCAGGAGGGTAATACGGAACACCGTGCTGGATCCCAACGTCCTCGTATCACTATCAGTCGAGATGACAGTCATCTTATCCACATGGCTGTAACGGATCGTGCAGCCACTTCTCGATCCCTGAGTCAACAGATGGGGACGTTGGCAAGACAGCAACCATCTGCACGAACAGTTCGACGACGTTTGCAGCAGCATGGACTATCAGCTCGGAGACCTTGGCTCCGTTTACCCTTGACGATGCATCACAGACAGTAGTGCCTGCGACGGTGTACTCAACGACGAACCTGGATGCACGAATGGAAAAACGTGATTTTTTCGGATGATCCAGGTTCTCTTTACAGCATCATGATGGTCGCATCCGTGTTTGGCGACATCGCGGTGAACGCACATTGGAAGCGTGTATTCGTCATCGCCATACTGGCGTATCACCCGGCGTGATGGTATGGGGTGCCATTGGTTACACGTCCCTGTCACTTCTTGTTCGCATTGTCGGCACTTTGAACAGTGGACGTTACATTTCAGATGTGTTACGACCCGTGGCTCTACCCTTCATTCGATCCCTGTGAAACCCTACATTTCAGCAGGATAATGCACGGCTGCATGTTGCAGGTCCTCTACGGGCCTTTGTGGATACAGAAAATGTTCGACTGCTGCTCTGGCTAGCACATGCTCCAGATCTCTCACCAACTGAAAACGTCTCGTCAATGGTGTCCGAGCAACTGTCTCGTCACAATACGCCAGTCACTACTCTTCATGAACTGTGATATCGTATTGAAGCTGCATGGGCAGCTGTACCTGTACACGCCATCTAAGCTCTGTTTGACTCAATGCCCAGGCGTATCAAGGCCGTTATTACGGCCAGAGGTGGTTGTTCTGGGTACTGATTTCTCAGGATCTGTGCACCCAAATTGCGTGAAAATGTAATCACATGTCAGTTGTAGTATAATATATTTGTCCAATGGATACCCGTTTATTATCTGCATTTCTTCTTGGTGTAGCAATTTTCATGGCCAGTAGTGTACATTTTCAATGCTCAAGCCCCAGTCACATTATTGTGACAATAGTCTATGTTCGACGGCAACGTGCAGTAATCAGTCACAGACGGCCGGTGGCAGCACAAGCAATGTAGGTTATATAAACTGCATCGCTGGGACGTGGAAAACAGTGCAGTCGCTGTCGTAATACGGAAACGGAGCGGTTTACCTGACGTCCAAAAGGGTGCGATCATCTACTTTCAGGCCAAGAGTGGAAGCATTTCCGACACGGGAAAGTTTGTAAACTGTTTTCGTGCCGCCGTGGTAAAAATATACCGTGCACGGCAAAATGGCGCTATCCGAAACAAGCGCCAAGGCAACTGATGCACCACGAGCCATAGGTGGCAAGGATGAACGGCGGCTGCAGAGATGTGTATGGGCGAATAGACTTGCAGCTGTTGAGCAGTTGACTGCCCAGACGAACCAAGAGACTACCAACAGTACCTCCTCAACAAATGTTCAGCGAACGTTGCTACTTATTGGCCTCTGCAGCCCGCTCCTGGTTCATGCACCAATGCTGACTGCTGTTCATCGGTGATTAACGCTAGAACTTACACGTCCGTGCTGTAACTGAGTCGCAGCAGGTGGCCTTCTGAGATAAATCATGTTTCATGCTCCGTCGGACTCAAAGCAAACAGCCTGAAACAATCGTCGAAAGGGTCCAGGCCCGAGGACTAATTGTTATTGGCTGTCATTCCCTTGGTGATCTCGTCAGTCTGGAGGGAACACTGGACCAATACAAGTACCCATCTATCCTTGGGAACCAGGTGCAGCCCTACATTTGATTTGTTTCTCCTCGCCACGATGCTACCTACCAGCAGTACGTTGCGAGTCACACAGCTCGCGGGATAGGTGCGTGGTTCGAAGAGCACCAGAATGAGTTTTCCATACTCGCCTGGTCACCAAACGGTCCGGATTTTAACCCAATGGAGAATGTGTGGGATCACTTCGATAGGTCTGTTTGCGCCACGGTCCTCAGCTTAGAAACCTAGCGCAGCTGGTCATGTCACTAAAGTCTGCATGGCTCCACATCCATTCAGGTACCTTCAAGAACATCACTGGAGATGAGCGTTTGGCGTCATTGGCCCGGGAGCCCCCTTACGGGGCAGGTCCGGCCGCCTTGGTGCAGGTCTTATTACATTCGACGCCACATTGGGCGACCTGCGCGCCGGATGGGGATGAAATGATGATGAAGACACCTAGTCCCTGAGGGGAGAAAATCGCCGACCCAGCCGGGAATCGAACACGGGCCCCTTAGGACGGCAGTCCGTCACGGTGACCATTCAGCAATCTGGGCGGACAAGAACATCACTCTCTTCCTGCACGTCTCGTACTAGAAATGTTGTGTATCAGGCTTTTGACAGGTGGTCACATTAATGTGACTGGACAGTGTAGAGCTGTCGCTAAGCACAGAAACCTACATGCAAAGGAAGCAGTCCGTAGGTTGGTTTAGGCACACGATAAATTTCAATAGCCATCTCTGCATATGATGGGCCACCCTTTCACTTGTCCGACTGTTACTAAAATTGAGTGAACTGGCATTAATAAAGTAAAATAAGTACGGGGGGGGGGGGTTAAAAATTATCAATGATCTAGATAATCGTCCAGCGTCTTTAGCGTTTCTTTCGTTTTGGTGCACAAGCAGTTGCGACTGACGTGTAAAGTGTAAGGAGCGGTCGAAAAGTTTCCGTTCGAAGGTCACACTGACCTCTTGCCTACTTGTCGTTGCTTGTAGACCCACCACGGTGCTGTGCTGGGTTGCATATACGTTGCAGCAACGGACTGAATCGGAAACTGGGATCGCCCCATGGAGAAAGGGTTAAGACTTCCCCTTAAGAAGTGTGCTGACTGGGTCAATCGCCGGAGCCAACGGAGTGAAGTGCGACACCCAGATGCTGAAATTTGTGTGTAAAGTACTATTGGTGTGTATTTCATGCGCGTAGGTCGCGTAGTAGCGTCGTCAGTTCGTAAAGTGTAAAAGCTTAAACTGAAACGTGCGCGACATAATTTCAAAGACGTGTACATCTGCCGTGCTACGTGAACAGAACCAGTGAGATAACCATTATGCTCACGAACACTGCATCAGTAAACTGCAATTGGATGTTACGAAAGTGGTTCAGATCGAGGTGTAAGAAGTAGTACGTGTAAAGTTTTTCCCTCTGACGTGCTTGTTTGCGAAGATAATGAATGTTTCGTTCTAACTGTGTAAAAAAATAAAAAAAAAATGGTTCAAATGGCTCTGAGCACTATGGGACTTAACTGCTGAGGTCATCAGTCCCCTAGAACTTAGAACTACTTAAACCTAACTAACCTAAGGACATCACACACACCCATGCCCGAGGCAGGATTCGAACCTACGACCGTAGCGGTCACGCGGTTCCAGACTGTAGCGCCTAGAACCGCTCGGCCACCCCGGCCGGCTCTAACTGTGTCCATTTATTTGGTAGTATAGTATCGACTAATTCCCTCCTTATTGAACTCTGTACTAAGTGAGCGTTTCATCGTTGTAATCATGGAGTTACGGAGGAAGGAACAGCCTCTTGCTGGATTTGGCAGGTACATTGGGAAGGGACACGGTCATAAAACATAAGCCCCCTCCCTGCGTGCTAGTACGCACAGACAGGCCGCTAGCTTCCATACTATGCTTTGCTCAAGACGTACAGTCCCACAAATTTGTTTCCCAAATAGTGGCATATGTTTGATACCAATGCACGGCGTTTGGCGAGGATTTCTTTCTTTGTCTGTGTTAATCTACATAGTGTGTCCTTGCTTTTTTATTTTATTTTTTTATTTACACGTCAAGATCCATAGGAACAAACTGAGGAGCAAATCTCCAAAGTCATGGAACATTTCAGTACATGAAATTACAACATAAAAGTAATAACACATAAAATAAAATGTTTATGAACCCGAAAAAAGTCAATCCATAAGTTTAAGCAAACGCAATCAACAATACAACAAGACTTAATTTTTCAAGGAACTCCTCGACAGAACAGAAGGAGTGATCCATGAGGAAGCTCTTCAGTTCAGATTTTGAAGCGCATGGATTAATACTAAGATTTTTGAATTCGAGTGGTAGCTTATTGAAACTGGATGCAGCAGTATACTGCACACCTTTCGTACAAGAGTTAAGGAAGTCCGATCCAAATGCCGGTTTGATTTCTTCCGAGTATTCACTGAATGAAAGCTGCTTATTCTTGGGAATAAGCTAACATTGTTAACAAGAAATGACAATAAGGAATGTATATGTTGAGAGGCCAATGTCAAAATACCCAGACTCGTGAACAGGGGTCGACAAGAGGTTCGTGAACTTACACAACTTTTTCCCCGAACCGCCTGTTTCTGAGCCAAAAATATCCTTTTAGAATGGGAAGAGATACCCTAAAATATAATACCATATGACATATACCGAGCGTGGTGGCGCAGTGGTTAGCACACTGGACTCGCATTCGGGAGGACGACGGTTCAATCCCGCGTCCGGCCATCCTGATTTAGGTTTTCCGTGATTTCCCTAAATCGCTCCAGGCAAATGCCGGGATGGTTCCTTTCAAAGGGCACGGCCGACTTCCTTCCCCATCCTTCCCTAATCCGATGAGACCGATGACCTCGCTGTTTGGTCTCTTCCCCCCAAACAACCACAACCATACGACATAAGTGGATGAAAATAAGCAAATTAGATTAATTTTCGTGTCGAACGGTCACTCACTTCAGATACCGTTCGAATAGTAAAAATGCCAGCATTAAGTCTTTGAACAAGATCCTGAACGTGGACTTTCCACGAAAGTTTACTATCTATCCGGACACCTAGAAACCCGAACTGTTCAGTTTCACTAATCATATGCCCATTCTGAGAAATTAAAACGTCGGGGTTTGTTGAATTGTGTGATAGGAACAGTATAAACTGTGATTTAGCGTTAGTTTATTTTCTACAACCCATGAACTTAGGTTAAGAATTGCACTATTTGAAACTGGGCCAATGTTGCACACAACATTCTTTACTACCAAGTTAGTATCATCAGCAACCACAAATATTTTAGAGTTACCCGTAATACTAGAGGGCATATCATTTATATAAATAAGGAATAGGAGTAGCCCCAACACTAATCCCTGGGGCACCCTGAAACGCGTACGTTTCATAGGCAGCGATGGCGAGCCGCAGAATCTCTGACCAGAGAGCATGTAGTCAGTGCAGTTGCATGTAGGGAGTCGGTGTTGTGTGACGAGTCGGCGGGCTTCGACATGGCATTCTGGTCGAGATTCAGGACAAGGTATATTGTTAAATAAGATAATGAAGCAGCTTTGCGCTCAGCTAATAATGTATTGTAATGGATCTTAAGTGTAATTAATTTGTTCAAGAATCGCCCCAATAATAGTTTTGTTTTTAAACCAACCATTTTTAACAAAGAATCCTTTTCTGAAATAATATTTCCCTTGCATTTCCTTAAAGAAAAGTTTGTCTTAAATTTAAAATATATATATATATATATATATATATATATATATATATATATATATATATATATATATATATATATATATATTTGCGATGCATTTCCTCCAAGCTATGGCGAAAAATAAGAGCAGATGCAGTATTATTGAGGTAAGAATTTGAGTTTAATCAGGGCCTAAAGATCGACATTTCGGTCTATTTGTGTTTTCATTGTCACTGAGATTTCATTTTTTTGTTGAATTCATATCATTTAAAAATAATTACGGGGAGGTTACACTTGGCTCTATGTCCATAGACATTGAAAATATTTTCATTTGCATTTTTGTGGGGAGGTAACACTTGGCGACATCCGGTCCAGGATCGTATTTCTTTGAGAATCTTCTGAAAAGTAGTCAGAAATCTGCTCTTATTTACTTAATATAATTAGCATTTGGCGCAAGGCTTTTACTAATTTGTGAATTTCTTTCCTCAGATCATCAGCAATTCTTTGCCCTGTTGTATTTTTGTTTGTTGCTTTTGCATTGAGCTTATTTCATTTGTGAATAATTGTGACTACTGTAAAAATGCCGCGAAAGACTGTGAATAGTGTATCGCGAGGTTGTTGTTGTTGTTGTGGTCTTCAGTCCTGAGACTGGTTTGATGCAGCTCTCCATGCTACTCTATCCTGTGCAAGCTTCTTCATCTCCCAGTATCTACTGCAACCTACATCCTTCTGAATCTGCTTAGTGTATTTATCTCTTGGTCTCCCTCTACGATTTTTACCCTCCACACTGCCCTCCAATGCTAAATTTGTGATCCCTTGATGCCTCAAAACATGTCCTACCAACCGATCCCTTCTTCTAGTCAAGTTGTGTCACAAACTTCTCTTCTCCCCAATCCTATTCAATACCTCCTCATTAGTTGCGTGATCTACCCACCTTATCTTCAGCATTCTTCTGTAGCACCACATTTCGAAAGCTTCTATTCTCTTCTTGTCCAAACTAGTTATCGTCCATGTTTCACTTCCATACATGGCTACACTCCATACAAATACTTTCAGAAACGACTTCCTGACACTTAAATCTATACTCGATGTTAACAAATTCCTCTTCTTGAGAAACGCTTTCCTTGCCATTGCCAGTCTACATTTCATATCCTCTCTACTTCGACCATCATCGGTTATTTTACTCCCTAAATAGCAAAACTCCTTTACTACTTTAAGTGTCTCATTTCCTAATCTAATTCCCTCAGCATCACCCGACTTAATTTGACTACATTCCATTATCCTCGTTTTGCTTTTGTTGATGTTCATCTTATATCCTCCTTTCAAGACACTGTCCATTCCGTTCAACTGCTCTTCCAAGTCCTTTGCTGTCTCTGACAGAATTACAATGTCATCGGCGAACCTCAAAGTTTTTACTTCTTCTCCATGAATTTTAATACCTACTCCGAATTTTTCTTTTGTTTCCTTTACTGCTTGCTCAATATACAGATTGAATAACATCGGGGAGAGGCTACAACCCTGTCTTACTCCTTTCCCAACCACTGCTTCCCTTTCATGCCCCTCGACTCTTATAACTGCCATCTGGTTTCTGTACAACCTGTAAATAGCCTTTCGCCCCCTGTATTTTACCCCTGCCACCTTCAGAATTTGAAAGAGAGTATTCCAGTTAACATTGTCAAAAGCTTTCTCTAAGTCTACAAATGCTAGAAACGTAGGTTTGCCTTTTCTTAATCTTTCTTCTAAGATAAGTCGTAAGGTCAGTATTGCCTCACGTGTTCCAACATTTCTACGGAATCCAAACTGATCTTCCCCGAGGTCGGCTTCTACCAGTTTTTCCATTCGTCTGTAAAGAATTCGCGTTAGTATTTTGCAGCTGTGACTTATTAAACTGATTGTTCGGTAATTTTCACATCTGTCAACACCTGCTTTCTTTGGGATTGGTATTGTCAATGAAATTACCGACTTAAACAACGTGACCGATAGTAATTGTGACATGCAGTGTAATGATGACAATCCTGCGTTCACTGACAATCAGTGTGTTCCAACCTCTAATGATGATTATTATCTTACTGATGAACAAACGAACTTAATTGTCTCCTCTGTTAATTTGACGACAATTGATGACGCGGGGCGCCCTATTGCAATGAGCGCTGCCCACCTTAACACACCCGGTTTAGAAAATTCAAGTAAAGTACAGACAAATTTTTCTAATGAAAATGGACAGTGCACACAAAGTAGGACAGATTTATTTATTTCCGAGGTAGTAACTAACAATTCGCATCCGATTAGCAGGCAGGATGAAATTATAGCATTATTGCTACAAGAATGAGATTTTCACTCTGCAGCGGAGTGTGCGCTGATATGAAACTTCCTGGCAGATTAAAACTGTGTGCCCGACCGAGACTCGAACATTCTGGAAACATCCCCCAGGCTGTGGCTAAGCCATGTCTCCACAATATCCTTTCTTTCAGGAGTGCTAGTTCTGTAAGGTTCGCAGGAGAGCTTCTGTAAAGTTTGGAAGGTAGGAGACGAGGTACTGGCAGAAGTAAAGCTGTGAGTACCGGGCGTGAGTCGTGCTTCGGTAGCTCAATTGGTAGAGCACTTGCCCGCGAAAGGCAAAGGTCCCGAGTTCGAGTCTCGGTCGGGCACACAGTTTTAATCTGCCAGCAAGTTTCATTATTGCTACAAGTTCTTGAATCGTGCAAACAACGTAATGAAAGTTTCAAACAATTGATGAAAGAACAAGAAAAGTTTTCCAAACAACTTGATGAACAGCACAAACAACGGAGAGAAATGATAGAAAGTTTCAAACTGATGTACGAAAAACACGACAACCTTAACGAACAGAACAAACAAGTTAGTGAACAGATTACAGCTGTTACCGTGCAGTGCCAGAATATTAAAAGACAATTACGTGAGGATACTAAGGCTTGTGCTAATAACAGTAATGAAGAAATTGGAACTGTTGCACAAGAATTAAGTAGTACACATGTAGATACAAAAGAATCAAATAAAGACGAAATTAATGCAGTCACTGAACAATGTTCAGCAAACGCAACACAGATACACGAAATTAATGCAGTCACTGAACAATGCCCTAAAAACGCAGTACAGATACGCGACGAGTTTAATTTAGAATCACTGGAAGCTTCACACACTCTGAATACGGATGTCGATAATAAAAGTGAACGACAGAACAACCAAATTGACGAGAGTTTTAAAGTAGTTAAGAAATGAAAACTATTTCAGTCACCAATACATCACAGAATCCGCCACGTTGCGAGCATTTGTCAGAGTCACGCAGCGCGTATAATTTGAGTAATTTACAAAGACTACACGACTTAAAATCCGAAAAGCTACGCGACTTAAAATCTGAAAAGCTACGCAATTTGAAATCTGAAATGACACAGACAAACAGATTCTCACACAAACCTGAACGTGTTCTCAAATTCAGTGACGAGAACGTAGAGTACGAGCAATTTTTATCCGTAAGAAAAACTAAGGAATTTAATGACAGAGCACAGATACACGATTTGAACTGGATACGTCGATTTATTTTTGTACTTTCACCGCTATTACCTTAATGCAGAAACTTGAATTAGCATGGATACAGCAATTTATTTCTGAATTTTTACCGCCATTGCCTGTAACGCAAAAGCTAAAATTTATTTGTAGAGCGTAATAAACCTCAGTGGATTCATTACGCTTTAATGAATATGTGCCGTAGCGTGCATAGGGCCCCGAGCTGTAGTAGTGCTGTTTCATCTTTAGTTTTCTGCACTGCTGCCTTCTCTTCTACTATCCTTTATATCTATCAAAAGCGCTCTTTAACTATTGCTCTATCTAGAATTAAGAAACGTAGTAATAAAAAAACCGAATATGACAAATTTTTACCGAAAGTGACAATTTTTATTAGGCACTCCAGAATTACCGCCGTAATTTTTAATAACAGGCAAAATTTTAATCATCAGTATGTACAAAATTATCTGCAGTCGCAAACACATTTTTGTAACAATAGACGTTTTCCACCGCAACAACATGAAAGTCAACCGGTTAGCATACCTAACCAACAATGCAGTCTACAAGGTCAACCAGGCTTTAATGTTTCGCCGCATGCGCGTATAGTCCCAGCTACAACAAATAGTAACGCACAGCAGCAAGGAAATAACTTCGTATAGAAAACACAGTATTTCAATTCCTATCGCACTGCACCGTATAGAAATGACTATTACGACAGACGTAAAAATATTGAGCACAATTTTCAGCGTACATTTAATAACAGTCGATCTTTTCAGCAGCAAGAACATCAGCAACAACATATTTTCATGAATGAACCAGACAGTAGATGTCATACATAGCGTAATACGTCAGGAAGAAATAACAGATCAGTACAAATAGTTGAAATTCCACAGCATCCTTCCGAAAATAATAACACGTCAGATAGAATTTGATTAAAATATAGTACAGGTTGCATATTCCAGTAACGCAAGCAATACCTTTGACACGCAGAATCTTGTTCACGAGAATGTTATTTGAAACATGCCTTGTTGAATGCTCCACTTTTATCGCACCCAGATCTTACCAAAAATTTTTCCATTGCCACCGACAGTTCCAACACAGCTTTAGGCGTACATATTTTTCAGGAAATTGAAGAAGATGGCTCAACAGTAATTAAAAACATCGCATTTGCAAGCCGCATTTTGTCACCTGCTGAACGAAATTACTCCGTTACTGAACTTGAAACATTATGTGTTGTATGGGCTTTTACGAGATTTAGGCATTTTCTTTATGGAAGACACACCACCGTTTACACAGATCACAGAGCAATACAATTTTTACTTTCAGCTAAATTCACTCACGATAGATTAAGTAGATGGAAGCTATATTTACAAGAATTAAATTTTACAATAGTTCACATTCCCAGCACACAAAATGTTATAGCAGACGCACTATCTCGTTCTCTCAGCAACAATCAGCAAGACATCGCAACCAACTTCTGCAAATCAAATTTCAGCGTCATGTTCATTCAGCAAGTTGCATTTGAAAATTTTATTTCATCGTCATTATAGGATATAGCACAAGAGCAAAGTAAAGAAAATGTGTGGAAAGAAATTAAAAACCTTTGGCAAGATAAGAATAATGTTACGATTAGACACCATTACACTGTACGCAATGACATTCTGTTTCGCCGCTCTCATCCAGACAGCAACAATTGGTTATTATGCATTCCTGACGAACTGGTTAACAAATTAATCTGGTACACTCATTTAAGTTATGCGCATTATGGAGCCAGAAAATGTTTTCTTATACTGAGACAGAACTGTTATTTTGCCAATATGGAAAGACGTATACGACGGGTTTAGCGTCATGCAAAATTTGCCAGAAAGCTAAGTCAGACACCAGTTCACACATTCCTCCGTTATATCCCATTATACCTGTTAAATTAAGACATATGGCCGCAGTAGACATTTTTGGTCCAATTCTGAGAACTAATAGAGGTTTTTGCTACATCTTTGTCGCTGTTGAACTAACTTCAAAATTTGTTACTTTCACTCCGTTACGTAAAGCTACTGCCAAAACTATTTCAAAAGCATTTGTAAAGCATTTTCTATTTCATGTAGGGCATGTGATGAAAGTAATTTCTGACAATGGATCACAATTTCGTTCTGCTATATGGACACGCATGTTACGAGCTAGAAACATTTCTCCGATCTATATATCCAAGTACCATGCTTCTTCGAACCCTTGTGAACGATTAATGAAAGAAATTGGTAAACTGTAGAATTTATTGTCATAAAAGACATATTGATTGGGACACACACATATTCTCATTCCAAGATGTTATTAATTCCATACCAAATGAATCCACTATGCTATCTCCGTATGTTATACTGAAAAATGTTGAACCACCAAACAAAATTAAAGAATTAGTAACATTTCCTACATCTCGTCGACTACGACACACTATTTATCCAACAAAATAAAAGGTAAGTGCAGTAAATTTGAACTTTTATACGCAGGTCCATATCGGATTCGCAGCATTCCTCACCCCAATGTTGTACACGTCGAAACTTTGAGAACGAGAAAAAGTAAAGGCAATCACCATGTCTCAAACATTAAACCTTTTATTGAGTGAACATACTTTATGATTTATCACACTGTAATGGCATTTGCTAATTTTTGTGATCACTTATGCAATTATATTCACATGGCTAATTACTGATGATTAACGTATTTTTTCTTGGAAGTGCCCGGCAAGGTAAGGTTAGCAGGTCGCTTTACTTGTCGTTACACATCAGACCGTGCACATTTTCCATTTTTTTGTGTGTATGATTGTTTTCCTGTTTTGTTTGTATGCACTGTGAAATAGTTAAGGTATAACACACCAGTTGACTTTGACATTTTGCCCTATGATATCTCAACATCGTGACTACTTTACCTTTTTTTGCTGCTGCATTATGATATTCTGTGTACATTTTTGCCTTTGAACACTGTCTATGCTTTTGACATATTACGTTTTCTATCATGTTATGCTGTATGCTTAATTATGTCACCAAAAACCAGTCATTATTTAATGGGTATATGATTTAAATGCAAGACATTAATCTTTGTTCATCATTTTCAGAAAGAAATAACGTGTAAAGGAAATACATTAAACAGGAATGGGAATTTCACCTACGGAATAAACGAAAGAAGATGCAAAAACCTTATGAGGAAGAGTAAATGGATCAGAATTAACAACCGTTAACAAGAATATACAATACACATCGTAGAATAGCAGTCTTAACTAATTTTTTCTTTCAGAATACAAGGCGATTGATGCAGGCTGTCAGACAGAACTACACATCTTAGTTTTAGTAATGAAATATGATAGAAATAAGGAATAATTGTATAATGAATAATGAAGTGATATTTTTTTGCAGATGATAATGAGTGATGAGTAATGATGAAGAATATGCTACTATGAATAATGAAGTTTTTCTTTACAGGTGATGATAATGATGGAGTTATGGATAATGAAGTGATGGATAATGAAGTTTTTTTCTTTACAGATGAGGATGATGTTGAAGTTTATGTATTTATGCTATGTAGTTATTTAAGTATTTGTTGCAGTTTGCTTTGACAGCAGGTGTTATATTGCATAGTAGGATGACTGAAGGTTTTGGAAAGGACAGCTATGGAACACATTTTTTATACACATTTCACTACCTGTTAATTCGAAGTTCACTACTTTTCAGCATAGTATGCGTTTCTTCTTTCAGCTCAATAATCCATTTTGTATTTTTTCCAGCAGAAGCTTTTCATGATACTTACTAAACCTGTTACTTATTGTACCTGTTCTAGTACTTGCATTTTTATTTTTTTACCCATTTGTGGGTGTCATTCATGAATGTGATCACATATACCCTATTTGTTTCACAACCTTGCTGCAGCTGACTCATGACGAATGACGTTACACATTTTTCATTTACAGGAACAACCTAGAAGCAATTTTTTTTCTTTTTTCTTCTTGCTTTCCCTTATAATTACCCAAAGTAATGGATTGCTAACAAAAAAAAATTGTAGTACCAGCTCCAAATAATGCTACCCATTTAAGAGAGTTCTGAATAATACTGAATAATTAAAAATGTTTTGTACTTTTCAATACTTGCTGGCCAATGAGTGCCAATAATTAGTGTTAATACTGTGCCATTCACTAGCTTCTGTTTTCAATGATGACTTCTCATGATAATACTGAATAATTAAAAATGTTTTGTACTATTCAATACTTACTGGCCACTGAGTGCCAATAATTAGTGCAACTAAATGTATTATGTTAATACTATGCCATTCATTAGCTCCTATTTTCAATGATGATTTTTGATGTTTTCTAACTGGCCACTGAGTGCCAATAATTATTTTTTAATATGTCATTTGAATGAGGAAAAGTGTTTTGTAATATTCAATACTTGCTATACGTTTAGTAACTGGCCAATGAGTGCCAATAATTACCGAAAGCAGATGCGTTATGAAAAGTGTTTTGTAATATTCAATACTTGGTGGCCAATGAATGCCACAGTTTCTTATATTTTAAATTTGTATTATGTCACTTTTATGCTATATATATGAATACTAGTAGCTTGATGCTACACTCATTAGCTCTTGTTTTGAATAATGACTTCTGTTGGTTTGTAACAGGCCATTGATTGCCACTCTTGTCTGTAAATCAATTAGTGAACATTTTTCTGTAATACTATATACATGGTACAGAAATGTTCAATAACTGGGCTATGAATGCCGCAAACTACTAATGTAATTACTAATGACGACTTGTATGTGATTTAATGTCCTTCACCTTCTGAGCTGACTACACTGAATTACTGCAATATCCATTTGTCCTGTCCATCCTCATGATCATGGAGCACTATATTTGGTTTTGCACTAATTCTACGTTGGTGTGCTTTGTAAGAACGTGGTGTTGACACGACATGCTGTCCACCACCATGAGCGATGAAGACGTTATTATGGTCCCACTGTTTGGTGTACCTGATATACTGCTAAAATGATAACAGGGAATATTACTACGACATTTCAGTGTCTTGGATACGCTGATAAATACTTCTGGGAAAAGAACTGCAAATTGTCTCACTTAGTGTTGTATTTCTGTGGAAAGATATGGACTTTCAGTGCAGCTGCGTGCATGTAGGGAGTCGGTGTTGTGTGACGAGTCGGCGGGCGTCGACATGGCATTCTGGTCGAGATTCAGGACAAGGTATATTGTTAAATAAGATAATGAAGCAGCTTTGTGCTCAGCTAATAATGTATTGTAATGGATCTTAAGTGTAATTAATTTGTTCAAGAATCGCCCCAATAATAATTTTGTTTTTAAACCAACCATTTTTAACAAAGAATCCTTTTTTGAAGTAATATTTCCCTTGCATTTCCTTAAAGAAAAGTTTGTCTTAAATTAAGAGCAGATGCAGTATTATTGAGGTAAGAATTTGAGTTTAATCAGGGCCTAAAGATCGACATTTCGGTCTATTTGTGTTTTCATTGTCACTGAGATTTCATTTTTTTATTGAATTCATATCATTTAAAAATAATTACGGGGAGGTTACACTTGGCTCTATGTCCATTGACATTTAAAATATTTTCATTTGCCTTTTTGTGGGGAGGTAACAACCCCACAATTGACTGTACCCCACTCAGACCTCACATCACAGCCACTCTCAACATTGTGAATAATGACCTTTTGCTGTCTGTTGCTAAATATGTGAACGAATTGTGATCTACTCCCCGTATTCCGTAATGGTCCAACTTCTGGAGCAATATTTTGTGATCAACACAATCAGATTCCTTAGTTAAATCAAAAAATATGTCTAGCGCTCGAAACCTTTTATTTAACCCATCCAGTACCTCTCAGAGAAAAGAGAATATAGAATTTTCAGTTGTTAAACGACTGCTAGAGCCGAACTGTACATTTGATAGCAAATCGTGTAGTGTAAAATGATCAATTATCCTTACATACACAGCCTTTTCAATAACTTTAGCAAACACTGATGGCATAGAAATAAGTCTAAAATTGTCTATATTATCCTCGTCCCCGTTTTTATAAAGCGGTTATACTACTGAGTACTTTAATCGTTCAGGAACCTGACCATTCCTAAAGGAAAAATTATAAATATGACTAAACACAGGGCTAACATGTGCAGCACAGTACTCTAATATTCTGCTGGCACACCATCATATCCATGATTTAATTATGGACTCAATCTCCCCCTTGTCTGTACCACAGAGGAGTATTTCAGACATAAGTCTCGGAAAGGCATTTGCCAAGAAAGTTATATTATACCCTGTAACTAAATTGTTATTTAATTCACCAGCAATGCTCAGAAGATGATTGTTAAATACTGTACATATATCTGACTTAACAGTAACAGAAATATTTTTACTACGAACTGACTTTATATCATCGACCTTGTGCTGCTGGCCAGACACTTCCTTCACAACTGACCATATGGTTTTAATTTTATCCTGTGAATTAGCTCTTCTATTTGCGTACCACGTACACTTTGCCTTCCTAATAACATTTTTAAGCACCTTACAATACTGTTTGTATTGGGATATTGCACCTTGAGTGTGACTACTTCTAACATTTTGATGTAATTCCCGCTTTGCTCTACATGATATCCTCACCCCACTAGTCAGTCACCCGGGCTGCCATTTACTGCTAGTACCCCGTTTAGAACGTTATAATGGAAAGCAGCTCTCAAAGAACATGAGAAATGTGTTACGAAAAGCATCCTTGAAAACAGCCAGATAATCTGTATCCTGGTAAAAGAAGCCTCTGAACTGTCAAATTATTTAAGTGATGCTCCGATATTCCAATAATTTCAGAATCAGCATCTATGAGGAGTTCACTAACTTTATCTCTAATACCTCGTATATTTTGATGAAATATGCTAATCTCTACTTGGAAACATGTCGTCCTCTGAAGGTGAGCCCTTAGTTAGAGGGACTTCCTTTAAGCTGGTACACCTATCAGCTGTCTTCAGTCTAAAAAAGGTGCAGTTCTAACACCAACTACTACAGGAATTTTTCCACGAGTGATCCCACAACCACCCACTACACTGTCAGCTATAAGCTTTGACAGCCTTCACTTCCCATACCTATTGAGGTGTTTTGTTCCCAAAGAGTAGCGTTCCTTACTTTGTTTGATAAGTGGTTCCCAGTTTTGATGTCAAGTTCGTCGATGATTTAATTTCTGCTGCTCCTCATTACTTTCGTGTGTCAAATGAAAATATGCGGTCCCAGAGCTCTTTTCAGGCCTCAGATATCTATGATGTATGTATGCAGACTGAAGCGAAGAATGAAAATTTATACCAAGGTCGGGATTCAAACCCACGTCTCCTCTTCAATAGGCAGATGCGTTAACCACTACGCCATCTGGGCACAATGCCTTTGCATAACCGCATAAATTACCCTAGCACGCTTCCCTCTTCAATCCAAATTCCCATTCACATCTCAACCCACTTGGTATTCTCCCTAAACTGGAACAGCATTGCAGAGGACCTCAAACTGTATTGGAATAACACCTCAGCATTGAACGAAATGGGAGATCCTGCCTGAAACCCAGACATAGGTGCTTCAACCAAAAAAAACTATATGGCTTCCCAGACCTTTGCAAGCCTCAGATATCTATGCTGTATATATGCAGACAGGAGAGGAATGAAAATTTGTACTAGGGCATAATGGGAATTTAGCCGACCGCTGTGGCCGAAGACTTCTAGCCACTTCAGTCCGGAACCGCGCTGCTGCTACGGTCGCAGATTCGAATCCTGCCTCGGGCATGGATGTGTGTGATTTTCTTAGGTTAGCTAGGTTTAAGCAGTTCTAAGTCTAGGGGACTGATAACATCTGATCTCAATTCGCATAGTGCTTAGAGCCATTTGAAATGGGAATCTGTATTGCGAGCATCTGCCTAGTAAGGAGGAGACCCATGTTCGAATCACGGCCTTGGTACAAATTTTCGTCCTTCGCTTCAGTCTGCGTACATAATTTCGCCTATCTTTCGGTTTCTCACAGTCCACATTCCGCGCTCAGCAATCTGTTTATACCACTCAACAGATTCTGTAGGTCTTCCTCCCTTGTCAACAGAGAATCTTATCTTCTGGTATCCTTCAACCCTGAATTTTAATCCCCCTTGTGAATATTTGTTGTTTGCTTCATTACTTCTTCGATATTAGAGTCGTATGTTAGTAGTGACTAGACGACTGCCGATGTTTACCAGTGTATTTGATATTGCTACCACATACCAGATGCGTGGTTCTATTTCGCCCCTAGTCGGACATGAAGAACAACGTGTGAGGACCAGTGGGCGCTATCTACAGCCCAGCAGATAATCAGGTTGGGAGAAGCTTGACAAAATGTTTGTGTGGCGGCGGTCCCATCAATTCATGGAGTGTTTAGCGAGGGCTATAGCTGTTTATTGACCTTACCCGCTCCCCGCACCAAGTTAATATTTGTCGGACTATCTAACCTGTCCATCATCATTTCGAACGGTGTACTCGCGGTATGTTAGGCGCATACGAATTTGCTAAAATGAACCGTTACGGGATAGTCCGAGGAGTAAGTCTGCACAGAAGCTTCTGTGCGGAATGTTGTGCAATCATACGTGCTGACAAGTTAGCAGTGTATTCACCTCAACTGAATCATGACGTGTATTTGGGCTTTACTTCCTCTTCCTCCCGCTCCGAAAAAGATCTGTCTTAAACTTAATGCTCACTTTACCGACAAAAAAGCGAAGCACATACGCTCCAAGAAAAAAACCTAACTGAACGGAATTCAGTAAACGTGATGTACATGTGCAAACAAATGATAACAAGTTTCAGAAAAAGTGGATGATTTATTCGAGAGAAAGAGCTTCAGAAGTTGATTAAGTCAATAACGCGTTTGTCCACTTCTGGCCGTCATGTAAGCAGGTATTCGGCTTGACAGACTGTTTGGATCTCCTCCTAAGGGATATTGTGAAAAATTCTGTCCAAGGGCGCGTCAGATAGTTTCAGGGCGCTGTCTATAAGGCACCGAACGTTCTCAGATGGAGAGAGATCCGCCGAGTTTGTTGACCAAGATAGGACTTAGTAATCACGAAGACAATCAGTCGAAACGCCGCCGTGTGCTGAAATGTAAGCCAGGATGACTTGTCCTGAAAGACTACAACATGGGGCGGAGACTATTGCCGACGTACCGCTGTGCTGTGAAGGTGCCGTGAAGCTAGACTTATCACTGAAGACAATTCTGTTCCGGCCAATGAGATTACAGGCCAAAAACGTGTCTGGAGATGCTTCGGATAGCGTTGGATTATCAACCCGACTGTTGCCAGCCATTCGGCCCGAGGAGGAGAATATGTGTGTTTAACGTCCCGACGACAACGAGGTCATTAGAGACGGAACACAAGCTCGATCAGGGAAGGACGAGGAAGGAAAGCGTCCGTACCCTTTCGAAGTAACCATCCCGCATTTCCTTAAGCGATTTAGGCAAATCACGGAAAACCAAAATCATGATCGGGTTTGAACCGTCATCCTCTCCAATGCGAGTCCAGTGTGCTAAGCATTGCGCTTCCCCGCAGGGTCCACAGGACACGACAACCAGAACTGATGGTCCGGGATGCCATTTCTTTTCGTAGTAGGACCCCTTTTTTGTCATCCGAGACAGTTATACAGCACGGCTATACGTCAATGATATTCTATGCCCCGTTTTGTTGCCCTTCATGGCAAGCCATCCTGGGTTTACTTTTAAGCAATATTATGTCCTCCTGGACGCGGCAAGTGTCTTTGCGCTTGTCTTTGTGCTTGCCAGACCGTACCTTTGCCAGCAAGATGCCGGGTCACTCGCCATTTGAGAACATTTGGAGCATTGTGGGTTGGGACTTCAAACCAGATCAGGATTTGGACGAACTAATGCGCAAATTTGACAGAATTTTGCATGAATTCTCTCAGTAGCTATCCAAAAATACTCGTAGTATCAACCAACGCCAAGGCGAATAACTTCTTGCATAAGAACCAGAGGAGGGGGGGGCAATGCGTTATTAACTTAATTACTTCTTTGTGAAGCTGTTACTCTTGTATGAATCATCCAATTTTTCTGAAATTGCAGTCATTCTTTTTCTGTACCAGTGCATTATATCTACCGATTTTCGTCCCACTCGGATAATTCCTTCGTGGAGCGTCGTTTTTTCTTTTTTTTGTTTTGGAGTGTATAATGAGATAAAATAAGTGCAGCCGTTGTGGCCATTGACGGGTCAATACGGGCCGACAAACTCCCGTGTTAGCCATTAGCCTACGGGGTAATGTGGATACGGTGTGGAGGAGGGCAGGGTCAGCACAGCACACCACACCTCCGGCCACTGTCAGGTTACACATTTGGTGTCGCAAGTATTCCGTCTAGCTGCTCTTTAACGAGGCTGAGTGCATCCCGTTCCAGTCTTCCTGAGAAGAAGAAACCCCTGGGAATGTGAGCAATCGAAACCAGGGGATCCCTACCATCTTTAATCCTGAATCGATCAACTTCTCTCCTTCAGCGACGAGGCTAGGAATAGCATTAGATGAAAATCTAAATTGGACTAAGCACCTAAAGGTAATGATTAAGAACGCATTAGCATCCTTCCATGCCTTACAAAAATATGGAAAGCTCTTTCCCTCTTGGTTCCAAAAACAAATTTGTACGAAGACTTATACATCCAATTATTGATTACAATGATGTTATCCTGCATGGTCTTTCTCAGGAAAGCTCATGGCGATTGGAACTGTTTATGAATACCTGTATTCGCTATATCTGTGATGTTTGACTCTTTGGTCACATTCCACCATCATATGCACAGTTATCTTGGCCGCGTGCAGATAAGCGCAGGGGTTTTCTTACCCTCTTCTCTACTATCTTATCAATGCACATTGTCCCTCACATCTTTCTTCTACTTGAACGCTCTTTTATGAACAACGTAGTAGAATAACCCGTTCGCGTCAAAGCAAAGTCCTTTCTGTCTCACTCCATCGTCCAGCCCCTTTCTCGAAGTCCTTCTCAGTGGCAGGCACCCGACTCTGGAATAACTTCCCGCGTTATATTAGAGAAATGAAGAACATCTCCAGCTTCAGAAAACAGTCAATGACACGTCTGCTGAAGGAACAATAGTGACTATCATTGTCCCTGTACGTATTCGTTACTCTTGTACATCCTTTTTTCCGATCAGACCATCCTCATTTCCAAGTTCGTGCAGTCTCCTTGAATTTCCTTTCCACAGAAATCTCTATAAAAGAAAACATCTATTTTTGTACACCGATAAATTCTTATTATGTCTGCCACTATGATTATTATTATTATTATTATCATCACAATTATTGTCGATGATGGCAGCAGCTGCAGCATCAGTGGTAGAAGAACTGCCAGCATTAACTTTGTAAGTTCGTAGTCAGTATTAATTACTTCCACTATGTCTACAGACACACAAATCATTTGAATACTATTTGTCATTTTAAAATTAATTCTTGAGTAATTGTGATGTAAAAAGGGTACTGTATGTGTGAAACTCTGAGGCGATATAAGGGATGGCCTGATGGCCCTAATCAGATCAGGTTAAATAAATAAATAAGAGGGAGCCGTCGATAATCCCTGTTGTGATTATGACATCACCTACAATTTTAGTTCCACTTCAACAACGGCATCGAGAAACTGAAACGTTCACACTTAGGTGAGTGGACTGCAGATCTCCACTGGGGCGCCGTATTCTCGACTTTAAAGATGACTTGCTTCGCCAGGTAGCCGACGACGAGTACTCGAAACTTTGTCCATGCCATGGGTTGCTGTAGAGCACACAGACCAAAGCTTGTTGCCTCCGCTGTGTGTGCTACTGTGAAACGCAAGATTTGAAAATGAATCGACCTTCAAACTTATTTTGCATCCAAATAGTACGTTTCCGGACATGGTTTCATCTCTACAACCTCTGGAAGCCTGTCATAGTAATTGTGAAATACTGTAGTCCACTGTCAAGTTTTTTGACGGTTGCGTTTTTACGCCATGTTTCTATGAGGGATGGCTTTCCTGTCTAAAAAGGCCGGTAGTCTTTCCTTTGTTATTTATAATGTAATTAAAAATTTTGTCATATAGCTTACCCTACGTAAATTAGCAACAGGTTTTTTCGCATCTTCTCTATGTCAGTTGTTTGGCACCTGAGGATGTGACTCATAACCACGAAATTAGTTGTGAACTACAGTTATTTATTTATTTAAAAAAGTTTACATGACTGACAGACAGATAGGGCACAAAACTTCCCTACCTAACGTTATCTTGACGATTTTGGAGTCAGTAATGGCGTACGTCAGCTCAGTTAAATAAAAACTGAATTTTGCAATACTTAAGTACATAGGAGCCCGTCCTAGACGGAGTTAAACGCTAACAAAAAGATGAAAGAAGTCAGTTTATTCGAAAGTATTTTAGTTGTACAAAACAATCGATGTATTGGAGACATTTTTCGATAAATCGATGGAACCATGCGAAATGTTGTATCGAGAAAACAGCAACATATTTTTTTTAATGTCCAACCTTACTAAGAGTATAGGAATTTTGTGCCTACATGTTAGCGAGTGACGTTGAGGCATAGCGCCGTTGCATCACGCCTGTGGATGTCAGACGAAAGGAGAGAGCTTCTTATGACAATCAGTCACGGTTCTAGCGCGGTAGATGCACGCTTTCGGTGGAACAAATCCAAGTACACTGCGCAAACAGAGTTAAAGGATCACCCGTAATTGTCTCTCATTGCGACCCATAGGTTAGAGATTTAGCTCAAAGGTGTGTACAACTTCCTTCCATAACGGTGCAAAAGCGTGGCGTCCTGCGACGTCACCCTCGGATACATAGACGCTTCAAACAGTAACGTGTCGACGTATGCGAAAAAAGGCCACACCTCAAAAGTTCATCTGAGCCGTATGGTGGGTTATTGATGTCACACTGTCACAAATTTCACCATCATCTGCCCAACGCCACCGTGGGCCTCTCACACGATAGGAAGGTCGTTAAGCCCCTCCTACCCACATTTCACCCCTCCTCTGACACCTCTGCGATGGAGGTCAGAACCAAGACCTCCAGCATTGAAAACACGCGGTTTTCTTATGAGTGGCCGAAGTAAATATTTCAGACACACCGCCGCACAGAATCGCCAGGAAATTCCCTGCGACGTTGGCATAAAGGACGTCAATGAAATCATCCCTTTCCTTCGGACGTTGATGCCCACGTATCTCACGGCAGTGCGGTGAGCAACAGGAATACGCTCTTCACAATCTTTAATACTGGAGGCATCTCCCTGATGCTTCAACCCTTCTCTAAAGACAAAGTGGGATAGAAAACGCAATGAACGTGAGCTCACCCCTTTGGAGTTCAGTGAGACCGCAACATTTCCTCTGCTGCACAGGATGGAACCACTAGGAACCTTTCAAGACCATTCGACGAAATCTGAACGTGATCCGAAGCAGCAAAAGTTTCCTATACTTTTTCAGTGCTCCTGTTTCATGCCCTCCTGTGGCGTGATCTTGGGACGCTATGCTGACACATGCGTTAACAGAACGGCAAAGGGTCCCTCTAGTCCCTCTTCCCCTCTCCCCTCAGTTTGGGCAATAATCTCAGCGGCACCCTCTCAGATTCATTGAAAATTTTAAAACTGTGACTTCACAGAGAAAATCTTCGTAGTAGTGCTACTCGCCTGTAGGTAGGCAACCACGTCACACACCGGTGCCAATTACCTTCCTGCAGGTGCCTGGCACTACTTCGAAGCTTACTTCTGTAAATGCACATTTTTAAAATTCTCAATAAATGTGGGTAGGACTACAGACTACGGATTCCTAAGAAGAACAAAAAACACAATTTTGAAATAACACTTCTGTGAATATTATGTGTATTGTTAATTATAGCTGTTTTAATATATTTCAGTACTGGTGTGAGAGAAACTGTGAATGCGAAGTAACATAATAAATGAATATTGTTATGTCTGTCAGTTGAGTAAAGATTAGCGTGGGAATAATGTCTGTACAGAGAGAATGAATCATACTCCCAGGGAAAATTTGTAATGTGTAATTCACCAATTTATGGTACTGGGGAAATAAAAAACATATCACAATAGTTCAATCATTTCAAGGGGGAGTTATTTTGATATTTATGGTATTTATAAAGTTGTTTAATTAGCAAATTTCTTAGAAATGCTTTTACGTTGTAACTGGTCCAATGTAAAAGACGCGGGATTCCGCGATTTAATACTTATACCGGATTCGGTGTAATGTTTCACAGCCAGTACGGAAATAGTATGCTCGCGCGTATTTTACGAGGTAAAGATTTGCTTCGTGGACGCTAGATTAAATTCTGAGATCAGCCACCCGGACGGTTGGAAGTGTACATAAGGAGCTCTGACTACACGTAATAATGTTTCGGAATGATAAGTTGAACTCGACCTTGGAATCCTGCAAAGTAATCGCGAAAGAACGAGAAAGACGAACCGCCAAAATCAGGATTTTTTGTGTAAAGTGTGACTTGTGAATTAACTAAAAAATAAAAGTCGTGATCGAAAACTGATCGGTCGGACAGACTGATTCGGATAATGTTAGAGGGGGCATTCCGTCACAGACAATCCGTTTTGCTACCTTTCCGGTAAGAGGCTCGGTTAAACACCATAGCTGCCTGTTGCGAGTGACTGTGACTGCGTGTGAATCACGAAACTGTAACGTCAGACGAACTTTGCGATTAGTTTGTTACAAACAAATGAGGATATAGCAGAATTTTCACTGTAAGACTTTCCTTTTACTCAGTAGCTAACTGGACCAGAATACAGAAAAAGTTTTATTGTTTAGATACATGTAGCCTTACTGGTTCTACTACAGTTTATGTAGTACAGAAACATTATTTGTTTTCTAACAGGGCAGGCGTACGGACAGGACTGCACTGCAGAAGAAGAAATCAAAGGAAGGTCAGTGGAAACGTTCTGTAGGAAGAACACTCTAACCGCGCCATTGAATTGTGGAAGGAAATCTCGAAAACAGAAAGAGGGTTGAGGAAGGGGGGAAAATGGGAGGGGACTGGGGAGAGGCAGGAGATAAATGTGACGGGAAAAGACGGCGGCTGGTAAGGAAGCCGGGAGCGGATCGATGCGGGGGCGGCTCGCGTGCGGCCAGGAATAAATCGCGTGCTGCTGCCTGCCGGCTGTTTTTGGTGCAGCAGTCTGGCGTTCTGCGGACTGCCCTATAGGTCCCCGCCCTGTAGGCCTCCGCCCTTTCCGCTCGGCCGCCGCTGGGATTCTGGGTCAACAGACTGCCAGGAGACTAACTTTGAAACTCCAGCCAAGAAACCGGCACTCGTAACCCGTTGGTGACAGCAACGTGTTGCGTGGAAAAGCAGTAGCTCTAATTGGTCTCTGACCAGTAACATTTAATCAAGCTGAAAGCCTCCAAATCCAGTTCAGATTTCATTGTACGCCGATGATCTGGCCAACATCGTTGTTGTTGTTGTGGTCTTCAGTTCTGAGACTGGTTTGATGCAGCCCTCCACGCTACTCTATCCTGTGCAAGCTTCTTCATCTCCCAGTACTTACTGCAACGTACATCCTTCTGAATCTCTTTAGTGTATTCATCTCTTGGTCGCCCTCTACGATTTTTACCCTCCACGCTGCCCTCCAATGCTAAATTTGTAATCCCTTGATGCCTCAGAACATGTCCTACCAACCGGTCCCTTCTTCTTGTCAAGTTGTGCCACTAACTCCTCTTGTCCCCAATCCTATTCAATACCTCCTCATTAGTTATGTGATCTACCCATCTAATCTTCAGCATTCTTCTGTAGCACCACATTTCGAAAGCTTCTATTCTCTTCTTGTCCAAACTAGTTATCGTCCATGTTTCACTTCCATACATGGCTACACTCCATACAAATACTTTCAGAAACGACTTCCTGACACTTAAATCAATACTCGATTTTAACAAATTTCTCTTCTTCAGAAACGCTTTCCTTGCAATTGCCAGTCTACATTTTATATCCTCTCTACTTCGACCATCATCAGTTATTTTGCTCCCCAAATAGCAAAACTCCTTTACTACTTTAAGTGTCTCATTTCCTAATCTAATTCCCTCAGCATCACCCGACTTAATTTGACCACATTCCATTATCCTCGTTTTACTTTTGTTGATGTTAATCTTATATCCTCCTTTCAAGACACTGTCCATTCCGTTCAACTGCTCTTCCAAGTCCTTGCTGTCTCTGACAGAATTAAAATGTCATCGGCGAACCTCAAAGTTTTTATTTCTTCTCCATGGATTTTAATACCTACTCCGAATTTTGCTATTGTTTCCTTTACTGCTTGCTCAATATACAGATAACATCGGGGACAGGCTACAACCCTGTCTTACTCCCTTCCCAACCACTGCTTCCCTTTCATGTCCCTCAACTCTTATAACTGCCATCTGGTTTCTGTACAAATTGTATGTTACCCCTGCCACCTTCAGAATTTGAAAGAGAGTATTCCAGTCAACATTGTCAAAAGCTTTCTCTAAGTCTACAAATGCTAGAAACGTAGGTTTGCCTTTCCTTAATCTATTTTCTAAGATAAGTCGTAGGGTCAGTATTGCCTCACGTGTTCCAACATTTCTACGGAATCCAAACTGATCTTCCCCAAGGTCGACTTCTACCAGTCTTTCCACTCGTCTGTAAAGAATTCGCGTTAGTATTTTGCAGCTGTGACTTATTAAACTGATAGTTCGGTTATTTTCACATCTGTCAACACCTGCTTTCTTTGGGATTTGAATTATTACATTCTTCTTGAAGTCTGAGGGAATTTTGCCTGTCTCATACATCTTGCTCACCAGATGATAGAGTTTTGTCAGTACTGGCTCTCCCATGGCCGTCAGTAGTTCCAATGGAATATTGTCTACTCCCGGGGCCTTGTTTCGACTCAGGTCTTTCAGTGCTCTGTCAAACTCTTCACGCAGTATCGTATCTCCCATTTCATCTTCATCTACACCCTCTTCCATTTCCATAATATTGTCCTCAAGTACATCGCCCTTGTATAGACCCTCTATATACTCGTTCCACCTTTCTGCTTTCCCTTCTTTGCTAAGAACTGGGTTTCCATCTGAGCTCTTGATATTCATACAAGTGGCTCTCTTTTCTCCAAAGGTCTCTTTAATTTTCCTGTAGGCAGTATCTACCTTACCCCTAGTGAGATAAGCCTCTACATCCTTACATTTGTCCTCTAGCCATCCCTGCTTACAACATTAGAGAACATTATGTACAATGATATATGACTGGCAACATGCATAAATATGTGAGAGCAATTGTGAGGACAATGCGTGATAGATGTTAGTTTGGATAACTGACGCGGCAACAGCAACGGGTTAGGACGTTTATAGTTGTGCTGCTCATTGAGATCATACTTGAGTAGTTGAAGAATGAGTGTAGTGGTGGGGGAAGGAAGTATGGTGTAAAAGCTTTCAGATATGGATCGGATCTCCTCTGGAACAGTGTTATTGTTAAGTAATTGTGAATCGTGGTGTTCCTAATGACCCATGGAGCATTTGTTATGATGCGCAAGGCCTTATTTTGAACAACATACCGTTTTTGGAGATGTTTAGACGTGGCATGTCCCCATATGACTGGCCGTATTCCCGATTTATAAAGCAGGAGACTGTTTTTCTGCTTTACATAGGATTTTCTGTTTGTCAAGGGATACGTGGCTGCTACTACTACTACACTGTGTGTGTGCTTTGTTCGCACTGATGGTAACATGTTTCTTAAAGGCAGACGTTTACCGAGGTGAACTCAATATGAACATAGATTTCACCTGCCTACAGTGATAACAAACAGTAGGTTAAAGGAGCTTTCAGATGTTTGGGAGAAAGTTAACGAAATGGTATCATCTTCGGGAATTTTTCATCTTGATGGGGGAATCTGAAACATTCAATCTGGAAACACAGATGTGGGAAGAAGGCTCGGTGTTGAGTCTGTCGTGCGCTAGCGCGCCGCGAGTAAGTAGCGTCCAGAATTTTGTAGAAAGTGGAATTAACAATAGAAGAAAAGTATATAAGTTATTTTGCGGAAAGGGGTTTGGCATTAATTACGAGATTTATGGTCGATATAGTCTAGGGATGGCGCTTATCGTTGAAACAACGGTTTTCTGTTTTATCGGACCCTTTCCACGCCAGTATAATCTGAATGTTAAAACCACCCAAAATAACCGGTTTCTGAAATAACTGATTGTCGGTTTTGTATTCCTATTATTTCTTGTAATTTTTTTTTGAGTCATCAGTCTTCTGACTGGTTTGATGCAGCCCACCACGAATTCCTCTCCTGTGCTAACCTCTTCATCTCAGAGTAGCAGTTGTAACCTATGTCCTCAATTATTTGCTGGATGTATTCCAATCTCTGTCTTCCTCTACAGTTTATTCCCTCTACAGGTCCCTCTAGTACCATGGAAGTCACTCCCTCATGTCTTAACAGATGTCCTATCATCCTGTCCCTCCTCCTTATCAGTGTTTTCCACATATTCCTTCTCTGTCCGATTCTGCGCAGAACCTTATCTTATCACTCCACCTAATTTGCAACATTCGTCTGTAGCACCAGGTCTCAAATGCTTCGTCTCTTCTGTTCCGGTTTTCCCACAGTCAATGTTTCACTACCATACAATGGCTGTACTCTCAGACGTATGTTCTCAGAAATTTCTTCCTCAAATTAAGGCCGATATTCTATATTAGTAGACTTCTTTTGGCAAGGAGTGTCACTGCTTGTCTGCTTTTGATGTCCTCCTTGCTCCGTTCGTCATCGGTTATTTTACTGCCTAGGTAGCAGAATCCCTTAACTTCATCTACCCTATGACCATCAATCCTGAAGTTTCTCGCTGTTCTCATTCTTACTACTTCTCATTACCTTCATCTTTCTTCGATTTACTCTCAATCCATACTGTTTACTCAGTAGACTGTTCATTCCGTTCAGCAGATCATGTAATTCTTCTTCACTTTCACTGAGGATATCAATGTCATCAGCGAATCGTACCACTGATATCCTTTCACCTTGAATTTTAATTCCAATCCTAAACCTTTCTTTTATTTCCATTAGTGCTTCCTCGATGTACAGACTGAACAGTAGGGGCGAAAGGTTACATCCCTGTCTTACACCCTTTTTACTACGAGCACTTCGTTCTTGTTCGTCCACTCTTATTATTCCCTCTTGGCTTTGTACATTACACATCTCTCCCTATAGCTTACCCCTACTTTTTTTCAGAATTTCGAACATCCTGCACCATTTTACATTGACGAATGCTTCTTCCAGGTCGAGAAATCCTACGAACGTGTCTTGATTTTTCTTTAGTCTTCCTTCCATTAATAGCCGCAACGTCAGAATTGCCTCTCTCGTGCCTTTACTTTTCCCAGAGCCAAACTGATCGTCATCTAGCGTATCCTCAATTTTCTCTTCCTTTCTTCTTTACATTATTCTTGTTAGCATCTTGGATGCATGAGCTTTTAAGCTGATTGTGTCATAAATCTCGTACTTGTCAGCTCTTGCCGTTTTAGGCATTGTGTGGATGATACTTTTCCGAAAGTAGATGATATGTCGCCAGAGTCTTACATTCTACTCACCAACGTGAATAATCGTTTTGTTGCCACTTCCCCCAGTGATTTTAGAAATTCTGATGGAATGTTATCTATCCTTTCTGCCTTATTTGACCTTATGTCCTCCAAAGCTCTTTTAAATTCTCATTCTAATACTGGATCCCCAATCTCTTCTAAATCGACTCCTGTTTCTTCTTCTATCACATCATACAGATCTTCCCTCTCATAGAGGCTTTCAATGTATGCTTTCGACCTATCCGCTCTCTCCTCCGCATTTAACAGTGGAATTCCCGTTGCACTCTTAATGTTATAACCCTTGCTTTTGATGTCACCGAAGGTTGTTTTGACTTTCCTGTATGCTGAGTCCGTTTTTCCGACAATCATTTCTTTTTCGATGTCTTCACATTTTTCCTGCAGCCATTTCGTCTTAGCTTACCTGCACCTCCCATTTATTTATTTCCTCAGCGACTTGTATTTCTGTATTCCTGAGTTTCTCGGAACAGTTTTGTACTTCCTCCTTTCGTCGATCAATTGAAGTATTCCTCAGTTACCCATGGTTTCTTCGCAGTTACCTTCTTTGTATCTATATTTTCCTTCCCAACTTCTGTGATGGCCCTTTTTAGAGATGTCCATTCCTCTGCAAGTGTACTGCCTACTAAGCTATTCCTTACTGCTGTATCTATAGCCTTAGAGAACTTCAACCGTATCTCGTCATTCCTTAGTACTTCCGTATCCCACTTCTTTGCGTATTGATTCTTCCTGACTAATGTCTTAAACTTCAGCCTACTCTTCATCACTACTATATTATGATCTGAGTCTATATCTGCTCCTGGGTACGCCTTACACTACAGTATCTAATTTCAGAATCTCTGTCTGAGCATGATGTAATCTAGCTGTAATCATCCCGTATCACCTGGCCTTTTCAAGTATATCTGCCCCTCTTGTGATTCTTGTACAGAGTATTCGCTATTACTTGCTGAAACTTGTTACAGAACTCAATTAGTAGTTCCCCTCTCTTATTCCTTGTCCCAAGCCCATATTCTCCTGTAACCTTTTCTTCTACTCCTTCCCCTACAAGTGAATTCAGTCTCCCATGACTATTAGATTTTCATCCTTCTTTACGCACTGTATTACCCTTCCAAAATCCTCAAACACTTTCTCTATCTCTTCATCTTCAGCTTGTGACGTCGGCATGTGTACCTGAACTATCGTTGTCGACTCTGATAAGAACAACCCTGTCACTGAACTGTTCACAGTAACACACTCTCTAGCCTACCTTCCTACTCATAGGGAGTCCTACTCCCGTTATACCGTTTTCTGCTGCTGTTGACATTACCCTATATTCATCTGACCAGAAATCTTTGTCTTCTTTCCATTTGAGTTCACTGACCCCTACTATATCTAGATTGATCCTTTGCATGTCCCTTTTCAGATTTTCTTGTTTACCTACCACCTTCAAGCTTCTAACATTCCACGCTCCTACTCGTAGAACGTTATCCTTTCGTTGATTATTAAATCTTTTTCTCATGGTAACCTCCCCCTTGGCGGTCCCCTCCCGGAGATTAGAATGGGTGACAATTCCGTAATCTTTACCAATGGAGATATCATCATGACACTTCCTCAATTACAGACCACACGTCCTGCTTTCATCGAAAAGTCATAAATGGTTGAATACTACAAACAATTAACACTATTCTCCTACTGATTCTAATTTTTTTAAACTCTGCTCAAAAATCATGTTGTAATCGGGGACCATACCACTATGTGGGCCTCACAAATAGTCAGCGCTAGAGGATGAAAACTGTGGCTGAAGGACTCTATTTCTCCTGTTAATTTTTCCATTTTCAAGGCCTGCATGCAGATAAAGCCCTATTGTGCAGGTATAGGGAGTAGAAAGCTACTTTCTATTTTTATTCTAATGAATGAACTGTTGTTAAGTTTTTGTTTTATTAATGTTATTATAATTTCCTTCCTCTTTTTCATAGAAATGGGAAACATATCTTTGGACTAAAGCAAATGAAGCATTGTACGTCACTGCTACAACACTTTGCAAAAATATTTCCAGACTAGGGTTGGTGTCATTGTGCAATACAACGGATGTTCGGCGGCAGCAGCGAGAAACAAACGCATAAACCAGGCAGGGACAAATCTTGCACGCTGGACACTACACACTGCACATTGCTGTATCAATTCTTACTTCAAGTGTTTGTGTTTCTGTCGGCATTGTTATTAAAATAGTGCTGATCGCTTTTCTCTTTTTCTATAATAACGTAGCATGGAGAGCTGCATCAAACCAGTCTCAGGACTGAAGACCACAACAACAACATAATAACGTAATATTTCAAACCAATGCAAATTTTACGAGTAAAAATTACTCCTTCATTTAAAAACGAAAAAAATCTAGCGCTCGTGTTGTGGCCAATTGATATTTAGGTTTTTTACTCGGTTATTAGAAAAAAATATAAAAACACCTTTTATATCCGAGAGAAACCAGTATCGAAAAATACCGGTTATTCAGAACTAAAATACCGGTATCGGTTTTAACCGGTCGGTATTAACAGTCCCCTGTTGGAGAATCAGTACTTCTCGTGGAGAAACATATTGACATATAGAACGTAAATGAAAAGGCTTTCGTGATCAGTAGTTACCTTTTTAATTGATGTGGAAATGCAATGTGGCAGTGGTTACTTAGTGAGAATGTGAAACAAATATAACTGTTACGCGATACTGGATGAGCGTAGGCCTTGTTAGGGTAGCGTGTTACGGGAAACAGGGATAGTAAACCAAAGTAATTTGACTTGTATTATCATTTTAGCGTGACATTTCTCAATCTTTAGGTGAACAACTTTAATATGTGAAAAGTATAAGATACATGTATTCATATTAGGCACATGGTAGGGCTTTTTCGTAATGAAGCGTGATTTCAATGTGAAGCTCCCATATTTGAGTCAGATAGTTCAACAGTCGCTGAAATAAACTAGAAAGGACATTAACGAGATAATTTAAGAGCTTTGCACGCTGCAGAAACAGCATTACCACAGCCTTCCTACCCATCATGAATATTATTTTGTCCTTCAACCCTTGGGAGCATACAAAGTGTTAGCAAGGTAGAAAGTTTGTCAGACTAAATCTGTTCAACCGCGTAGCGTGCAATTAGATGCGGTATATAACAGCATTTTGACGCACTAGTTATTGTGAGGAAAGAAGAGTGCTGTATACAATGGTATCCAAAACTGCAGCTTACTCGTAACTGGTAGCTTATCTGCGTACGCAACAAAACAAAAGCCTGACTGTGGCAAAGTTGTATTCTGCAACAGTGAATGACAAAAACAATGAATAAGGTTAAAGTGACATTAATACTCACAACTTCTGATGTTTAGACGAATGTCAGTATCATGCGTCTCCTTACCTGGAACATAGATTAATAACCACAATCTGTAAAATCCGTTTCAGGGTAAGTGGCAACGAACAGAGTTGAAGATAATAAGCACGAAAGTTGAAATAACTGTTTATAATTAAGAAAGACATCTAGTCAACGATCAGGAAAATAAACGAAGGAGATACAGGGTATAACGAAGAAAAGTGCAGATATTTCTATATGTGGTACCTTAATACATATGTACGCATAGCAGTGTGTTCTCTGTGTCGAACAGCCTTCCACAAGCACGTCGTCAGGAAGTTTACGACCTGATATTTTCTACATGGTCGTAACGGCACCACTAAGTGGACTACGCCTGTCCGTATAGACTGACTGTTTTGCATACAAGTGTCACATTTCACCACCTGGCCTGCTGCCCAGAGGAAAATAAGCATTAATAGCTTGTTCTTGCCACACGTACTTAGGTGGTGCTATCCAACCTAAAAACATGCAATTGGTAACAACTGCAATTATTCGTTTGAAAATGGCATAAAAACTGATATAATGTTGTTCAGTACACCATTCTCAATCACCCGTAGAAATATCTGCACTTCTACCTGTTACACCTTATATAAAAACAATATTTTTTCACTAACTGCCGGTATTACAGGTTTATCATAACGAAATGAGTAACTCTAAACTTTGCCATTTCAGGGAAACAATGCATGTCCTTAGGACACGCTCCCTCATCATAAAATCTGATATGGGAATAACAGCTTTCGTTCATGCAACATACCATACGATCTACGCTGTGTAAACTAGTGCACCAGGGAGAGTTGCAGTTAACCGACAGTCTTCCGTGTACGTAGCCAGAGGCTGCCACAAGAACTTGATTGCCAGTCACCTGCCAGGATCAGCCCAGTTGCTTTCTGTGGCCAGGCTATGCATGAAAATAAAGAAGCAGGTGCCTTTGGATATGAATGAAGGTGAACTCTTTTATGAAAGTTATAAACTGATTACAGAACTTTCATTGTATCCACAGCGAGAGAAAAACTACAACGATGATTTTAATTGACAGTTTATGTATTTGTGATATGCAAACTGTGGCTTTTTGTACTAGGTACAATTTATAGTACCATTGACTAGTTCTCGAGCCACTGCAGGCTCACCATCAGATGGAGCTGTTACAGGAAAATTGTTTTGTGGACAGGGTACTGTCGAAAGTATCATTTAATATGACGAAATGTGTAAGAAACGAAATGATTATTATGTTTTAAAATACATTGCATTGGGTCATGATGCTCATGACAGATTCATTTCGATAAGGTATATTTTCGCTATACAATTAAGGCGTTTCGCCTAACGCCAACATAATAACCATAACCTGACGTAATAAATCGTGTCTGTCGTACATATTTTTGATTTTGATGATATTAGCAGGAATGGGATGACTGTACCAACTATTTTAATACTGGACAATGATTATAAAGGGTAAATACGCTAAGAGATTTTGCATTTTAACGAAACTCATAGACTGTCATGTGTACACATGAGATTTTCACCATGGAATGAGAGTTAAGCTGAAACTATTGTCTAATGCTTTGCAAGATTGCATTCCTGGATTCTAGAAATACCGTAGTCAGTGACCGAATCGCCTTGACAGACGTTACATAACACGCCGCAGATCCCGCCGCTATTGGAAACGATTAACCCTGCTCACGATGCAGTTAACCTCTGACCGCCTGTCTTTGACTCGGGGACGAGTGCCGCTATTGTTTGACATGCGTGCTGCACAGTGCCAAAATTGTGGCTATTTTCGTATCATTAGGTTAAACGGAGGCAACAGAGTTCGTAACTTCACAGCAGTTACCGCGACACTAAGGCTGCGAACAGAGACGAATGGGGATCAATCTGGCGGCTATCGGACTGTAAAATGGGAGAATCAACAGCGGAAGCGACTTTGACAAAGGGCAGATTGCAATGTCACGGTGCCTGTGAACGAGCAGTTCGGAGACGACGAAAAAGGTTTGCCGTTCACGTGATAGAAGGCCGGAACAGCCGAGCGGTTCTAGGCGTTTCAGTCTGGAACCGCGCCACCGCTACGGTCGCAGGTTCGAATCCTGCCTCGGGCATGGATGTGTGTGATGTCCTCAGGTTAGTTAGGTTTAAGTAGTTCTCAGTTCTAGGGGACTGATGACTTCAGCTGTTAAGTCCCATAGTGCTCAGAGCCATTTGAACCATTCGTTCACGTGTTGCTTTCGTGAGCATCTGTGGAAAAGGACGGTGAAACCACGGATAGGCGACAAGGACTTGGTCGTCCACGTCTTATCACAGAACGTGGAGAACTTCCCCAGCCCTGTAAAGCAGGATAAACGGTCTGTGACAGACCTGACGGCAGGGTACAATGCTGCTGGAGGCACAAGTGTTTGGCGGCACGCTGATTAGCACACACCACTAAAACCCCGCCCCCAACGCGCAATTCTTTAAAGAATCGAACTCTTTTGTTTAAAACAACTTCAGATGTCCGATTACTTTATAAATCGGTTAACATGTTAAATATTTGACGTTAAGCAAGTAATGCCTTTACGGTGCAAGACGCAAAACTCTAATTACGTTACTTTTATTACCTTCGTCTTATTTACCCATAGACAAAAAAATGGTCAAAACCAAAACCTACACCAAGAAAGTGATAATACGTGTAATATGTTCATGGAAGACCTTTTTGGCAAAATGGACGAATATAGTTTACGTAATTTGCGCGCCAAGGGCTATGTTGCCTCAAGACGTGTACAAACTTTGTAATTTTTGTACTTGACCTACTGTGATAAACTTTTAATGTAAGATTACACCTCTTAAGAGTAGGTAATAACAACGTTTTAAATGTTTGCATTTGTTCAGTAATGATATGAAATGCCAAAAAATCAATTTTTTGTTGACATCTTAAGGTGTCGGGTGTTCTGCGGGATATCAGTGTCGTCCATGCACAGCGTTTCAACAAAGAGTCACGTGACTCGTTGAAAAATTCTGCATGGACGATGCTGAAACCCGGACGAACAACTGACACTCAAGATCGCAGAGAAAGCTTGGCCACAATCATTGCTTCGTGCTTGATCTATTCCCCGACATCTTCCCGTAGCATAACCGTCACTGTCGCAAAGCTAGAATCATGCTACAATGGTTTGAGAAGCATGATAATGAACTAATTGTCTTGAGCACGGGTGACTGGTCGGTAATTTATAAGAGCTGCGTGACCTGTGGATGAACAACAAGTCTCCCACGCCGCCTGAAACCGGCCAACTGCTTGTCAAATCCATACCACACTGAATCACTGTTGTGTTTCGTTCCAAAGGTGGTCCAATACGCTATTAACTAAGGGTTATAATGTTCTTATCATCGCTTGTGGTACATATCTTATTCGTTTAGAAACACTGTTTGATATAATATGTAAAAACATCCTCCACTGAAGTATACATTTGTAATAATCTCAGAACGCCAGAAGAAACAAAGAAAGTATGATATTTCTGTAAGGCAATGGCTACTGGTTACACTACGTCTTTGACGGCCCTCTTACGAGCATATCCTTCAGGCACTTACTACTCTTGGTATGACTTGTTTCGTTAACCATTTGGTTAGTAGGATCTTGGGGACGCTAAGTTCAAAATGGTTCAAATGGCTCTGAGCACTATGCGACTTAACTTCTGAGGTCATCAGTCGCCTAGAACTTAGAACTAATTAAACCTAACTAAGCTAAGGACATCACACACATCCATGCCCGAGGCAGGATTCAAACCTGCGACCGTAGCGGTCACGCGGTTCCAGACTGAAGCGCCTTTAACCGCACGGCCACAACGGCCGGCGGGGACGCTAAGTACAAGTTACCGACCTATGGACATACCGCACGAATATGGGGCCTTTATAATTATCCCCGTAATTTTTACTATCTCACGATAGTAATTCAGTCCTGGATTCATAACTGTGTCTCATTGCTTAGAATTTGCCGAGGGCGAACGTCCTACGATTCCTGAGTAAAAATCACCACTCTCTTAAAATGATTCACTTGCATTGAATAGATGAACTGTCATTTGAAAAAAAAGCGTTCAAATCTCTATCCAGACTCATTGTAACTGACCCAACTTTTAAATCTAATTGTAGGACATCATTACAGTTCAGCCGAGTAAAACACTAAAGAGATAAGTCACTTTTAACAGCAATTAAAATCGAGGCCACTGTATTTTCTAGTAATATAAGCAGACAGGCGTAAGTTAGAATCTCTAACCAGCCTTTAAAGTCAATCAGAGGATTCAAGAATACATGAAATCTCCTGCTTGGGGCGACACATTTAATCGGAAAGTCACTTACAAGCTGGAACAAAGATTTCTGTGTAACATTTCTCATAATTTCAACCCTCGCCGCCAGGTTATGGACTCCTCACCGCCTGTTTCATTCTCGCCCGGCTGTCGGCTGCCCGCTGCTATCGACCAGTTGCGCGGTCCATCTATCGTTTTCCTAGCAGTGGCGCCCCATAACTTAAGCTATACTTTATGCAAAAATTATTAGTTTCTATTAAAACACTGAAAATTCCCCTTGTCTTGACAGTTACTTCTCCCCTCAGTTGTGTATGTAACTTGCCATCAATTGACGAGCCTACGCCGCGCGCTCTGTGGGTATAGTAAGTTAAGATGACCGACGTCAACGGTCTGTCACACCCTGTAGTTGCAATTGACCAGCTACACCTTTGCACTGTTTGTAAATAGTGAAAGAATGCGAATCTCAGATGTAAAGCTATCGAAGGAAATACGCAACGCGCATGCACAGGACTGTAGAAACACCAGTTCCACAATGTTTTCCCTTACTAATTGCTCAAAGTTATAAATTTAAAACATTTCCGGAAATTTCGACGCTGTTCTGCGAGCAATGCTGGTGTGATCAAAATCAAAACTGTCGAATGACGACGAAGCATAGCTCGGTAATGCGCTGTAATCCAAACATTAAAGTTTATTAGGCTGTGCTTGTTTATTTATCGTGTGAACCGGGAGCTACTGAATGGATACGTTGTACCTCTGCCAGGCCACCACGTCGTGAAATGGCATGACTGCTGGAGATACCAGCAGTTTAAGGCGAGGTGGGTCCTGGAGTTATACTGTGCAGTGACATTAATGTGAACACCTGTTAAAAGCTTTAATAACCACGCTTTGCAGTGCGGACCGCTGCGAGATATGAAGGAAGAGAATCAGTGAGGTTCTGGACGCCACCGATATCGATGTGTGGCCATGCCGACTGCAGTGCTGTGGTCAGCTGCGCTGGGTTTCTCGGCTGAGGATCCATGGCGCGGACAGCCCGATCGAGGTGGATTCTCGATTGAGTTTAAGCGCGGGGAGTTTCGCGTCCAGGGTAGTAGTGTAAACTCATCCTGCTGCTCTACGAACCACGCACGTACGCTGATAGCTGAGTGACACGTTACATATCTTGCTAGTAGGTGCCATTTTACAGAGGAAACACAGACTGGATGTAGGGGTGGACATGATCCCAAAGGATAGATGCATGCTTTTGTTGATGCACTGTGCCTTCCAGAATGACGAGATCCCCGAGAGGATTGCCACGAAAACAATCCCCAGACCATAAGGCTCCCTCTTCTGGCCTGGACCCTTCCGGTGATTGCCGCAGTGCTTTTGCTTTTAGTCCAATGGAGCATAAAACGTGAGTCGCCTGAAAGGGCCACCTGTTGCCACTCAGTGGACGTGCGGTTGAAGTGCTGGCGTGCAAGTTTCAGCCTTCGTCGCTGATGAATGGCAGCCAGCCTGGGTGCGTGAACCAAGAGTCTGCTGCGGAGAACCATACCCAGCAACGTCCGCTGAACGTGCGCTGATGGTTACTATCGACGGTTTCTTACATTCGTATTCGCACTAATAGTATAAAAAGATTTATCTACCTTCAAGAAAAGTAATGGCCGTATAAGCATCGACCATGCAATAAGTTTGGGATCATTCATCATTTTCTTTGAGCCTTTGTCCCGATTCAACGCGGGGTCGGTCTTGTTACTACGGATATGGCAGTGTTAGTTGCACAGGGTGGCCAGATGCCCTTCCTGCCGCCACCCCGTACCCCCGGGACGGAAGTAGTGCACCCCAGCTGTCTGCGTCTAGTGTAAGCCATGAAATAGTGCGAACGTTTTCAAATGTCTGTGAGTCGTGTAACTGAGGATGAAAATGGGGACCTGCCCGGTATTCACCTAGCGGGATGTGGAAAACCGCCTAAAAACCACGTCCAGGCTGGCCGGCATACCGGCGCTCGTCGTTAATCCGCCGGGGCGGATTCGATCCGGGGCCGGCGCGTGTACCCAACTCCAGGAAGCAGCGCATTAGCGCTTTCGGCTACCCTGCCGGTTCTACAATAACTTTTGGATATTTAAGTCAAATTAATTTCTGTAAGTGCGACATATTTTCAGACTCAACTAATCGTTTGTATCAAAAAAATAAAAGGTTTGCACTCATGCGCAGTCATTTCTGCGGACGCCCAAGTCTACTATATTAAAAATGCTAAAGTAATATCAGTCGTGTCAGATACAATCATTTTTGTGTTCAACTTATCAATTTTATTTTTTCCGGCACAATAGTCACACAATAAGTTATGTCAAAGGTAACAATTTTAAGATATTGCCCCCTCTTGGTAAAATCTCTGCGAACGCCCAAGGTCCAAGATAATGTGTAGCAGACCCTAGGCGCCAAATGCCTGGAGCTGAAAGGGATAACCGTGGGCGTTTCCAAACGAGCAACCACCGACGTCCGAACAAGAAATGGAGCCGCGACAGTCGTGTTTCGGGGTTTCATAGTGCAGCAGTGACCAGTCGTCAGTAAGCTTTCAACATGAAGAAAGAGGTCTCTTGGCGCAGAAAAGAGATAATCCTTTTGCCACTCGGAGGTTTCCCACCCTGCCTAGCACCAACCGATGCGAAGGACGACGTTTTCTGTATCAAGGCGCCTCTTTAAAAAAGAGAAGTCGTTAAAATTTACAGCGGCTTCTAGAGGTAGTCTCCATTTTGAAGAAACTGTCAAGTTCTCTCATGATGATCGCATTGGTTATTCGATGTTCCCATTACGTGTGTTCTTTCATCTTCGGCACATTTTTCAGCCCGTTTTCTTGAACTGCCTTTTTTAGATACAGGGTGGCTATAATTAAACTCACTGTGTGCCAGGTGCTCCTGTACATGCAGGAGGCTGAAATATCGTAGGTATGTTCGTTAATCGGTACGCTCGCGGAGTATGCTGGAAAGTAATAATTCCACTTCTTGCCACCAAGTGAAAATATGGCGTTGTAAGCAATCATAATGTGGTGCGGATGCAGGAAAACGGGAGGAACGATCAAACACATGATAACGGTGGTTTTGTCACGTGTATTACTATACAGCCACAGGTTACAACACGTGTTCAACACGGTCTCCCATCTCAGCAACTTGCTGCATTTGTAACACAGCATTGTCGACAGTTGCTCGGAACTCATCCAGGTCAATCAGAGTGATGTGTCGTCGTATGGTGTCCTTCAGATCAGCATACATCCCTGGTAGACGCGAACTTTCGGATATCCCCAGTACCAGAAGTCACTCAGATCTAGGTCGGGGAATCTGGAAGGCCACAAATCTTGAAATTGCCTAGAAATAATGCGTTCCTTACCGAAAGTTTCTCGAACAGATTTTTCACCTGGATAGCGACGAGCAGTGTCGCTCCATCGTGCATGAAAATAGTGATACGGACCCGATTATGTTCCAGCAAAGTTGGAATCATGTCTTGCTTAAGCAGATCCCTATAGCGTGCAGATGTCACTGTGCACGTAACAAACCCACGATGTGTCGTCTCCTCGAAGAAAGACGGACCGAGAATGAAGGAGTTTGTGAAACCGGACCGTACAGTCACATAAGCTGACTGCAGTAGATGTTCCTGCACAACATTTTGTATATTCACGGCACCGTACAGAGCAAAATGTGCCTCGTAAGTTCAAACAATATTTTCCAGCTATGTGTCATCCAATCTTCGTTGATCCATTTTGGATCGTGGGACGACGGCTGGCATGAACTTCCTGATGCAATAATTTACCAACAGCCGTATCTATTTTAGAAATTTATTTTATTTTATGAACTTCTATGTGCTACCAGTTTCGGCATTACATTGATGCCATCTTCAGGCCCCACTCGTCATAGTCATAAAATCGCTATGCACGGAAGGAGAGATATAACTGCATCCGTGAATGAAATCGTCGTGCAACAGCTGTTGGTGGCCGGGCGACACAGACAGATATGTCATCCAATTCCATGCGTGCCAAAAAACGAAGAGCAATATCACGGCATTGTAGTCTATCTTGGTGGGGGCTTCATTTCGTGCACGTTCTCAATCTTATAGAGATAACAGTGTAAAAACGTGCCGCAAAATCTTTTGCACTCAGTGTAAAACGTGCCGCAAAATCTTTTGAACTGTTGACCAAGCGATTGACAATTCCCGTGACACAACTCGAGCACTTTCTGCGGATTTTGAGGCGTGTGCTGCACGGTCGGCTATTGCTACAGCAAATTCATCAGCTACTGCCATGGGAATGGGGCGCCTCCCTCTCACTGCTGCACCACCTAATTCGCCTGTTTCTTCAGATTTCTTGATCATAATCCTTAGCCCATTTATTGACGTAGGGCCTCTTCGTAGCTGTTCCTGTCTGCGATATTCTCGCAATGCAGCTCCTGTTGCCGCCGTTCTGATGAAACAGTTGTACCTGCACTGCACGAACTTCCATCTCGGTAGCCATTGCGTTACAGAAAACTTCAACCTTTTTAACCCTTCGCTAAAAGAAATCAACACGCATCGCCAAGCGACAAACAGGATACTGATGTCGAAACAAGAAACATTTCGCATTGTACCTCTTTACAGCGCCATATTTTCACCTGGTGGAAGAAGATGTAACTATTATTTTATTTCAGCATACTCCGCGAGCGCACCGATTAATACACACACAGTGTTTCAGCATCCTGCAGTGTAAACAGGGCGCACTGCAGCACTCCGAACACAGACAAGTTAATTATGACTACCCAGTAGTTCAACATTTTAACATTTTCTGTTGCGTCTGTTACTAAACATTTTGGGAGCGTTTTGTATGTAAGTAAGAAATTCCATTTCTTTCTGTAGTTACGGTACGCCTAAACATGCTTTCTGTTTTTAAGTTTTTGTGGGAGTACCAATTATGCAATTCACGGCCGTAGTAATAATTCACTGGAGGAGCTGCTTCGCATCTCTCGTGTCTCCGTGAAATGCTAATGCCTGGAATGGATTCCGGCGTACGCGGCAGCTTCGCTCTCAACGCAAATTGTCCGCTGTACTCAAATTAACATGCGGCGACAGTGCGGGCTGTTTACACGCGGACAGGACCGGCGACCACTGCTACAGTGGCAAGTGGACTTCAGCTTGGGGTCGCACGTCAAATCCTCGCCGCTTCTTCCCCATGTATCTTGGGGTCACGTCTACGGGGAACGGACAAGAGCTCCCAGTACAAGAAGGCCTTACAGAGAAAAGAATGGCAAGCTCATCAGTGCCAACTCCCAAGTTAGGTCACGTGTAAGAGACTCGACGCCGCTAACCCACAACAGCAGTCGCTAACGGAAAGTCTTCCCTCGTGAAACTTTATCAACTTATGAAACTTCCTGGCAGATTAAAACTGTGTGCCCGACCGAGACTCGAACTCGGGACCTTTGCCTTTCGCGGGCAAGTGCTCTACCATCTGAGCTACCGAAGCACGACTCACGCCCGGTACTCACAGCTTTACTTCTGCCAGTACACAGTTTTAATCTGCCAGGAAGTTTCATATCAGCGCACACTCCGCTGCAGAGTGAAAATCTCATTCTGGTTTATCAATTTATTTCACTTCAGCCGCTAGAAGTGTATGGAATAAATCGTGGAACGCCCTTTAGACACACCATATTTTATTTATAACAGAAATATCTTACGAGTATGGTACAATAGAGAGAGCGCTGTGGGAGGAAATTGAAAACCTCAGTAGGAGCCGCTATGTTGACCAGAGATTGGA
The DNA here is from genome assembly GCF_023864275.1 of Schistocerca cancellata. Classification (NCBI taxonomy): domain Eukaryota; kingdom Metazoa; phylum Arthropoda; class Insecta; order Orthoptera; family Acrididae; genus Schistocerca; species Schistocerca cancellata. The sequence goes on from NC_064632.1 coordinate 312,659,927, forward strand.
ATACGGCATATGCAAAAACCCAGTACACAAATTTGGTGGCCGCTGTGGCTGAGCGGTTCTTGGCGCTTCAGTCTGGAACTGCGCAGCTGCTACGGTAACAGGTTCGAATCCTGCCTCGGGCATGGATGTGTGTGATATCCTTAGGTTAGTTAGGTTTAAGTAGTTTTAAGTTTTAGGGGACTGATGACCTCAGATGCTAAGTCCCATACTGCTTAGAGCCATTTCAACCACTTTTTGAACACATTAGGTTTGGTTGTGAACAGGGTATTGGCTGTTGTTAACGTTTATTTTCGCCTTCCAAACAATGCACCATCAGGTTATTTCGTCCAGATGACTCTACAGCTGCCTAACAATAAAGTGTAGAAATTGGTTCATCATTTGGACTTGCTCCTCTTGTATTTGCCGTGTGTTCATTTAAAATTAAACAAAACATTGTTTTTTCGCGAAACACAATTATGTTTCAGCCACTCTGTGCCATCATCAATGTTTTTTCTTTATTAAAATCTTAATTTTACATTATATACTTCTTCAAGACCATTTGTACATTATCATGACCTGGTAGCGTGTCACGCTTTGCTTCCGCAGATCCATTTTCTTTTGCGTCCTCATGGGTTATTGAGACGCACACGCAAATGTTACACATACTTTCCAGAATTTTGTTGTGCAGGTAATGATTACTTTTTACTTCGCCAAAACACAGTATTTTCCATATATCGAATAATTAGGCAACTGTATTTGTTGTGGGTTCACCGTCTCGTAGAATTTTTTCAGTGCCTTCATACTCGTCATCGACTGTAACGCTTATTACAAAATCCAGTATTGAAATTTTAACCCTAGGTCATTATCAAGCAGTTACAATTTAAACAGTAGATCCTCTGGTATTACAGTGCTGACGGTGACCCCATCCGGGTCAGGCAGCGTACGTGTATGAATGTTTTATTGGAAGTAAGTTTTAATTCCACCTCCTAAAGCATATAGTATTCCTCCTGAAACGCCCTTTATATGCACTGGAAATCAAAATATTAACAGTTCTCGTGAGTGAATATTGACACGAAATGTTAGTACAGGGTGTCCCACATAAAACCGGTTCGCCCCACGCCCTAGATTCAAGCAACAGTGAACTAACTAAGAAAGAGTGGATAATTGTTGACGTTAAAAACGTATAGTTAGGTGTTTATAACAGATGCTGGAATAGTAGCTATGGGATTCCAGGCATCGCTGACTTCCTGTGGTGACGTTACCGGCAACACGCTGTAATTCTGCAGTCGTGATATTAATATCTCTAGGAATGTTCCGTTTGAGATCGTCTATTGCGCAATGATTGTCAACATTCACTTTTATTTTTAGTGTGCTCGATAAATAAAAATCACACGATGTTAAGCCCGGGGATCTTGGGAGCTACAGGCCCCTACTCACAAATCTGTCTTCAGGGAGCACGGATGATGTGGGTCATACTTTGGTCCTCCCGTCGGAGGGTCGAGTCCTCCCTCGGGCATGGATGTGTGTGTTGTCCTTAGCGTTAAGTTAGTTTAAGTAGTGTGTAAGCCTAGGGACCGATGACCTCAGCAGTTTGGTTCCATAGGAACTTACCACAAATTTCCATACTTTGCTTGGATGTGTGAGCAGTTGTATAACAGGCGGACGATATATCAAATAATTAGGTAGTGCATTTGTTGAGGGTTCACCGTCTAGCAGAATTTTTTCAGTGCCTTCATACTCGTCGTCGACTGTACCCCTTATTACAACATCCAGTACGGAAATTTCGACCCTAGGTCATTATCAAACAGTTCCAACTTAATTAGTAATACTGTATAAAGCTTCTATGCATCTGTTACTAGTGCACAGAGAGAATAAAAGGTCTCTAGATCGTGATTTTCACTCTGCAGCGGAGTATGCGCTGATATGAAACTTCCTGTCGGATTAAAACTGTGTGCCGGACCGAGACTCGAACTCTGGACCTTTGCCTTTCGCGAGCAAGTGCCCTCCCGACTGAGCTACCCACGCACGACTCACGACCCGTCCTCACAGCTTCAATTCTGCCAGTACCTCTTCTGCTACCTTCCAGAATTGAAGCTGTGAGGACGGATCGTGAGTCGTGCCTGGGTAGCTCAGTAGGGAGACCATTTGCCCGCGAAAGGCAAAGGTCCAGAGTTCGAGTATCGGTCCGGCACACAGTTTTAATCTGCCAGTAAGTTTCAGATTTCTAGATGTCTGGCACCGTTTAAGGTGTAATTGAAAAATAGGGGGCCAATAATGCTCATGCCAGACTATGCACACGAAACATCTATCTTCTCTGAGTGGAGAGGTTCTTCGTGCAGAGTATGTGGGCTGCCCAGAGACCAATAAATGCAATTCTGGACTTTACATAATCTGATAAATGGAACCAGGCCTCAACTGACATGAAGTACGCAAGAGGCCCAAGTAACCGTTAGCACCTGAATGTTACAGCCAGTTACAATAATGAACTCTTTCTTCCTGATCCTCAAATTTCAACTGCTGCACCACATTCACACAACAGGCCTTTAATTTCATGTATTTTAGTACACGACGACACGATTTACGCGATAGAGCAACCTGCTGCAATAATATCCTTAACGACTTTCGGTGATTTCTCGTGAAGTCCATATGAATACTATATACAGTTTCAGGGGTCCTCACTATCGGTCGTCTATTCCTCTGTACATTCTGGACGGATCCCACGGCCCTCTATTTCTTATACTGATCTCGATTAGTGCTGGTCGTGAGGAGTTTCCTTCGCTTGAAGCATTTCTTTATATTCCTTGACGCACCCTGTCTTTATGTAACACTCCACAATACCAATTCGCTGTTTTAACGCAAACTGCCCCATTTCTGCAACATCTCAACAATACGAGCTTCTCACAACAACTGACGCACGAACACAAAGCTGCGCTGAACTTTACGATAAACTGCAGTGCAGCCAGCGTTTCCACTTCACAATCAATTCGATTAGAGATGATTAACCGATACATGAGGAGTACTGGTTTTATGCAGGATGCTCTGCAAAAAATGTCAGAGTACTCAGAAAATTAAAACGCCCCACCAAAGTAGAAATGACTTTCCATTCCGTCCATCGAAAATCTCTGTAGAGAGACGTCTTCTAAGTTTGAAATAGCGGTAGACGGTGTGCAGTTCTACTACAGCAGCCGTGAAAGCCGCGTAATTTGGGCAAGACGCTATGCAGCAGCTCGGCTGGCTTAGCCGCAAGCTGCACGTAATGTGAGGACAGAGACAAAGGCCCTCGGCCAACGGTGTAATGTATACGCAGCACTTAGCACGGCACCCGACTAATGAGGCCACGCCAATGCACTGTACTGCTCTGCTGGACTGCGCACACGTTTCAAGGGGCACAACCGCCACCGGCAGTCCGAAGGCACAAGTTACGAGACCACGAAACCGCGAAAACCTGCAGAACTGTTCCTCCTTCCAGTCGTCGCACGAATGCAGAGTGGGGATGGGAAAAACCGACCCGTTACAAAGCGATAGCCGAGATGGCGTTTTCAGTTGTAAGGCAGACGTTTGAGCTAAGTTTGAACGGTCCATCGCGCACTTGGCAAAATGGCGCTATCCGAAACCGCGTTGAGGCAACTGTAGTACACCATATGATGTAGATGACAGGGGTGAACAACGGATGCGGAGATGTGTACTTGCGAAGAGACGTCCAACTGTTGAGCAACTGACAGTCCAAATGAGCCAAGTGGTTACCAATCGTTTCTCCTCAACGATCGCGGGACATTCTATGAGTCACACATGTTCTCTGGGCAGTGCTAAAGTCGTGTCACTTCAAGGCAAATATCTCATGCCAAGAAGCACAGGGAGCCAGATAATCTCAAAGATCTAGCTAAAATGAATTTGTCACCACACATGGACCCATAAGGCTCTTCTCGGGACCCTCCAACTATAAATTTGGGACCTATTTTCAAGATCTGTCAAACCATTAATGAAGGCATACGTATATCAAAATGCCATGTCTCACAGAAGATTTTACCTAAATATATCTTCGAAGTTGTTGCTGTTCAGGAAACTCATACTGAATTGTCTTTGACTTGCTAGCAGCAAGGTGCCATCACCATTACGGAGTGGCAACATATGTACGATCCTCATTCAAGAATGCACATCTATGCTCTGTATCTAATCACAATTACATCCACGAGGTTACAGTAAAAAATTGGACAACTAACAGTACGTAATACACACGAAACCTCCAGTTTTCCCTTGATCTCCACAGGTCGTCTCGGTGTCACGACTCCCCGCCATATATCTTGGAGATTTTAGCAGTCACCATACTCAATGGAACTATAAGGAAATGATGAAAATGGTGTAGCCGTCTTTCCGGTGCCTTTTGCGAATAGAAGCTGATACTTGCTTGTATTTGCACTTATCCCAACAAGTCTCTCATAGTTTTTTTGCCTTTGAGGAAATCCAGCTAAGACATTTGACCAAAGTTTTAGCATATACCGTGGTATACTCAGTGATGAAACAAAGCAGTAGGCTCTGCCAGAAATATCCACTCTTAGACAATGTGTCTAATAGTGTATTTTAATACGACAGTATGCCATCTTAGGCAATTTATAACACTTAAAACACTTGACAATGGCACTTTGAAGCCGATATCATGATTGTGTAAGTGTAAATGTAGCACTGTAAATAAACAACAGTCTAATGGCCGGACTGACTTTGAAGAAATATTATATTATGACCGTGGCCCCGTATTATGAAAAAATTATTACCTGAGTGCTTTGTTGCCAACATGGCTGCCATTTTGGAAACCACCGTCATGGACGCAACTCGTAATATCCAAATGGAAAGGAGTCATGACACATATACTGCCCAGTTACTTTAATGTGACCACATGTCAAAAGCCTGACTAACCAACTTTTGGAGCGCGGACCGCTGCTAGACACCCCGGAAGAGAGTTTATGAGTTTCTTGAGGATATTGACAGGTATGTGTAGACATGCTGACTCCAGAGCCGTGGCCTTTCGGTTGAGGGTCGATGGCGCAAATAGCCCGATCGAAATAGTCCCACAATTTCTCGACTGGCTTCAATCCGGGGAGCCTGGTGGCCAAGAAAGTACGGTACACTCATCGTGGTGCTCTTCGAACCACGCACCTACACTGGGAGATGTGTGACATCTTGCAATTCCTACTCTTAGTTGCCACCGCGCCGAGGAAAAAGAAACTGCTTTAGGGACTGAAATGCTTCTCAAAGATAGATGCACACTAACCTTCTGCATCAAATCAATGATATCACAAGGTTAAATAGAAAATTTAAGTGAATACTGGGCCAGAACTGGCATAGATGTACTACTCATGGGCTTGGGGGGGGAAACTGCAAAAGAATAGACTCGAAGCATTTGAAGGAGTGTGTCGCTGCAGAAGTTGAAAATTAGGTGACTGACAAGATAATGTAGGAAATGCTCGGCAGAATCGGCGGGGAGAGGAAAGCACAGAACGCACTGACAAGAAGGACAGGATGGTAGGACACGTTTTAAGATTTCAAGGAATAACTTCCATGGTACTTTAGGGAGCTGTAGAGGGTAAAATGTGTAGGAGAAGACAGAGACTACAATACATGCAACAAATAATTGAAGGCGTCAGGAGCAAGTGATACTCTGAGATGAAGACCTGGACATAGTGGGGCGCAAGGAACCAACCAGAAAAAAGATGACACAAAAATGGCAAACAAAAATTGACTGCATCACCTCAATAAGCTATGTTTTTAGCGTACCAACAAAAGTGAGGAACAAAATGTTTCCAGAATTGATTCGAACGTATAGAAAGGTGGCTACACTGAGTCACAGCGCCAGAGATTGCGCCAAAGAGTATTATTCAGCCGCCTCCACTGGCAGTTCTTGTCGAGAAGTCGTAGTGGGCAGTGATTGTTAAGAAGTGGTGGTGGTTAGTGCTTTGTTGAGAGGATGTGGATAGCTGTACCTTTTGAGGCCATGTCGTGTGCCGTTGTTTTGTTGGACTAGACAGCAGATGTTGTTCGAATGGGATGTTGTAATGATCAGAGTGTATGTTTCGTCAATATATATGAAGGTAAAGAAAGTTTTTTTATTTCAAATGTCCTAACTAACAATGTCTCTTGGTCACAGGTTCAGTCAACAAAGCATCTGGCTTGTGTTCATGTATTAGAGTGTAATTCTGGTTTCTATGTGCAATTATAGTATTTCTGTTTTTTTAATTACTTCAGTGTAAATGGTGCTTAAAATACCTTGTCTTATTGAGGAAGAACCGTGGCAGATGTGTACGTTGAGTCACGCTTCCACACACAGAGCAGTTACACTTGTGCTTTGTTGTTTCGTAGGTTTTATAGTTGCTGGGGACTTAATTAATTAATTGTGTTAACGGAAATTTTGTTTCATTCTTTGTTGTTATTCTATGCAGTCAGATTGCGTACTAATACCAGTCAGGGCCAACCGGTTACGAGGCTGCGTAATCGGACAAACAGCGACAAAAAATTAAAAATATTTGCATATTTATTTAATTAAGCACCCATGCACGTGGCGACCGCTGCTTCGGATCGTCCCTTGGAATTCTTCTGATAGTAAAAATAGCAGACAGTAGTATAGTTGTAGTAATTTGTAGTTTAGTAATTGTAGTCTATATTGCATGTGTACGTTTTGTAATTGAACATTTGCAGTTGTCTTGTCATTATTCTGACGGTATTTTTGCAGAATTTAATTTTTGATGTCTTGTATACGGGTTTGACAATTTTGTGCAATTGTGAAGGTTTTAATTGTTTGTTAGGCGTGTTTGTCGGGAAGCATTTCGTGTGAATGGTATTGTTGGAGATAAAGTCTCATTGTGTTTAATTTTCGTATAGTGACGAGTTTTGTATGTTTTGTAAATGATTACGCGATCGATGAAAAAGGCAAAAATGATGGATAGTTCAAAATTTTTCTCAATCAAAAAATTTACAGAATACGAGATTAACGCTAGAAGATTCTGAAATGGTATCGAACACAGATAGCTTTACTGCTATGACGAAGGAAACTGGTTTTGCGGGAAATGTTAGGGGCGAAAAGAATTTCGAATCAGACATTGTAGAGCAGTTAATGGGTGCTATATTAAATCTGGGATCTGAATTAAAAACACGGTTAGACTCACAGATAGAAACAATTAAAACAGAGATAGGAACAATTAAAATTGATATGGAAACAATGGAAACACGGTTAGACTCACGAATAGGGACATGTTTCAAAAACATGAAAGATGAATTAAAAAAAGAAATTAGAGAAGAAGTACAACCGATTTTAAATGCTCACAATAATAGAGTAATTTCAATAGAAATCAGACAAAAGGAACAGGATAGAGAACAGGAAGAAAGAGATCGCGCGATAGTACAAAATTTTTCAGAGTTAAATTTACAACGTGCACACGATAAGGAAGAAATATTTGAAAGAATCGAGGAATCCGTACCAAATGACAGAATAAATAACTTAACACAACAGTATGAACAGTTAACTACTAAATGTGTCAATACTGAAACCCGAGTCACGACACTTACGGAAGACGTAAATAAACAGAAAGAACAAATAGGCGACTTATCGGAAAGAGTTGAGGAGATTGCAGATAAATTGACAAGTCTTAGTTTAAATGGGGACAGAGATTCAGATGATACAGCTCCATTGCCATTTTCAGAAACCGAAGAGTACCAGAACATAAATAAGCATGTTGAAAATCAGGGAAAATTTAATGATCGCGTTAAAAGGGAATTTGAGGCATTACGAAAGCAAGTCAAACATATTGAAGGCGAAATCGTAGGAAAAGACAGCAGAAGAAATTTAGAATCACAGATAGCAGAGGGGTTTGAAGAAAGTAATTTATTTCATTTACGAGAAGCAACAGGAGAGCGCCAGGCGCGCGAACTTGACAATGGTCGACATTCGGATTGGGACAGACGCGGTAGGTCTTTGTCGCCACGAGGAGAAAACTTTGACTATAAACACTTCTTAACTGTTCGGAAGTTTAAGATCTTTCGCAATTCTAAGAATGACATACATCCATGTTCATGGTTAGATCAATATATGTACGCACTTCCACCAAATTGGCCACTAAGTCACAAATTGGAATTTATGTGTGGATATTTAGAAAACGAACCGGCGACGCGCATGCGCGCACTTATTAGAGATTGTAATAATCTAAATTATTTTTATCATGCATTTCTATCGGCATATTCGTCCGAAAACACGCAAGACAGAGTCAAACATAGTCTTATTATGCAGCGTAATTAACAGTCTGAGTTCCGCACGCCGGCAGAGTACTTTGAAGACATGATTCGAAAGAATCAATTTCTGTCCAACCCTTATAGCCCGACTGAATTAATTCGCATTTGTTTAACTAAGCTGGCACAATCGATAAGACAAATTGCTTTAGCCGGAAGATGTAAAGACGACATTGAGACTTTTAAGACGTTGCTACAAGAACTTGAGTATGACAACGACGACGGGACTTCTTGTAATTTTTTCAGTAACAGTAATTACAATAGATTTTCAGAGAAAAGGGATAGTGATCGGAACGGACGTTATATGGGTAATTTTGAGAATGACAGACGAAACAGACAGGACAATAGATACCAGCCTTACGACAATAACAGACGATCTAACAGAAATTACACAGACAATTATAATAACGGTAATTCCTAACGGAATGATCAATCATACGGAAACAGTAATCGGTATCATCAAGACAGAAATTATTCATACAATAATAGAAATTCTTACTACAGAAATAACCAGGGTAGTAGATATAACAATAATTTCAGAAGTGACCGTCGAAATTACACAAGAAGTAGTCATGCAGATAGCCAGGAAAACAGAAATTTTAATAACAGACACAACCAAGAATTTACATGTAACTGACAGGAGGGACCTAACTGGCATCCTCCGCGTGACAGAAATTCAGAGAGACAAGTGCAAATCGTAGAAATTGATCCGCGAAATGACGGGAATAATCAAAGACGTGACGCGAACAATCGACAATGACTTGTAGCTTCGGCTTCTGGCAGCAATATAGACGGTTCAGAAAGTAATGACACTACGACTTTACACTACGTACGCCTGGAAGACATGAGAGACATTTTGCTAAACGAAAAGGAAAATAATGTAGACGCATTTTTACATCCTGTTATAGAAGTATGTGTGGGTAAGAATAAGTTCACTGCAGTTTTAGATTCTGGGAGCCCATTGAATGTCATTAGTGAATCAGTTTTTCGTATATGTGTAAGAACTATTGCTTGTCCTGTGTTACCTGTTTCTAAAACTACAATTCGAGGCGATATTTCTGGAAAAAGTTTGGAAGTCAAACAAGAGACCAACTTAAATTTCATTTGTCAAGAATACGATTTTTCTGCTAATTTTATTATTGATCCATTACTTAGTACACAAATTATATTAGGTATGGAATTTCTTAACGCACACAAGGCAATTTTGAACTTTAAAGAAGGAAGTGTGAATTTGACTGTTGCCGGAATGCCGAAAAGTTTGAAATTTTTCGAGTGTTTAGCAAGATCTGAATCAGATACAAAATGTTTAAGGTTTCTTACTTCTGATGTTTTCGCTGAGCATTATGACGACAACGTGTTCATTCATGACAACGACAACAGATACAGAGACGCGATGGATGATATAATTAACAGCGAAGAATTAATTAATGAAAAGGTTAAGAAAGCTGAAGTGCCAGATGACGTTGCGAGAGAGGAACTGTATCCAATTTTGACTTCACATGTTACAGTATTTAGTCATCACACAGGAACTATACAAGGCTTACAATATTTATTCAAAGTAAAAGAACACACACCATTTCGGGGGAAAACGTACGCTATTCCTTTGGCTTACAGAGACAAGATTAAGAGTGAACTTCAATACATGTTAGATCAGGGCATTATTGAGCCAGCAGTCAGTCCTTATACTAGCCCATTACACGTCGTTCTTAAAAAGGATGGGTCAATTCGTTTGGTTCTGGATTCCAGACAGATAAATAATATCATTATTCCTGAAACTGGCCGTCCACAAAATTTAGATGAACTTCTTCAACATGTCCATGGAATTAAAGTTTTATCCACGATTGATATGCGCGCAAGTTTTTGGCAAATAGAACTCCACCCTGATTGTAGAAAATACACTGCCTTTTTAGCCTTTGGTAACTGTTATCAGTTTCGGAAATTACCGTTTGGACTTACTGTATCTTCAGCAGCATTCATTCGTAGTTTAAACGAAATTTTACCTGTTTATCTTCGTGACAATATTACTTTATATGTTGACGATATTCTTATTGCTAAACGTTCTTGGAGTGAGCATAACAAAATTTTGTATTCATTATTACGTATTTTTGCAAGAGTTGGCATTACAGTGAACTTGAAAAAATCTGAATTTGGTCGTTCTCAGGTGAAATTTCTTGGTCATATTATTTCTACAGAAGGGATTCTTCCTGATCCAGAAAAACTAGACGCTATTCGTAATTATGCAGTTCCTACTACAAAACGTGATGTTCGTAGTTTCCTTGGTGTCTGTAATTTTCTTAGACGCTTTGTTAGATTGGACAATTTGGCCACACCTCGTTTATGTGAACTGTCAGGAAAGAATTCTAATTGGTGTTGGGATGAGGAAGCACAATCAGAATTTGAACAACTTTGTGATGGTTTAGTTGCTGATCCACTTCTTTCACATCCGGATTTATCTAAAGATTTTTGTTTGGCGACGGACTCATCATACAAAGGCCTAGGTGCTCATTTATTTCAAGAGATAGAAGAAGACGGCGTTGTAGTACAGAAAACTATTGCATTTGGAAGTCGTGTTCTCTCTAAATCAGAAAAGAATTATTCGACTACGGAACTTGAAGCTTTGGCTGTTGTATGGGATTTCACAAAATTTCGCATATTTTTGTATGGCAGACATACTAAGGTTTACACCGATCATCGAGCTCTGGAATTTCTTATGTCAGCAAAATTAACACATGGAAGATTGTCACGATGGGCGCTGTATCTACAGGAATTTGACTTTAGTATTGTTTACATACAGGGTTCTTTAAATATTATTGCTGATGCTTTATCACGTGCACCTATGGGTTTGAAACAAAGTGCTGAAGAGGATTGCAAAGAAAACAATTATTGTTTGATGTATATTCAAGGTGTTGCGTTTGAGAACGTTTGAGAATTTTATTTCGTCTTCGCTCCAGGACATCGCTAAGGAGCAAAACAAGGATCCAATCTGGAAGGACATTAAGGAGAAGTGGAGGAGAAAGTTAACCGTAGCAATCAGACAGTATTATGTAGTTCGCAATGATATTTTTTTTAAACGAAAATCGGTCTACAACTCTGTTTGGTTAGTTTGCATTCCTGATGAGTGGGTCAATAAATTGATTTGGTATACACATTTCAGTTATGCACACTTTGGTCCCAGAAAATGGTTTCACAAATTACGAGAAAATTGCTACTTCAGTAATATGGAAAAACGTATTCGATCTGTTCTTGCTAAATGCAAATTATGTCAAAAGGCTAAGCCGCCAACTATTTCTCACAGAGCACCGTTGTTTCCTATCATTCCAGCGAAATTAAAGGAGATGGCTGCAGTTGATTTGTTCGGTCCAGTGGTTTGTTCTACTAATGGTTTTGCGTACATTTTAGTAGCAGTGGAATTGACATCAAAATATGTGTGTTTTACACCTTTACGTAAAGCAACAGCACGTTCAGTATCTAATGCTTTCATCAAACATTTTCTTAAAGAAGTGGGTCATGTTGATAAAGTTATATCAGATAATGGATCACAGTTTCTTTCTAAAATTTGGCTTCGTACTCTACGTCGTCATAAGATTAAACCAATTTTCATTTCACTTTTTCACCCTCAATCTAATGCTTCAGAGAGATGGATGAAGGAAATCAATAAATTGTGTCGACTTTATTGTCATCAGAATCACAGAACGTGGGATCAGTATCTTCATATTTTTCAAAACATTCTGAATGATCTTCCTAATGATTCAACTTCTTTACCGCCTATATTGATATTAAAAAATAAAGCACCGACAAATCGCATTTCTGAAATCGTTCCTTTCCGCCTTCACGAAAACTGCGGCATTCTGAAGTTGTCAACCTGGCTCTACGAAATATTGCATCTGCGGCTGCTAGAAGAGAGAAATCAGCTAAAAGTCCTGGTCGTTTAAAAACCTTGTCAGTTGGTCAAAAGGTGTTAATTAAGTCTCACCGTTTGTCTCACAAAGGAAAGGGCTTGTATCGCAAATTTTTTCTGCTTTATAACGGTCCATATAGGGTTCACAAAATCATTCATGATAACACTGTTGAAGTAGAAACTCTTAAATCTCGGCGCTCTAAGGGAATACATCACATATCGAATGTTAAAATTTTTGTGGAATGACATACTTTTGAGAAACTAACAGCTACACGTAAACACACGGAGAATACAAGGATACCGCGCTGTGTTTTGGCGGCAGCACATACTCAAAGCAACAGTCAAGTCTGCGTGCCGCACAAGGCAGTCGTTGACCGTAAACAATTACTTCCTACGTGACGCGTACCTACAGCTGATCGAGCGCACGGTGCGAATGCACTGACAGCCATAAACAAATACACAGTCTAATTTCTCCGATTAAATTCAGTATAAAGCTATAGTGACTTGATAAATTATGTTATTAACGTCCACTATTTTTCAGGATACGGTTGTATAAAATATTTGAGAACTTCAGGTAAATTCTGTGTGTGTCTGAAGTTAAGAGGACTTGCTATCGAGAAATTTTCAGGAAGAATGTAATTTCGAAGAAGAAACTAATAAACTAAAAAGGTAACTATTAATTGAGTTTATTTTTCAGGTAACATATTTCCACTTAGATACGTACTTTAGACGTAACTTGCTGCTCGCGATTACGTGATTCATACTTCGTGTTAACTGATATTGACAATGATTGATTAATGAACAGGGTTGTTAATTATGTATATTATGCATCGCTTGGCTGCACTGCTTTTTCACTGATGTCACATTTTTTCTTATTATGTGCCTGCTGTGCTTATTTATTTAAATTATAATTGTCACCTGATTAGTTGTGCTGATATGGTTATGTATGTAAGTTATACTTTGTGATTTATCTGCTTGCGCCTTCATGTTTACTTATTAAGAGTACATATGAACATTTATTTGCTTATGCTGATATGATGCTAATGACCTGTTTATTATGTAAGATATATATTAGCTGCTTTGCGTATGGATTGCACATTTATACATTTATGTTTTGTTGTCATAACTACTCTTTAATTTGGTACATAGAAATGCTGATATGCGGTGTACGAACATGGAGCTTAGGTCACACTATGGTATTAATTATAGATTGTTCGCTTGGCAGAGACTCGTTGTAGGGATTGTGCTTGACATTCTGTTCTCTACTCGCTATTGCATGTTTTGCTTACGCTTGGTGCCTTATATTCTAGGATAAGAAAATGAACTGCTATAATTCTACGAACGACATTGGTACAATAAACTTCATTGAAGTCATATGAGCTGGAGGTTTTATGGAAGCTGTATAAATTTATGCTAATAGGAAGGAAGCTAACGACATGACATACCAACACTAGGTTTAGACCATTGACAGTTATTACACTGCATTCTTCGTGAGCAATTGAAATAGTAAGTGACACTTGACACAAGAAATACTCCACATGTTTGCTTCTGTTTTGCCATGATTCTTGAAGTGGTGTACACACTGTGAAATATTACGATTTATTCACTCAAAGTCTTATGTGATCTTTCATACTACGTACTCGCACCTACTTACTGAAAGCTATTCAAACTGAAGGCTGTTAGAGGTCATGTATGCATTTCTTTTATTTTATGATGGACAAGGTAACCAAAATATATTTTATAATTCATAATGAGTAGAAGATTTGGCTCAGGTGGACTATACAGAGGTTGTGTGTGGACATTGTGTCTTCGGATTGCATGGGATGATAAATTGAAATTTGCACTAGGATTTTGTCTGTACTTGTTCGAGGAGACTGACTAGAGGAAAGAGTTGTTATGGAAGTGAAATGATATTGGTAATAAGGTTTATATGTATCGACGTATTGAAGGGGTATTATTGAGGTATTGCGATTGTGTGAAGTTGATGATTAGTGGAGTTTTGGTGGACAAGAGGTAAGGTAAATGATATTGATGATAAGGTTTATATGTATCGACATAAGAGGTATTATTGAAGTATTAAGATTATGTGATGCTGATGATTATTGGAGTTTTGGTGGATAAGAGGTAAAGTAAGTGAGGAGCATATTTTTTGTTGTTGGTCTATATGGAACAAGGAGGATGAAGATGGCAGACTAGAACACTCAGGTGGAAAGAAGATTGTCTACACACACACTTCGTTAAATCAATAATCAGTATATACTTTTTTTGGAGAGAGGAAGTAATTGCATATCTTGGCACACTGACAGTTGTTCAGCAACCGTACATTTTGATTTGGCTTGGCAAACATTGGCCTTGACATGATGACTATGATGTTGACTAACTATTATTGACTGTTATACATTGCTGCCACTACTACTTTATACACAAGTTGAACATAAAATTTTGGACAGAATTGCATTTACACAGTTAACACTATTCAATTACACAGTAGCACTTAATGTGAATGAAAGATGAGTGAGTGTGTTTTGTGTGTTTTCCTTTCCTAATCCCAAATAATTGGTACCAACCTATCTCCTAAATATTATTTTACTTGTTTGTTGTGGCTTGCACTGACACCCATAAATATTATAGGTTTACTGATATTTGTGTATTTGTAATATTTAATATGACAATTATCTGATATCATTTGTGTGTTTTTTATAATTTGTATGCTTAGTGTAAGAGCATTGACAATGATTTTGTAAAAGCAATTGTGTGTGCATTCAAACTGTTGTTCATGCTTGCACCTATTCAACATTGTTGGGTGCCACTTGGAAATGTTTAATTTCTGCTCCTAAACTCTGATGAACTGTCTAATTAGTGATAGTGAATATTATGAACTGTTACGTGCACTTGTTGAACATGATGGGTGCCACTAGGAGATGTTTAATTTGTGCTAATGAACTGTCTAATTAGTGATAGTGAATATTATGGACTGTTATCTGCACCTGTTCAACATTACTTGGTGCCACTGATGGAACTGCTTCTACTGAAATAATGTCACTTGTTGGTATCTGCACCTGTTCAACATTACTGGGTGCCACTGGTGGAACTGCTTCTACTGAAATAATGTTACTTGTTGCTGTCTGCACCTGTTCAACATTGCTGGGTGCCACTGATGGAACTGCTTCTACTGATAATGTCACTTGTTGCTGTGTGCACCTGTCAACATTTCTGGGTGCCACTGATGGAACTGCTTCTACTGAAATAATGTCACTTGTTGGTATCTGCACCTGTTCAACATTACTGGGTGCCACTGGTGGAACTGCTTCTACTGAAATAATGTTACTTGTTGCTGTCTGCACCTGTTCAACATTGCTGGGTGCCACTGATGGAACTGCTTCTACTGATAATGTCACTTGTTGCTGTGTGCACCTGTCAACATTTCTGGGTGCCACTGATGGAACTGCTTCTACTGAAATAATGTCACTTGTTGGTATCTGCACCTGTTCAACATTACTGGGTGCCACTGGTGGAACTGCTTCTACTGAAATAATGTTACTTGTTGATGTCTGCAACTGTTCAACATTACTGGGTGCCACTGATGGACTGCTTCTACTGAAATAATGTCACTTGTTGCTGTCTGCACCTGTTCAACATTGCTGGGTGCCACTGATGGAACTGCTTCTACTGATAATGTCACTTGTTGCTGTGTGCATCTGTCAACATTTCTGGGTGCCACTGATGGAACTGCTTCTACTGAAATAATGTCACTTGTTGGTGTCTGCACCTGCTCAACATTGCTGGGTGCCGCAGGTGGAACTGCTTCTACTGAAATAATGTGACTTGTTGCTGTCTGCGCCTGCTCGCCATTTTTGGGTGCCACTGTTGAAGCTGTTTAACTACTGCTGATGAAATGTTATGAGACTGCTATTTGCACCTGTTGATCATTGCTGGGTGCTACTGTTGGAACTGTCAACTACTCTGAGGAGTCCTGCTTGTTTATTGAACTATTGACAAGACTTTATGTGAATATTTGTATAAACTGATTTTTTGTGTGTTTACTGTTTATGAAATGTTATGAGATTCTTACCTGCACCTGTTCGTCATTTCTGGTGCCATTGATTGAAAAATACTTATGTAAACTATGCAAGCATTTGTATTCTTTACTGTATTTTATATATTAGGTTATTGAAAGGTCAGTGCAAAGCCAAAATTTATTTAGTTATGTGATATTTACTTATTAATATTACTTTTTAATTTTTGTCTGTATTTTTTGGACGAATTTGGTGGTATTTTCACCACCAATGCTGGCAAAAATACCATCAAATTCTAGCCCGTGGAGGAGGGGATTATAAAAGGTGGCTACACTGAGTCACAGCGCCACAGATTGCGCCAAAGAGTATTATTCAGCCGCCTCCACTGGCAGTTCTTGTCGAGAAGTCGTAGTGGGCAGTGATTGTTAAGAAGTGGTGGTGGTTAGTGCTTTGTTGAGAGGATGTGGATAGCTGTACCTTTTGAGGCCATGTCGTGTGCCGTTGTTTTGATGGACTAGACAGCAGATGTTGTTCGAATGGGATGTTGTAATGATCAGAGTGTATGTTTCGTCAATATATATGAAGGTAAAGAAAATTTTTTTATTTCAAATGTCCTAACTAACAATGTCTCTTGGTCACAGGTTCAGTCAACAAAGCATCTGGCTTGTGTTCATGTATTAGAGTGTAATTCTGGTTTCTATGTGCAATTATAGTATTTCTGTTTTTTTTTAATTACTTCAGTGTAAATGGTGCTTAAAATACCTTGTCTTATTGAGGAAGAACCGTGCCGGATGTGTACGTTGAATCACACTTCCACACACAGAACAGTTACACTTGTGCTTTGCTGTTTCGTAGGTTTTATAGTTGCTGGGGACTTAATTAATTAATTGTGTTAACGGAAGTTTTGTTTCATTCTTTGTTGTTATTCTATACAGTCAGATTGCGTACTAATACCAGTCAGGGCCAACCGGTTACGAGGCTGCGTAACCGGACAGACAGTAAAAATTATTTGCATTTTTATTTAATTAAGCCCCCATGCAGTATGTAGAGGTGTATAAATTTGGAAAGCAAGTGTTCTGAGAAACAATAAAGCGATTTTTTAAAAATTTTTATTTTGTTTTACTTTATATTTATTTATTAAAAGGTTGAACTGATATACTAACTGGTAACACTACCCTTTGTCACAGGCCTGAATTAATCGCAAAATAGTTTTATTGAAGCTCCAGGAAGGTGAACTCGAAATATTAGCTAATTCAGCAAGTGTGATTGCTCGAAGCTGGACGTTATGAACAATCTGGAGAAGAGAGAGGTGAACTGCGCTATATTCAAATACGTAGCCTATATTTCCACTACGTTCAAGAGCGAAATAAGGCGAGCTCTGCAATAGAAATAAGCCGCACTGTGCTGCATCTGTGTTACGTTGTAGTTCTTTGGTGTTCTAAACAAGGTAGACAAGGGAACGGCTGTGGTGGCCGTGTTTATGCAAATGCGCCCCCAGGCAGCGCTGGTATAGTATCGCGCGGCCGCCGGTGCACTAAATGGGTTTCGGTTTTTGCCGCGAGATCACGCTATTCAAGCACCACGCGAATACAGCGTGCAGCTGTCAGCCGCAGCACCGAGTATGCGGTCTGAGCGGGCGGTCAATAATGTGTGGGACCGCCAGCCACGCGTTGCGTTGCGTTGCGTCGCTGTGACGAGGAGAGGGAAATGCACGCTGCCAGCTACCCATCGGTGTCAGCAAGCACGGACAGTGGCTATTGTGTCGCATCAAACAACAAGAAAACAGCTTTAGCCAACTGGCCACCTACATATACATGAGTACTCTGCAGTTCTCATTTAAGTATTCGGGAGAAAGTTCAAAGAACCACTGTCAGACTATTTCGCTACCGTTCCACTCTATAATAGCACGGGGGAAAATGAACACTTAACTGTTTCCGTGTTAATTTAGAGTTTTCTTATTTCATTTCTCCCTACGTAGGTGGAACTCAGCAAAATATTTTCGCATTCGGAGGAGAACGTTGTTGATTCATGTTTCGAATACAGATCTACGCTGAGGGAAAAGGCTTTATTTTACTCATTGCCAACTACGAGGTTCATTCAAGTTCTAAGGCCTCCGATTTTTTTTCTGATTAACTACTCACCCGAAATCGATGAAACTGGCGTTACTTCTCGACGTAATCGCCCTGCAAACGTACACATTTATCACAACGCTGACGCCATGATTCCATGGCAGCGGCGAAGGCTTCTTTAGGAGTCTGTTTTGACCACTGGAAAATCACTGAGGCAATAGCAGCACGGCTGGTGAATGTACGGCCACGGAGAGTGTCTTTCATTGCTGGAAAAAGCCAAAAGTCACTAGGAGCCGGGTCAGGTGAGTAGGGAGCATGAGGAATCACTTCAAAGTTGTTATCACGAAGAAACTGCTCCGTAACGTTAGCTCGATGTGCGGGTGCGTTCTCTTGGTGAAACAGCACACGCGCAGCCCTTCCCGGACGTTTTTGTTGCAGTGCAGGAAGGAATTTGTTCTCCAAAACATTTTCGTAGGATGCACCTGTTACTGTAGTGCCCTTTGGAACGCAATGGGTACGGATCACGCCCTCGCTGACGCAGAACATGGACACCATCATTTTTTCAGCACTGGCGGTTACCCGAAATTTTTTTGGTGGCGGTGAGTCTGTGTGCTTCCATTCAGCTGACTGGCGCTTTGTTTCTGGATTAAAAAATGGCATCCACGTCTCATCCATTGTCACAACCGACGAAAAGAAAGTCCCATTCATGCTGTCGTTGCGCGTCAACATTGCTTGGCAACATGCCACACGGCCAGCCATGTGGTCGTCCGTCAGCATTCGTGGCACCCATCTGGATGACACTTTTCGCATTTTCAGGTCGTCATGCAGGATTGTGTGCACAGAACCCACAGAAATGCCAACTCTGGAGGCGATCTGTTCAACAATCATTCGGCGATCCCCCAAAACAATTCTCTCCACTTTCTCGATCATGTCGTCAGACCGGCTTGTGCGCGCCCGAGGTTGTTTTGGTTTGTTGTCACACGATGTTCTGCCTTCATTAAACTGTCGCACCCACGAACGCACTTTCGACACATCCATAACTCCATCACCACATGTATCCTTCAACTGTCGATGAATTTCAATTGGTTTCACACCACGCAAATTCAGAAAACGAATGATTACACGCTGTTCAAGTAAGGAAAACGTCGGCATTTTAAGTATTTAAAACAGTTCTCATTCTCGCCGCTGGCGGTAAAATTCCATCTGCCGTACGGTGCTGTCATCTCTGGGACGTATTGACAATGAATTCGGCCTCATTTTAAAACAATGCGCATGTTTCTGTCTCTTTCCAGTCCGGAGAAAAAAAATTCGGAGGCCTTAGAACTTGAATGTACCTCGTAAATAGCTTATCACATATCTCAATTATTTCGCGACAATATCTAGCGAGCGCTCTTCTTTGAATTTTTAGATGTCCTCCGCCTATCCTGTCTCTTAAGGATCCCATACTGCGCATCAATACTCCACAAGAGAATGGACAAGCGCAGAGTAAGTAGTCATTATAATAAATTTGTTTCATCTTCTGTTTTGCCAATAAAACGTTATCTTTGGTTTGCCTTCCCCACTATATTTTCTACGCTCAAATTTTAGTTGTTAGTAATTGTAATCCCTGGGTATGAGTTGTGAAACGTCGTCCCTGTGTGTCTAGTTATGCAAGTTGTGCTCGTGCAATGCTTGTTGCTTTTAGATAACTCTTAACCCTTTGAGTACCAATGGTTTCTTCCCCATTCTTTTCTTTTAAGTACCAATAACTTTCGCTTGAACCGACTGATGCTACTGCAAGACACAAACATCCAGTGATACACCGAGGTACTTCTACTTATGCAGCGCGCTGTATCAATCACTAAGAGAGTTCAAAGCAACAGCCGGCGCGGCGATTGAGCTGCGTGACAGTAGGAGCTGCGACGTGTGTTCTGTTTAGAGTGATCATATTGATGATGATGACGTTCGGTTTTGCGGGGCGCTCAACTACGCGGTCATCAGCGCCCATACAAAGTCCCATTTTTACACAGTTCAGTCGAGCCACTGTCACGAATTATGATTATGATGATGATGATGATAAAATGATGAGGACAACATAAACACCAAGTCCCCGGGCAGAGAAAACACCCAACCCTGTCGGAAATCGAACCCGGGACCCCGTGATCCAGACGCAGCAACGCCAGCCACTAGACCACAAGCTGCAGATGATCATATTGAGGAAATCGCTGACAATAAAAGTAAGTATATCTAAAGTTGTTGTAACGTAAATTTGAGTTTGTACTACTGCTTTTATGGGTGGTTTCCAAATGAAGCCACATTAGCAGTGTGTACGTTTGATGTAAATTTATTAAATTTTAGCCCCATTTTTACTTATATTTAGGACTATAATTTGTTACAGGAATTATGAATTCATGGAAGATACTAAATGTGTGTTTGTGTCTAGGAAAAATGCGAAATTGTTTTCAAATATATTTCATGAAATGATAGGTGGCTGGAAACTCTGTGTCCTAGTGGTTTCAAAGTGAAACCATCAGTTCAAAACTTTCTTTTTGTAGTTGTTGCTTACTATGGTACAATGGTTAATTCTGCCAAAGATCTTGAAATTATATTCCAAAGTGAAACGACTTCCTCAACATGATTGATCGTTTGCTTTTTGCCATTTTTTCTTCTCTTCGTTGCTTATCATGATGATAAACGTCGATTCTCTGAAAAATTAAAAAAAATTATATTGTTGGGACTCAAAGGGTAAAGAGTATTGGTGCAGGACGAGTGTGTACAATGCTTGTTGCTTTGACACCGTAATAAGTAAGTTATCCTCGTAGTAGGCCACTGTGCACAAGAGCAACGCCGAAGCAGTGAAGTGAAACAATTGAGATTACAACCGGTTATAACCGTTTTTAAAGGGCTGCCTAACAAAGACAACTTGTAGGTGAAGTTAAAAGATTGTGAAATGTAAGCCAATTCTGAGTTCATCAAGTATTTACTTGCTCTAAAGGAGTCGCAAAGATATTAACAGAGGCAAGGTTCTTTATAGTTAAAATTAGATTACAAAATGACGCTGACACATTGGGAGATACTAAAAATGGTGGAAGACTGTATGGAGTTAGCGCAACAAGATCTGCTTATCTGAGCATCTCGTGTAATCAGAGTTAATGTTACAACAAGAAGCCACAAAACTGCGGGTGCTAAAAAGACACGAAACAAGGTTGTGGGTATAATGGAAGTCTTTATTCAAAAGCAATCACTTGAGTTGGGGCCTTAGCACAACTATCCCACCGTTTCACGAGCCGAAGGATTACCTGTTACCAGAATTTCTGTGGTTGTAACCGGAACCAGTCATCCACTGTGTCCTTCATATCGTCGTCCCAGCTGAAGTGATTCCATTTGAGATTTTTGTTAGCTGACGAGACACAGGGAAGTCGCAGGGTGGCATGACGGGGCTGCTGCTTCCACTTCAACTTGGCCATTACGCTTCGTGTGACCTTGGAGACTTGCGGACACACGGAGCAGAATCAGATGGTTCAAATCGCTCTAAGCACTATGGGACTTAACTTCTGAGGTCATCAGTCCCCTAGAACGTAGAACTTCTTAAACCTAACTAACCTAAGGACATCACACACATCCATGCCCGAGGCAGGATTCAAACCTGCGACCGTAGCGGTCGCGCCGTTCCAGACTGTAGCTCCTAGAAACGCTCGGCCACTCCGGCCGGCGGAGCAGAATCATTCACTTCCGAGAAGCCTAGTGTAGTGGACTGACCCGACAGCCAATCCACTATGACTTGTAGCCGAATAGCACGCGTTAAGCTCACGCAGACTGGCGTGAGGTCTGGAACAATTAAGGGACTTGATAGTAGCAAATAAAGTACGTAGTTGAAGTAATACTTAACTTTATTCCATAATTGGTGAACATCGGTCTGACGGTACAGGCTTTATAATCTCAATATAAACTGGTAATGGCGCCTTGCTAGGTCGTAGCAATTGACGTATCTGAAGGCTATGCTAACTATCGTCTCGGCAAATGAGAGCGTATTTTGTCAGTGTAGCATCGCTAGCAAAGTCGGCTGTACAACTGGGGCGAGTGCTAGGAAGTGTCTCTAGACCTGCCGTGTGGCGGCGCTCGGTCTGCAATCACTGACAGTGGCGACACGCGAGTCCGACGTATACTACTGGACCGCGGCCGATTTAAAGGCTACCACCTAGCAGGTGTGGTGTCTGGCGGTGACACCACACCTAGGCCGTTTGCTCTTGGAGGACTTGGGTAGGATTCGGAGTGTCTCACAGTAGACGTCACAGTTAATGGTTATCCCGTGGTTGGGGAATACGATGATTATTGGATCTCGGACGTCGAGAAAGACGGTCAGCATCATCTTGCCAGCTGAGGGTACAGCTTTGAATTTTTTAGAATGCACACAATGACGCCGGACACTACATTCGCGTCCCTGCATGTCGCACTACGTTATCCCAAAGCGGATGCAAATTTCCGCCGGTTTGGTTGTTAGGACGTTTCATACCCTTTCATTTGAACACTTCTTATAAAACCAAAAGAAGCAACAGAAGTTTCGCGGCAGGTAGTAGTAAGGAAATACACATAATATAGATCGCGCTATCGCCATTTCGCTTCTTACATTCCCTTAAACAGATAGTGTGCGCCGACCAGCAACAAGCGGCGCTCGAAGATGACGCCCTCCCCACGACGGCCCGGAACAAAGTGCTCAGACTACAAGTTCACTGTTCTCACCTCTCTGCTATCTAAATATTCTACGTCGAGGGCTTGCTGTTGCCATTGCGATGAGCCAGAATTGTTGCTAAGTTCTTCAAGAAGAAGGGGAAAGCGGGTATTACGAATAGCCACTGCTAAAGGGTGAAAACTAAACTAAAGAATTCTATTTTTCGTGTTAAGTTGACCATTGTCTGTGGCTACAAGGAAATAAAATTATATTATGTAAACACGGGAGGCAGATCAACTACTTTCTATTTTTATTGTATGCCATGAATGGACTGTCGTTAAGTTTTTAATTTATTAGTGTTACCGTGATTTCCTTCCTCTTTTATTATTTCATAGAAATGGCAGACAGATATTTAATTTCTTAAAGCGAATAAAGCATTGTAGTTCATTGCTACGCCTAGGACATGTACGCATGTCCAAAGGAACTTTTCATCGTAAGTCAGAATAAGAAGAATTGTTTTGTTCATGAATCACGGCATTTACCTGTGTTTCACACCAACTTAGCTCAGCTTGATGTGCAACGTGATGTCGGACAGTGTTCCATAGTATTTTTATTCACAATAATTCAATCATAGCGATAGGGATGAACCATTGAGCCTTTGACTTATTGTGACGAGAAAAATTCTTTTTATCCCAATTCTTGTATGTGTGAATCCAGTATGTTTGTGTGAACTTTTCCCATGCACGCCTAAGATTTCCTTTTCATTTATCACAGCAATGCACCTCAGTACTCAATATAATAATAATATAAATGAGTTAATTAATTAAATAACAGGCAACGGATTTTTAATATTAAGTTTTATTTTAATGAACTATTTTAAACTGTAAGAGTCCTTTTGTAAGACTGTTTTGAATACATCCCACCCGGCGTTTCTGAAGCACAAAAGGCAGGCCTTGTATTTGTAGACTTTTGTCTGATTACCTTATTTTTTGTTCACGCTTAAGCTTCTGCTTGCTGTGAATTATATGGTTTATCGTTTGTGCTTAAATTGTTACCATATACTCATTCCATACATTCACCCGGACCTTTTTATTAATATTAACACGTTACTTATGCTTATCAATTCACTGATTAATTCAATCCTCATATTAAATTTTGGCATTTTCAATTAAATTGAGTGGCGACCCAGAAAAATTTTGTGGCAAACGAAACTTACAGTAAGCTGGAGAGTTCCACATTGGCTAACTTCCCCAGTTTCCGTTTACAAATCACTTTCCAGATAACCACTCGCCCATTGATAGCCATTCACCTTTAATAGGGCATTCTCACAGCTATGGGGCTCAATATGAAGCAAACTGGCAACCAAGCCACGGAGGCACACTCGTGCTTCCTACAGCCAACTGAGCGAGTTTGAAAGGGGTCGATTATGGCCTTCCAAGTGGCGGGACGGCCCTTTCGGAGAATTGTCACCCAAGTTGGACGTGCTGCATCAGTTATGCAGTGATGGCGGTATCGATGGTCACGAGAACATTCTGACACCCATAGGCGAGGTTCTGGACGTCCTCGCAGCACAGACCCCCGCTAGGATCGTCGTATTGTAAGGGCAGAATTGACTGATCGTACAGCTACTACCACGTAGATAGGAGGGCTTGTGGGTCCAGACGTGTCAACACGAACTGTTGCGAAACGGTTATCAGGACTGGGACTACGGACACGTACCCTCAAGCTCGTCTTCCATTCATGCTGCAGCGTCGACGTGCACGGTTCGACTGGTTGCCGTCAGAGAATCACTTGGAAGATAGAATGGCGCGCCGTGGTCTTCAGCGATGAAAGAAGGTTCGTCGTTTGTGAGTACGGCCACACGGGGTAGCTGCGCGATCTGATGGATTTTGCCAAGGTTCGCGCGGCTCCCCCCGTAGGAGGTTCGAGTCCCCCCTCGGGCATGATTGTATGTATTGTCCTCAACGTAAGTTACTTTATATGAAGGTAGTATCTGTTCCCGAAAGAACAGATAAAATTGATGACCATGCAGCTTCCCTAGAATGAAATGATAATTATCTCGACACCCTAGCTGCAAGAAAGCGTTGATGTACATCATTGAGGACATGTTGAAAATGTGTGCCCCGACCGGGACTCGAACCCCAGATGCTCCATCCATCTGAGCCACCGAGGGCACAGAGGATAGTGCGCCTGCAGGGACTTATCCCTTGCACGCTCCCCGTGAGACCCACATTCCCAAAATGTCCACACCACTACATTCGTAGTGCGCCCAATAGATGTTTGCCCATCAGATACTACTTACATATATAGTTAAAATATGGCTACCCGAGTATTGACCTTCATTTGCGAACGCACATGCTATGCCCCAACTCGTATGGGACTTGGTAGATTAATCTGCCACGAGTAATGAGTGTGGTGGGCAAACATCTATTAGGCGCACTACGAATGTAGTGGTGTGGACATGTTGGGAATGTGAGTCTCACGGGGAGCGTGCAAGGGGTAAGTCCCTGCAGGCGCACTATTCTCTGTGCCCTCGGTGGCTCAGATGGATAGAGCGTCTGCCATGCAGGAGTCCCTGGTTCGAGTCCTGGTCGGGGCAGACATTTTCAACATGTCCCCAATGATGTATATCAAAGCCTGTCTGCAGCTAGGGTGTCGACTTAATTATCATTTCATTAAGTTAGTTTAAGTTAAATTAAGTAGTATGGGAGCCTAGGGACCGATGACCTCAGCGGTTTGTTCCCACTGGAATTTACCACAAATTTCGAAAATTTGTGCGTACGAAACAGATCTGGTGAGCGCTGCCTCGTAAATTGCATTTGCACAAGACACACCGACCCCACCACAGGCCTTATGGCAAGTTACGACTCTTGTTCACCTGTGGCGTTTCTGGAGGGAACGCTAACCAGCGCTCGGTAGGTGCAGAATGTAGTTACTCCCGTTCTTTTGCCGGTCTTGCAACAGGAAGAAAATGTGTTGCTGCAACAGGATAATACTCGCCCACAAAGAGCCCATGGAACTCAAGGTGCTATGCAAGACGTGCAGCAACTTCCCTGGCGAGCACGATCTTCGAACTTGTCTTCAATCGAGCACGTGGAACGAGAAGTGACTCTGCAGCTCATCAACCGACAACTCTTACAAAACTACGTGAATTACGTGAACAGGTCGAGCAGGCGTGGAATAACGCACCTCAGGACAGTACTCGCCATCTGTCCGATCGACTGGATGCCAGTGTCAGCGCCTGCATTGGCGCCCGTAGAGGTTACATCACGTACCAGTATGGATGTGTCAGCATGCATCGATCGCTGGTACGTCGGAACCACTTACGCTGTTTCTCTGTAAACGCAATAATTTCATGTACTTCATATGCCATGCTGTAACAATAAATCTTGAGAGAACTTGAAACCTCTAATAGAGTAATAGGATGACATTCAGACGTATACAGGGTGGTCGGAAATTCCCGATACAATCGTCTAGGACAAGTAGAGGGTAGTGAGCCCAGAACATTTTGAATAGGAACCCATATCCGGAATCGTATCGTTTCCGTTCTACGACAGTTTCAGTTCAGATGTGTACCTGGTCAACGTTTGCTTATGGCAAGAGAAACGTCTCGTAGTTCCCTGTCCTGGTATGCAACAGGGTAGACACGATGACGTGTGCTACGTCAAACGATCCCCAGATGTCACTTATTGTCCGCTTTGCTGTGAGACCGAGTCAATACCTGTGCATCACCGATAGAGGAAACATGGTGCAGTACACGTTTGCGGAATACACAGACATGCTCCTTGTGTATGGCGAAGTTGGAGGTAACGGAAGAGCTGCTAGTCGGCTGTATCACGAACGTTTCCCACACCGTCACACTCTATCGCACAAGCTGTTCACCCAGGTTACACAACTGCTACGAGAAACGGGTACCTTCACCGTGAGCAGGCAGGACTGTGGTGCCCCACGGCGACGCCGCAGTCCCGAGTTTGAAGAAGCTGCACTGCGTCGCATTGAAGATAGCCCGTCAACGAGTTCGCGAACAATTGCGCGTGTAATGGCTGTTAGGCACAGTGCCGTCTTGGACGTTCTGCATGAGCAACGATTACATCCGTATCACTTACAAAGGGTGCACGCTCGGACTTTCCACAACGCGTCGCCTTCTGCACATGGTTCCTGCACGTTGCATCGGCGCGCCCGTTTCCACGTCGAGTTCTCTTCACAGATGAATGTAGGTTCACAAGGGATTGTGTTCTGAATGCTCGATATAGCCACGTATGAGCGGACGAAAACTCTCATGACACACATGTTCAGGAATTTCAAGACAGGTTTGGAATTAACATGTGGGCAGGTATTATGGACGGTCATGTGATCGGACCATACCTTCTTCCATCCAAGCTCACGGGTCCCGTAATACTTAGTCTTCCTACGACACGTAATGGACTCGTTTTTGGAAGCTGTGCCATTGAAGGTCCGCCAGGAAATGTGTTTTCAACGGGATGGAGCACCACCTCACTTTTCAATGGCTGTCCAGAGACATCTCAACAGACGGTATGGTGAAAGATGGATAGGCCGTGGTAGTCCGCGTGGCCGCCACGATCGCCGGATTTAACCAAAAATGGCTCTGAGCACTATGGGACTCAACATCTTAGGTCATAAGTCCCCTAGAACTTAGAACTACTTAAACCTAACTAACCTAAGGACATCACACACACCCATGCCCCAGGTAGGATTCGAACCTGCGACCGTAGCAGTCCCGCGGTTCCGGACTGCAGCGCCAGAACCGCTAGACCACCGCGGCCGGCCCGGATTTAACCTCTATGGACTACTTCTTGTGGGGTCGTATGAAGAGCCTAATTTATGAGACACCTGTAGAGACAGAGTAAGATCTGCTGTCACGAGTTCTGGCCGCTGCACAAGACATTGGAGATACACCAGGTGGGATGGAGAGAGTGTACCAGAACATGCTTCTGAGGTACAATGTGTGTAACGACTTTGGTGGTCGCCACATCGAGCCGCTGTTGTAATGCATCGGTACGCTACGGCTGGTGCCGAAGATGCTGGGCTCTTGTTGTTGTCGACTAATGTAAACCATAAGATGTAAGTTGTAATGCAAATGCGTAAGTAATAACGGATGAGTTAGTATTCTTTTCAAATGGATTGCAACAATTGTACTGGGTCACGCCTAAGTACATTCCTCACGTGGGTGTGGATTAGATAATCATCTGCATTGAAACCGTCGTAGAACGGAAACGATACGTTTCCGGACAGATATCCCTATTCAAAATGTTATGTACTCACTACCCTCTACACGTCCTAGAAGTTTGTAACGGGAATTTCCGACCACACTGTTTAAACAATATAATTTTGAAACAGTACCGTATTTCTTTCCCGTTAAAACCGAATGTGACAAACAGAATACTGTGCTGTGAAAAGTGCGGTCACAAGCCAGAGCTACACCTTTTGTAATATACAGATTATCTGTGATAACCGACTGCGAGGAAGCAAATAAAACAGCATATTGTTGTGCATGCAATTTTTGTTTAAATTGGTATGCACGCAGATACAATATATATTTTGTGCAATGGTTTAAATACCTTTCCATCGTGGACAAAACCGACTGCGATAAGGAAAACGAACACGCACACTAGCTGTACATTGTTGTTTAAAAACAATGTATAGACTTGTATCGTGTAAAAAAATTGAAGTAAATCTCTCAAGATGTTTTCAAGACCTTTTTCAGTCATATTCTTTGTGCTTTAGGTCATTACGTGTTCAGTACATTCAAAAGGGCCAATTCACGAAGAGGAGCAGAAATTTGCTTCCTGACACAGTTCCCATGGCTATCCCCAGATTACGAACTATATCCAATACCTTTTCAGTTTTAGAACAGCTCTCTGAGATCTCTACGGTCTGATTATGACTCTGGTATTGAAAATATAATACGCAAATTAGGTACAAAAATAGACCACCTTGAAATACTACAAAGTAATGGCGGTTCCTGTGTTATCCCATGGAAGCGAGCGCTGGGTTACCACAAAAAAAAAAAAAAAAAAAAAAAAATGAAATTCAGAGAGTAGAGGTGAGGTTCCCAAGGAGAACGAAGGACAGTACATGAAGATACGCTATTAGAAACGACAATATTAGAACAGAATTATATATTTTCAACTTGAATGGAAAAAAAATCAAATTTATCATGAAAATTGGGGTCAACAACACATCAGAATGCCAGCTCACAGAAATCCCTAGAAGATTCTGAACTACTAACCGAGTGGAATAAGAAAATCTGGAGCACCTCGGAAAAGATGAGATTGATTTTGTTTGTGATCTCGGAACAGGCGGTAGCCTAATCCTTGAAAGTAAGATGATTTTAACAGTTGTAATGGAATCCCTCCAAATATTGTTCGCTACAATTTCGCACCAAACAGTTAATATCCTGCTATCTTTATTTTACGTTTCGTTTTTCTGTTTTATGTGTGCACATTCCTGACCTCGTTCCAAAGCAAATCGCGTAGCTCTCTTATCTTGTGAGACTGTTGGACCAGTGCACCAACCTCGGTCAGAAGGTGACGTACCCAACGTACCGCGATCAGGGTTAAAGTAAAGCGCGTTTAAAACGTTTCTGCGCTGCACCAACGTTAATCGCCTGTCAGCAAACAATCGTCAGCCAGCTGTGAATTTCAAGGCGGTTAATTCCGTGTATTGCAATGGAAGGCGCCCTGGAGATGGAAGGACGTTAACTGAGACACGGATATGCAAGTGGCCACGTATGTACATAAGTTTTCTAGACATTCGCTAGTGAGTGACGTCATTGTCGGATGCCCTCACTTTCGTCAACAAGCAGAAGTGTGTTTACACCTCGCTACTAGTCTGTTCGTTCATTTCTGAAGAAATGGAAATCGAAAGGAGTAGTCCAAATTTTTCCAAGTACGAGATGGATATACTTCTCGAATTGGCCGGTGCGAATGCATCAGTTCTTGAAAACAAAAAAAACTTACGGCTCCAGTATAAAAAGAAATGTACAGTCTCATTTCGACCATTATTTTTTCGTCTTTTTTCCGTTCAGTTCGGATACCTACGTCATTTAAATTTAAAATTCATTAAACGCATGCCAATTAACACATCAAATTGCTTTATCTTACGAAAAATGCACGTCTTTTTATTTGTAACTACATACTGCATATAGAAATCCAGTTTTCATTGTAAACAAAAATTCTTATGATTCCTGACATGATCATTCAGTGCAGGACGCTATCTACAACTTTGTATTGTAATGTTCTTCTGACAATAAATTCATTTGCCCAGATCGCTATGTAACACAACTGTACGACGTCACTGTAACGCCTCGACCATTTTTATGCATATTGTATAGTGCTCATGTGACAGAGTGGTGTTAGAATTGCATGATCCAAGTACCACTTCCTGGTTTTGTGGATCTGAGGATGGCAACAGACATTTTCGGAGCTAGTAATCCAGTAAGTATGTTAAAATAGCGGTTTTGGCAAGTAAATTGGTTTTCAAGAGAAGATTACAATACAAAAATTCTTAATTGCTGATATTTTATTAACGTCTGTTAATCAAGAGTGTATAATTGAAAAACTAAGAATTAAATTTTTTCTATCGTTTTGAATTTTACGCTTTACGTAAATGGTTATAGAATATGCATCTTTATTAAAGAATCTACCTGGAATCGAACTCATGCCCCACACGCAGCAAGCAACCTCGCTACCAGGGAGCCACACTGCTTTAGTTTAGCATGCTGAACATGGTCAGAAAAATTAGAGGTCGATTTTCTGGAGAATTTTTGATAGCTTTCAATTACTTTGGGGGAGGAATATTTGAGTTTTCAGCTTGACGTACTATAAATGAATTACTGAAATCCGATTGTCGTGTAGTCTCTTCTTAGAGAGAAACAGGGAGTGTAGTTATACATAGAGACACAATTTTATTCTACTCCTGGTAGGGAACGATGACCTTTGCAGTCTGGTCCCTTCAATCCCCACAAACCAACCAACCAACCAATCTACTCCTGGTAAGTCTGATTCATAAAATAATAAACTTCCTGTGTTTATGGTAAGTACTCCTATACAATGCCTTGAATTCGTTTCAGTACATCTAAATGCGCCGCCATATCAGTACCGTCCGCTTATAAAATCCTGGTCGTCTCGGGAAATCTGGGCGTGGGGCAAGGTCAAATTTAACAGTGGTCAACTTCCTCATTTAACTTTGATAGAGGTCGGTGCACTTTGCGTTGAACATGGTTTCATACCGACATTACCACGGTTAACTTTTAATCGACGTTGGTGCACTCTGCCGAGTGAGGTGAGCCAGACTGCGATACACTCCACGCCGAGGCCTGATGACTGGTCTGGTGCGCTGGCCAGCAGTTTTCCACGCTCGTTTAGGTAAATACTGGGCTGGTCTCCAATCTCTGCCTTATAAAATATGACACTAAGAAAAATGTTTACAGTATTCACACACACACGTAGCCCACACGTCTTTCTTCTTAATGACTATGGCAACAGTAGAGGCATCCGGCCGCAAAGAGAAACCGAAATAAAATCTGCGAAATCAGGAAAAACAGTGGATCCTATACAATGTGATAAACGCTGGAAAAGAGAAATGCACTCTAAGACAAACAAATCTATACACCATGAAGGAATTATTCCAATGATGTAAATCAGTAGATGTGATTTATAGACAGTTAAACGATTACAACTTCAGAAAAATAGGATGGTTTATTCAAGAGAAAGAACTCGGCAAACTGAGCAAGTCAGTAACACGTTGGTCCACCTGTGGCCCGATATGCAAGCAGTTACTCGGCTTGACACTCATTGACAGAGATGTTGGATGTCCTCCTCAGGGGCATCGGGCCACGTTCTGTCCAACTGGCGCGTTGGATCGTCAAACTCCCGAGCACCTTGCAGGGCCCTGCCCTCGAAGCTCCAAACGTTTTCAACTGGGGAGAGATCCGGCTTCCTTGCTGGCCAAGATAGGGTTTTGAAACCATGAAGACAAGCAATAGAAACGTTCGTTGTGTGCGGGCAGGCATTATCTTGCTGAAATGTAAGTCCGGGATGGATTGCCTGAAGGGCAGCAAAACGGGTCGTAGAATATCGCCGACGTACCACTGCGCTTTAAGGGTGCCGTGGGTCATCCCAAAGGGATCCTGCAGTGCCAAGAAACTACATTCCAGACCATCACTCCTAGTTGTTGGGACGTATGGCGGGCAACAATCAGGTTGGTAACTAAAAGATGTCTGGAGCGTCTCCAGACACGTCTTCGCCCTGGAATCTCATTGACTGGACTATAACTGTCCTTAGTTACCTGCTCCGATGAGATCGGTGGCATATCAACATGTCTGTGGCCTGCCATGCGACCCCACAACCAGGAGTGATGCTCTGAGGTGCCTTCTCTTTTCATAGTAGGACTACTTTGGTTGTCATCCGCAGCGCCATTACAGTGCAACGGTACTTCGACGATATTGTTCGCCTCGTTTTGTTGCCATCCTGCGGTTACATTTCAGCAAGATAATGCCCATCCGGACATGGCGACTGTTTCCACTGCTTGTCTTCGTCCTTGCCAAGCCCTACCTCGGCCATCAAGGTCGCCAGATTGCTCCCAGCTGAGAACAAAAAAATGGTTCAAATGGCTCTGAGCACTATAGGACTTAACTTCTGAGCTCATCAGTCCCCTAGAACTTGGAACTACTTAAACCTAACTAAGGACATCACACACATCCATGCCCGAGGCAGGATTCGAACATGCGACCGTAGCGGTCGCATAGTTCCAGACTGTAGCGCCTAGAACCACTGGGCCACTCCGGCCGGCAGCTGAGAATATCTGGAGTTTTATGGAGAGGGCCCTCCAACTACCTCCGGATTTTGAAGATCTAAGGCGCCATTTGGACAGCATTTAGCACTATATAGTTCTGGAGAACATCCAACAACTCTATCAAGTCAGCGCCAATCCGTAACCTAACCTAACCTAACCTAACCTAACCTAACCTAAGGACCAGATGTGAACCGACGCGTCACTGAGTTTCTCAACATGTGAAACACTTTCTCTTGAATAAATCATCCAATTTTTCTGAAATTGTAATTTTTTTGTCTGTAAATGTGTATCACATCAACTGATTTCCGTGCCATTAGGATAATTCCGTTGTGGTGCGTCGTTTTTTTTTTTTGTTTTTTTTTTTTTTGTTTTATGCCTTAGAAAGTATGTGACCCATTCTTAGGTAACTTTGTCACACGCTACAAATACATCATTCTTACACAAGTCCTTAGTTTCAATTACACGAAGAGTTGTCACACTTTGGTAGAAGCACACACAGCGTCAAGGTTTCGATGACGTTTTCGCCGTCATAACACAGATTTGGGCCACAGCTGTCCAGTTATCGGGTTACTGTCGAAATATCTGCGCGAGAGAAGGTCAATCTCACGCGCGATAGGATGCCGTTCGTATCGGCACGTGTGTGAATACTGAAGTGATAAGCTCTGCCCTTGGGACACTTCTATTATATTATTATCACAAATCTCTGAATTTCGGTATAGGAGCCCGAAACAGGGGGGGAATAATTTCTTTAGTGGAGCGCCTCCCATCCTGTGTGTTGCGGGCAGGTTTGCCACGTATCCCAATTCAAGTTCAGTTCCACTGACCCTATTTTCCCTCTAAGAACTCGACACCCAACGACGATAAAATGAAATACGCGTGACAGTGAATGAATGAACACTTGTAGCAACTGAAAATGATGACAATCAGTGTCTAGTGAAACATGTGCCTTGCGTATTCTTTCACTTCTCTTTGTTCCCACAACCAGCCAGACAGCATAGCAAGGCCATCGTCAGGGGTGCCCCAGGAATGTGTAATAGTACAGCTGTTATTCTGTGTATACATACACGATCTGACGGGCAGCAATCTACGGCCGATTGCTGATGATGCAATGGTGTGCAGGAAGTTGTCGTCAACGAGTGAGTGTAGGAGGATACAAGATGACTTACACAAAATTTGTGGATAATTATGATGTTTGGCAGCTTTTTGTAAATGTAGGCAAATTTACGTTAATGCTGGTTCAAATGGCTCTGAGCACTATGCGACTTAACTTCTGAGGTCATCAGTCGCCTATAACTTAGAACTAATTAAACCTAACTAACCTAAGGACATCACACACATCCATGCCCGAGGCAGGATTCGAACCTGCGACCATAGCGGTCGCTCGGTTCCAGACTGTAGCGCCTAGAACCGCACGGCCACTCCGGCCGGCTTACGTTAATGCTGATGATTAGAAAAAACAGTCCCGTTGTATTCGAATACAGCATTAGTAGACTGCTGCATGGCACACTCATTTCAGTTAAATATAGGGCATAAAGAACTGTAGTGCAGAAAGGCTGCATCAAATGAAGGAATTGGAATATAGAAGCTAAGGTCACTGTTAAATATTTAAGGCGCTATATGCATCAACATCAACTTGGGCTGTGTTACGGTCTTCAGATCTGAAACATGTTTGTGTTTGCCAGATGTAAATAAACTACACTCGACAGACTGTCGCTACGTGGCACTGGTGTGCAGTGCAGAACGTGCTCATCGCAGGAGGCCACAGAAAACTACTTTTGTGTCAGTTGGCAGACTTATGAAAGAAACATGACCTTTGTGGGTAAATAAGCAAGATAAAGGCAGAGACGCACTGTTCTTACAGCTTAGTTTGACGACAATGTGTTCCATCGCGTATTGCAAGATCCAATGACATGTACTATAGGAATCGCTCATGAAGTTGGCGTCGAACGGTGTCACGTCTGGTCCAAGCTAGATCCGGAAGATTTCACTAGGCGTCTTGAATTTGTTGACTGGTTCCCACAACGAGTATCAAGGCAACCGCATTTCTCCAAACGTGTATTATTTACGGACGATGGTTGCTTTACCCGTGAAGGCATTTTCTGTTGCCGCGCGGTCTGAGGCGCTGCAGTCATGGACTGTGCGGCTGAGCCCGGCGGAGGTTCGAGTCCTCCCTCGGCCATGGGTGTGTGTGTTTATCCTTAGGATAATTTAGGTTAAGTAGTGTGTAAGCTTAGGGACTGATGACCTTAGCAGTTAAGTCTCATAAGATTTCACACACACAATTTCAGTTCACACAACAGCCGCGTTCGGGCACTATGGAATCCTGAGGCAACGTACGTCGACGAACATAGAGAGCGATTCGCTATAAACATGTGGGCGGGAACTGTAAGTGACTCTTTCATCAGCTATTACATGTTGCTGCAAAGGTTGAATGCCACATGTACCTTGTGTTTTTGCAACAAGTATTTCATGCACTCCTCGGGGATGAGTCGTTTGAGTTAGGCAGGACCTTTGGTTCTAACATGACGGCGCAACTCCATATTTTGCACATGCTGTCCGAGATCACCTAGACAGGACATTTGCTGACACATGGATCGGACGCGGTTGACCAACGCGGTGGCCTCCACGTTCGCCAGACTTGATTTTTTCCTCTGGGGCATCCCTGAAAGACAACGCGTATGCTACACCAGTTGAGATGAACAGGGTTTGATGACTCGCGTTATAGCAGTAGTAGAAGTGATTCAGACTACTCCTGCTGTACTTCAGAGAACAAGCTAATCCCTGAATCGCCACTATGTTCTATGCCTGCGTGAAAACTATGGTCAATTTAAACTTTTTCTACGATGCAGTCATAGTAATTGAGTGGTAGCTAGGTCCCGGCGGAGGTTCGAGTCCTCCCTCGGGCGTGGGTGTATGTGTTTGTCCTTAGCATAATTTAGGTTAAGTAATGTGTAAGCTTAGGGACTGATGACCTTAGCAGTTAAATCACATAAGATTTCCCACACATTTGAACATTTTGTTGAGTTGTAGCTAGTCAGTGTACAAGAGCATACCTATTTTTTATTTATTGGAACATGTTGTAATATGAAATCTGAACATGTAATTGTTTTCATTTCTACAGAAATACTGTATGGTTCGTCATTTAAGTACGATAGACATGTAAGTAGTGCTTTAATTTTTTTTTCGTTCTCATCGTGACTATCAGTTAGTCCAGTCATTTTGTTTATGTACACATTTTCTGTGATTTAGTTATCATTTTGAGCAAAGACATCCATATGTCATATTTCAATTACGTTCACGTAGCACCGTAAATATGCAACCGCAGCCCATAGTTCCTATACTCAAATTGTTTCGTTTTATGTTGTCTTTCTGGCTAAGCTTTTGGTCAAATTATTTTTCTGTACCTTGTCTCTAGGCGTAACGTTGCAAAGCGATACGAACTGGAACGAGCACGTAACGACGGTAGTAGGGATGGCGAATGGTCGACTTCGGTTTACTGGGATAATTTTACGAAAGTGTGGTTCATCTGTAGAGGGGATCGAACACAGAACACTAGTGCAATCCAGTCTGTAACACTGCTCGAGTGTCTGGGATCCCCACTACTTCGCAATGAAGGAAGACATAGCAGCAATTCAGAGCCAGTTTTCGGATTTCTTACCGGTTGGTTCGATTAACACACCGTATTATGGACACGCTTCGCGAATTCAAATGGGAATGCCTGGAGGGAAGATGACGTTCTTTTTGCTAAACCGGCATTTGAACCTGACTGCAGAACGAGTCTACTACCGCCAACGTATATTTCACGTAAGGTCCACTATGATAAGATAGAGAAATAAGGGCTGGTACAGAGGCGTATAGAAAGTAGTTTTTTCCTCGCTCTGTGTGCGACTTGAACAGGAAAAGGAGTAAATAGTAATGGTACAAGGTACGTTCCGTCATGCACTACACGGTATCTTGCGGAGTATGCATCTATGTTTGTATATATTAAAATTGTAAACATAGCTGCGCTTTAGTAACGGTAAAGATGTAAACTTGATATGATCGGAATTGCAGAACTAAAGATGAACACTGTGTCTCTATGCACTCTTCTGTGGAGCAAGAATCACGAGTTAGCGAAACAGTTGGCAGTAACGCTGTTCTGTGTCGTCAACGTGTGACACATTTCAAAGGCGTGTGAAAATTTCTTTAATCAAAGACCAGCGGCTATTTTCATATTGGCTATAAAAAGTTCTATAGCTGACGCACTGAGAATGACGCAGTGGAGTGGACGTTCTGCCGAACGCGCTACCAGCACGTATTTATCACATCGATCGACTGCCGTGTCATTTCGGGAGAACCCATAGCAGGCACTCCGTCCTGACGGATCGGGTAGCACAAGGTGCGGCCCAGTGGAAGCTTACTGCGTCACGAATGCGATTATGCGTCATCACATCCACATGCAAAGTCCAACCTAGCTGGATGGTTTAAAGTTGCGTCGACTCGTGGTTGTTGGAGATGGACCGCTAGCTATCTTTGGACAATGACTGGGAGGGGAATGGACCGAGGTCTTATTTAGGACTTATTCTGATGTTTGCCTAAATTACTCAGGGGAACAAACGAAAAGGTAAATGAATATGGGACGATCGAAATTCAATACTGCTCTTCTGGATAGTAGAAGCAAAACTTGGGAGAGAGAACCGTTTTCACTTTAGAGTTTCACAGACGACGTAGAGTGTAAGGTGAGATTAATCCACATGTATGCGTTTCGTTACTGTTCATAGTTCATAAGTGTTAACTGAAATATGTGGGGAGATCAAAAATTTTGCAATCGAAGGCCGCACTAACGTATTGTCTATATGTCGGTGCTTATATATCTGCACCAGAGTCGCGCTGGGTTGTATATACGCTGTTGCAACGGCGTCAAAAGGAAGGTTTTTGATCGCCCCTTATAGCAGTTCCTCTATAAATGCTGTTGTTCTTGACATCTAAGTGGGTCTTATACATGAAACCATTTATATGAACAATGTATTTAGAGGTATAAAGCAACAACAGCTAGAAGTTCACACTGTCATTCTTCCAGAGCCAAACCGAGCAATAAAGATAACTATAACAGCATTGGTTGGCATTCTTCTCTGGTCTGTTGCCGGATCCTACAATATACATGACACGACATTCCAGCCCTCCAACTGTCCACCACCATCAGGAGAACGCTGCCCTGACAGTGAATCAAACTGAAAACTGGTGCTAAGGCTTTTCTTTTCTTTACTCTTTTTCATTCTCCACTCCAAGGAGTAAAGCGGGCAGTTCGAGATCCGGCCCAGTAAACAGTCGTCGTTCTATTCAGGCAAGCTGATAGTGAAGCAAAGGGGGATCCCACTTGGGAATAGATGGGAAGGGCTAACCAATTCCAGTATACGATTTACAACCAAGGGTAACGCCCCGAAAACTTTGATTGTACCTGGGGGATTGGAACCATATTAATTTATCTATGCCCGCATCTCGTGGTCGTGCGGTAGCGTTCTCGCTTCCCACGCCCGGGTTCCCGGGTTCGATTCCCGGCGGGGTCAGGGATTTTCTCTGCCTCGTGATGGCTGGGTGTTGTGTGCTGTCGTTAGGTTAGTTAGGTTTAAGTAGTTCTAAGTTCTAGGGGACTGATGACCATAGATGTTTTAGTCCCATAGTGCTCAGAGCCATTTGAACGAATTTATCTCTGAGGCATCATTCTTTGTTGAGGACGCTACCCCAGCCAAAAATTTATATGTTGTATATTTTTGAAGTATGTACATTGTGTGTGTGTGTGTGTGTGTGTGTGTGTGTGTGTGTGTGTGTGTGTACGAGTTACTGAACGAGTGCAGTGTTGATATTAAGGCTGCAGATCGTGGTCCTATACAGGCTACGTACCGTACACAACACATGCGCCGTCCACCACAGTTGTTGCCCCAAAGACTGGGCTGGTGGTCCCTAGTGGTTGGGTTGGGTTGTTTTGGGGAAGAGACCAGACAGCGAGGTTATCGGTCTCATTGGATTTGGGACGGACGGTGAAGGAAGTCGGCCGTGCCCTTCCAAAGGAACCATCCCAGCATTTGCCTGGAGCTATTTAGGGAAATCACGGAAAACCTAAATCAGGATGGCCGGACGCGGGACGTCCCTAGTAGAACACTGGTATATCGTACTCAGACTATCTTCATATTCTCGGGCCGGCCGCACCGAAGAACGTTGCGTTTTGATGCGAGATAGTACAGCGTTTCACGTTCTGGTAAGAGGAAAACCATTATACTTACATCGCATCGAAACACAACTTTTCTTGGTGCGGCTGGTTCAGGTGTTTGAAGAGTACGCTATATCGTTGGCGCTGGTGTTCTACAAGGGCCAGCGCCACCAGCCGAGTCTTGGGGGCGGCAACTGTGGTCGGTGCATAAGCTGTTCGCAGTATGGCGGCCTATATACGACAATGATTTACAGCCTTGCATGTATAGTAATCCAGAATCTCTACTGTCGGCCCTGCTCTTCTGGTACTCTGCCGCGTCTATACCACCATATTCCTCCAAAATTATAGCTATATACTCTCCAGTTCCTCTCCAAAAGAACCTTAATGATCTTCCTTTACCCTATCATGAAACCTGCTTTGACATATACACGTTCTAACACGTCTAGCACAACCCACCCTTCCTTCACCTCTCAAGCCCCCTTCCTCACCACTACACGCCGCCCACTGCCTAACGCTTGATTCAGAATCACATGCTTCGTCATCTGCCCAAATGCCTCAACCAATCATCCATCATCCACACCTCACCCCAAAACCTGCATATCTTACGACACCCCTACCCCTGGCAGTCAACATGAACCCATCACTTTCTTCATCTGTGTAAATATCTTAAGCAATCAACAAATCAGCCTTTTATCTTTCAACCAACACAACTTGCCATCTGTATTTTATTTTTTGAAAACAATTATTTTTGAACAACATTTTAATGTGATTTAAGTTTTTATAACCATTTGGCTCAAGAGCTGCGATTTCTAAGCGCTGACAGTGCACATCTCGCCTGCGGGGAACGAGGGGGATGTTACCACACATTTTTGCCATAGCTGTTGCCCAGCTGTATTTGGCCCTCTGACCAGGCTGTATAATTGCCGCTTGCAAGCAAGCCACGCCGTAATAGCAGCTGCTTTTTGAGGTAGGGGGTTCTCTTCCTGCCAAATTTATAAACTTTTTCCGTTATTGTAATTCCGTCCAACTCACCCCATACTGACAGGGGCGGGGGAGGGGAGGGAATTGTCAGTGGTACAAAACTCTGCTCTTCAGTCAAGAGTTGAAAACTATAAGAAAGACGAAAACAAATATTACAAAAGCGTGAAATGTTCACAGATTATAGAAATTATGTATTTTATTGGCCTTTACATAGAAGAACTTATACACTTTGCAGGACAGATGACATTCTTTTAAGAAACAGCTCTGCACTTTCATTTTAAAGCTGAAGAACCTGCACTAGAAGAGAAAGATTTGGTGAAAAGATAGCTTCTATGGGGTTCCGAGGTGAGGGTAGCGAAGTGTAATGGTCCGTTAAGTACGATACTACTGAGATGGGGGCAGCTGCTGGAGTGGAAAC
The DNA here is from genome assembly GCF_023864275.1 of Schistocerca cancellata. NCBI lineage: Eukaryota > Metazoa > Arthropoda > Insecta > Orthoptera > Acrididae > Schistocerca > Schistocerca cancellata. The sequence continues at coordinate 312,700,210 of NC_064632.1, forward strand.
TAGCAAATCAGAAGCTGGAGAGTCTGGTGTGTGGGTAGTGCAGTAGTATCTAGAGGAAAGGGTTGGGAAGGGATGTCGAGGAATAAAGAGAGGGAGAGTCCTGATGTGGAGTAGGACATGTACGACAGGTGACTACTGGGGAGTATCTCGTTGTCTGGCGGAAGTACTCGGTGGAAGTTGCGTCAGAATAGGATATGGAGTGTATGTAGATATAGGGACAGTGGGATATGTTTATAAAGGGTGCTGCAACACTCCCAGGTTCGGGATCAGAGGGAAAATGATAGGGTTATTAGAATCTAATTTGTGGATGGTGTCGGATATGCGAAGGTGTTGGCTCTGAGCACTATGGGACTTAACTTCTGAGGTCATCAGTCGCCTAGAACTTAGAACTGCTTAAACCTAACTAACCTAAGGACATCGCACACATCCATGCCCGAGGCAGGATTGGAACCTGCGACGGTAGCAGTCGCGTGGTTCCGGATTGAAGCGCTTAGAACCGTTCGGCCACAACGGCCGGCTTCGAAGGTGTTAATTGTGGCTGTGGAGAGTTGCGAATTTGATGAAATATTATAGGATTCATGTGGGGAAAGGTAAACGGATGCAGAAAACAAGGCAGATTGCACAACGTTCAAGCACTTGGAGGGACTTACAAAATTTTGGTGGGTGGATATCCAAAATGGTTCAAATGGCTCTGAGCACTATGGGAATGAACAGCTGAGGTCATCAGTCCCCTAGAACTTAGAACTACTTAAACCTCACTAACCTAAGGACATCACACACATCCAAGTCCGAGGCAGTTTTCGAACCTGCGACCGTAGCCGTCACGCGGTTCCAGACTGAAGCGCCTAGAACCTCTCGGCAACAGTAGCCAGGCGGTGGATATATCTATGTAGCATTTTGGATAGGAGGGGATGGGTTAAATCAAGATTTTACATTTATGAAAGGTAGTGGATGGGTGTAATCCCCATTTTAGGGCCGTTAGTAGTTTTTTTTATTGTTGGCTTTCTGTTGGACCATCATTAGGTGACGTTTTTCTGTTAGATGCCGGTATAGTATTAGCCCAAGGTATTTTATAGTTTATACACGAACCAATAACATTAATGTGCCCACCTCCTATGTTCGAAGTCAACATGCAGTAACCACTCAGAAACGGCAGGTGGCAGCACTAACAGTGGAGAATAGATAAAGCTTGCCGGGGGACCCATTCACTTTCAGTGTAGAAGCAGTTCCGAAACGGTTAGGTTCGTAAACTGTTCACGTTCTGCTATGGTGAAAATATACTGTGCATGGTAAAATAGCGCTGTCCAAAACCGGTGCTGAGGCAACTGAAAGCGAGCACCCTGCAATAATGGCCAGAAGGGTCCAGACTGGACGAGGGAGCTGGCCATAGATAACAGGGGTAAATACAGGCCGCAGAGATGTCAGTATCTGACCAACTAGATGAGCCTATGGGTTACCAATAGTGTCTCCTCAACGACCATTCAGCGAACACTACTGCGAATTGGCCTCCACAGCAGGTGCCTCATTTATGCACCCATGCTGACTGCTGTTCATAGGCGTTGAAAGCTGAAAGTTGTACCCTGATACTGCAACTTGACGTCCACTGAGTGGCGACAGCTGGCCTTTTCAGATGAATCACGTTTTATGCTCCATAGGACACATGGCCGCTGGCGTGTACAGCGCGAAACATCTGGAAACAAACACCCTGCAGTAATCACCATAAGGTTCGAGGCTGAAGGAGGGAGCATAGTGGTCGTAGAAATGTTTTTGTGCCATTCGCTTGGTGATATCGTTACTGTGGAAGGCACAATGGATCCCCACAGGTGCACATCTATCCTCGGGGACAATGTCCAACCATACAAGCAGTTTGTGTTTCCTCAGCACGACGGCATCTACCATCGCAACAGTGCAAGTTGTCACACAGCTCGCAGTGGATGTGCACGTTTCTAAGAGCACTAAGATAAGTTTACTGTACTCTGTTAGCCGGCCGCTGTGGCCGAGCGGTTCTAGTTGCTGCAGTCCGGTCGCAGGTTCGAATCCTGCCTCTGGCATGGATGTGTGTGATGTCCTTAGGTTATTTAGGTTTCAGTAGTTCTAAGTTCTAGGGGACTGACGACCTCAGATGTTAAGTCCCATAGTGCTCAGAGCCATTTGAACCATTTGTACTCTGTTGGCCACGAAACTCACCGAATTTAAACTCAGTCGAGGATCTGTGGGACAAACTCGATCGGGCTGTTCGTGCCATGGGTCGTCAACCGAAGAACCTAGCACAGCTGGTCAAGGCACTGGAGGTGGCATGGCTCCACATCCTTGTCGATTCTTTTGAAACCTCACTGACTGTCTTGAAGAACGTCAACAGGTGGTTATTCGGGCTTCTGACAGGTGGTCATGTTAATGTGACTGGACGCTGTATATTCGACGCGAGATGCGTTAGATGAACTCCAATCTAATCGCAATGGATGCGAGTGAAGGAAAACTTGCAACTGTAAGAGGAGCTGAGGCGGGGAAGAAGTTGGATGGCAGAATAAGTAATCCAATTTGAGCTGCAGCGAACCTCCCGCCGTTGCGAGCGACTCGGGCCCCGCCCCTGGCGCAGTAACTAAGCTGAGGCGGGCGCAGTGCGGCGGTAGCGGGGCGCGCTGCCAGTGACAGAGGGCGGCCGGGCTGCAGACAAGGGCCCGGCTAATTACTGGCAGGCCGCGACCAGAGCTCATTAGTCGTCCAGCCGCCTCGCCACTCGCTGGTCCGCCGCTCGCTCTGTAACGCCAGCTCCCGACCTGCTGCCGACCCCGCCATCAATTCTGGCTGCCCTGCGCACGTTACTCAGCTCCAACGGATCACTGACGGGTACCGACCGACTAACAGGGTCTTCCTCAGGAAATCTCACGTCGCCTGGAGCTAGTGATGGACGCCGACATACAATTGGAACATGTCGTCAGGACACCGTATCTCCAAAACTGTTTCACGTTTTCGTGTATTCTGTGCAAGCGCGTGTCACATGTTTGCAAAGACTATCACATACTGATACCACCCCACGGGCGTCACGAAGCTGGCAACGGAATTGGAAGTTTCTCTTCAATAGCGGTCGCGACGGATCTGGAGGACCCAATGGTGCGCCCCTGCTGAGCCACGCCTCCAGTGGCTTGGTATCATGAGCGCCCTCTGCTGCCGCAATATAGGATGGCCGGTGGTAGCCACTCAACCCACTTTCGCTTGCAGTCTCTTCTCTATGGTACCACCATTCGTGCTTAGTACAATGAGCCTCATCAAAAATGGTTCAAATGGCTCTGAGCACGATGGGACTTAACTTATGAGGTCATCAGTCCCCTAGAACTTAGAACTACTTAAACCTAATTAACCTAAGGACATCACGCACGTCCATGCCCCAGGCAGGATTCGAACCTACGGCCGTAGCGGTCGCGCGGTTCCAGACTGTAGCGCTTAGAACCGTTCGGCCACTCCGGCCGGCTGAGCCTTATCTTGCTGCACTATTTGTAACAGGTCTTGGTGCACTTGGAGAAATGCAGGTTAAGTAAATCTCATGTTTACTGTGATAACTTGTCCTCTAATCATTCCTGCTCCTGTCCATATTTGCTACGACAACAGGTGCCAAAGCATTCAGTACCCACATCTCCTTACTGTTGTGTACGAAGTCATATACAACACAAATCATAGAGTCAAAAGTTGGAAACTACCCTAGGTTACCACAGACTTTCATTTGTAAATATTGACTACAGTAATTTTCCTAGCAGCCTTGGTTAGTTAAGATACTACCCACATTACCTGTATGTTAGGTGCTTCGGATGCCGCCGGCCGGTGTGGCCGAATGGTTCTAGGCGCTTCAGTCTGGAACCGCGCGACCGCTACGGTCGCAGGTTCGAATCCTGCCTCGGGCATGGATGTGTGTGATTTCCTTAGGTTGGTTATGTTTAAGTAGTTCTAAGTTCTAGGGGACTGATGACCTCAGATGTTAAGTCCCATAGTGCTCAGAGCCGTCAGAACCATTTTTTTGGATGCCTATTGGACTTGTCCGAGTACGCGATCAGTTTCTTAATAGACTCCCCTAGAAACTAGAAGTGGTGAACTATCTAGAAACTGAGAGAGGACACGTAAGAATTCACATAACCTACGGAACAGTTTAGTTCTAGATAGTTATCCTCCGGTCTGTTACTTAAAAACAGGCAGTTTCGTTTGTAAAGCGAAACAGATGAACGGTGTAGCAAACTAAAATGGATATTGTAGCACACTTCTCATATATCATTAGAAAATGGACTTTCCCTCAAGAAAAGGTAAAATTAAAAAAACAAATGCGAAAGGAAAGTATACCAAACATCGCTTCAGTACTTCATCGAACTTACATAAAATATATTTCTGTTATTCTTAAAGAACGTTAGCATTTATCGCTACAGATATTCCGGTTTAGGTTATGACATGTTCGATATGCCTGCCATCATTACGATGATGTGGCGGAGACGAACAGCGAAATTCTGCATGACCCACTGAAGTCCAGGAACATGGAAGCTGCCGATGATCTCCTGAATGGCTGTTTTCGGCTCAGCAATGGTTCTGGGGTTATTGCTATCGATCTTGTCTTTAATATAGCCGCAGTTTTGGTATGGCGCATTTCTAACAGCGTCCCTTGCGAGTCGATAGGTCAGTGACAGATATGTCTGCCTCTGCACTGTTTCAAGCGTCATATCTTTGTCAGTTCAGAATCTGCGAACAGTGCAAGCCAATGAAAGCGTGGGGGCGCGACCGTGACACACGTGGCTTACTCGGAAGTGACGTCAAAATGACGTGAACGTGTCCAGCAGCATATTCCGAGTGAGCCAAGCGTGCGTGCGTGTATGTGTGTGTGTGTGTGTGTGTGTGTGTGTGTGTGTGTGTGTGTGTGTGTGTGTGAAACCTCGGCAATCGCAACGTAGTCTGAAATAAACAGCCTAATATTTGTCACAAAAAAGAATGTAATTATCATTGGCGCTCGTTTCACCTGCAGCAATTGAAGCTGACCTGTTAGGTTCCTGCTTAACCACACCCCCGGAAATCGCGGCACACTCGAAAAAAATGCCTGAATACTTCTGACAAGTAGGAATACAAATGTCATTGCTAGTCCCTGAATCTGTTACAAACGCAAGGATGGAAAGCAAAATAGTGGACAGCAAGATGCAAACATTCATGCTTCGGTGTCATAGTCTCTAACCACAAGACCTGCAAGTTTAGATGTATGAACTGTATTCTTTTTCTTCTGTGACGCGTAATAAGTATCTTTCCTGTACTATTTGTTAAAAATGGGTAATCTCTGAAGTGTGTCTTCTACGAGATGTGAACACATGAAGAATAAATAATGGAATTAAAGGCAATTTTTTTTTATTTATCACAATTAAAAGCTCAGGAGACACTAGATGTCAACATCGTGGTTGAACGTGCAAAAGCCGGCCGCTGTTGCTGAGCGGTTCTAGGCGTTTCAGTCCGGAACCGCGCTGGTGCTACGGTCGCAGGTTCGAATCCCGCCTCGGGCGTGGATGTGTGTGATGTCCTTAGGTTAGTTAGGTTTAAGTAGTTCTAAGTCTAGGGGACTGATGACCTCAGATTTTAAGTTCCACAGTGCTTAGAGCCATTTAAACATTTGAACCTGCAAATGAACTTCGAGCTGCAAACACCTAAGAAAAGTATTATAATTCCTTATTGTTGTAACTCTCACTTTCCACTCCATCTGATGCTGTGGTTGAACAGCTGTAAATGACGCTAAAAGTTGACGAAGAAGTAACGACAAATGTAGCTTGTCTGGAAAGTTGAGATGTTTTAAGTTCATACATAACTACGCAGATAATGGGCATCAGATGTGAGTCGAAAGTTTAATCATTTACTGTTAGTCGTGTGGTGAAGAATTCAACGAAGTTTGATAAATGTCGGACTTTACTGCCCCCACCCCCTCCACCCCCACCCCCTCCTTCCTCCTATAGGGTAGAGATAGACGAGCATTATTGCAATTTACTCTTCCTAGGCGTATTGCTCATAATTTGGCAGACAACAATAAGGAGGCCGGTTAAACTGCAGCGGTGGTGTCTTGTGGCGTGCGCGACACCGCCGCTAAGCGGGGGAAGCCCTGAGGCACGTGGAGGGCTGCGCATTGCCCCCCGTGTCAACGACCGCGCCTGACGCCATCGGCTGCGCGCCGGCCGTGCACAGCGTCACGCGTCGCGGTGGGCGGCCTGCAGCGCCACGTGCGTGCATTCATTGCAGGCAGGCTCTCCGTCGCCAGAGTCTTGCTTCCTTCTCTGCACGGCAATTATGGACGGAGGTCGGGCGAAACAATGCGATTTATCTTTCAGTGCCGGCCGAAGTGGCCGTGCGGTTAAAGGCGCTGCAGTCTGGAACCGCAAGACCGCTACGGTCGCAGGTTCGATCCTGCCTCGGGCATGGATGTTTGTGATGTCCTTAGGTTAGTTAGGTTTAACTAGTTCTAAGTTCTAGGGGACTAATGACCTCAGAAGTTGAGTCCCATGGTGCTCAAAGCCATTTTATCTTTCAGTGACAAAATTTTTTACGCACTACAACAAAAAAGTACACGGTCCAGTCACATTAATGTGCCACAGCCTACGTTAGACGTAAGAGGGGTATCTCTCGCAGTGTAGAATATAGAAAGCGTATGGGGAGGGGGGGGGGAGGAGGTGCTTGTCGTAATGCGGAAACGGAGCTGTTTATCTGACGCCCAAAAGTGGATGATCATTGGCTTTCGCGCCAAGGGTGGAAGCATTTTGAAAACGGTTAAGCTCGTAAACTGTTCGCGTGTCGCCGTGGTTGAAGTATACTGTGCATGGAAAAATGACTGTGTCCAAAACCGTCGCCGAGGCAGCCGTGGTGCACCAGGGACCGTTGATGACGGGTGTGAATGACAGCTTGTAGAGACGTGTGCGGGCGAATAGAAGTACAGCTGTTGAGCAACTGACTTCCCATGTGGAACCAAGGGGCTACTAACACTGTCTCCTCGCCTACAGTCCATAGAACGTTCCTGTATAGGCCTACACAGCGTGTCCCTGATTAATGCACCGGTGCTGATTGCTCTTCTTCGGCGACGAAGGCTGAAATTTGATCGGACGCCCACTGAACGACGAGAGGTGTCCTTTCCAGTAGAATCGCGCTTTATGCGCCATCGGACAGATGCTGTACGGCGTGAAACGTCCGAATGCAGACACCCAGGTCGAGGGAGGTAGCGTTATGGTCTGTAGAATATTTTAGTCGCATTCCCTGGGTGACCTCATGATTCTGAAAGGCACAAGGAATAAACACAAGTATGCATCTGTCATTGGGGACCGAGTCCTGCCCTATATGCCGTTTGTTGTTCCTCGGGGTGATGGCATCTACCAGGAGGAGAACACAACGAGTAACAGAGCTCCCAGAATATGTGCATGGTTCGAAGTGCACCTGGCCATAAAAATCCCAGAATTTAAGCCGATATCGAGACTCTGTGGGACCACCTGAATCGGGCTGTTCACACCGCGGATCCTCAGCCGAGAAACATATCGCTGCTGGCCGCGGCAGCGGAGTCGTCACTGCTCTACATCCATGTTGGTGCTACCTTCCAGATCCTCACTGACACTCTTCCTGCACGTCTTGCAGCGGTGCGTGCCGAAAAACGTGGTTATTCGGGCTTTTGACAATTGGTCACTTTAGTGTGACTGGGCAATGTGTAAGTAGGCTGTTTATGTTTTTTTTATGTAAGTTGGCTGTTTATGTTTTCATATTGGCAACGTTACATAGCGCTCTGTATGAAAATCACTCGCTGTGCTGTGTGCAGTCTGTGGCTAGTTTGCATTGTTCTCTGCCATTGTAGTGTTGGGCAGCGGATGTGGACAGCGCGTAGCATTGCGCAGTTGGAGGTGAGCCGCCAGCAGTGGTGGATGTGGGGAGAGAGATGGCGGAGTTTTGAAATTTGTAAGACTGGATGGCATATATATTATGATTATTAAGGACTACAGTGGGTCTACTCTGTGATGACCTACCTACCAATATTCATCAACTTCGACTGACTCTGCGGTGGGTTTGCTCTGTTGTGGCCCATTACCTGTCTGCATGTCAAGAGTCAGCACTGTCTTTCCGTTGGAAGGACAACACTACTTCTTCAAGACTGCATGGAAATCCACTACTTCTGTCTGCAATTTCTTTTACTAATGAGACTTTGTAAAAAAAAAAAAAAACTGTAATTACTATTATATTGAATGATCAGGACTATCTTTATGGACTCTGAGAAAATTTTAGCTTTTGACCAACATTGTATTAATAAGTGTTGCATTTGATTTCTTTGTTATTGTAATTATGAAAAAGTTTTTCAAATCTGTATTGGCCATTGCCCAAAACAATTTGTAAAATTTTTTGTGGGGAGCATGGGGGCTATGTAAGTAGACTGTATAGGTTTTTTTATTGGTAACGCCACATAGCGCTCTGTATGAAAATCACTGGCTGTGCTGTGTGCAGTCAGTGGCTGGTTGGCATTGGTGTAATACTCGCCATTGTAGTGTTGGGCAGCTGGATGTTAACAGCTCGTAGCATTGCGCAGTTGGAGGTGAGCCGCCAGCAGTGGTGGATGTGGGAAATGAGATGGCGGATTTTTGAGTACAGAATGGATGTCATGAACTGCTATGTATATTATGCTTTTTCAACACTATTAAGGTAAATACATTGTTTGTTCTCTATTAAAATCTTTCATTTGCTAACTATGCCTATCAGTAGTTAGTGCCTTCCGTAGTTTGAATCTTTTATTTAGCTGGCAGTAGTGGCGCTCGCTATATTGCAATAGTTCGAGTAACGAAGATTTTTGTGAGGTAAGTGATTTGTGAAAGGTATAGGTTAATGTTAGTCAGGGCCATTCTTTTGTAGGGATTTTTGAAAGTCAGATTGCGTTGCGCTAAAAATATTGTGTGTCAGTTTAAGCATAGTCTTGTACAATTGTTCTAAGGGGACGTTTCAAATGTACATGTCAGTATGCACTCTTTTGGAACCATAATCAATAAAACTTCCCAGTTTATAATATCCTGCTAAGTCCACCTTGACTTATCTGGCGATCAGTATTCATTTCAGTGAATGAGGAGCACAAAACTTATGTTGACAAATTTTGAAACAATCTGCAAGAAACTAGCAATGTCAATGTCTGTTAGTCTATACTAATATATACCCTCAGGTGAACGACATTTCCCGAAGCCTGCGGTTCACAACCAACTTTAGACAATGCACATGAATTCATATTTGCAGCCACTTCAGTATCCCAATTTCACGACTTTTGTAAAATGCTTCTTCAGTCACAGGCAAACGGTCTACGCTAGCTGCTGCATCTGTACTAGACGTTTCACCCACTGATCCATTTGACACTGCTTTACCCAGACTACCATCAGTTAGTGTTGTAGTGGTTGAACCTGTGGAATAGCAGCTCTTCTGCAACCTCTTTTCAGCAGTTCTTTACAACGATCAGGCAGAACTTCATCTGCCATGGAACTATGCCAGCTTTATGAAGTCATTCTTATAGGCCTAAAAGAAATAGTCACAAATGTCTGCAAGATTCATCTAACAATAAAAATCAACCAAAAATCGTTACGTGATATGACCATTACATTCAGGTGTGTGCAAAAACTGTTTTCGTCATGTTACATATTTTTAGTAATCATCCTGCATGTGCACTGGAAGCGGAAATAATTTATATTATTTCAGTGGTTAACATTTTCTACGTAATTTGTGAAACAATGTTATCTGCAATGTTCATTCTTCATTCGAAGAAGCATTTCACAGCATGTAGTAAATAAAACTGTATGTAACTAGGCTCCGAATAATTCGCTTACATGCAGGGTGAGGAAGCAAATTAGCTCTAAATATGCTTAAAAGTGACTTCCGTATTGATTTTATGCTTTATAATGTAAGATGTTACTGCGAACTGAAATCGGCAGATGTCAGAAGACTAAATCCACTGGTGACAAACGCTAGCTGATCTTCAGATGTCTCAAAGTCTATCGGTAAATAGTCATGCCATTACTGACTTTTGAAGAGGGGCATTATTTCACCTGGCTGCATCTAGATGCACTTGAGACTGGGCAGTGCTGAAACTGGGAGTGAAAGTAGAATAATTTAAAACATAGTCTGGTGGAATAATTTCCTTTTATTGAGGCTCTGAGACACAGCCAGAAGAAACTGATCGTTACTGACTTGTTCGCAGATACCTCAAGCCTGCCGACTTAGAAACATAAAAATGGTATTCAGAGAAACTATTGTATGCTAATGCCAATATAATAGATTGTTTCTAGTTTAAGATCAGTGGTCTATAAATTTCCCAGTGCCACTTAAAGGGTTAAATGACACTTCTGCCCTAATGGTGTAAGTGCGTGAACATAACACTGGGGCAGTACTGTTATTTAAATCATTGACGAGTGTGGAAGGCTGTTCTCGTTCGTCACTCTTATGCCAACAGTTTATACCGGGTGATTAAAGAAAATGGAAAAGTTTCGCATACTACTATGCAACATGAGATTTTTGGCTTTCGTGAGTCCAATAAAAACGAGTCTGAGACTGCACTGCGGTGTGCATTTAGGAGTAAGTTTAACGTTGAATCTGCAGCGAGGAAGAGCGTTGACCACTGGAATAAAGAATTTGACGAAATTCGCTCTCTATGTAAAGCTGAAAGTCCAGGCCGACCGCGTATATCGGAGAAGGGAGCACGTGGAGTGCATTCGACTGAACTCTGAACTCTTTGTTCCTCAAATGTATGAAATTCCAGGAGATAACATTTTCCAATAGGACGGAGCTCCACCCAAATGGCATTTGAATATTCAACGTTTCCTGAAAGAATCACCGACTCAGCGATGGATAAGTCACAGGTGGAATGAAGAATTAGCACTTCACTTCTGGCCACCGATTTCTCCTGATCTTACATGCCGCAAGTTTTTCTTGTGGTGGTTCGTGAAAGATTCAGTTTACATGCTACACCTTCCCACAGATTTGAATGACCTTAGAAAACCTGTCACAGCTGCAGTGAACTCAGCGACACAAGACATTCGTCACTGAGTGTGAGATGCCTTCAGCTACCGTTTAGATGTTATCCATGAAGCCAGAGGAGGGCATATTAAACGCCTGTTAACTTCCACGCTTGTATCATTAAATCTAATTCACAGTTAATACAACATACTACCGTCTCGAATGGTCCCGGCGGAGGTTCGAGTCCTCCCTCGGGCATGGGTGTGTGTGTTTGTCCTTAGGATAATTTAGCTTAAGTAGTGCGTAAGCTTAGGGACTGATGACCTTAGCAGTTAAGTCCCATAAGATTTCACACACATTTGAACATTTTGAACTAATCTCTTCCTCCTTCCCCGAGTCACCTATGAGTTTTATGCAACCTACAAACGCCATCAAATTCCACGCGCGAAATTTGCGTATTCTCCCGCTCTCTCGCTCCCTACACGCGAATTATCAGTCCTATATAAAAAATAAAAAATATAAAATGCAGGAAATTTAATGTAGTTAATTTTGTTCTGGGAGACGTTTCCGTTTGAGGCTATAGGTTTCGAATTATTCAAGAAAAACGTACCAAACTGAAATTCAAAACGTGTTTTTCTTGAATATCTCGAAAACTGTGGCCTCCAGCGGAAACATAATCCAGTACTAAATTTAACTCCAACAGAAACGTGCGTGGATTTTAACTACGTTAAGTTTCCTACAAAAAATATCCCGTTCAGTTTTTCTGTGGGACTAATAGTTTACGCTTAGCTATCAAGGGAATCTGAAAATCTCGTACGTGGTTTTTTAAGGCGTTACGGGTTGCATAAAGCCTGTAGGTGGGGAGAGCTGTATCGCCCTGCACAGTTGGGTAAATATAGCGAACTGAAACTGTGCCCATTTTTGAATCACCGTGTATATTTAATTAACAGTCATAAATTATATACTCCCACGGAAGGTGACTTCATCAAATTACAGAGGTATGGGTAAATGCTTGAAAATGGCACTGCACCAAATTCAGCTGATCGTGTGAAGTAAAAGATTTTGATCATAATACAGGCGAAACGGAAAATGGAAGTGCCTTTATCATGTGAGAAAACTGCTTCTACTTGTATTCAGCAAGCCACCTTAAAGTATGTGGAGGAGGGATCTCTGTGTTCCTCTCCCACATGCCCCCTTCCCTGCTCTAGTTGCGAATGGCGCGTGGGAGAAGCGTTTATTGGCAAGCCTCTGTATATATTGGCAAGCCTCTGTATAAGGTCGAATTTCTGAAATTTTACTTCACAAGCTTTACACGTAATGTATTGGTTGATTCTTCTAGAAATGTGCGCTCTCGAAGTTAAAACAAAAATCTACATCGTGATGCATATCGCCTCTCTTGTAGTGTCTGTCACGAGAGTTGGGTGAGCATCTAAATGGCGCTTTCACGCCTCCTAAATGAACTTGTAACAAAACGCGCTGCTCTTCTTCTTATCTTCTATATTTAATCCATCAATTTCTTCTGGTAAGGGTTCCAAATTACCGAGAAACAGTCAAGTATCGGTCAAACGAGGGTTTTGTATGCTACTTTCTTTGGACTACACCTACATCTGTATTCTGCAAGCCACCTTGCGGTGTATGGCGGAGGATAATTTGCGTACCGCTGTCACTTCCGCCCTTTACTGTTCCAGTTGCGAGTAGTTCGCTGGAAGAACGATTGCCGGTAAGCCCCTGTGTGGGATCTAATCTCTCATATCTCTAATTTTGTTGTCGTGGTCTTTGCGCTAGATACAAGTAGAAGGAAGCGATATATTTGTTGACTCTTGTAGGAATGTACGTTCTCGGAACTTCAACAATAAACCACACAGTGATACGGGACGCATCCCTTGCAGTGTTTGACACTGGAGTTGGTTGATGATCTCTGCGGCGCTTCCGTGATTACTAAGTGAACCTGTAACGAAACCCACTGTTCTTCTTTGGATCTTCTCTATTTCCTCTCTCAGTCGTATCTGCTAGGTATTCGACTCTGACCAGCAATATTCAACTACTGGTCGAACGAGTGTGTTGTGATAATAAAATCAAGGATCTTTCTGTGTACATGCTAAACGTTACATTTGTTAATGTTGAGAGTCAACTGTTACTCCTTACAAGTTTCAGTCCTCTGCAGGTCTTTCTGAGATTCATGAGGATTCTTCCAATGAATCCTTTTGGATCTTACCCACTCGTCGCTTATAGGGTGCCTAAAGGATGCTACGTTCTCGGAATGCTATACAACAGTTCAAACAACATTAGTAGTTTTATTTCTATAAAACAGTTGACAATACTTAATTTTGAGATTTACAAGTAGTAGTCACAAACGAGGGATGACATGCAATATAATTTAAAGTCCTTGGCTATGTGTAATGTTCCTGGAAGTTGACGCACATGACTAACAATGCTCGCATCCGCACTATTGTCCGTATATGGAGCCGGCTGAGACTCCGAGGCTGGCAGGAGCGGCTCTTACATTCACTTCTTGCAGGGGGCGACCCTGGAGCGGCTCGGTTCTTGTCAGCGGCTACTAGCTGACGTTTCCTCACCACCTTCTCTGGTTTTCCGTTCTTCGTCTTCGTTCCAGCACTTGTGTTTACGCCAGAACAAATCCCAATCTGGCTTCTACCCTTCTTAAAATTGATTTTATGTGGTCATTCCACTTTAAATCGGCTCCTACGCATACTCCACAGATATTTAATCGGTATGACTGCTTCCAATGGCTGTTCCACAATCATCAACCGATGTATGCACAGTACGTTACGTTCGTTGATGTTCAGCTGTTCACCACGTTCATCCCTGCACCAATTATCGATTGTCTGCAGTTCTTCCTTCATTTACGTGTACTTTTCAGCGTTGAAACTTCTCTATGTTTAACAGTATCAACCGCGACCACCCTCACGAAGCTCCCTACATTATCCACTTGGTCATTTATATTCTGTATATTGCAAACAATGATGGTGCTACAACACTCGCCTGGGGTTCACCCAGAGTTCCTTTTATGTTTGAAGACTCATCTCCGTTAAGAATGACATGCTGCATTCTACGAGAGCTATTCGTTCATTAATGTCCGATCGGCCGCGAAATGGAAACCGTAGTGAAAATCCGATGAAGTTTCGCACAGATGTGTTGGGCAGTGTCTCTAATATGCTCATCGATTACGTCACGTTGTCCTCTTCATTTCTGAGCGCGCAGATGCCTAGAAAACCGTGTCTCCCGCCATGCATGACTGCCTGTTGAAACATTTCGCCCGATTTCATGCAGCCCACATAACGTATTTGTCATGCATTTCCTTCTTCATGACAATTCTTGGCCACCAACTGCAGGGGCAATAAAGACGCTCCTGCAGCGTTTCTGATGGGACTTATTTGCTCACGTACCATACAGCACGAACTTGGCTCCCTCTCAATTTCATCTCTGCTCACATGAACCACTGGCTATGAAGACAACATTTTGGTACAGACAACGAGCTGGAAACCAGCACGGTTGGCGGAAAGCACAGGTGGCTGGTTCCTATGACGAAGGTATTGGAAAGTTGGTACAACGCTATGACAAATGTCTGAACTGGAGCGTTTACTATGTAGAGAAGTAGCTGGAAGTTGTAGCTAATAGTTGCAAATAAACATTTTTGATTTTCGCTGTGGTTTCCACTTAGCGACCAATCGGCCTTAAGTAATCGAATAGTCCTCGTGTTCGTAAGGAGCTCTTGGAACCAATCACAAATCTGGCATGTTAATCCGTACGCTCGTACTTTGTTCACTAGGTGACAATGTGGAACTGTATCGACCATCTTCCGGAAGTGAAGGAATACTGCATCTATCTGGGCGCCTGTATCAACTGCCCTTTGGTGTCGTAAACAAACAGAGCGAACTGGGCTTCACACAATCGTTGATTGCGGAATCCGTGTTGACTCGTACAACAGAAATTTTCATTCTCCAGGTAGATCATAATAAGCTGCCATAAAACTTATTCTAAAATTCTGCAGCGATAAAGGCATATGGTCTTAATCCTCTGTTCCACGGCCTTTCTTCATAACGGAAATGAACACACATTTTCCTAATCACCGGGATCGCTTCCTTGCTCCAAGCAACTACGGTAGAATGCTTAGAGCAGATGTACAAGTTCTTTCGCACAGAGTACGCAGAACCTTATAGGTGTCTCATCAGGCCCGGTGCTCTTCCCACCGTCAAGTGATTTTAGTTGTTTTCATGTCCTGCCATCACTTATTTCGATTCCTCTCATCTTGGCGTTCGTGCGACAAGTTAAAGGGGAAGTCTAGTACGATCTCTGACAGTCAGTTTTGTGGAAAGAACTTAATTATTCCGTCCCTCTCTCATCCTACGTTTCGAAGATATTACAGTCACTGTCTTGACAGGAGCATTCGATCTGTTTGCTGTTACGACCAAAACTTTTTTTGATTTTATGCCGTATCAGTAGACAGAAATTAGTTCGAATTCTTTGAATGCTTCCTGGTATGTGGTTGGTTTCAGCTATCGGCTGCCACTTCAAAGAGCACGAAATATTTTGTACCCTAATATCTTCAAAGGCAATTTTTTTACAAGTTGCGTCGTACTGCATTAGGAAATTGATGTCGGGGCACCGAATGTCATATCGTATAAGTGTGAAGGAAATCTAACAAGACCAGTCTGTACCGTCCCCT
Organism: Schistocerca cancellata; assembly: GCF_023864275.1. Lineage (NCBI taxonomy): Eukaryota > Metazoa > Arthropoda > Insecta > Orthoptera > Acrididae > Schistocerca > Schistocerca cancellata. The sequence continues at coordinate 312,715,853 of NC_064632.1, forward strand.
TCTCAAATTGCTGCCCACCCCATCCGACAATTAATTTATGTACGTGGGGAACAGGAGCGGTCCTATCACAGGTCTCTCCTATTGTGTTTATCTCCCAAACGATACGTATTTAGACAAGTGGTCGTCAAATGTTTTTGTTCAAAAGCCAATACTGACGTTCTGTGGCAACACCTCGGGCCTCATGTTCACCGACCTTGGTATTAATTGATAACGTACATAAATTAGTATGTTATGAGCCCCCAACAGCCTAGCTCCATTAAGGGAGTGATACGTTAGTCGCCAGCTAACAAGTACTGATCGTTAAAATTCGGCACCATTCGAAATACTTCCTCTCGCTATTCGAAATACTTCCTCTCGACTGCTCCGTTTCAGATTTCTACGAACCTCTGCACCATCTAAGATGTTACACCTTAAAGGCCTGATGAAGTATTTCTGTGCCCTCTGTGTGAATGGATAATTAACTAATTAATGACAATAATTATATTTAAACTCATAACGCAATATGAGGCACGATTACAAATATTTACCAAAATTAACGTTCTGAATGTCGTTTTTCCCCTACTCATTGCGTCGGGTTACAGTAGCTTAATGCAATTTTAGATTTCTCGCTGCAAATACAGAGTGATTCCGTGATGATATTACGGACTTTCAGGGATAATGGAGAAGGATAAGTGTATCAATCTGAAGTAACAGACACTGGCCCAGAAAAGATCGAGTGGAAAGTTATAGCCAAAATTATTCTGTTACCTCTGACACTAGAATACTTTTACAAATACTGTTGTTCTATGACAGTAGGGTTGGCAACCATTAAAGGTGGTGGTATGGACCAAAACAAGAAAAAAAACAGAAAAAATGTCTAGTAAAGATGGTGTGTAAAGTGCATACCTTAAGAGCTACCAGGATTTGTTCAGCTTCGCTACTGTGAAACATATCTCGTCTACTGAACTAGTCCTCATAGCTCGTAAGGTTTGAATTTTAGAACCCATGTTTACTAGACAATTTGTTCTTGCTTTGGTCCGTAGTATCTCCTCCCAGAATATAGAAATCAAAGAGCTAGCAATAGAAGAGGGTTGTTTCGCAGTATCGAAGACGAAGAAGTGCTCTTAACTCGTCAGGTATGCATTTTAGAGCCCATGTTTACTAGACATTTTTCTCTGTTTTTGGTCTATACCACACCACCTCTGAAAGCTGCCAACCCTACAATATTAACAACCATAGTACTGGTACATGTAGTCCACTGTCAGAGGTATGAGAACGATTTTCGCTTATAATATTCGATTCGTTCGCTTCCTGGACCCTTACCTCAAATTGATACATTTACCCTTCTCCATCATCCCTGGAAGTATCGAACACCGTTACACAAGGACCCTGTATGTACCGCACTTGAAAATTGCCGTTTTTATAAAATGTATTCACGAATCTCTGTTACTTCCGTTTGAAATCTATACCATTGTGGCTGATAAGTAAGATTCTGGAGCACAAGAAGACAAACAATGAAACATTCCCCCTCTCATACGTTCTAACCCTGCAGTGGCCGCGATAGTTTCCCTATGCTCCTGAGGTAAGCGGCATAACTCACCAACGTCAGTTAAAATTAAGGACATCTTAAAATATTACTGTCTCTAAGTATTTTTGTTTTTTACTGAGCAGGAAATCTACAAACAAAAAACGCTCGTAACGTTAGTAGACTTTTTGGATTCGACTGTTAGCTGCCTGATGTAATGTATATTACCATGAAATATGGCCGAGGACCGCGGGCCGCACAGTCTTTGAGCCGAGTGGCATGTAGCCCTCGGCCCGCAGCTTGACGTCCACTGCTGTGGACTGATGCCCCTGCGAGGCGTCAACTCCGCTACCCGCATATCTCTCCTTAAAGTGTGGTTGCGTAACTGTAGTGGTAAAGGCGCTACGAAGTGCGGGGAAAATCAGTGGCAGGATGGTGTGTGGCAAAACTGTTGTCCAATAGGCAGTTGAACCCCCGATACCAAACTCAGTAGCATTTTAAGGGCAAAAATAAAAAGGAACATATAAAATTTTGTTTATTCTTGACATAATTACTTTTTATTACTCACTCATAACCTGTTACGACCCACGATAGACATCTTCAAATGCTAGAGGGAGCATGTGGTGAACAGATGCTCACGCTTTCTCAACGCTTGTATATTTTTTTCACCAAAGGCCGCCCATATCATTTGAAGATGGACATTATAGGCGGTTATGATAACGTCGTAAAAAGTCATTGCGACAAAAATAAAGACTTCACAACAAGTCAGCCACCGTCTCCGTAAACGAAATGTCGTTTTTTTTCAAAAACGAACTTGCTTTTCTCTGGACAGCTCAGACTTGGACATTGTAATACATCCCTACCAGAAAGGAAAGATTTTGGAGTTTATACTGAAATGCGGATGTTACATTCTTCCGAAGTCTAATTGTTCAGAAGTCGGGGCACATCACCATGGCCACAGCAGAAACAGAAGATGGAAAGCATAATTAATAAGTAATGGTATCAGTGTTCGGTTACATGTACTGCGAGTGGCCAATTTAAGTTAATTTGGTTACCTGCGTTAAAAGTTGTCAGGTTAAGATTCTTTGCTGACAAGCAGGTAAGTTTGGTGACTGCGGACCGTGATTATATGAAATGTAACACAACAAAATAATTTGCGTCACACTAGAAAACGTGAACCGGATTTCGTAAAGAAACTTAGACTGCAATTTTCGACTTTTTCTATATCGTGCAAACCTACAAATATAAGCTCGAAGATAGCGTGCAAATCGACACGTTACCAAACTCATCTCCTTCCAAGGTAATTAACACTGAAGCGAAACAAAACTACACCTCTTTACTGAGACTAAATCAGAATTTTCATTTATTATTTGAAATATACTACGAACAAATAATATGAGATGCTTATACTCTGGAAAGCAAAAGAAGAGAGACAACAGCTACTGTGCGAGGTGATCCGTGCCTGTGTTATTCTGCAGGATGAACATCAAAAATAACGCCAAAAACGGCTGTAAAAATTGTAGTGGTATTATAGAATTTTATCTTTGCAGAGCGAAATAATTTTTTGTAGTATGCCATAAGAATGAAATAAATAAATTAAAACAAACACTTAGAAGCGGTATTAAAATTCAGGGTTAAGACTTGCTGATGTGATTCCTACTACCTGTGAAAGTATGGAAGAGTAATAGGATCCATTCAATAGAATGGACGGTCTGAATTTGAGAGTAGATCAAAGGAGAACGAAAGTATTGAGGAGCAGTAGGATTATGCATAGCGACGAAGTTAACATACGATATCGTTGTAGACTGATGCCCCTGTCCGGTGCGCAGTCCGCTACCCGCAGCGCTCTCTTGCAAGTTTGGTTGCATAGAGGTAGCCTTAAATTGGCTACGAAGTGGCTTGGAAGAGGGGGGGGGGGGTAGGTGGGCTATACAGCAACAAAGGTGTATTGTAAAGCGGTTGTCCAACTGGAAGTTGAATAACTACTGCCCATCCTCACAGAACACACTACCAAACCCAGTAGCATTTTAAACAGAAAGAACAAAAAGCAATATGCTTTTCTCTGAGTGCCTTGGGCGAGCTACAAGGAATGAAAAAAAGGAGACAAAAGAAGCGCCCGTAAGTAGGTTGGAGATATATCAAGTATAAGATCTACTGATGATGTAACTGTTATCTGCAACAGTGCGAAAAAATTAAAAATTACAGGGCCCGTTAAATGGAATGGAGAATCTATTCCGCACAGAATATGAATTTGAGAGTAAATCGAAGGACGGAAGTATTGAAAAGCAACAAAATTTGGAATAACAACAACGTTCATATAAAACTACGGACACAGAGTAGATTAGTGAACGAATTCTTGGAAACAGCCTGAAGCAAAAATGAGGGCGCTTTGGTCTTTGAAGGAGACCAGTGACTTTGATAACTAATGAAACTGCGGAATTCAAAACATTGATCACATTTTGTCTTATCTGAAGAGACAAGCGTCTCCGACTTTATAGACATCGTCAGATCTTATAAGGCAGCTAAACAGATAACACGTAGTCAGTAACTTAACATATTTTAGCAATTAACGACGACGTTCGCTATGTTTAGTATTTCAAGCAAGGACGACGTAAGAAGCAGGCTGGCACAGGCAAAGAGGAAATTCCTGGCCAAAAGAAGTTCAACAGTATCAAACATAGGCCTTGATTCAGCAGTCGTCAAACATTTTTGCTCAAGAGGCAACACTGGCATTGTGAGGCGGTACCTAGAGCCCACTGTACCTGCCTTATTATTAACTGGTAACCTACATAAATTAGTGTGTTGTGAGTCCCCAATAGACAAGTTGTAGTAAGAGCGCTTTAGGTCTGCCGCCAGCCTTCAAGTACTGATTGTTAAAAGTCGCCACCATTCGGCATACTTCGTGTCGACTCTTCTCTGTTTCAGATTACCACCAACCTCAGCATTCCCAAAGTTGTGACACTGTAATTACCTGGTGAAGTTTTGTTATGTTGTCTTTGTGGGCGGATGGTTACTTGATTAAAAACAATAAATGAATTCATAATTAAATGAATTGTGCAGTTTGAGATACTATTACAAATGGTTAGTATATATTTTGAATGTTATTCTTCTCCCATTCATTACTTCGCGTTGCAATAGCCTTAATTTAATTTTACATTACTTGTTACAAACATGTGTCGCATTTTAAGATGACCGTCTCTGTAATGCACTTTCACGAAAACATATTACTTCCGTGTCAAAATTAATATTGTAGCCACTTATCGGTACGAGTAGGGTACGTCCGTGTGTCATCAGTACTGGAAGACAATGAAACTTTCCTTTTTTCACATACCCTAACCCCGCTGTGGCCGCGCTACTTACCCCTTTGTCCCTGAGATAAGAGTCAAATTTCACTTAGCTCACGACAGAACCCAACAACATCAGTTAAAATTAAGTACGTCTTAAAATATTGCTGTTCCTGTAAGTGATTTTGTTTGTTACTGAGTAGGAAAATGCACTACTAAGACGCTCTTAGTTTACGGTTTTTTAGATTCATTTGTTAGTTGGCGGATGCATATTATTATAAAATACGGCTGAGGATCATGAGTTGCAGGAATACTTAGGCCGCAGTTTGACGGGAACTGCCGTAATTTAAGAATGAAATTTCTTTGCTTTTTTGTTTCTGTTAATTTTGTGTGGAGTTCAGCATTTATGGAACAGAACAATTGTGGGAAAACCGGAAAAGAAGAGAACCGAAGGAGTTGAGAAGCAGTACCACAGAAGAATGCTGAAACTTAAATAGACTATCAGAGTAAAAAATGAGGATGTTCTCGGCAGAATCGGCGAGGTATAAAAACGGTATGCGAAAAACACCAACTTCAGGCATTAAGGCATCAACGAATAAGTGCCTTGGCACTCAAAACAGCAGTACAGAGCAATCACTGTCGGATAAGCCTTCGATTAAAGTATATAGAGGGTGTAATGGGTATAACCGCGAATATTATTGTATAAGGTACGTTAATTTGTTCACACATCAGTGTGTTGGTTATTTGACCTCTGCGACGAATAGTCTTCCCATAAACTCATCATTAACTTTGCGACCACATGTTTCCTGCATACCATACAGTACCTGGGATATGCAGTGAACAACGCCTGGCAGTGTAGACTAACCGTTTTGGGTCCACGCTTCCAAATTTCAACACCTTACCCGCTGCCAAGGGGGAAGGCTTGGTCTTGCTACGTGTAGTTGGGGGTACTAACCAACCTAAAAACACGCTCCTCGTAATAGCTATAATTATTAGTCAGCAAATGACGTAAATACTGATGTAATACTGGTTACTACGCCTACCTCAGACACCAGTAGAAACATGTGCACCAATGCCCATTTCACCCTGCATACAAAACAAATACTAGGTATACGTATTGATCCTGTCCCATTTATTTAAACTTATCGACAGAGTTTGGAAATGACATAATGCAAATGTTTCTGCGCTAGATGCATTCAACATTACAGAATTTCTAAGGCTCATTCTGAATTTCTTCTTCGAAGAAACAGCTTTCCAGCTATCCTCATAAATGAGAGAATACAATCTTCTTTCACCTAATGTGTTCATTAGCCTCCTCATTTCTCAGACATAGACATAAATTCTCTGTCTTCAGTAAAAAGAGAAGAAAGAAAGACAATCATGTACAATGAAACACGGAAAAAGACATCATTGAATACCGACAACTCAGCGTCCTAAGCAACGAAATGCCTCTAAAAGTGCTCATACTTCCATAGAACTTCTGGAATATGATTTCTCTACGGTAAGTAATCCACTAAAGCACGCGATTCGTATCGCTTATGATGTGAGAGAGAACTATTCTTACATTCTTTCGAAGCAAAGTATTGTTTATGTTTAAAAAACAGCTGCGTTCTTGTGAAAAGGTTCTTACTTATTTAGTACTTTACGCTGAAATTTGCTTAGTTCAGCATATAGCATGTGATTCCAATAGTGCTGTATAGTACATGATGTCAATGGTGCTGGAATAGGAGCTTGTTACTGCAGAAATATCGTGCCACAGGTTACCCAGACGCGGTACGCCCAATACATACAGGAGACAATTATAGAACTACATGAAAAAAAAAACGTAAATTAGTTACAAACTACGGCGTGCACGCACTTTATTTGACATATAAAAGTCACTATAGATATTCGGATTTCGGTTATGACGTGTTCGATATGCCTGACATAATTAGTAATGATGGGCCGTAAGAAAATAAAAACAACGCTGGCTGTTGCTTCCACTGTCTGTGACTCGCTCTCTTTAACACGCATCATGTAGCCGTGAAATGTTAGGCTCCCTTCATCCCCCATCTCTCTCTCTCTCTTTCTGTGTGTGTGTGTGCGTGTGTGTCGCAGCGGAAGTTTGTCGCCGGTCCAACAACAACATGCCAAGGTGGAGAGGGTGGGTCACAGGGAGAGGTGGGGGAGGGTGAAGGGGGGGGGAATCGATGAGACGAGGGCGCCTCTGCAGGCGGCAAGGGGAACTGCAGTGGTCGTCCAGTCGCCGCCGTTCCGCCAGTGAGGAAAAAGGGAAAAAGAAACGAAAAGTCTCTCAGCACTGCAGGGCAGCCCGTCTCTCCCTGGACACGTCACCTCGGGCTGGTGGCCTCAGCTGACCGTCGTATCCACGTGATTTCAAATCGCCGCAAACGAATGAACTGCTGACACGCAACGACCGCTAATCTCCCACCAGTGCACTTAACTGCGCTGACATTAGTGAAAAATTGCATAATCCGAAAGAACCATCTATAAGAATACCTTGATTATGTAAAACAGTGCACAAACTAATTCAGACTCCAGAGACGTGGCATACAAGCAAATACAGTGGGGTCAGCTATTGAGCAACTGGAAAGGTTAGATTTACGCCAAGTTCAGACACAGAAGAGACGTCAAATGAACTGCAAACAAGAAAGATAGTTTCAGTATTCCTCGATGCCAGAGGGTGCAAAACAATGTGATGTAATTGGTCCGATCTACTAGTTAATTTCAAACAGGTAAGCAGTTACACACTCACAGAAAAGGATAGTGTTACACCATCTAGCAGAAGTCTTAGTTTCCTCATGTGACAGATATCAAATAATTAAACTTTCATTCTAGCTGGGATTGATGTTCTTCCTCAACATAAACATGAGATGGGGCACGAATATACTTCTATGTTCGTCGTAGCATGGAAAGAAACAGTTACCCAATGTCATCTTGAGGAATTTCGGAACTGTCGGAGGCCTGTTCAGCATATAGTGAAGTGAAAACAACCTTTGGTGAAGTTAATATCAAGGGCGGTAAGAGTGCAATGGGAATCCCAATCCTAACCGCATAGGAGACAGAGGATAGGCGGAAAGAGTACATTGAAAGCCTAGATAAGCGGGAGGAGTTGTCTAATGACATGACATAAGAAGAAACAAGAGTCGACAGGGAAGAGATAGGCGATCCAGTATTCGGAAAAACAAAAATGGTTCAAATGGCTCTGAGCACTATGGGACTTAACTTCTGAGGTCATCAGTCCCCTAAAACTTAGAACTACTTAAACCTAACTAACCTAAGGACATCACACACATCCATGCCCGAGGAAGGTTTCGAACCTGCGCCCGTAGCGGTCGCGCGGTTCCAGACTGTAGCGCCTAGAACCGCTCGGCCACTCCGGCCGGCATTCTGGAAAACATCATCCACACAATTCCAAAAATAGTAAAGCAGTTAAGTGCGAGGAATATCGCACAACCAGCTTAATACATCATGCAGCGAAGCCGCTGACAAGAGTAATATACAGAAGAACCGAAAAGAAAACTGTGAATCTGTTGATAGATGGCGATCAGTTTTATTTTAGGAAAGGTAAACGCACCAGAGAGGCAGTTACGACGTTGCGGTTAATAATGGAAGCCAGACTAGGGAAAAATCAAGACACTTTCATAGGATTCGTTAACCTGGAAAAATCTTTCGACAATGTAAAATGATGTAAAATGAACGAAATTCTGAGAAAAATAGGGGTAAGCTGTAGGGGAAGACGAATAACATACAACATTTTCAAGAACAAAGAGGGAACAATGAGACTGGAAGAACAAGAACGAAGTGCTTGGATTAAAAACGAAGTGACGCACGAGTGTAGGCTTCCGTCTCTACTGTTCAGGCTATAAATCGAAGAAGCAATGACGGTACTAAAAGAAACGTTGCATATTGTAACTGAAATTCAAAGTGAAAGGATTTCAATGTTAATATTCGCTGATGACACTGCTATTCTCTGTGACAGTGGAGAAGAATTACATGGCCTGTTGAATGGAATGAACAATCTAATACAGTCATGTTCAGAAAGAAGAGAAGACCTTGAACGAGTAGAGACAGGACATTCACATTCAACAGGATGTACATTACTATGTTCTGCAGAAATGATAAGCATTCCAGTCACCTCTGTTCAGAATTTGTCCTTTTGGCGTAGTAGGCACAGGGTCTGCCATGGGTCCTGATAACTTTTTCCATGCGTGATGGCATCGACACATATAAGGTGCGAATGACCTCCTGTGGTATAGCCATCCATGCTACATTCTTCTGATTCCAAAGTTCATCCGTGGTGGGCGGCACTGGGTCACAGCAATGCATTCGTCGATTCACCATATCACACATATTTTCGATTAGTGACAAGTCTGGTATCTGGAGGACCAGAGCAAAACGCTGACATCCTACGACACCAAGAAGGCACTTGTTCGTCCAGCAACATGTGGTCGCGCTTTGACTCGCTGAAAAATGGCATCTAGGGTGTTGTGCAGAAGTGGTATGGTTACGGGTCGCAGGATGTCATTCACGTAGGTCACACTTGTCACAGGGCCCTGAACACGCACTGTGGTTTGTGGTTGTACCCAATAGCACCCCACACCACAACGCCTCCGGTTGGCGCTCTACATCTTGTACGAATGTAGTCATTGTGATGCCGCTCCCCCTGTGTGCCGCGAACCAAAATGCGGCCATCATTTTCAAACAATCAGAACCTGGATTCGTCCGAAAACATTGTCTGATGCCATTCCTGTCCACTGTGACGTTGTTACACGCACACTTGCCGTCTAGCAGGTTTCTGCACATTCGCCAAAGGTAGCGGAGAAGTGGACGACTTGCACGTAACCCGTGCTGTAATAAACGGCGACGGACTGTCACCCCTGGTAGTGTACAATGTGTTCAGCTGTTCCACTGTTGCGCCAGAGCCCAGGACACAGATCTCTCCTGAAATGCCATTCAGATGAGATGCAGATCTTCTCAGGGAGTGGTCTGAGCGATGCGACCTGACCCATCTCGTCGTGTTCTATGGCCTTCCGTGAACCATTTTGCACACATCCGTTGCAAATTGGAAATTTGTGGCAAGGACTATGTTACCAAATCGCTGAGGTCATCGGTCCCTAATCTTACACACTAATTAATGTAACTTAACCTAACTTACGCTAAGGACAACACACACACTCATGGCCGAGAGTGGACTCGAACCTCCGACGGGGGGACGCGCGTGAACCGTGACAACACGCCCCAGACCGCTCGGCTACCCCGCGCGACACACCCGTTGCACTGCCGAAACAATTGGTCCTACATGAGCAGCAATTTCCCGATGGATGCATCACATTTTCTCATGCCAATAACGCGCCCTCTTTCAGCCTCGCTGATATGAAGGTACGTTTAGCGCATACGTCTTCGAGGCACAATTCACGTCTGCTCAAATAACACTGGTCCATTACCATCGGTTTATAACGACAACGAGGGCCGCAGGCGCATTTTACCGGTACGTGGCGTTGCGCCGCGATATCACTGTTGACCTTGAACGCTCTAGCCGACATGGTCCAAATGCTAATCATTTCTGCGGAACATACTAATTAATGTACATGCCCTGTGAATTTGAAAGTCCTATCTCCAGGTGTTCAAGGTGTTCTGTTTTTTTCTGAACGTGAGTGTACGTACAGAATATGGATTGAGAGTAAATCGAAGAAAGACGAAAGTAATGAGAACTAGCTGTGTTCAAGGTGTTCCGTTTTTTCCTGACATGAGTGTAAGTACAGAATATGGACTGAGAGTAAATCGAAGAAAGACGAAAGTAATGAGAACTAGCTGAAATGAGAACAGTGAGAATCTTAATATCAGAACTGGGATTCATGAAGTAGCCGACATTAAGGAATTCTGGTACAAAGGGAGCAAAATAACGCATAATGGACGGAGCAAGGAGGACATAAATAGCAGGCTAGCACTGCAGAAAGAGCATTCCTGGCCAAGAGAAATCTGCTAGTATCAAACATAGGCCTTAATTTGAGGAAGAAATTTATGAGAATGTAGGTCTGGAGCACAGCACTGTATGGTAGTGGAACATGGGCTGTGGGAAAACCGGAACAAAAGAGAATCGAAGCACTTGAGATGTGGCGCTACAGAATAATGTTGGAAATTAAGTGGATTAATAGGGTAAGAAATGAGGAGGTTATCTGCAGAATAGGCGAGGAGAGGAATATATGGGAATCACTGACAGAAAAAGAAGCAGGATGATAGGAGATGTGGTAAGACAGCAGGGTATAACTTCCGTGGTAGTAGATGAGATAAAACGCTCGACACAGGGGAGCAATTCGTGGTGGGCCGCATCAACCCAGTCATAAGACTGATACTGATGATTCAAAAAAAATCTGCTACTTAAGTAGGATGTACTTTTCATACTTCAGCACTTTTCTTATAAGTGGTAAACACTTCGGCTTCACCCTTGTACAAACACACATCCAATATCTGAGAAAACCAAACTAAAATGTTACGAAAACAGGCATTACAGAGCACTGCCATCTTCTCAGTCAGCTATATACAATTTTTTTGGCTACTTCTCCTTCTGAAACATCTGCGAGGCATCTAGATCACGTATCGACAGGTAATCTGCCACTCGACAGGTATCAGCTGGGTCTATGTGTAATCACCCGACCGCAGCTTTGTAACCTTATCTATATCTCATTGTGATAATCAGGTGTTTCGCGATATTATTGTGCATAATACAGTAAATCACAGCCTAATGATATTACTTCTTTGAAATCGCCGGCTGAAATATCTCCATCGTCGTTAATGCAAAGTAAGTACACGCCTCCGATTACGTTTTCCCTGATAGCATGCGTTTACCGGCTGTAAACGGCTCATTATTTTCAAATTGAGCTTTCAATATGTTGGCGATTTCTTCGCTTTGGCATAAACTTTTACACCTTGAAACAAAATAAAATCTTTCATGGCGTTCTATCCAAGTTAATCCAATGACTTCATACACACTACTCCCATTACCTCCAAGTTTTTCATCATTTTGGGACAAGCGCAGACGCAAATGTAAAATGTGAAGATACCATTAGTTCTCAAAATATAGTTGTGTAGGTTTCCGCGGCCAGAGGCAGTTGACACAAACGTTTACTTTACTATGGTACCGCGCCATAATGCAAAAATCTGTACTGAAGAAACCAACGTTTCGGCCACGATTACAGTGATCTTCTTCAGGGTCTCCAGTAGACTCTTTGTGGATAGACAGCGTTTTCAGAGGATTCTTCTAATTTTTCTCAGTGTGGTTTCTGCCTTCCCTTCGATTAATTTTATGTGATTGCTCCACTTTAAACCGTTCCATACTCATACTTCTAGATATTTTATGGATAAGACGGCTGCCAGTGATTATTGTGCAGTCCTGTAATCATACAAGAACGGGTTTTCCTGTCTATTTGTGCGTAGTAGTTCAGATCTGTTTATGGTCAGGATCAACTGACAGCCCATATACTAAGCGTAGACACTCTGCATGTGTTCGCCGCGCGGGATTAGCCGAGCGGTCTAGGGCGCTGCAGTCACGGGCTGTGCGGCTGGTCCCGGTGGAGGTTCGAGTCCTCCCTCGGGCATGGGTGTGTCTGTTAGGATAATTTAGGTCAAGTAGTGTGTAAGCTTAGGGACTGATGACCTTAGCTGTTAAGTCCCAAAAGATTTCGCACACATTTGAACATTTTTCTGCACGTGTTCCTCCATATCGCTACAATTTTCCAGCGTTGCTGCTTCTCTGGATACAACTGCCTCAGCCACGAAAAGCCATCTATCCAGCGCTTCAAATCGACTTACCCTGTCCAGTTGATATTTCACAGCCGTCTCCGGCATCATTTTTAACTGCTTCCAATTTCTTCCTACTTCTTTTTTCCATATTATACTGGACAGACGAGATACGTTTCCAGAAATTTCTCCCTCTTATGAGATTGAATCTTTGATACCACTAGCAATCTAACGCTTGCCTTGATTACCAGACGACCCCATAATGCATTTGAAAAGTCTGAAATTTCAAAATCATAGTTTTCCTTCTAAGATTAATGTAATTTCTATTGTAGAATCTTATATATTAGTTTAACAGGTACAAAAATACCTTTCGGCACAGTGCGACTTATGTTTTATTCTGAATGTGCCCAGGAGATAAGGGAAAGCACAGAACTCAGACTATAATAACCAAGAGATAGGGAAAAGTAAAGAACTGATTGCAAGCGAAGAAGTCCGCAGTTAGATTCAAAGAACATGTTCCAAATTGTAAAAGTAATCAATCTATATTTTATATGCATTTACACAACCAAAAACACACAGAAAAACGAATAGAAAATGCAATGAAAATTCAACATAGTCTACCCATGGAAACCACGATGAACATCTTGAGGGGAAAAAAAAAGAGAGAACCTCGAAATCTGGAACCACACAGACGCGTATCCAGACTACATTCTTAATGAACGAACGGAATTAAAACACAGACAGTATTTATTAAACTGTATTGACTCCCCAATAGAAGAAGAATAAATTTTAACCCCTCACGACAAGAGGAAATAAATTTTAAACCAATAGAATTTGCGACATAGAAATGTGTTTACAAGCTACGATATTTATAACGTAGCTATTACAACTGATTATCCGCGAATAAGCGTGTATGCGTCAATGGCTAAGCTCTACTTTCACGTAAACATAGCAGCAAATACCAAAGTAAGCACCATACGTTAATCTCGTATGGATTCCAAAAGCACCAAGGATTGAGAAATAATCTCAGTAAAGAACTCTAGGATACTATATCGCAACGTAAAAAACGTAAGGGAAATAATAATCAACATAGAAATAAGCAGTCCTACATAAGCTTCTACAGGGTTCTCTGCCTAGGGATGGAAGGGGGGGGGGGGGGGGGTCTGAGTAGATAATATTCTGGAGTCCATGTCTGGAAACGTACCGTTTCCATTCTACAACCATCTGAAAACATGTTAGTAACGAGACCACTTTCACAAGTTATATATTAGGCGTGACGCAGTACATCACATATTCTACAATTACAAGCATCAGTAACCACAGAAACAATAAGGAAACACCGTTTTAATAAATACTGTTGTTTACAGTACGGCGTCTTCCAGTTCGGGTACGTGGCAACTCCTTGGAGTACAGTAGTCACCCCTGCTCACGGTGAAGGTGCCCCTTTAACGAAGTCGTTGCGTATTTGGGGCGAAAAGAGCTTGCTATGGAGTCGGACGTACTGGATAACGACCCAGATAAAGGCGAGGAGCACCTCTTACCATTACCGTGAGCTTTGCCATAGACAAGGATCATGTCGGTGTGCTCTGCAAACGCGAACTCAACCATGTTGTTTGCTGTAACACTCACACACATGTGAACGAGGCTCGAACCAGGGTAGAGAACTAGGACAGACGTCAAATGGCATCAGCCTATCCTACTAAGAACACCCCCCCACCCCTTCCTGACTACTCTGTCGCATACCTACCTAGCAAACACGTTTTCTAACAGCTGTTGCATGGAAAGAGCACCCTGTACAATTTTATACAAAAATTACAATCATTAATATTGAAGGATCGTTTTAAAAAAGCACAACAGCCCATGCCGATGAAACTTGAAAAATATACACTATGCCGTTTACCGACTTAATGCGTGCTGCAGTTTGCCTATCGGAAAAGAAAAAGAACTGTGAAAGTCTACATTTTTTTATACATAGATCCAAGAATATAAGACGTACGCTTCGCTGCATGACACTTTCGACTGTTCATTGTAAATGTATCATTGCTAACAATATAGATCTAGTTATGCTTTGATATATTTATGAATGAGGTTGTGCAAAAATTAAGCTAGCAATAAGCGATAAAAAGTAGCAATACAATTTCTGTACGTGGAAGAAGGAAATATTTTAGAGATAAAAAGCGGCACTTTAAAACAAATGAGGCAAAAGGGACTATTTTGTCTAATGTAGCATTTTTTCTCTCCAAATTTTGCTGTGTTGATTTGGTGAATGTAAGCTTAAACAGTTTACAGCAGTCTAGTGACAGTCCATACTGCACACAGTGTACAATTGCTTACCTTTTGTTAGTCTATATTTGGAATTTTTCTCGAGTCCTGAAGGTTTTCCTTTACATTACGATTTATATAACACTATGAATGGGTGCTAAAATGCAGTGGTTGCTTAGGATGGGTCACAGGAATTAAATTTGCACCCTTTGCCATCAGATGAATTTTGATTTTGAGAATGAAAACGTCACCACCAGTCGTATAATATCGCATATGGCGAATCTCAGCAGACGGGTTTGGAAAGCAGTAGTACGTGATTAGCATCCGGTCAAGTTTATGACATGTTTTCCTTTTCTGCGACTGTGAATGCACGACCTCGTTACTGGAGCTCTTATCGCAGCGCCCAGGGCCGCGAGGCAGTCTAAAGTTTTCTCGTTCCGCTTTCATTGTTCAGCTGGTTCTCTAAGGGACCAAAGTGTAGCGCGCGTCAGCGACCTGTTGTTCAACGAAATAGCGACACGTGTCAAACTATATCTTTACTAGCATAACACAAAGGTTGCAAAAACGTGCGTTTCCGATTCTGAAATATATCTGCCGCCGGCAAATGGTGGAACAGTAATGCAATACGCTGTTAAATGCTGTAGGGAGTGGGCTCCACACTCTTCCGCGTGCAACAAATGTGGCACAGATAAAGTATTATAGCCTGCCACTGATTGCTGATATCAGCAACGCAGCTATTGTTTGCATACTCTGCCGATTACACGTTACACATTGAGTTGAATAAGATGAACGGAGACTCGTCCGCACAAATCGCCTTAAGTGACACAAAATCAGGGCAGAAAAATAACATATCATCTTAAGTTTGATGAAGAAGAAAATATCATGCATTTTGTGTGTGGTATCTCAAGAATTCTCTATTATTACGTAAAAGAGCGTGAATTATAGTTTACATTTCAACTATAAAGTGAAGGTTGATATTGTACTCACAAACTGTATTTAGGCTTACATCCATCACATTTGGTCTCTCACCTGCAACATAAAACTTGATGGTAAACACAACATTCAGAATACAAGTTCATGTAAATATAATAACATAATCGAAATGTTGTGCGAAATGTGTGCTTTATTATTGGAAGTACTCCTGAGCAAAAGAAAGCAATGGAACGACGCGACGTGATTTCAGCAAAGATGACGTACTCTTTCTGTGTATGTACAATTGAAGTGCGTTTCCCTCTAGTCATGCCTTTAAGGTCTTCCTTATCAGTTGCTGTTTTTCATTCGTGCGCTCTTGAGGTCAGAAGAGGAGGTCCATTTGCAATTGCATTGACACCTTCTCCACGTCATCTGACACCTCTGGCTTTTTTTTTTTTTAGGTACACCAAGAGCCTCGCGTTGTTGTTGTTGTGGTCTTCAGTCCTGAGACTGGTTTGATGCAGCTCTCCATGCTACTCTATCCTGTGCAAGCTTCTTCATCTCCCAGTACCTACTGCAACCTACATCCTTCTGAATCTGCTTAATGTATTCATCTCTTGGTCTCCCCCTATGATTTTTACCCTCCACGCTGCCCTCCAATACTAAATTGGTGATCCCTTGATGCCTCAGAACATGTCCTACTAACCGATACCTTCTTCCGGTCAAGTTGTGCCACAAACTTCTCTTCTCCCCAATCCTATTCAATACTTCCTCATTAGTTATGTGATCTACCCATCTAATCTTCAGCATTCTTCTGTAGCACCACATTTCGAAAGCTTCTATTCTCTTCTTGTCCAAACTATTTACCGTCCATGTTTCACTTCCATACATGGCTACACTCCATACAAATACTTTCAGAAATGACTTCCTGACACTTAAATCTATACTCGATGTTAACAAATTTCTCTTCTTCAGAAACGCTTTCCTTGCCGTTGCCAGTCTACATTTTATATCCTCTCTACTTCGACCATCATCAGTTATTTTGCTCCCCAAATAGCAAAACTCCTTTACTACTTTAAGTGTCTCATTTCCTAATCTAATTCCCTCAGCATCACCCGACTTAATTCGACTACATTCCATTATCCTCGTTTTGCTTTTGTTGATGTTCATCTTATATCCTCCTTTCAAGACACTGTCCATTCCGTTCAACTGCACTTCCAGGTCCTCTGCTGTCTCTGACAGAATTACAATGTCATCGGCAAACCTCAAGGTTTTTATTTCTTCTCCATGGATTTTAATACCTACTCCGAATTTATCTTTTGTTTCCTTTACTGCTTGCTCGATATACAGATTGAATAACATCGGGGAGAGGCTAGAGCCTCGCGTATCTTGAATCATTTCCCGATGAAGAAACACTTCGCGCCAGGATACCTGCTGCTCTGATCTCGTTCGTACGAAGCCTGGTGTACTTGGTAGAGTGCGCTAGAACTTTCATCTAAGATATTACGCCCATACTTCTAGAAGTGGTAAAGGGTACCCTCCGCTACGCACTATCATCTACGTTTATGCAGATGTAGATGAGTGTGATGGTCGCTGTTTTGAACACTTTATGTAATATACAACATGTTGAGTAAACAGTACATTATCTTTGCTGAACTTAAAATACGTGTACAGTGACTGTTCTTGTTGCTCCTGACATTCCAAAGCTTTCACTGTTTCAGAATTATTTCCAAGTCCATAAGTAATTATTTCAAAGCTCTTGTATTTCGAATCCTCTATTAGCTCCTTCAGTTCTGGGCAGCCTTTTGAATCACACTCATGTGCAGGTATGAAAGACGGGGGTAGACAAAAATATGAAAATATCATAATGCCTAACATGCAGTAGCAAAACTGTTGACATGCACAACAGCTTCCAGACATCCCGGAATGAATAAATACAGGCCTTTTCAAATGGCTCTGAGCACTATGGGACTTAACATCTGAGGTCATCAGTTCCCTAGACTTAGAACTACTTAAAACTAACTAATCTAAAGGCATAACACACCCATGCCCGAAGCAGGAATAGAACCTGCGACCGTAGCAGCAGCGCGGTTCCGGACTGAAGCACCTAGAATCGCCCGGTCAAAAAGGCCGATTCCTGTATGGTTTTCAAGGCAATCTTACACCATTCTTTCTGCAAAACAGTGGCAAGTTCAGGTAACGAGATGGGGATGGATAGTGGCTAAGGAACCTTCTCTCCAAAACAGACCAGAAAGGCTGAATAATAATTAGATCTGATGACAGTAGTGGCCAGGGAAGATGTGATAATTGATGCTCGTGCTCACAGAACCAGTCTTGAACAATGCGAGCTGTGTCACCATGGGCACTCTAGCCTAGGAACACAGCGTCGCCATTGGGAAACAAATATTGTACCATGAGATAGACCTGGTCAGCCGAAATGGTCACAGAAACCTTGGCAGTAACGCAGTCTTGTGGCCCATGAAATAGCACTATATGGCTGTCCAAAATATGACCGAACGCCATCCATGTTTCACTCCTGGGATTTAAACTCGACAGAAGTAGTAATCAGCGTGAAAAAACGCTCATCTGACCAAATGACTTTCTTCCATTGCTCCATAGTCCATGTTTAATGTCTTCGGCACCAGGTTTTCCTGTCATAGGGGTGTCCATCACTGATTAGTTGTTTTGGAATTTCAGCTCGGATTTGGTGCTGTCAGTGTTGGCGAGTACGACATTCAGTTCTGCACTGACTTTTTCAATTGTCGTCCTCTATTTGTCCTCTTCAATGAACGTCTGCCACGATCACAGAACAAAACTTTCGTCCAGGTTATGACTTAGCGGACGATGTTTCACACTTTCCCTGTGCGCGATATAAATCTTCCTAACGATGGCTGTTGAAACACCAAACACTTCGGCCACCTTACTTACGGAATGACCCACCATACGACTACCAGCATTTTGGCCCAGTTTGCCCATTTTCGAATCCACTTAGCTTCGGTATAACGCACTCACGACTACGCACAACACTGCTCTGACCACGAGTGGCACTTGCAACGTATTGAGGACGCTGTACAGCTGCCGTCCGTGGCCAAATACACCAGCGCAACCTGCAGGCTTGGCTGTTATCTCCATTTATATTCAAGCATGCACTGCTTGCGTTGTTTGCCTATTTATCCAACCGTTTTATGCAGTCAGAGAACAGATGCTGTGTTGAACTGGCAATGACGCAGCCTAAATATAAAATAGCTGAAAAAATATAAAATAGTGGAAAACTGCAATGGATCAATATTCACGTCACCGGAATCAGTGTAAGTAATTAGTACAAAAACGCACGTAAATTTACCAGCTGCGCAAATCATTTCTGTACTAAACACACACTGCACTTCCTGCTGTTGCAATTAGATGGTGGTGTGTATAACGCGTGCCACGCAGAATTGGACACTTTGACTAGTTTGCTTATGGTCCCATCCTGTTCTGAGCGAACGCCCGTGATACTACGGCACTCGATTTGTGAGTCAAGTTTGACGCCTGGTGATGTGACTAAACAATCGGTAGGTCGATGGTACATATATTGAATACAAAAATAAATACATCTGTATGGAAATACTGATAATATTACGGGAATAGACTTAACTAATCCTCTCTGCTGCTAGTCGCCTTTTCTGTAACCAACGGTCACAGTATAGAAGCATATGTTCCGGGTCCCTCTTTCTCCAAAGGAGCAATTAGCCTCCAGCAGGAAATGCGTGGGGCGAGAACCGTGGGCGGTTAAGTACGTTCTGTGCAGCCGCATATGGCGGTGTTCACACATCAATAGTCCATACCGAGAGCCACGCTGTGCAACTGTAGCACTTTTCTCCGTTATTTTTGTCAAAACTTTCAGTGCCAACATTAAAAATCTACACTACTCTCACCTGACATCACATCAATGGACACCCACATATCAACATCAATATAATGTAAACACAACTAAGACAGACCAATTTTATCCCACAAACACAAACAAGAGAATTCTCAACCCCTTTGAAAGCAATTACAGGACAAAATTAGTTCAAATTTATAAATAAATTCTATACCCAACGGAAAGGATTCCCCATGGGATCACCCATAAGTGGCCCACCGACCAAAATCTTCCATAATCACCTTGAAAACAAAATCTTTGAAGAAATAGTAAAACTAGAACGGAATAAAGAATACACTGGTACCGCTACGTTGACGACATAATTTGTCTGGTAGATGAAGCACGTTTGTGGATACTACAGTTACACAGAGACATCAGTTCTGTCCACCCAAAAATAAATTTCACCTTTCAAACAGAAACAGACGAAAAAATTAATTTCCAAGACGTGACAATAGAAAACAAAAACCACAGACACCGGTTCTTAATATACAGAAACCCTATATCAACCAATACTGTTATACAGGGCAAACCACCCAATAGCCCACAAACAGGACAGTCTCAGATACCTCCTAGACAGACTGAACAGAATTCCAGAGGACAAAGATAGCTGTGCACAAGAACTTAACGTAATCAGACAGATTGCCACGTAAAATGATTACAAGATCAACTCTGTTGTCAAAATGAACCAGAAAATAAACAAAACTGACTCCGAACACTCAGAACAGTACCACATCACGACACACCAGCAACAACCACACCACAGAGAACACGCGAAGTACAGAAGATGGCACACACTGACATTTGAGAACAACATAACACACAAAAGAGTAAACATGAGAAAACAAGGTCTACATGTAGCATATAAAACAAGCAACACACTGCAGAAAAGATTAAAATCATCCAACATAACCATACATAAATCCAACAAAGCTAATATATACTAGTTATATGCGAAGACTGTGGTTCAGTAAACATCGGACAGGCGCGTAGAATTTTAGCATAAAATATTCTGAACATTTAAGAGCACTCAAAAGTTAACATCATACATTCCGCTTTTGCAGACCGCCTCATGAAAACCAACCGCCAACCCAGTGGCACAGAAACAGTAATCTTCTGTAACATTTTTTTAGCAATAGCAGAAAATTACGACATCCAAAAAGTTGTCACATAGGGCAAGAAAGGCATCAGTTATCAAACAATATTCGGCAAAAAAAAAGCGCTATTCAACACTTTAAACGAACTGTTAGGCAAGAAAAAGTAAAGCGCGTGCGCGCACACGCACACACACACACACACACACACACACACACACACACACACACAAACCAAAACAAAGCAGTGAAACAAACGTCAAAAGTGCATAAGAAACGTAATAGTTCATAACAAGACACAGTTTTCACAAATAAGTAGGAGAGTAAATGGTTTTAAAACACGAAATGTAATCCAGTAGCAACAAACCACATCGAACAGTTCTCTATACCAAAGCTCCACGAAATTTTTACCGATGTTCACAGATCACCCGGGTTCCCGGGTTCGATTCCCGGCGGGGTCAGGGATTTTCCCTGCCTCGTGATGACTGGGTGTTGTGTAACGTCCTTAGGTTAGTTAGGTTTAAGTAGTTCTAAGTTCTAGGGGACTGATGACCATAGAGGTTAAGTACCATAGTGCTCAGAGCCATTTGAACCATTTCACAGATCACTCCAATTACACAAAAACAACATAAATTAATTTGTTATATAAATACAGGCCAGCCGCAGGTCAAGACAAGCCAAATACAATAATGGTAAGGACAAAAAGGGTCACATACCACGATTTTTACCGGAATGTATATTTTAAAGTTTGGATTAAAACAAAAATTCAATGAAGACCATATCCTAACATATTCATGTTTGCAGATGACGTGCTGTACTAACTTAGATCTGTGGCTGATTGCGGTTGGCAACCACAGGACAAACACAATGTAAAATAAAACTTAAAGCTCATATGTAATTTAAATAACAACAAAATCCGATGTAACACGCCCTCGACATCGCGACACGCTCTCTGCCTGGCACTAACGAGAAGAGCACGGCAAGTGCCATAATCCGATTTCTCAGAAACTTCAACCAGGTGAAAAAAGGGTCAAAATTATCGAACACTTTTCTCGGCCTATCCGTAGATACTGGACCGTTTTTGAGAAAACGACTGCCAATGCTTTCGAGTAACAAATTCAGCCGAAATGGTGGCGCAGTGGCTAGACTAGCGACCTGTTTTCGTAACCCTATTATTGCTTCTATTTTTGCTTTTCGTTTTTTGATTGATTTGTGGGAGGGCACCAAACAGCGAGGTCATCGGTCCCAACGGATTAGGGAAGGCTGGGTTAGGAAGTCGCCGGTGCCTTTTCAAAGGAACCATCCCGGCATTTCCCCGAAGTGATTTTGGGAAATCACGGACGCGGGGCTGAGCCGTCGTCCTCCCGAATGTCAATCCAGAGTGATTACCATTGCGCTACCTCGCTTGGTATTGTTTTTGTTTTTCATTTAGCTACCCATGCGCGTAGGAAGTTACTGAACGAATGTTTTCCAACGTATGTTGAAGTAACATTTTGTCTGCTAATTGCCTATCTGTTAAATGAAGCCGGTCGGTGTGGCCGAGCGCTTCTAGGCACTTCAGTCTGGAACCGTGCGACCGCTACGGTCGCAGGTTCGAATCCTGCCTCGGGCATGGATGTGTGTGCTGTCCTTAGGTTAGTTAGGTCTAAATAGTTCTAAGTTCTAGGGGACTGATGATCTCCGATGTTAAGTCCCTTAGTGCTCAGAGCCATTTGAACCATTTTTTGTTAAATGAATTCAAGAAATGAGAAAATTATTTGAAATTGTTTACGGTGAAATCCCTTTAGTGTTTCATAAACAATTGCACGTGCCAGTTTTGGGATAAATGATCTGTTATGCGTGGTTTGCCGTGAAATCATTGCCAACATGTAAAACCTTCAACACGTTTCTTTCCAGAGCGAGATTCATACGAAGAAATATAACTGTGTCAAACCTGTCTTCGAGCAATGCTCATGGTACTCAGAATTTCTATGTTTCGAATGTTTCAACAATTCATATCATGCAGGGAACACACCAAATCTTCCTGAATAATAAAAATAAGAATAAAATATAAGAAATTAATATAAGAATTAATGTAAAAATATTAGGATTTAAAAATATTGCAGTCCCTGAAAATACCGTACCGACATACGTTATATAATAAATGTATGCCAGTTACCGTGCAACAGTTGTAATTTTATAACTAACATAAAACCTTTGTGTCGCCTCAATTGATGAACATTCATTTAGTTACCCTCTACTGATATAGGTACATAAATGAAATAAATAAATAAAAAATGGAAACAACAATCGGTTTTAGAGCACGGAGTGCAAAAGTTTAATGCCGCAACGCTAATCAGTGTGCCACCACTTTCAATGAACGTATCGCGCGCTAAAAGCCATCTATGGTACGTCGAAAACTTTGACTGCCGTTTTCTTAGAAACGGTCGAGAAACGTGGTCGGTTATTTCTAACCTTCTTCCACGGAGGGAATTTTCTGGGAAATCAAGTTATGGAACTCGCCGTGTTCTCCTCGTAAACTGTGAATGGAGTAGTAAACCTGGCCGTAATCGCCATGCGGATTTCCTCTGGAAGACGGCCGTGTGGAGGCGATATCTTTCCCTCTTTTCGTGTACTTCTCGCGAAGGTAGCGTCTCGGAAGTGTGTCAAGGCCGGCAGTGTGTGCAGTCCCGTCTCCCCTCGTACCTCCCCGGGCTTCGTCGGTCGGCCAGGATGCGGGGAGGGTCTTCCTGCTGGTTTAGCGGCGCCCCTGGGAGGCGGAACGCGTGTCCCGGGACGGGCGTCGTGAATTTTTCATCGGCCTACATCTCCACCGTCGGCGGAGCGGCGAGGCCGCTGTGTTAAGGCGCCCTGGCTGGGATTAAACTGCCCGCTGAAGGCGCAACCCCGCTGCAAAGTTCTCCATAAGTACACGAAGTTCAGCTTGGCCACGTTTCAGCAGATTTGAACAACGTGTAAGGGTAGAGGTGGATCGAGAGCATTTCTCTACACAAGCGAAATATTTTGCGACCCCCTCCCCCCCCTCCTTCAACCCTGCAAATACCTTTTATGAGATTCTTGACGTCTTATGTAAAGTGAAGGTGGAGACGGATTGAGGGGCAGGAAAAGAAGAAACTTATGATATCAGCTGTATCGGAACTTTATGCGGAATCTGCGGCGACGAGTGAAAATGTGTGTCTAACCGGACTCGAACCCTCCAGGATCTCCTGCTTAGTAGGCAGTTGCCGTAACCTCTACGCCACGCGGAAACAGTATTTATCGCACATGCGCCGACTATCTCGACACACTACCTGGCCTACCCACACTCCCACCCAGTGGCACCTGTCCACTGTCCACGTCCATGTCCTCCACGCTAATTTTAGATTACCGCTGGAGGTCGAAGGTAAATATGCATCCGCACTGAAGGTTGTTGATGCATTGCCCATCGAGGCGAGTCAATTATGTGAATGCGTGGTCTCCATTCTTTCGGAAATGTCCCCACGGAATACACAGCTGTGATACATATTAACTAACTGAAGCTGGTGGGGCGAGAAACGAAAGGAAACGAAGGATCTAATAATATCATCTGCATTGAGATTTTTTTAAGAATCAGTGGGGACGAGTAAAAATGTGTGCCGGACTGGACATGTCCGAAAGAACAGACACCATGCATTCATATAACCGATTCGCCTTGACGGTCAATGACTCTACAGCCTTCAGTGCCGATGCACGTTATCATTCAATCTCCAGCGGGAATTTAAAATTAGCTAGCATTAAAGACATGGATGGAGACTGTGGACAGGTGGCGCTAAGTGGGCATGTGAGTCGACCGGGAGCGTGCCGAGGTAGTCCGCGCATTGGCGATAAATACTGTGCCCGGGTGGCGCTGTGGTTAACCAACTGAATAGTAAGCCGGAGCTCCTGGGTTCAAGTCCCAGTCTGGCACGCATTTTCACTCACCGTCGCTGATTCCGTATAAAATCCTGATGCAACTATTACCAATAGTTCCATCCCTTCCTTTCCTTTCTCCGCCCTCCACTTTCACTTTACATAATATCTGTTACAGCTGTGGATTCTAAGTGCTCTCTGTTCTTTTGGACATGTCCGAAAGAAGACAAACCGCACATTCATATAATCTACATTTACTGACCGAGAATATAAATTATTTTTTGTTTTAAAATAAGTACTGCATGAACATTCCTTTGCAATAAAAATAAATTTTTAACCGTATTTCTGTGATAAGTATTAAGGGGAGAACATTCGTGAAAAACACACACTATTTAAAAGCTGTACCAAATCCACAATTTTGAAGACACTGCAATTAAATTTTGTTTCATGCTTTACGTGAAATTAACACATTTGCTGTTAAGTTCCTTGGATTATATATATATTTAACTTTTCTTGCAGAATTTAAACATTTTATTTTCAAAAAATGATATATGCACTTTGTTCTCAAAAACAGTTTTACAAAATTTTCTCTGTTTAATTTCTTTTAATATAATGTCTTACATGAGGTTTTTTTTAAATATCGAATATAACAATTTAAATAACTTTCAATTATAAAGCTGTAAGTATAATACAAAATTCATGCAAAATTCCAAGCACATTACCCCATATTTTAGCTTATATTCAGAATTTCAAAATTTGTTCTTGAGACAAAGTTTACTGAGGTTATAGAATTATGTGTACAAAATTTCATTTCTAGCGTTCATGGACTCCGAGAAAACTTTAAAAAAACACGATTTTCAGGAGATGTAATTTAAAGTTCAACCTAAAGTTATTTCTTATGTAACCTCTTCAGAAGGTCCCCGATTTGTACTGAGCATTCTGTTTCCCTTTAATTCTTCTCTTCTAGTTTCCTCTTCACTGCATTCTTTCCTTTACCACATCTTCAACTGACTTTTCAGCTGTAGAGAGGCGCTATAAATCTATTTTGCTCAAGATGTCTTCAGCGAAATTTCCTTTCTTAAAAGCCTATTCTCTCTAATACATTCGCCCTCGTATGTTCCCATCATTAAATACAAGAACTGCATAATAAGTTACAATTTTGACAACTGCAGCAGATGATAATCTGGTTTCAGGGGATCGTTTCCATATGAATGAATTTAGATACTCTGACAAATGTAGCAGACGAAAATCTGGTTTTAGGGCATCGTTTCCATTTGAGTAAATTTAAAGACTCGTTTGGATTTTGGGTTTTGCCATGAAGACACTTCTTTGGAAGATCTTGATCTTCCAGAAACCTATAAGTTGCTTTGACAACATCCAGGAAAGAATTTGGAAGCGTCTCCTTGTGAATGTAATCCACAGAATTGTTGTTAACAGAAGTATTACCGAAGCGTTGTTTCAAAAATCGGACGTGGCGGGAAGGTTGCATCACACATTTTTCAGGCTCTTCGGATGCAATTTGTTTATTGAAACTTTGGGCGCTTATTGTCCAAGAGCTCTACTACTAAATAAAAAATTGAAAATTGACCTTCTCGGTCTGTTTCATGAACGTCCCCCCTTAAAGAAGAAACAATTAATGTATATGCAGGGTACTTCCTGAGATCTTTAAAAGCTTTCTGTGAAAACAGTAATAACTACACTTATTGCATTGTTCTAGCTTCAACAAAAATATATTTTCTTTTATTTTTCTCATGTTTTTCTTTTCGAATTTGGCCAAGCATTGTAGGCTTTGAAAGACGGCGGTGCCTTCTAGGCAGGCCACTGCCGTGGTAATACCCGTCAGGCACGTTTGTTTCGGTGATCATCAAACAATTTCATTCGCCTTTGGTGTATCTAAATTTTTCCCGATTGATAGTTATCTGATGGACTATTAGGGTTAGGGTAAACCACTGATTGATCTCACAGTACTTACATGACTTGAGTAGCAGTAGTAGAACTGAACTCGGCTATAGAGACGGATTTTTGGACGCTGGAGGTGACCATTGCATCAATGGCAGCTTTAGAACTTTCCCCGAGCAGCAAGCAAGTTCGCGGACTCTTGTCATTGCCAGTGTTCCTTTTGTAGTCACCGAAACTGGCCGAGGGCTCTGCAGGATGGTGGTTTATGGGCCGCCATTCTGGCGGCAGGCATTGTTCCTCTAGCGGCCAAGCAAGAGGATGGGAACGCCGTGGCTGAATGCTAAGTGACGCTTCTTCAGACTCTGGCATCGCCGGGCATCCTGGCGCCGGCCTAACCGCTTTATTAGCCAGTGTACGTGGTGTGGGAGACTGGCCTCCTTACCCTGTGTGCAGGTCCACGTAAAGCGGCTAATGTATTTATTACAAGAAAGCGTACCTTGCGAGACGGGACTACGAATTCCTCAGGATGTCGCATTTCTTAGATGCCGCCATGCTCCGTCAAAATGCCCATTAAATCGTTTTGAAACTTCTTAATTAAATGTGAGTGTCTGTCCTTAAATTGCTGAATGACTGAGAAGATGAAACTTCTACGTTATTTGATTCTGAAACAGCTGTGTAAAACTAAACGTACTGGGCCTACTTTCTCTGTACTTTTTTTTTAACATGTCAACACTGGCCCACAATATTCTAGCGCAACGGAATCTGACTGCTCGAAAAAATTGCAACCTGACTTCAAATAATTAATTCAAAAGAATGGCCCTAACTAAAAAAAAAAAAATCTTAACAGTAAGCTATACATTTCATTGAGCACTTACCTCACAAAAATCTTTATTACGCAACTACTGCAATACAGCGACCGTCAATACTGCCAGCTAAATAAAAAGAGTCTAACTACTAAAGCCACTAACTACTAATAGATATGTGGAAAGCAAAGGAAAGATTTTGTTGCAAACCAAATAATGTATTTTCTACCTTAATAGTGTGACGTTCAGTTCAGACACGAATCTAAAACGTCATTGGCATCCAATACAAAGATATAATCACGAATAATTCTCAATCTCCAAGTCGGATACTTTCAGGTCGTTAGCCTACGCTAACACTTCAGACCTCTACGCTCCATCAATGCTAACTTCTCACATTTAACATCCATCACTGCTGGCTGTTCGCCTCCAACTGCCCAACAGTACTTCCATCACTGCTGGCGACTAACTTCCAACTGCCCAACACTACTGGCGATTTACTTCCAACAACGAGTCCAACCAGATACAGAGTCTCTTACAAAGAAAGCGCAGTCAGAAGTTAAAATCATTCAAATAGCTCTAAGCATTAGGGAACTTAACATCTGAGGTCATCAGCCTCCTAGACTTAGAACGACTTAAACCTAACTAACCTAAGGACATCACACACATCCACGCCCGAGGCAGGATTCGAACCTGCGACCGCAGCAGCAGCGCGGTTCCGGTTCCGGACTGAAGCGCCTAGAACCGCTCGGCCACAGCGGCCGTCCGCAGTCAGAGATCCAACGCAAAGCGCTACACAGCGCTGCCAACACAGAAGCAGCCCGCTTACAGTTTTACGGACGAGACGGAGCTTGTTTTCACTAGGAAGGTTTCCTTATGTCGTGAAATGCGCTGGGGCTTTGGCATCAGGATCTCCAGGCACTGTGTGCTGCTTTTTCGGAGAACAGAATGTGTTCTGCACTGCAGTGATTAGTTTAGGAAGATCGGGTTTCCTTGCTAGAAAACATGAATGGCACGGTAACCACTGCTGGGACGTGATAGGTTTATTCAAGAACATCGGGGGGGAATGGCTGTTTTTCGGAAGGTTTTGGGCAACGGGACAGATGAGGACTTTCTTCTCGACCATCGCGGAGTACAGTCGCTAGGGCTCTTCCGTTTCTACGGAGAGAGCATTAGCTCTAAAGACGTCCGGACACCTGGGCGAAACTTGATATTTTCGCGGACGTGAGACAATCACCGGTGGACGTGGGCTCATCTCCCACAGTACGACACTTCGGCAGTTCCCGCACACAGACGACAGCATCTTGTCTTTCACCGGCTATATCGGCATCGTTGCACAGCTACGGCAAATTCAGAAGACTATCAATCGTTTTCATGACCACCTTTCCTCATAGCAGCCTTGTACTTGCAGTAGTCACCCCCAGTGCCCATTGCATGCTGCATTATATTATGACATGAGGGACCAATCAGTGGAACGATACGGCAGTGAGCACGTGCCTAGATTGGCATCATTCCACTCACAGTAGCCAGTCTCTCTCCCCCCCCCCCCCCCAAGTCTATTGCCGACCAACCTGAGATCGTGTTAATAAAATGTTATGTAGCTGAAGTATCTGTTTATATGCTTATTCTCTCTTGACATTGATATTAGATAATACATCTATTTGTGATACCATAAGTCCTTGTTATTAATTTTTCAATGACACCCATTCTCATTCCCTACGATATCATTTATTTTGTTGTGGGTTTGAAGGAATTACATTACTTTTATGTCAACTCAGGGGTGATCCACACTGGGGCCAATAGTCGGATTTCCTTGCGCTTTTGACAAACGTGGCACCTCTTGGTTACAGTGGTTACGACTTTTTAGTCGTTTGGCAGACAGAGATCTGCCGCCACCATAGGCTAGCTTGCAGGTTTACGATGATTGTGACAAACACTGATATGTTCAGTTGTCCGACGCCAGGCAAGAATATATATCATAATTTTTATATTATAAATTTTACATGAATTTTTGTATTAGAAATACAAATGCTCTACCATCGGATCCAGACAAGACGTTACAGTGCTGTGCTGATGACGTGGCACGAGTGTAATGAGCGCAAATGGAATCCAACAGTCGGCCAGCGAGTAACAGCCGACCTGGAAGACATTGTCGAGACCTATTTTGATTACTAAAATGTCTACCTAGAAAAATGAAATGCTGAATTTGCAGTCACTGTTATACCTTGTGTCAAACTGTGAACATTAAAAGTTTTGTTCTGTCAGATACGTGCCTACTAGTGATTCATAATAAGGAAGAATTCTTCTGAAGCAGTAGGGCCTATTGAAATACTTCAGATGAGACAAATATGTAATACTTAGCTATATAGTTTTGAGAGCATCTATTCGATGAAGACTTGTTAAGTTTCTTTTAGACAATTCCTTAGAGCCCAGATGAAGTCTATGAATGTTTTAATTGAAGACTAATGACCAAATAAACACTATTACACATAATGTGTGATAGGAACACAGCCATAAATTACTAGACTGGCAAAGGCATATCCTTTAGTGAAGTCTGATTTATGTTGAAGTATGGTGGCGACGTCAGGAGGTTTGTGTGTTGCGTTACAACGATCTTCTGAAATGAAATGACGTTGGGAGCTCTACGAAACGGTCTAAACAGTTTCTGCAATCAAACATATATTTGCGTACTAGTTGAGTTTAACGCATACATTGTGAAATCGTGTCATGAGAAAAACATCAAGCTACGCATACACATATTTAAAACAGGTTGCAGTTTTCGTAAGAACACTCAAATGAATGAAGATACTTGTTATCAACGACAAATAGCACCTTCTACTAATAGCAGCATTTTCATAACGATAATTCGAAGAAAAGCCGAAGATGATCGTCATGCTATATCTGTTAATTCTAGATTTATTAAACCGCTCAAGATATACCTAAACCATTTAAATACTAGAATGAGATTTTCACTCTGCAGCGGAGTGTGCGCTGATATGAAACTTCCTGGCAGATTAAAACTGTGTGCCCGACCGAGACTCGAACTCGGGACCTCGGGCAAAGGTCCCGAGTTCGAGTCTCGGTCGGGCACACAGTTTTAATCTGCCAGGAAGTTTCATATCAGCGCACACTCCGCTGCAGAGTGAAAATCTCATTCTGGAAACATCCCTCAGGCTGTGGCTAAGCCATGTCTCCGCAATATCCTTTCTTTCAGGAGTGCTAGTTCTGCAAGGTTCGCAGGAGAGCTTCTGTAAAGTTTGGAAGGTAGGAGACGAGATACTGGCAGAAGTAAAGCTGTGAGTACCGGGCGTGAGTCGTGCTTCGGTAGCTCAGATGGTAGAGCACTTGCCCGCGAAAGGCAAAGGTCCCGAGTTCGAGTCTCGGTCGGGCACACAGTTTTAATCTGCCAGGAAGTTTCATTTAAATACTGTTGATATTACAGAAAGACCGACTGTAATGTAGTAATTTAGGTTTATATACAGCACAAAAGCAAAATTACGTGAGCTGTTTCTAGTTGCATTCAGACATGCATCACTATGTACCCATTTCTTACGAATGTTTTCACAGTAAATAAACAGCTGTTTGCACGTCCTTTGCGCCCGCCGCCGTATTGCAGTTGTAAAGTCCTGGCTTCAGTTACACTAATGATACTGTATACCTTATTGCCAGTCTAGAATGTACAATATTTCTGTGGATGTCTGTGTATTAATAGTCGAAGGACTTGAATGATTAACTGGCACTTCTGTGTTCAAATCACCTATTGAACTTTAAGAGAAGCTTTATGAACTCTTAAAGCTCGTTTAGCAATCTCTAGTAATGATTAACTATTGACAGGGGACCAAAGAATAACATTACGAAAGTTTATTAATTTACGCCGAGTAATCTGAATTGGCTAATTAGTGGCAGTTAAATTCTGGCAAAGGACTTGCATGACTGAATTGTGAATGTTATAGATTTGTTGCTGCCTTGCAAGTCATCTATAGCAATTGCAGACCTAATGTTTTAGTACGCATTATAACAATTCTTGATAAGCGTGTTATCTCTGAAGGCCTTCATATTTGGTTCGAACAGCGTCATTTAAGCTATATGAACGAGGTTTTGAGGGTGGAATTAAATGGAGGCAGTTACTTAAATGCTTCTGTACCCTGGAGAGGCTTATCGGAAGAAATTATCGTCGCAAAAAGTACGTGAAAGGAGAAATTGCAACCAGAGATTAATGAACTGCGTGGACATCGATTTATTCAGACTTTGTTTGTTTCACAAAATTGGAAACTTTTTACTTACGAACGGAATTCAACGTCACACATGCAAAATATTCCTGATTCTTGTTAGCGAAAAGGGTCTCCTACTGAAGAATTGGACTCGAGAGAGGAGAATTAACTGCATGAAGATTGATGTAACTGGTTACATTACCATTGTGCACCTGCGGCGTGGCGACATTCGGCCACATCAACTATATAAGAAATAAATAATTAGTTGCAGGAAACCTGTAGTTGACATCACGAGCAGGTGGAATGCGTAGCACTCATGACTTCTTGGCTTTCTTTTCTTCCCTTTCCAGAACCTCTCATTTCTTTCATTTTTCTTTCTCTCCTTCTCGGAAACGCTTTGCATGGACTCATTTTTAGTGGTACCTCTCCAAATGATTTTATGCTATTGGCCTTGCTTCTAATTTTTCACAGTTTTAGGTCATCTCTAGTGTAATACCTGTTTCTTGTGCGTCTGTTTTGACCTCTTCTACCCACTTTAGAGGTGGACATCAATGATATGATGTAACAGAAGATCTTCTTTGCTCAGTCGGTTTTTCTCCATTTTTACTATGGATGCATAAATTTCAACCGTCGTTTCCCCATTGCGTTAGTGACGTTCTCTGTGTACTTGTGGAGCTCCTCGACTTCGTCCCATTAGTAGTATTTTGAGGTTCCAAAATTTTTCTAAAAATCTTCCTGTCCTTCTTTTCAAGTTCTTCCAACTGTTCCTTTTTATTTAAAATGAGACACTCCGAGTCAGTCTTTCTGGTCTTATAACTGGATTATAGTGGCTGATTTAGGCCTTGTAGGATATCATTAGTTTGCTGTGTCTGTTCAGTGACGGTTTGTAAACAGGGTATAATTCATTGCTCTTTCTTTGATTACCTCTTAATCCAGTCCATTGAGTGTGACCGATTCTCCAAAGTATTTGAATTGGTATGTACTTTTAATCTTTGCATATGAGCAGACCTATTTTACCTCTAAGTATTTCTCTACTTGGTGTCTGTGTTCCATATATTCCGTATTTTCAAGTGTATGGGTCTGGCACCAAAAAGAAAATACAGGAGCGTTGAACATAAACAGACAAGGACCACACGAATGGTCACAGGTTCGTTTTAACCGAGGGAGAATGTCACAGAGATGTTGAAAAATTGAACGGGCAGACTACTGAAGATAGACGTAAACTATCCCGAGAAAGCCTACTTACAAAGTTTCAAGAGCTGATTTTAAATTATGACTCTAAGAGTATACTACAACCCTCTACGTATTGCTCACATAGGGGTGATGAGGACAAGATCAGATTAATTGCAGCATGCACAGAGGCATTTAAACAATTATTCTTCCCACGCTTAATGGGACAGGAAGGGACTCAATAACTGGAACGTCTGGAGCTAACCTCAGTCATGCACTTCCCACTGATTTGCACAGCAAGGATGTATATGAAGATGTAGATTTTACTAGTAATAGTTGGCATACGATGACTCACTACCACTGCTGCTAAAATAGCTGTTCGTTTTCCAAAACTGAATTACATAATACAGTGGCGCTCGAAATACTGGTTGAAATCGCATGTTAAATCACTTGCGTTTGGTGGGGTCGAAGCGGGTGACAGACTGCAGGCGATATTGCTATCGCCAACGATCCGTCCGTCTACGTGGGGCCCTTAAAGCTGCGGAGACACAAAGACGTTTCCACAGAAACGTAAACAATATCGCGCCACGTGACTGATCGTGGCAGTAGCAAGGAGCCGCCGCGTCTTTCGCTCTACGAAGTAGTAGGCAGCCCGGCACTATCCACGATTCTGCCGCAGTCAGCAAAAGCTGAGGGAGGAAGCTGCAGCAGTAGCCGGCGGTGGTGGAGAGAGGCCTGCACGGTGGGCCGGCTGCTAGCAACACGCGGATCCCAGAATAGCGCAGAACCGCCGCCCTGCGCTGACGTAGCGACGTTTGCGTCTTGCTACGCTACGCCACGGCCACGACCGCTGACAGCGCGTGCTCAAGCCACGCGCGCAACCGGACACCCGCACACTGTGTGGAGGAAAAGGGGGCTCCCTTTTCATCCCAGGCACCGCTGTTCCCATCGACCTAAGTCTTCAGTGCCGCGGATAACACGAAACCTGGTTGACACGTATGCATGCTGTGGCGGAACAGGTATGGTATCGGACAGTTCAACATGTTTTTATGCTTCAATACCTACCAACGTAGGCTGTAAATGAGAAAATACGTATGGGACATTATACTTGGCGATCATACTCATAGAATCGTTTAGTTTTCACCTTCTACTCTTGAACATTGTTCTCTTACGCTTGGCGGTAACAGCTAGAATTGCGACAGAGAGCCGGCCGGAGTGGCCGTGCGGTTCTAGGCGCTACAGTCTGGAGCACTCGACCGCTACGGTCGCAGGTTCGAATCCTGCCTCGGGCATGGATGTGTGTGATATCCTTAGGTTAGTTAGGTTTAATTAGTTCTAAGTTCTAGGCGACTGGCCGGCCGGAGTGGCCCAGCGGTTAAAGGCGCTACAGTCTGGAACCGCACGACCGCTACGGTCGCAGGTTCGAATCCTGCCTCGGGCATGGATGTGTGTGATGTCCTTAGGTTAGTTAGGTTTAAGTAGTTCTAAGTTCTAGGGGACTTATGACCACAGCAGTTGAGTCCCATAGTGCTCAGAGCCATTTGAACCATTTCTTTCTAGGCGACTAATGACCTCAGAAGTTAAGTCGCATAGTGCTCAGAGCCATTTGAACCATTTTGCGACAGACATACGCACATATACATTTGGCAGTGTATCGCGTCCACAAGACATGAAACGGCAGGGCATTAGCGGAGCAGTCATTTCTACGCAGGTGATTCATATCAAAATGTTTCCGACGTGATTATGGCCACACGACGAAAATTAACAGACTTTGAACGCGGAACGGTAGTTGGAGCTAGACGCATCTGCTATTCTATTTCGTAAATCGTTAGTGGATTCCGCATTACGAGATCCACATTGTCAACAGCGTACCGATAGTACCAAATTTCAGGCATTACCTCTCACCACAGACAACACAGTGGCCGACGACCTTCACTTAACGACCGAAAGCAGAGGCGTTTGCTAACAGACAAGCAATACTGCGTAAAATAACTGCAGAAATCAATGTGGGAAGTACGCCGAACATATCCGTTAGGACAGTGTGGTGAAATTTGGCGGTAATGGGCTTTGCCACCAGGAGACGTGTTTGCTAACAGCACGTCATCGCCTGCAGCGCCTCTCCTGTGTTCCTGACCATATCGGTTCCACCCTAGACGACTGCAAAACTCGAGGCCTGTTCATATGAGTCCCGAATTCAGTTGGTAAAAGATGATGGTAGAGTCCAGTGCGGCGCAGAACTCACGAAGCTATGGACTCGAATTGTTGAGAAGGCACTCTGCAAGCTGTTGCTGGCTCCATAACAATGTGGGTTGCGTTTACATGGAATGGACTGGGTCCTTCGGAAGTTCGCCTTTTGGGAGACCATTTGCAGCCATTCATGGACGTCATGGAACTGTTATGGATGACAATGTGCCATATCATCGGGCCACAGTTGTTCGGGACTGGTTTGAAGAACATTCGGGACATTTCCAGCGAATTGTTTGGCCACACAGGTCGCTCGACATGTATCCCATCGAAGATTTTGGGACATAATCGAAAGGTCAGTTCGTGAAAAACTTTTGCAATTATATATGACTACAGAGACTCACTATTTCTGCAGGGGATTTCCGGCGACTCGTTAAGGCCATGATACGTTGAGCTGCTACGCTACACCTGGCAAAAGTGGAGGTCCTACACGATATTAGGAGACATTCCACGTCTTTTGTCGTCTCAGTGTACTGTACGTCACATACTTTCCCAGCACGGTTCACGCAAACGTTTGCAGGACCAAGGCAACTGTTAGAGTAGGTGGAGGTTAAGCCCCAAAATTTCAGTTTTTCTAGTATTGTGGTCAATGGAGGCTAGATTTTCTCGCGCTTTCAAATGGCTCTCAGCACTATGGGACTTAAATGCTGAGGTCATCAGTCCCCTAGAACTTAGAACTACTTAAATCTAACTAATAACTAACCTAAGGACATCACACACCTCCATGCCCGAGACAGGATTCGAACCTGCGACCGTAGCGGTCGCGCGGTTCCAGACTGTACCGCCTAGAACCTCTCGGCCACTCCGGCCGGCTCTCGCGCTTTCAGATTGAAGTCATACGTTGTTAGCTATAACCTACCCAAATTCCATCTCCGTCTGATTATTAACGACAGAGAAATTTACAATTTATCTAAAACGAAAATAGCGAAGTTTTATATCACAAAATGGGGCAAAGTTCCGCAGTGCGAGTCTTGGCACCATTAAAGATAAAAATGGATGAACGCATAATAAAAACGCTTGAAATAACCCTTTGTAACATTGTTGTGTTGCAGCGAAGTTACCCAACACAATACAGAAGGGAAATGTCTCGTAAATTTGAACATAATGTTTAAAAATACTTTTACAAAAGTAATTCTTCTCCACGAAGGAGGGTTAGCAGGGTAACGTGAAAGAGTTCAGTTACTGAATCTAGTCTGTCTAGGTACTCAGTAAGCAGCGTTCTTTGTTAGGTCGTCTCATTCTTCCTCGTCTTCTTGTTTTTCTTCTTAGCATACTTATTCGCCAAATAGTAAGTCCATTTCTATATCTGAGCTAGTGTCAAGATGTGAAAAGTCTGAATCTGCCTCTGAAGAATAATCAAATGGCTGTTTGATTTGTTTTCTCCTTATCTTACGTTGTGGCACGTTGTATCAAAAGAGTGATCGCCTTTGGCGATTTGTTCTTCTGGAGTGGCAAGGTGTGAGATATAGTTTCACTTTATTGTGTATTCGCTTGCAAAGGGAGTTGGGCTCTCAGAGGGTCCTTGAGTCAAATGGTGCAAATGGCTCTGAGCACTATGCGACTCAACTTCTGAGGTCATCAGTCGCCTAGAACTTAGAACTAATTAAACCTAACTAACCTAAGGACATCACACACATCCATGCCCGAGGCAGGATTCGAACCTGCGACCGTAGCGGTCACGCGGTTCCAGACTGAAGCGCCTTTAACCGCACGGCCACACCGGCCGGCGGTCCTTTATTCTTTGAGGGTGTTGGTTAGGTAGTCGTACGAGTGATGGACAGTAACTATTTACATGTAAAATACCGAATAACTGAAGAATGCATTATGTTTGATGGTCCTGTGGGGGTGCAATAATGGCTCGAGGCACTTCGTATTTGTGCCAGTGTCGTGGTAGGTCCTGGCCTACATTATTCATGTTCAAATGTGTGTGAATTTCTAAGGGACCAGCCTGCTGAGATCATCGGTCCCTAGTCTTACACACTAATTAGACCCTGAAGAAGGCCGCTGCAATCGTGGCCGAAACGTTGGCTTTTCTATAGCAGCAGTAGTTTTTACATTATGACGCGGTACCAAACCCAGAAAACTTTTATGTCGACTGACTCTGGCCGCGGAAGCCTACGCAATTAACTTAAACTAACTTATGCTAAGAACAACACTTAAACCAATGCCCGAGGGAGGACTCGAACCTCCGACGGGAGGGGCCGCGCAGTCCGTGACATGGCGCCCAATACCGCTCGATCACTCCGCGCGGCTACATTAGCAAATTGGCGGACATTTCTCCGATACTCGTCTAATTTGTGAAAAAGACGAGTTTCCTGGTCTTTTGTCTTCTCAGTGACGTATTTTTTTCGAGTCAGCTCGTGAATTTCCCTCGTCCTGCCCCACCTTGGGGCGCCTAGGCTCCACTTCAAACAACTGTTCTGCAGTGGTTGCAAACTGTGTTTATTAGAGACACACGATGTTCTCCAAGTCGTCGAGCCGTACAGCAAGGAGGGTTGTACCGTTGCTCTATAAAGTTTTAATTTCGTTGACGGGTTAGATTTCTAATCGTGAAAAACGGCGTAAGTGCCCGGGTCATCTTCATAGTATTCATTTTTCTATCTCGTGTGTGTGGGTAAAAGTCATCCATTTATCCAGTATCACTCACAGGTATTTAGTCGTCGTAGTCCAGAGAACTGGCTGTCCATTGATGGCAAATCGCATCCTCAGTTCCGACCATTCCTTCGTAAAGAGTACTGCTGCAGTTTTAGTAGGGTTTAGGGTGAATTTATTTCTTTTGTACCATTATTCGGTGACGACAAGTTGTCGCTGCATACTGTCGACAAGTTGTTCGATGTTCCTTCCAGAGGTTAGGAAGGCCGTGTCATCGGCGTACAGACTGGCGGTGACGTGTTGAATGGTGGAAATGTCATTAATATACAAATTATACAGGCATGGCGGTATCACGGCTCCCTGTGAGACACCAGCTGAGACAGTTTTCAGTGATGATTTCTTCCCATCTGTTTGTACAAACAGACGCCTGTCCTGCAGGAAGCTATCAGTCAGCTTAATGTAACAGTCGGGGAGACGAAAACGCTAAGGCTGCAAATCGTCTTCCTGTATAGGTTTCCGTCCAGTACACGGCGCATGCGTCGCCCACCAGCGTTTCTGCCATTAGTAGAACAACGGCGGCAAAGATATATCGCACGCAAAGACCATTTACAAACACTCGGGCTGGTCACACTGAAGAACATTGTGTTTTAATGAGGGACAGTCCAGGGTTCTACGTCCTGCTAGGAGGAAAAACATTGTGTCTGTTAACAAATTGTCTGCCAAACTAATTTCTGTTGTCTTTGTAGACAGTGTTCCGAAACCCGCTAGCACTAGCAACTATCGCAATCTCGTTAAATTTCATTTAGGTCATATTTTTCCACCGCCGATTTTTCCGCCTTTTGTAGCCTAGTGTGATAGCGATGTTCCACGCACCTGTCATGAACTGCTCGTATCGAATACCCGATGTAAGCCTTCCCACACTAATACGGAATTTAGTATATACCAGGCTTCTTAAGTCTCAAACCACCTCTTACAGAGCCAAGAACTACCATAATGTTGTAAGGTGGACGGAACGCACTCTTAATGTTAAAACTCCTAAGAATTCTTGCCTTAAACAATATGCCCCCAGCACTAGAATGAAGGCTACAGATCTAAGGTCCTCTTGATGAATCTCCGGGGTTGACCCAAACTCCACAGCCCGGCGAATGTACTTCTCAGAGTATCCATTTTACTTAAACACAGCCACCAATTGTGCAAGTTCTTGGGTTAAACGGTCCGCGTCGGAAATGGCATATGCTCTGCGTACCAGAGTGCTAAGGACGCCATTGCGTTGGCACGGTGGACGGTAACTCTTAGCCTGCAGATACCAATCGGTGTTTGTCGGCTTTTGGTGACTATATCGGTTTTATGTACATCATTCCGTTTAAAAGCGGAAGGGTAAAAAAAAATAAATGGTTCAAATGGCTCTGAGCACTAAGGGACTTAACATCTATGGTCATCAGTCCCCTAGAACTTAGAACTACTTAAACCTAACTAACCTAAGGACAGCACACAACACCCAGTCATCACGAGGCAGAGAAAATCCCTGACCCCGCCGGGAATCGAACCCGGGAACCCGGGCGCGGGAAGCGAGGCGGAAGGGTCCCATTACTATTTACCTCTGTGGTAAATTTGATATTGGGATGGAGACAGTTAAAGTGGTCCAAAAATCTGTTGAGAACATCACGTCCATGAGGCCAGACAAGAAAGAATCGTCTATCGAACCCGGGAACCCGGGCGCGGGAAGTGGGGCGGATGGGTCCCATTACTATTTACCTCTATGGTAAATTTGATATTGGGATGGAGACAGTTAAAGTGGTCCAAAAATCTGTTGAGAACATCACGTCCATGAGGCCAGACAAGAAAGAATCGTCTATGTATTTTCAGAAGCTTAATCAACTTTTCCAGAGTGACGCGGGTAAATAGTGATACAATATCAAAACTCACTAGTAATTCCGAAGGAACCAGCCTCCAAGATTTCAAACGTCGAATAAAATCCACCGAATTGGAGATATGGTGTTCACACTTGTCAACATATGGGCTGAGGAGAAGGAAAAGATATATCCGTGATATTCCATTGAGGAAGTTCGGAGAAGCAGTATTGTCCGTCTGGAAGTGTGCAGAACGATTCTACTGACACCAACGTTCGTCTCACATAAGGACAAACTAAGGGTGATTAGGTCTTCGCTCGCCTTGTGAACGGAACAGGTAAGAGAACGGCTACCAGAGGGACGAAGTAGCTTCCGCCAAGCTCTGCGAAATCGGTATGTACGAAAAGCTGTGTAGCGTGTACGAATTATTGAGGGCTGTTGAAATCTGAGATGACGTAAATTACACATGTTTTATGTGACCACCTCGCTATCAACAGAGAAAAGAAATCCTACAGGCAGATCTTCTGTTCCCTGACCGTGGCAGCATCGGCGGTCGACCCTACAACAGGTGTTTCCGCCAGAAAAAAGTGTAAACAATAATGGACAGGGGAACCACAAATTCGTAACATGCAAGCAGCATAACTATGAGAAAAGTTATATACTGATCATTCAAAGATAAGTTTAAATGTGAGGTAGCCTTATTACAGCATGGAAGGACGTCATCCACAATTATAGATTACTCTGCAAATGCTCTGCTCGTCCAATGCCCTGCTCATACAGTACTCTGCAGGAAGCAAAAGAAACAAGAGAAAAGCAATTGAACAAAAGAAATAAATGTTCGTCCAGCCCCCAGGCGCTCCTAACTGGTGGAACGTGAGAAATCATCATGAGAAACTTACAGAAGATAACGTTATTGACCACGAGAGACCAGAGATTCGAAAATAGAGGGCGGTAAACGCGGCAACTCATATCACATCATCAGTGGGTGACGTGCAGGCAGCTTGCAAAGAAAGTTGTGAGCACGTGTGCCATTGCAGCAGCCGAGGTAAACGCGTGCGTACTCTCGCAGCACAAGTGTATATAAGGATGTGGTTTTACACATGACTGATTCCAAAGTAACTGAAGCCATTTCCTGTTACCTAAATATGGCGGCGACGTGAGTCTGCAGTCGAATGGTGTCGGTCCGTAGTCTGCTAAGAGTGGGCTCTGAGAGCAGGTCTCAGTGGTTTTATTGTCTCGGAGGTAGCGCAATGGAGTGCCTGGGGGCACTGCTGAGCATTCCAGCGACTTTTGAATGGAGAGGCGAAGGAAGACTCCCTGACGCTTAACTTGGTCATTCTGCATTGTTGCCAGGAAGGAGACACACACGTTAAAAACCGTCTCCTTGCACACTGCCGTGTCTGCATCGCCAGTTTAATGCAACGGTTCTGTCTTTTACCGATTTACGCCATCTTGTGACATTTTCAAAGTAACTATTCAGCTTATATTAAAACTGATTCGCCCCAAGATCTGATGGTACTGTATGTAGGCAAAATGCTGGTTTGCCCACGTGATATTATAAAGGGCGATCATAAAGTTTCCGTTTAAGGGCGTTGCTGCAGCCAATATGCAATATACTGGTATTAAGCACCGACGTGTAGGTAAGGTATTAATGCTGCATTCGTGTCGTTTCGAGATGCGTGCCGTAAATGTGGAAAAGTAGTCTATGAAGACATTATTCCCAAATGCATTCAAACAGGACTAAGGTGATGTTATTCTTTTCTTGGATGCCGTAGGACAAACACGGGTAATCATCCACCAGAGAACGAAGAATGTCTATGGGGCAGCATGTTAGGCGAAACGTCGTGGAAAAGTTCAACAAGGGGTGCTGTTACTTCATGATAACGCACGTCCAATACCGCCAATGTCGTAACGCAGAAGTTACGCCAACTTAAGTGGGAGAAACTCGAGTGCCCGCCCTATAGTCTTGACCTCTCTGTCCATGTGATTATCACGCCTTCGTTAAGATAAAAAAGATCTTGAAGGGTTGCCGATTCCTGTCGAACGAGGATGTGCAACAACCAGCTACAGACATTTTCAACGAGCAGAACACGGTGTATTACCAAACGGTTATCTTCATCGTCGTGCGCGGTGGGATGGTTGCTTGAATGCTCACGGCGATTTTGCCTGATTGGCATACCGATTCTGGACTGTACGGCTTAGAACGCAAGCTTTTTGATCGTCCCTTATATTACAGATATTTTCCTATTAAGTTTTCTGACGTGTTGAGTACTACTGCTATCGACCCGTGATTACTATCATTGGATCTGTCATATTATCTCGTGTTTGAGTCTGTGACTGGAAATGTTAGTATTCAATTAATTAAGTACACCTGAATCAGAAAATATGTGCAGTTGTTCCATTCTATATGAACTGTTCAGCATCGCTGCTTCGTGTTTCGTGACTTATAAGAGGGTCACTCCAAAAGAAATGCACACTATATTTGTAAAAATACAGTTTTCATTCTGCATGTGTGAAAGTTTTACACTGTGTAGATACATCCTTCCCTCTTGTTTTCAAACTTAGTTCAACCTGTTCCCGTGAGTGGCGCCGTCACAGCATGTTTTCAAGATGGCTGCTACACTTGACGTTCGTCAGCAGCAACGTGCTGTCATAGAATTCCTGTGCTGTGTAAACGAGACAGTGGGGAACATCCACAAGAGGTTGTAAAACGTGTATGGAGATGCTGCTATAGATCGCAGTACAGTTAGTCTGTGGGCAAGCAAGCAGGTTACGTGATGAAAGCGGGCACGGCAGTATTCAGGATTGTCCTCGCAGCGGCAGGCCTCGTACTGCACACACTCCAGACAATGTGCGGAGAGTTACGAACTGGTGACTGCTGACAGACGCATCACAGTGAACGAATTGTCA
Organism: Schistocerca cancellata; assembly: GCF_023864275.1. Lineage (NCBI taxonomy): Eukaryota > Metazoa > Arthropoda > Insecta > Orthoptera > Acrididae > Schistocerca > Schistocerca cancellata. The sequence goes on from NC_064632.1 coordinate 312,758,090, forward strand.
AGCTACGTTGGCACAGGGGAAGGAAGTGTTTGCAGAATACTGAAAGTGTTGGCGTTAAAAAAGGCTTGTGCCAGGTGGGTTCCCAGGATGTCGACAGTGACTCACGAAGAAACAAGAAAAACGGTATGCAGCGCACTTTTGGAAAAGTACAAGAACGGTGGAGATGAATTTCTTGGAAGAACTGTGACAGGTGATGAAACATGGTTCCATCATTTTTCACCAGAGACGAAGGGGCAATCAATGGAATGGCATCATGCAAATTCACCTAAGAAAAAAAAAATTCAAAACCACACCTGCTGGAAAAGTTATGGCTACGGTGTTTTTCGATTCCGAAGGAATCTTGCTTGTGGTCGCCATGCTAAGTGATCCACCATAAATTCTGATGCTGAAAAAACTTCAAGCTCGACTGAGTCGTGTTCGACCACATCGGCAAAAGTAGGATGTTTTGCTGTTGCACTACAATGCACGGCCACATGTCAGTCAAAAAAAACATGTAAGTCATCACAAAACTCGGATGGACAAAACTGAAACACCAGCCTTACAGTTCTGATCTGGCTGCATGTGAATATCATCTCTTTGGGAAACTGAAGGACTCTCTTCGTGGAACAAGGTTTGAAGATGATGACTCCCTTGTGCACGCTGCCAAACAGTGGCTCCAACAGGTTGGTCCAGAATTTTACCGTGCGGGTATACAGGCGCTGGTTCCAAGATGGCGTAAGGCAGTTGAGAGGGATGGAAATTATGTGAAGAAATGAAAGTATTGTTCTTAAAGGATGTATCTACACACTGTAGAACTTTCAAACATGTGGAATAAAATATGGATTTAAAAAAAATAGTGTGCATTTCTTTTGGAGTGACCCTCGCATTACACAGCATTGATGAATAGCCTCGTAGTATTTAGTATTTCTGAGAAGGCATCTATATTTTGACTCAGAAACACTGGCGGTAACGGCTTCTTCGAACCGTCACTCAGCAAATGACCCAGCACAGGACGACAACGCCGGACGGTGCCATATATCTGAAACCTGAGCTGACGGTGTCACGGCTCCTTAAGCTGCGCCCACGAGGAGAATTAACCGAGAGAGCGTTACGAGGAATTAAGTGTAGTCATGTTGTGGCCTAAACAACTTCATAGTCTCGGAAGGAGCTGCCTCGTAGGCTGGTCCTACAATTGAGACAACGACCTCAACTGAGCGTTCGCGCAATTCGTCATAATTCGCTGCATTTCGCGTCTGCTCGAGTCACTGCATCAGTCTCGTAAGTTCTCATCTGAATCGTTAGCACCCATACTGCTTTGCTGTCTTGCGAGCATAGTTAAATTCCACGATATGGTAAGAGAGAAACAAGTACAGTAGATACTGCAAATTACGAGGGCTATCCACAAAGTACATTACGTTTTGTAATTAAAAATAAATAAAGTATTGGAAATTTTTTTTATTATATACAGAAGAAAGGTACACTTAAATACTACTTTTCTACATAGTTGCCATTTAAATTAAGGCACTTATCGTAGCGATGAACGAGCTTGGAAATTCCTTCGTGGGTAAAATTCGGCCGCCTGCGCCTTCAACCATGAGGTTACCTCTTTTTGAAGCTGTGCGTCGTCATCAAAACGCTGCATAGCCTACCACTTCTTCATTGCTGGGAATAAGTGGAAGTCGCTCGGTGCCAGGTCGGGACTGTACGGCGGATGAGGAAACAACTCCCACTTAAAAGATTCGAGAACTTCACGAGTGGCATTTGTCGTGTGGGCCCGGGCGTTGTCGTGAATCAGCAAGATCTTTAAGCCCAACTTTCCCCTGCGCTTGTTTTGTATTTCTCTTCTGAGGTTGTGCAGAGTTTGGGAGTACCTTTGAGAGTTTATTGTAGTGCCTCTTTCCAGGAAATCCACAAAAATCACACCTTTTCTGTCCCAAAAGACAGTCGCCACGTGGTTGAAGGCGCAGGCGGCCGAAGTTTACTACGAAGGAATTTCCAAGCTCGTCCATCGCTACGATAAGTGCCTTAATTTAAATGGCAACTATGTAGGAAAGTAGTATTTAAGTGTGGCTTTCATCTGTATACAATAAAAAATTTCCAATACTTTATTTTTAATTCCAAAACGTAATGTACTTTGTGGATAGCCCTCGTATACAGAGTGTATCACAGCGAAAAGTGCATAATAATGGAAGAAAAAACGTTCCAGTAAATATGGGTTCGAAATGGAGCCATTTGCGAGATGATTTCCAACATATAGTTGCAAGCCACCATTGATTTCAGAATGAGATATTATCCTAGATGGTACAAATGTATTTGAAATGTAGCCACTTCGAAAAAGACTCCATGTGATTACTTTTGAAATATAATTAGGTTCAAATTTCATACAAATCCACAGGCTTTTAATGACGCACCAAACCGGCAATGTTTCTCACTGAATGGGTATTCGGAGATCGTTTCATTGGGCCTCGCAATATGCAAGAAAACTTGATGGACGCGTGTCCCAACGGTTTCTGCTGCGGGATCTGCCGACTGATGTCTGAGGATGTACCCCCTGCACAACTTTGATGAATACACTACCTGATCGCGAGTATCCGGACGCCTATTATTGTACATTAATATATAATCTGCTTTATGACAGCTTGAACAATGCTTGTGACACTTTCAGTCAGATGTCTGAATGTCTGTGTACCTCGAGAAATCGCAGACCACTCTTGCTCAAGAATAGAAACCAGAGAACACAGAGATGTTGTATGATGGGTTCTGGAGCTACGTCGACTTTCTAATTCATCCCAAAGTTGTTCCGTTATATTCAGCTCGGGACTCTGGGCAGGCCAGCACATTTCAGGACTGTTATTATCCACAAACCGTTGCCTCACACACGCTGCTTTATGACAAGGTCGATTGCCATGCTGATGCAGTCGTTTCCGAACTGTTCATCTATTGCACACAGAACACAATCCTGTAAAATGTGTTCATTTCCTTCCAAATTAAGAACTGTCTTAAACGCAACAATCAAGAAAAACACCCGCATAACTTAACACCAGCCTTTCCGTACTTCACTGCCATTCACATGACAGCAGATAATATTCTTCTGACGTCCGCCAACCATAAACGCCTCCATCGGATTGAGTCAGGATATAGCGTGGATCGTGACTCCAAATCACTCGTCTCCAGTCATCCACCGTCCAGTGGCGATGCTGTTTACACCAACACAAGCGTTATTTAGTACTGACTATAGACATGTGTGATTTACAAGTAGTTTGTCGATCATTCTACCTCATTATTTTAACTCCCTACAAACATTCCTCATCCAACCTGGACTATTAGTAGCACTTTGGAACTCACGAGTGATTCTTCTGCCGATCGCATTCGAATTTTTACCGACTCCCTCCGCAGTGCTCGACGGCCCCTGTTCGCAGTACGTGAGGTCAGCGTAGCCTTGGTGCAGATGTGGATGTTCCTTCATGGTTCCACTTCACAGTCATATCATCAGCAGTCGACATGGGCAGCTTTACATGGGTTCAAATGTCCCTGATGGATCTGTTATGCAGGTGACGTACAATGCCCACTCCTCGTTCGAAGTCACTGAGCTCTCCAGGCAAACCAGATCTGCTGTTGCTGCTACTCTACTGACAACACAACACTCCACACGCATGGGTGGCCACCTCTCGTAACGTCTAGTGGTTCATTCAAAAATGATTCAAATGGCTCTAAGCACTATGGGACTTAACAACTGAGGTCATCAGTCCCCTAGACTTAGAACTACTTAAACGTAACTAACCTTAGGACATCACATACACCCATGCCCGAGGCAAGATTCGAACCTGCGACCGTAGCAGCCGCGTGGTTCCAGATTGAAGCGCCTAGAACCGCTCGGCCACCGCGGCCGGCGTAGTGGTCCATTCTTGATACTTTTGATCAGATAGTGTTTGCTTATTTAAAATGGACTGAATTCTTTTTTTAAATAACTGTCTAGTGGCAATACCAATGCTAGTCATATTGGTATGATCCATGCATATGTTTCTATTTATGTCGGCAGTTAAGAGAATAAATATACCTTCCGCCAAGTTTCTCTTTATAGCTCAAACAACAATTTTACCTCAGACACCAAATGAAGCATTGGACCTATAGCTCTGGACAAAAGTATATATCAATGAAAAATGTGGATTTGGGTATCTACGAGGGCGTGCTGAAAAGTAATACATCTCAATGCTTTACATGAAGACTCTTTACGCTTTCTATACAAAACAGACATGATTAACATTCTATATCTTTATTCTTCATGTCTACGTATTTGTTTCTCATCATAGTCCGCCGGTGACGAACAGATTTCTCCCAACGAAAGAACAGTTCGCTGATACGGCCACTGCAGAATGTTTGACTTGGTTGAGAGAGCCATAACCTTACCTCTTATTGTGTAAGGTGTCAGGCAAATCCAACACCTTCCAAGAAAACCCTGACATGATGAGCAAATCCGGCAGTATGTCACATAGCTCCGAATAAATCCTGACATTAAATTAACCAAAGTAATACGATCAACGAGTGAGCAAATGGAAGACCACAGACTAACACAAGAATGCCTAAATGCATGTCATACCTTCCCACCGTGAGACAGACGCAGTTCCGAGGGGAGAAACGAGAACAGAAGCCGAGAGCAGAACCGTGTTAAGCTAGAAAGCCCTACGATAAGGGACGGACACCCACGTTGCCAGCTAACCGCTAGGACCACCCCCCAGCCCATGTTAAAAGATAGAGCCCTCCAGAAGAACAGTATAGATGTTACGATAACACTAAAAGGGCCACACCAGCTGCAAGTTTTAGCGTGAGACTTTTTCGCGTCTCTGTTACTTTGCAAACGTTAAAAACATTGCCCCACCACGAAAAGTATAACGTTTCTCATTGGATAGACAGAATTTTGTAGGCAGAGCTTAAGGTTAACACTGAGACCCTGATTCGTCAGATGAAAACACAGCCAGATAGTTTTTTTTAAACCAACTTCGGTAAATTGTAGTAAGGAGAAGTTAGGAGAGAGTGGCTTCCGAGACGGCGAGCTGTATGAAGCTGCGCCGCCCGCCGCCCCCTGACGCTGTCTAACCAATGGCAAGGTAATGAACGCATGCGATGCTGCATAACAGCGCATAAAGCTTCACTCAGAACTGCAGAAGTCTCATCTGTTACATCCCCGTTTTGCGTAATACTAGTGTCGATCGTGAATTAAAGCTCATGGTATTCACATTTGCTACGTGAAGTTAAAATCTGAAACGCGATGATTTTTCTGTTATATAGTTATTGAGAAGCCACATCAGCCACTGTAATTTACGACAAGTTAGATAAGTAATTAAAGATAATTGAGTGTAACTGTAGACCATTTTGATAATTTTCTCTTTTATGAAACTTAACGTAAATCTAGATTACAGATGTGATATGGCATAGGTCATCCTTCGATCCATTGCAGAACTTGGAAACCCATTCAGGGAATATTCGTTCACATTTTTGTTGAACGCAGTTGGTTTTTATCATCCTGTATTAAAACATTTCCTTTTATCAATAGTGCAATTTACAAACAATGTTTTGTGAGTAGAATAAAGTTTCCAATGGTAAACTTAACTGCTTTTTCGACGTTATTTTACCAGATAACTAAAAATAGGAAAGCCTTGGACCCCTTCCACTAAATTTAGTTAGTATTAAGATTATTTTACAGGGAGTGCAGTGGAGCTGACGCTGAAATAATTAAGTATTTGATTATATCATCGCTAGTCTCACTGAACTCTTCTGAACTCTACATGTCATGTGTGGTCTGGCGTCTCCTTACCAGCAACAGGTCCCAGGTTCAAACTAGTCAATTCCCTAAAAAGCACGCTCAGAGCGTCGTTGCGCGAAAGTGGTAGGGAGACACGACTTAGAACAAACAGACACCACGCAGAATGTTAGACTTGTACCGCTTCATTACTATCAAACGGAAGTCCTCGAAGCTGTTCTTTAACTTCTGCAAACAAATGAAAATCGGAAGGGGCCAAGTCGGGTCTGTATGACACTGAAGTCCTCGAAGGTGTTCTTTAACTTCTGCAAACAAATGAAAATGGGAAGGGGCAAAGTCGGATCTGTATGACCCTGAAGCAAGCGGTCGGATTGTTCCCCACGTTACAGCACTCGTGTGTGGCCTGGTATCTTCATGCTATAGTAATGAGTGCTCGAGTACTTGACGAAAATAAAAATAAATACGTCTCAAGTAAATAAGGTTACCAGACGTGAATCATGCTGTCACTTCAACATGTTAAGATGTTTCGCTAGCAGCAAGGACATGTCAAGCACAATCCTATCAGTAACAATGGAAATACGAAATAAGAATCTGTGTCGTCTCTGGCAAATGGCTTTGGTTCAATAACAAAGCGAAGTATTTCTATAACGCGAAACCTGAGTTTCTCCGGCATATAAAATGCTCAAACAACTTACGGGAATGCCGCCGGGTGAAGTCTTCGACAATCGTTGATATTTCGACAGGCGAACGCCCCGCCATTTTCAAGTCACGAATGCGCTGTACACGGAAATTTTAAACCTTGGAGTTACCCTTCACGCTAAGCCGATTGGCGACAACTGAAGTAAAAGGGTACTTCGAACCTTGATTCATAGGGCGCACGCCATCTCAGAACGTGAGGTTTATCGGCTGAGGTAGCCCATCTTGAAGTACCCTTTCGTCAGAACCGGCTACCGTGAGAGACACATCAGCCGCACACTGTGTTATCGATCAACCTTAAATCGGGTGTTTTTTTTTTTTTTTTTTTCCTTCTTCATTGATCCATTATGGATCGTGGGACGACGGCTGGCATGAACTTCTTGATGCAATAATTTACCAACAGCCGTATTATTTGTAGAAGTTTATTTTATTTTATGAACTTCTATGTGCTACCAGTTTCGGCATTACATTGATGCTATCTTCAGGCCCCACTCGTCATAGTCGTAAAATCGCTATACACGGAAGGAGCCATATAACTGGATCCGTGAATCAATCGTCCTGCAACAGCTCTTGGTGACCAGCAGTCGCGCGTTAGTATCCGTCATCCGCCATTTTGCGCTTCACGTGTTCGTTTCCAATTCCGTGGAAGCAGCCAGGCACAGCAACGTTCAGTCATTCGTGGTAGAAGGCTTATAGGAAAGCCGACCGTGTTTAAGATACAAATACACGGTTTGCATCTCGAGAGATCAGCCTCACGGTTCTACCGATGCCAATTCGGTAGTCTTGGTCGTACTGCTTCGGCCCGTGTGCTCGCATCGTTTTTCCACTCATGTGATTCGTATCCTGGAGTTCATCTTTGTTATGCTGCGTCAGAACTTTCTCTAGGGACTGGAATAGTTGCCGTATCTTTATTCGTATTTTATAACTTTCCATGTATTTCTGGCCTTCCCCAGAGCAAGTCTGCGGATTGCCTGTATGTCCGAAATTGTAGACTGGCTAGTTACCATCTACATGTATTTAGACTGCCTCTCATTTCATGCCTAGTTATCGACTATGTGTATCGAGACTGTCTCTCATTTCATGGCTAGTTATTGTCTACGTGTATCGAGAGTGCCTCTCATCTCCATCTTTTTACGAGACCTTTTCTGTTAGCTGTCTATTAATGGTCTGTATTCTCCCTCTGTGATCTTCATTAATCATTTAATTTAAATCAACAGCCCAGATCCCTGCAGTACGGAAAAACATTCCGACGTCAGCACCGTTCAGAGTGCAGCATATTATCAGATGATATTCTCCTAATGAGATGGTAGGGAAGACAGTGACAGGCAAAATTCATTTATTTTTGTCATTTCGATCCCTCTGAAGCCAAAAGAAACAAGCAAGCTACACTAACATCTGACGTCGTCATCTTAGGTTGTGTGATGAGGCTAGCTGTTTATGCTGTATTATGGTTCCTAGTCGGCAAGCCCCATCTGCCGAGGGTTTACGTTTCCCTACACAATCTCGTTGCAGTTATGCCTTGAATATACCGATGTGTTCACCTGTTGACGTATCAACGACTGTCGAAGGCGTCATCCGGTATTCCAGTAAGTTGTTTGAACATTTGTATAACGTTTTAATTTATGTATAGCAGTTTACTTACTCGTTCTATCATCACGTGCTAAAGGAATCTTCTCCTGTGCTGTAGTGTGTTCGTATGAAAGAGGAATCTCCTGCACTGCGTAGTCAGCCTGTCTCTAGTCTACGCGATCTGTGCATCGGGCAAATGGATTTGTGTCACGTGCTATTCACCACAGTGCTGCTTGAAATGACAGTTGGTTTTCACTGTAATTCCTCTGGAGAAGCGGTGGGGGGAAGAACCGATTCAGTCAGACGGATCGACTCTCTACTGTCGTCCTTTGTCCCCGTGACGTGGAATCAGTACTGACGTCGCTTTTCGATATTCCCCCACCCTCCTCCCCACCAGGGTTGGCTTTTCCTGAACGCCGATAAGACGAAAGCACCGAATGCCACTGTGAAGGAAGATGATTGCTTTGTTGCTTCACCGCACTTTGATGGTAAAACTAAGAGCGCAGAGAAGAGCGAGAGAGAGCGAGACAGAGAGAGAGAGCGAGACAGAGAGAGAGAGAGAGAGAGAGAGAGAGAGAGAGTACAGGGTGAACTAAATACTGTAAAACTGCCCTGGAAAATACATTCTAAGGAAAAGAAGGCGACGCAACATGAAGGAATTATCCGAATTGGACGTACATCGATAGATGTAATGTACATGCAGAGGCAAACAAATGATTACGGTTTTAGACGAATTGGATGAATTATTTAGGAGACGAGCTTCACAGATTGAGCGAATCAGTAACGCGTTCGTTCATGTCTGATCGTCATCCAAGCAGTTATTCAGCTTGGAACTGATTTATAGAGTTGTTAGATGTCCTCCTAAGGGATGTCACGCCAGATTCTGTCCAGTTGGCGCGTTAGAACGTAAAAATCCCGAGCTTTTGGAGAGTCCTGCCAATAATGCTCCAAACCTTTTCGATTTAGGAGAGATCCTTCGTCCTTGCTGGCCAATGTAGGGTTTGGCAAACGCAAAGACAAGCAGTATAAAGTCTCGCCTTGTGCAGATGAGCATTATCTTGCTGATATGCAAGACTGCGATATGGAGGGTGTCGCGGATCACAACAAAAGGGATCCTGCTACGAAATGGCATGCCGGACCATAGCTCCTGTTGTCGGGCCGTTTGGCGGGCGGGAATCAGATTGGTATCCCACTGCTGTCCTGCTGTTCAGGGCATCTCTAGACACGTCTTTGCATCTCGCGGGGCTCAATTCGTAGAGGAATACGTCACTGGAGACAATTCTGTTCCAGTCAAGGGGATTCCAGGCCGAAGACGTTTCTAGAGACTCCCCAGACAGTAATGAGAAACCAACCTGACCTCCGCCCGTCATACAGCCCGATAAGCAGGAGTGATTGTCTTGGGTGCCATTTCTTTTCGTAGCAGGACTCCTTTGGTTGTCATCCGCGGCACTCTTACAGCACAGCCGTACATCGACGATATTCTACGTCCCGCTTTTTGCCATTCATGGAAAGCCATCTTGGGCGTCATTTCAGAAAGAATTATAGGTAGGTACGTCCAGCCAGGTCCAAGTTATGACTATGTAACGCGCCAATTGGACAGAAGTTGCACGATATCCCTCGGAACATCCAACAACTCTACCCATGAGTGCAAGGCAAATAAGTGCTTGCGTAATACCAGAGATGAACAAACGCGTTAACGACTTGCTCAATATTTGAAGCTCTTTCTCTTGAATAAATCACATAATTTTTCTGAAATTTTAATCAGTTGCCTGTGCTTACACGTATGTCACATCTACCTATTTGCGTCCCATTCGAATAATTCATTTGTGATGCGTCGTTTTTTAATTTTTTTAAATTTTTTGTCTTACAGTGAATTTCATGCACTTTAAGGTAGGAAATGCAGGTTACATCAATTACCCTTGGTAAGTATGACGTAAGTTACACTACTGGATATTAAAATTGCTACACCACGAAGATGACGTGCTACAGACGCGAAATTTAACCGACAGGAAGAAGATGCTGTGATATGCAAATGACTAGCGTTTTAGGGCATTCACACAAGGTTGGCGTCGGTGGCGACACCTACAACGTGCTGACATGAAGAAAGTTTCCAACCGATTTCTCATACACAAACAGCAGTTGACAGGCGTTGCCTGGTGAAACGTTGTTGTGATGCCTCGTGTAAGGAGGAGAAATGCGTACCATCACGTTTCCGACGTTGATAAAGGTCGGATTGTAGCCTATCGCGAGTGCGGTTTTATCGTATCACGACACTGCTGCTCGCGTTGGTCGAGATCCAATGACTGTTAGCAGAATATGGAATCGGTGGGTTCAGGAGGGTAATACGGAACGCCATGCTGGATCCCAACTGCCCCGTATCACTAGCAGTCGAGATGACAGGCATCTTATCCGCATAGCTGTAACGGATCGTGCAGCCACGTATCGTTCCCTGAGTCAACAGATGGGGACCTTTGCAAGACAACAACTATCTGCACGAACAGTTCGACGACGTTTGCAGCTGCATGGACTATCAGCTCGGAGACCATGGCTGCGGTTACCCTTGACGCAACATCACAGACAGAAGCGCCTGCGATGGTGTACTCAAGAACGATGATGGGTGCACGAATAGCAAAACATTTTTTCGGATGAATCTAGATTCTGTTTACAGAATCATGATGGTCGCATCCGTGTTTGGCGACATCGCGGTGAACGCACATTAGAAGCGTGTATTCGTCATCGCCATACTGGCGTATGACCCGGCGTGATGGTATGTTGTGCCATTGGTTACACGTCTCGGTCACCTCTTGTTCGCATTGACGGCACTTTGAACAGTGGACATTACATTTCAGATGTGTTACCACCCGTGGCTCTACCCTTCATTCGATCCCTGTGAAATCCTACATTTCAGCAGGATAATGGACGACCTGATGTTGCAGGTCCTGTATGGGTCTTTCTGGATACAGAAAATGTTCGACTGCTGCCCTGGCCAGCACATTCTCCAGATCTCTCACCAATTGAAAACGTCTGGTCAATGGTGGCCGAGCAACTGGCTCGTCACAATACGCCAGTCACTACTCTTGATGAACTGTGGTATCGTGTTGAAGCTGCATGGGCAGCTGTACCTGCACACGCCATCCAAGCTCTGTTTGACTCAATGCCCAGGCGTACTAAGGCCGTTATTACCGCCAGAGGTGGTTGTTCTGGGTACCTATTTCTCAGGATCAATGCACCCAAATAGCGTGAAAATGTAATCGCATGTCAGTTCCAGTGTAATATATTGGTCCAATGAATACCCGTTTATCGTCTGCATTTCTTCTTGGTGTAGCAACTTTAATGGCCAGTAGTGCAGTTTGCCTATCTTGAGATGCTTGGAATATTTTTCGAATCGGTGTCATTTTGTCCAGCCTGTACAAATCATTTTGCCAAATGTCTTCAAACTCGTTGCCGCATATGGGGAGACTCGCAAGAAAATGATCGAATTTTCCTCATAACGCAATTTCACAACTGCAATAGCCCAGATAAGAATGTAAATGACATAATTGTCTTGGCATCCTTTTAAAGGTAATGATTCGGAACTTGTGCCAGTACCACTTAAAAAATCACCTGGCGGCCTTACTTCGCAGTCTAAGCACGCACAAAGCGACATAAAATTTTGGACTTCACGGATCGTAAATAAACGGGATAATACATCAAGAGTCTGTTTATCCGATACGAATGAATCAACGGCTGATTTGAAGAGCAGTGTATGTGCTACAACTTACGTTGATTGTTAAGTGTTTGCCTCAAAAACGCAGAATAAGTACGCGGCATTTTGTTTGGGAAAAATCTGAAAATCATCCTTTCATCCTTAAAATATCGTGTTAATAGCTAATTAGCAGAGTCCATTCAGCCGTGCCGTGCGCTATTAAATGCGATGCCGAACAGCATTTCGACGTACTAGTTATTGTGAAGAAAGAAAAGGATAATGTACATAAAGGGATCTCCGACGCGAACACAGTGGTCGACTCTCGATTGTTATGAGAATGTTGTTTTCCTGTCTTTCAGTGTACTGGTTGCTTATCTGTGACGTTAAGAAAACATAAACATAACAAAAGAAGAATGCTACTCTAAAATAGCGAATGGCAAGGTTAATGTGAAATTAGTACTCACAGCCTCTGGTATTTAGAGGAATATCACACTCATCTCCTTACCTGGAACATAAAAAAAGGACATTATCTGTAAAAACATTACAGAAATGCGAGATTTCAGAGTAAGTGGTAATGAGGAGACTTTGTGCTAACAAGGATGAAACTAGAAACAACTTTTCTGTCCAGAAGCAAAATAAAAACGTATATAAAGAAAATTTTGTTTAGCTACCAGGAAGACATTTAAGAATCACTTTTTCGTCCATTACGAAGATATGGACAGCAGTACGTCTTTTTTAAGTAACAAACTATATTTTTGATTTGGCAATCTGCTTCCTCTCCTCAAGACCCATTCAAAAACATGTCAAAGTGTACCATCACGTAAACATGATATTATTAGAGACGTATCGAAAATTAACTTTAACTTTCTTGTATTATCACAGAACTCGGGGATCTGTGGTAATGTAACTCGCCCACTTGCTGGAGTTGACAGTAAACAAATGGAAACAAAAGGAAAATGCAACAGGTCATTCAGTAAATCGTCTTGTGTTGAAAGTTCGTGCGTGTACAAATACACCAACTAAGAGAATGTAAAAATACTAGCCATCTCTGGAGGACGGAGGTAACAGGTATTCTTATTTACAATACTGATATATGTAGTACATTACAGTCGTACTTTTAAACGATATTTTGTGTACAGTAAAGACGGTAATGACAGTGCGGTTTTTTTAACTGTGACAACTAGAATTTCCGCCAGAGTGGATTAGCCTCGTCACCAGACGATCACTTCAAAACCGACACGATATACATTGTCTATTCTCAATAATGTGACCACCTGCTAACAGCCTAAGTAATCACCTCTTCTAGTGCGGACGTGCAGGAGATAAGTCAAAGAGGATCTCGAAGCTACTGACAAAAGACGTAGAACCATGCCGACTCCATTGCCGTGACCAGCTGCGCTATGTTTCTCGGTAGGTAATCCATGGCTCTAACAGCTTGATCGAGGTGGGCCCGCAGATACTTTACTGTGTTTAAATCCGGTGTGTTTGGTGGCGAGGGGAGTACGGAAAACTCGTCCTGGTGATCTTCGAACGACGCACGCACAATGCGCGCTCTGTGACACTTTGCATTGTTCCGCTGGTAGATTCCACATTCTCAAGGATAAACAAACTGCACAAAGGGGTGTACATGGTCCCCAAGGATAGATTTATAATTTTGTTGATCCATTGTCCCTTCCAGAATGACGAGACCATTCAGGGAGTGCCACGAAAGCATCCCCCAGGCCAAGACGTTTCCTCCCGCGGCATGCACACTTCCGACAACTGTTACAGGGTATTTGCTTTCAGACGTTCCACGCCGTACACGGCACCGACCACCTCCAATGGAGCATCTGAAGAGGCCACCAGTTCCGGTATTAACAAGCAAATTCGAGCCTTCGTCGCCGATGAACAGTTCCCAGCAAGGGAGGGTGAACCAGGCGTGTGCTGCGGAGGCCTATGCGCAGCAACATCCACTGAATGGCCGTTGAGGAGAGACGTTGGTAGAACCTTGGTTCATCTGGGTTGCTCAACAGCTGCAAGTCTATTCGCCCGTACACACCCCCACACCCGTCGTTCACTCTTGTCATCTACGGCCCAAGGTGCCCAACAGTTGCCTTGGCGCCGGTTTTGGATAAGCCAATTTGCCATGCATGGTATACTTTAACCATTGCATTATCTAGACGTTTCGGAAATGCTTCCACCCTTGGCCCGAAAGCCAAATCATGCCCTTTTGCTCTGTTGCCACATTACGACAACGAATTCACTGTTTTACGCGCCCCCCGACATGCTTTATACACCCTACACTGCTAGTGCTGCGATCTGACGTCTGTGAGTGGTTATTGCGCGTTGTGGTCGAACATAGCCAAAGGCCACATTAATGTGACTGGGCCGTGTGTAATCGACGTTAAATGTGCCAGATGTTGCTGAGAGTTATGCAGTGTCCTGGAGAATACTGCACGCTCCTGTGAAACTATGTCACCAGCAGTAACCTGAACTTGAAAGGGGCATCATTGTTGGAACTGTGCAATACCGAGAGATATTGGGCGTTTGGATATGACTGTGGCCTGACGGTGGACCGAATGGAAATGTGATATAAACTGCAAGCAACGTCAAAGTTCTGGTCAACCAAGTGTGACCACACCAAGGGATTGCCTTGCTGCGCGTCAAGCACGCGGTAACCCGTTGATATCCAGACCTGCCATTCGGGCACTACGATACCGCGTGACACACTCAACCTTTGCTAGGAGCGTAGCAACGGGGTGCTGAACTGCCGTCCTGGGGATTGTCTGTCGTTGACATTACAACACAGACGGCTGCGCCTGTGGTGGTGACATATTCTGCAGTCATGGACTCCTGACGAGTGACTTCGTATGATTTTCAGTGATGAGACTCTGGACTCGGTTGTTTGACGACTGTGACAACGCTGAGGGAGTAGGAAACATTCCGCCAATGCTTTGGAGAGACAAACCTGTGTTATCGCTAGCTTCATAGTGTGGGTAGCCATGGGATGCTACTTTAGGTCACCTCTGATAGTCATTCAACCTTCTCTGCACATCAGTGCATCAGTGTTATCGTGGGTCACCATGTGTCGTGTCTAGTGAGATAGTACTCTTGCGTCATTTTTCAGCAGTAAAACGATCGTCAACACATTACATGTATCATTAGAACTGCTTTCTGTCCGTGACAGGTCATGTGTGGGACCAGTTCTCGCATAACTCTACCTGTGTGTCAATTCCCAAGATATCAAGGGCCAACTGCAATAATTGTAGGTCATCTTATTTGAGGAGGGGATAGAGAAGTAAAAGTTTTGGCTAATGGGATCTACATTGTGACCTGCCAAATCGCGATTTGACTTTATTGGGACACAGTCACTCCAGACAAATAATCTGAGAAATGCGAACTGTAATGTTGCGCAATCTGGGATAAACTCAATTGGGTGACGTCTATTGCGTCGTGATCACGCACTGGGTGCATAGTCGGATACGTCTTCTCCAGGCTGTCCAAAGCATTCCTTTATAAGGAAGCGTAAACTTCTCTGGTCTCTCATTGGCTATCATTCGAGATCAAAGACTCCCGAACGGCCTGAAGCGAAGGAGTGGCTAGCCAGTCTAAAAGCTGAAAGTGTATGGACAGAACAGTATGCGGTAAATAGTAGGAATTTTAATCAAGTTATTTTAACTGTGTGTGTGTGTGTGTGTGTGTGTGTGTGTGTGTGTGTGTGTGTGCACGTTTGATTGTAATTAAGGGTGACTGCGAATACGAGTGGCACACATACCACTAGGATAGCTCTCACAATAAAAAATGTGTTTCGATATACGTAAAAAATGTTTGAGTACACATTTAAAACAGCCAAGCACCTTATTAATCATTTGTAGTGCCCCTCATCGCAGTCACAGTGTGTGCTACTAACTGACATACGATCGGGCGATATTTTCAGCGTAAGGGACGCATGTCATCCTTTGCCACCTGGCGTCATTTAGATGCAGTATGGAGTGGCATGAGGTCCGTTAACTGACCAGGACACCTATTTCTAGTAGTTTCTTAAATGGCCTCAAGACGATGTCTGCACACTCCGCCAGTTCTGGCAGCAGATATTTGGAAAACTTTGCACAAACAAATCACAAAACATCACTGTACATTTGGTCAAGTTTCATCATGTTCGTAAAAGAAATACAATATGTTCTGTTGTAAATTTCTATTCACTGTTTTTCAGGTGACAACAAACCTCAAGCTCCTAGCGTCACCTGACTTACGGGCGTGATGCACTAGTCAAGTCCACAACTGACAAGTGAACTCGAAGCATAGGTACAGTGAGACGGCGTAAGAGGATCCCCCCGACTGCTTGCACCGCTGTTGCCAGCTTCATAACTGCGAAACGCTAACGGTTGCACGCGAAAACAGTTAGCTATCTCAACTAGTTTAAATTTCATGTCCGCCATGTTTGAAGCAAATTTAATTCCCGTCCGCCATTTTATCTGAAATAAAGGGCGTCGTGTGCTGTGTCACGCTCCCTTCTAATTCACTTGAATATCTTCAAATATGCTAACATTATTGTTTACTCAAGAAACAGTAAACAGCGCTGAATTCTGTGTACACGTCCAGCAAAAAGGAAAGTTTTAGTCGAAATATGGATAAATTTTACGATATGGATAAAATTGCAAGACGACTCAAAACATTTTCGTCCAACCACAGTAAATTCTTGCTGCTCGCAGACTGAACGTAAATGAATGTGCAAGTACCTCCTGAATATTATGGAGCAAATTTTGAAATGCATTGTGGTTAGCTAACAGACATGGCATTTTTGTTGTCCTAAGTTCATTTTCTGGGCCCTGATTGTGCGACTTCATCTTTTGTTGTAAATGTTGTGGAAAATTAAAGACAGTTGCGATTGCTTGGGACTAAAGGTGTCTCTGATTTTGTGTCATACGTACATTTCTCTTCAAAATGATTTGAGCTGCTGTAGCTCGCTGTAGTTGGAAACAGTTTGTACCATTTCACATTTGCTGCCCATCTCTACGTTAGCTTCTGTCACGTCGATTCGTGAAACTGAACACTAATTGAACACCCTTTAGGAGTGTTTAATTTATATTTCGCTAAACAAATTGCAAAGAAAAATTAAACGATTCGCCAAATAAAGCAGTTCGCTTTCCACATAGACAGACGAGAGACAGACCACTCTCAGTGTTAACTCGTTGAGCTATCTAGAAAAAATGTTCAAATGTGTATGAAATCTTATGGGACTTAACTGCTAAGGTCATCAGTCCCTAAGCTTACACACTACTTAACCTAAATTATCCTAAGGGCAAACACACACACCCATGCCCGAGGAAGGACTCGAGCCTCCGCCGGGACCAGCCGCACAGTCCATGACTTCAGCACATCAGACCGCTCGGCTAATCCCGCGCGGCGAGCTATCGAGAGATGTACGATAACACTGAAGCGTTATTGGTTAAGTTAGCCGCGCAAAGCAGTCGCGCCTAGGCTGCAGCAACTATCAGGGGTCAACAACATAGGTCCACTGAAGTATTGTGAAAAATAACTTAAGGAATACCCTGTAAGTAGCAGTTCTCCTGAAACTACGCGCATACGCATCACGCGCTATTAAACGAAAACTTTCACTTACGGATAGGATTAGTGACGGCCACTCGTCTGAAATGCGAGTGGGAGGGCGCATTGGGATTTGTGCTGGCGGCAGCGGCTGCTCCAGAAACACAGTTGTGGCGGATTCGCGCCCGTATCGACCGCGCATGCGCACTGCGCCAGGGAGTATCTCCAGGCCGTCTGCTGCGGCGTGGCCGCACGTTTCGCCACAGACGGCAGACAGCCACTCTGCTCTCCCAACGAGGACGCAGACAGCCGCATTAAGGCCGGAGCTGTTGCCGCCCTCTGCGATTAGCGACACTTTACATGCAAGCTGGGGAGCAACACGGCGCAGTCGCGGTGGACTACATTCCGAGACAGCCCGCTGGCCCGACGGTGTCGCCTCTGCAGTGGCAAAACGACTGCCACCACGACTGCCACTACCACTGCCGCCTCCCTGCAGTGCTACCGCCACCGTCACAGCAACTGACACACATGTGTTTAGTTTCACCACTACAGAAGTAGATCTTGCGTACCTCTGCCTCCGGATTTGGACTTGTCATTCTTTCTCGCTTTTGGAGAGTTAACTGGGCCATGGGATGTACAGAAAAAGGATATCTCAGACTTTGCATTGAGGCTTTTTTTGTCAGATCATGCAATGAAGGCTTTCACGACCGGATGTTTCAGCTGCTGAGACTTTTTCGGGTTGTATGGCCGTGGTCCATGGAACTCTTCAGTCCCTGACGTTTCGTCCAGGTCTACGTTGGACATCTTCGGAGATGTATGAGTCTTGCTGACTGACGAGTCGGACGTCGAAGAGCGGTCTAAATACTGTGGAAAGTGGGCGTGGTCTGGATTTCAAGTGATAGCGGAGATAAACCTTGTCAAAGATAAAATTTTTTAACTATCGATTGTAGTACGTCAAAGATAAAAATTTCTCGTCGATTCTGTAGCGCCACAGTCCATACATCACAGAGTTTCATGGCTTCTTCTTTTCTGTTAAAATTATCCCCATGTTCATATATTTCGATGAGGCAACGGCCTTGCCGCAGTGGATACACCGGTTCCCGCGAGATCACCGAAGTTAAGCGCTGTCGGGCGTGGTCGGCACTTGGATGGGTGACCATCCACGTACCATGCGCTGTTGCCATTTCTCTTGCTGCATTCAGCCTCGTGATGCCAATTGAGGAGCTAGTCGACCGAATACCATCTTACGACCGGGAGAGTGGTGTGCTGACCCCACGCCCCTCCTATCAGCATCCTCCTCGGAGGACGACACGGCAGTCAGATGGTCTCGGTAGGCCAAACGTGGCCTGAAGATGGAGTGCTTTTTTTAATATATATTTCGATGGCTTCTCAATATAGCCGTGGATAATAGTTCGACACAGTACATAAAACTTCAGTTTCCGAAAATTTCACTACGTGATCACGTTTGAAGAGCATGTTCCGCCACGGTTGACTTATCTGTTTCCCCTTGACCGCAAAGACTTGTACGTTCCTTCAACCGTGTATTCATACTTCTCTTTGTAGTTCCAATGTAGAACCTGGCACATGTACACGGAATCTTATACAGGGTCCGGCATAAAAAACTCCCCGATTACAAAGTAAAGTGCAGCGGACAGTAGAAGGAGCAGAGTGGTGGGGGGCGCGTCGTTAAGTAGCTGCCTACGTGCCGTTTTCAGTGTACGCCATGGCGTGGTCTGGTGAACATCGTGCCTTCGTAGTGGAAGATTTTATTCAAAATGGCGAATCGCCTATTAATACTCAACGTGATTTTCGCGTTCGCTTTGCGCTCGGACGACGGGACCCTGTTCCCGATAAGAAAACAATTTATTCTTGGGTTGCTAACTTTCGTGAGACAAGTTCCTCATTAAAAAGGAAACCACCTGGACGACCACGGACTGCAACAGGCCCCGGAAATGTTGATGCAGTTAGAGCTTCAGTTCAACAATCTCCTCGACGATCCGCTAAAAAGCATGCGGCAGCATTACGGATACCTGATCGAATTGTGAGAAGAATCTTGCATCGAGATCTTAAAATGCATCCTTACAAACTTGTAACTACGCAGGAACTGAGTGAACGAGACTGTGGTGTCCGTGTAAGTTTGTACCAAGACCTTCTTCGGAACATTCGTCCCAACGATATTGTGATTTTTTTCTGATGAAGCACACTTTCACCTTGCCGGAACAGTGAACAGCCAAAATTTCAGGTACTGGTGTGAACACAATCCCCAAGAACTTCATCAACGACCACTTCGTAGCCCTAAAGTAACAGTATGGTGTGCTGTTTACAATTCCGGAGTGATCGGTCCTTACTTTTTCGAAGAAAATGACAGGAATTTAACCGTCAACAGTGAACGCTATTGTGCCATGCTCCGCGACTTTCTCCAACCGCAAGTAAGGGAGCTTTTTGGTGAAATAGAGAACGTGTGGTTCCAGCAAGATGGTGCTACAGCCCACACAGCGTGGCAGTCACTGGCATTGGTGAAGGAAATGTTTCCTGGACATGTGATCTCGTTGCGTGGAGACATTGGCTGGCCCCCACGATCGCCGGACTTAACGCCCTGTGATTTCTTTCTTTGGGGCTATTTAAAAGCAAAAGTTTATGAACAACGTCCACAATCTTTACGAGCCCTGAAAGAAGCAATTACACAAGAGGTTGAAGCTATTCCACCTGAAATGACTCAAAGAGTAATGAATAACTTCAGGGAAAGACTCAATCAGTGTGTCGACAGTGCAGGAAGCCATTTAAGGGATGTTTTATTCAAAAAGTAAGACCATAAGAGTATTTTCTAAAATGGCATAATATGTACTTTTATTTAGTATAAATAAAATTGTTCTACCTTATTTGGTTTTGTTTTTATTAGCTTCCCTTAAAGGGGAGGTTTTTCTGCCGGACCTTGTATACACCACTTGCAGACAGAGGGGGACGTTTACCCTTAACGGAACGAAGTGCTTGGCCTATTTTCTTAGTTGGTCTGAAAATCGGTCGAACGTCATGTTTCCTTAGAATCTTACAGATTTGATCCGTTACTTTTTTGATGAAAGGTAGAGAAACCGTGTTCTTCCATCGCTGTGTCCTATAGTTGTCCTTAGGCCTCCTGTTATTCGGTCGCAAAACTCTATTTATTTATTTACTTACTAGAGTACCCATTCTTCTCAAAAGCCTGCTTTAGATGTTTTAACGCGGCGTCCAGGTGTACCGGAGTACAAATCCTTTTAGCTCTGTCCACTAGACTTTTCATTACACCTCTTTTCTGTTGTGGATAATGATTGGAATCCTTATGCAAGTATCTTCCGAAAGACTTTATGCTTCAAACTGCCATCAGTCTGTCTCACGACGAAGACATCCAAGAAGGATATTGCATTGTCTTTCTCCATTTCCATGGTAAACTGGATTTTTTTGATGTATAGTATTTAAATAACAAAAGAATTCCTCTAAAGCTTTTTTCCCATGTGACCAAACAACAAGTGTATCATCCACGTATCGATACCATCGACATGGTTTCTTACTCGCTTTTTCCAGAGCTAATTGTTCGAATTTTTCCATGTAAAAATTAACAATCATAGGACCCAATGGATTACCCATGGCCACATCACCAACCTGTTTTATCAGGACATTACTTTCATTCTCTCAGAACTGACACTTTTCCTACCGTCAGAGTAAATAATTCCAGTCTCCATGTGTTTTTCTGACAGACCAACTCTTGCAAGGGACATAGGAATCCACAAAGGCGTAGGGAGATAAGAGGCTCGCTTGAACCCACCCCTTCACTCCAGAATTGGAGGACAGAGCTTTTGTTCATTACATAATTATCATACACTTCCAGAAATGAGTGGATAACCATCAGATCTCTCGGATATAATAAATTTTTTAGTAGAATGAAATTTTCACTCTACAGCGAAGTGTGCGCTGATATGAAACTTCCTGGCAGATTAAAACGGTGTGCCGGACCGAGACTCGAACTCGGGACCTTTGCCTTTCGCGGGCAAGTGCTCTACCACACTCCGCTGCAGAGTGAAAATCTCATTCTGGAAACATCCCCTAGGATGTGACTAAGCTATGTCTCTGCAATATCCTTTCTTTCTGGAGTGCTAGTCCTGCATGGTTCGCAGGAGAGCTTCTGTGAAGTTTGGAAGGTAGGAGACGAGGTACTGGCGGAATTAAAGGTGTGATGACGGGGCGTGAGTCGTGCTTGGGTAGCTCAGTTGGTAGAACACTTGCCCGCGAAAGACAACGGTCCCGAGTTCGAGTCTCGGTCCGGCACACCGTTTTAATCTGCCAGGAAGTTTCAAGTTTTTTAGTGTCACCTATAAAATAGTTATTGTGGCATGCCACTCCTCGAAAGTGAACAGTTTATATACATGAAAACTGGCAATTTTAATCTTTCCTGTCCTCGATAAGTTTGTGCGGACGTCCTTCGTAAGGGTTGCTACGATCGATAGTGGGGATTGTTTCATCCGCCTGCTTTGATCAGCACGACATACGGGACTCAAAGATGTTTTTTCCACACGTACACACACACAAACACACACACTCACACACACACACACACACACACACACACACACACAAAGAGAGGGAGAAGATTTCAAAACAACGGTGACTATTCATTAAGTAAGGAATACATAAGGTGTGATCAAAAAGTTTCTGTTCGAAGGCCGTACAGATCAGAATACGTACGCCAATCACGAAAAATTGTCGCGAGCGTAGAACACCGTGTTCTGCCGTGTGAAGAAGTCCGTAAGTGCCTACTGCACATCCTCGTCCAACAGGAATCGTCGACCTTTCAAAGGAGCGAGGGCGTGATAATTGTGATTATCAGAACTATAGGTCGGGTGCTCGAGCGTCTTCCACTTGAGTTGGCGTTACTCCTGCGTTAAGATATTTGCGATATGGGGACGTGCCTTATCATGAAGGAGCAGAAGCCGTTGCCGCAGCCTTCCCCAACGGTGATTTTTCACAGACATCCTGCCTGATATGCATTCTTCATTCTCCGATGGATGTCTACCTGTGTTCGTACTTCGACAGTCAAGAAAAGAATAACAACAGGTAGCTCCAGTTTGGTCGCATATGGTAATAAAGTCGCCGTAGTTCGTGTTTCCGCATTTACAGCACGCACGTCGGAAAGGCACGAATGCCGCACTTATTCCTTGCCTAAACGTCGGTGTTTATATGCTTGCATGTACAGTGCAGCAGCGCCCTCAATCAGAAAGATTTTGATAGCCCCTTATACAACAGAAACAAAAGTTTTCAGTCATAGTTTACGCAGGTAACTACTACAACCACGGACAACCTTTGCGTCCTCTACAATACTGCGCCATATAAATTCACGACGTTATGGAATGGCGGAAATTGATAATAACAAATAACTAAGAAGAGTGTTCCTGGAGCCAATCTGTAGCAATTGTGGACGTGTGGGGTGTCACATTGTTCTGCTGGAATTGCCCAAGTCCGTCGGAATCCACAATGGACATGAATGGAGACAGGTGATCAGACAGGATGCTTACGTGCATGTCACATGTCTAGACGTATCAAGGGTCCCACATCACTTCAACTGCACACGCTCCACACGAGTACAGAGCCTCCACCAATTTTAACAGCCCCTGCTGATGTGCAGGTTCCATGGTTTCATGAGGTTTTCTCCATACCCATACATGTCCATCCGCTCGATACAATTTGAAACGAGGCTCGTCCGACCAGGCAACATGTTCCTGACATCAGCAGTCCAATGTCGGTGTTGACGGGCCCAGGCGAGGCGTAAAGCTTTGTGTCGTGCGGTTATGAAGAGTACACGAGAGCGCCTTCGGCTCCGAAAGTCGATATCGATGATGTTTCGTTGAACGGTTCGCACGCTGAAACTTGTTGATGACGCGGCACTGAAATCTGCAACAATTTGCGGAAGGGTTCCACTTCTTGAACGATTCTCTTCTGTTGTCGTTGGTCCTGTTGTAAGTAGGCTGTTTGGGTTTTTATGTTGGTAACGCCATGTAGCGCTCTGTATGGAAATCACTGACTGTGCCTTGTGCAGTCTGTGGCTGGTTGGACTCATTGTTGGAATATTCGCTTGTGTAGTGCTGGGCAGTTGGATGTGAACAGCGCATAGCGTTGGGCAGTTGGAGGTGAGCCGCCAACAGTGGTGGATGTGGACAGAGAGATGCCAGACCGGACTATCTGGACAATTTGTAAAGATTGTTGTAATGAATTGATCGATATATATGATGGCTTTTGAACATTATTAAGGTAAATACATTGTTTGTTCCCTATCAAAATCTTTCATTTGCTAACTATGCCTATCAGTAGTTAGTGCCTTCAGTAGTTAGAATCTTTTATTTAGCTGGCAGTATTGGCACTCGCTGTATTGCAGTAGTACGAGTAACGAAGATTTTTGTGAGGTAAATGATTCATGAAAGGTATAGGTTATTGTTAGGGCCATTTTTTGTAGGAATTATTGTAAGTTAGATTGCATTGCGCTAAAAATATTGTGTGTTAGTTTAGTGGTGATCAGAATAAGTAAAGAGAAAACTGTTTGAGTACGCTGAGTTTTGCTCAGCTGTTTGAAAATCAAGTAATGTAAGAGTTTTTCCAGCACTGTCATTTTTAATTTTTTAAGGGGGCGTTTTATATGGATCCTGGCAGAGTCGCCATATGGATCGTCCCCTTATTAAGGCAATTTTGAAGACAGAACTACGAAAATTTGTATTCGGTTTCTAAGTCAGAAATTAAAAAGTATGTGTTTCAGCAGTTTTGGAAGTTCAGAAATGAAGGAGTTAAAACAGTGGCTGAAAATTTTTTTGTCAATGAATTATTAAAGAACAGCGAAATATTTTTAAAGATCTATGAAAATCAGTATTTGACTTTTCAGCTAAAAATAAAAAAAATATACGTATTTCATTGTTTTTGGGAATTCAGCCCCCAAAGATAGTTTAAGAGAGGATGAAAAGTTTTATGAAATTATTTCGTTATGAGAATATTTTCAAAGCTAAATCTATGAAAATTTGTATTTGGCTTTTCTTTTAGAAATTTAAAAATACGTGTTTCAGTGTTTTTGGAAATTCAAGCCGTTAGGGGATGAAATAGGGAGAGAAAATTTTTAAGATATTTCGTTAGATTAAAAAGTTTTTCAAGCTAAATCTATGAAAAGTATCATTTCACTTCTCGGTTAGATGTAAGGATATATGTGTTAGGGGATGAATGCTGCCATGGGAATATCACCACAAGAACGAAAAAGGCATGATTAACAAAAACCTTAGCCTACTGCTAGCAGGATCGCTTTTTGCTCAGAAGTACATTCGGAACAGACCATGCTCCTAGGGCCTTAATTAGCACAAAAAGCTGAGAAAGTTTTGCAGTTTGTAAACAACATAAAAATTTGATTAAAGAAAAACAGAATAAGATCTGTGCAGATCATATAATCTGCGTGAGCGAAGCAGCGGGCGCTAAGATAGTAGTGTAGTAAACCGGAAGAGCAGTTTCCTGGGGGCAAACGGAAATCTTATGAATAGCTGGTAACATGGAGATTTGCGATACTGCTAACAAAAAAGGGAAAAAAAGACACAAAAGGGTCAAAAGCATTGACTGGCTGTAATTCAATGATCAACATAGGCCGAAAACTACGTTATTTCCACTGAGACAGTGGTATTCGACAGTTCGCATTATTGGAGACTTGATGTGGGTTTCAGAGGAAAGTCAGAGCGGTTACTGAACCAGGAAAGAGTAATTGGTCTCCTTAACGTCGATGGCGTGACGCGCGGAGAAAGTGCTCGTACATCCGGGCTGTAACAATGTGCGGTGAAAGCGGTTTGTACGGAATCACGCGGCTATTAGATGCTGCTACGTTTACATCTACACGTACCCATATAATGCGAGATGCACCGCAGGGTGCATAGCGGAGAGCACTTCTTACAAATATTAATCATTTTCTGTGCAATTGCACCCGTGTATGAACAAAAAGATGCATGACTGTCTCACGGTCTTGCAGATAAGGTGTTGCATGAGATCCCGACCTCCCCGCCATTGTGTTGTTTACCGACGAGTGCACCTTCCAGCGGGATGGCCTTCAAAACACTCGAAACATTCATTACTGGGCAAGGGGAAATCCCCACGTCACATACGTCCACGGACAGGAACGATTTTCGCTCAACATTTGGGAAGGAGTAGTGGGTGACCATCTGATTGCGCCGATCCGTTACCTCCTCGACTTACCGGGGCATATTACCTTCACTTTTTGCAAGAAACTCTACCCAGCATGCTGGAAGATGTTCGTTCCCCTGGACGTACGGCTACGAATATGGTTGCAGCATGATGGCTCGCACATAACAGTTGTGCTGTGCGCGGATATTTAAATGAACTCTTCAACGGCCGGATAGTTGGCAGAAGTGCTCAAAGGACATGGTCCTCGCGATCCGCAGACCCAATGTCACCTGACTTTTTCCTGTGGGGATTCTTCAAGGTTCTAGTTCACTCACCCGGACGCGTACCACTTAGAAACGAAGAGGAATTAATGGATCGCATTCAACATGCTGCCAATCACATCAGGGCAATGTCAGGAATCTTTGAAAAAGTTCGGCAAAACATCGTTTGAGATTACCAGGCGTGTGTCGCGTCAGGACGGTCGCCAATTCGAGCACTTGCTTTAAGTAAACAATGTCTTAGCTACAAAAAAGGCCCTTTTCAGGGCCGACACAATTTGTAAAAGACTTTCTATACGCGAGCTAACAGCTGTTGACGGGTTTGTTCCCGGTACCCGGTACGTTTTGTCATGAAACTACAATGGATGTGTCGGGACCCCAGCAGATTCACCCCAGGCCACCAGAGTGGAAGGTTGGCGCGCTACCACTCTTTTTTTTTTCTTTTACTCATTTTGTTCGATATATACTCCTGGAAATGGAAAAAAGAACACATTGACACCGGTGTGTCAGACCCACCATACTTGCTCCGGACACTGCGAGAGGGCTGTACAAGCAATGATCACACGCACGGCACAGCGGACACACCAGGAACCGCGGTGTTGGCCGTCGAATGGCGCTAGCTGCGCAGCATTTGTGCACCGCCGCCGTCAGTGTCAGTCAGTTTGCCGTGGCATACGGAGCTCCATCGCAGTCTTTAACACTGGTAGCATGCCGCGACAGCGTGGACGTGAACCGTATGTGCAGTTGACGGACTTTGAGCGAGGGCGTATAGTGGGCATGCGGGAGACCTGGTGGACGTACCGCCGAATTGCTCAACACGTGGGGCGTGAGGTCTCCACAGTACATCGATGTTGTCGCCAGTGGTCGGCGGAAGGTGCACGTGCCCGTCGACCTGGGACCGGACCGCAGCGACGCACGGATGCACGCCAAGACCGTAGGATCCTACGCAGTGCCGTAGGGGACCGCACCGCCACTTCCCAGCAAATTAGGGACACTGTTGCTCCTGGGGTATCGGCGAGGACCATTCGCAACCGTCTCCATGAAGCTGGGCTACGGTCCCGCACACTGTTAGGCCGTCTTCCGCTCACGCCCCAACATCGTGCAGCCCGCCTCCAGTGGTGTCGCGACAGGCGTGAATGGAGGGACGAATGGAGACGTGTCGTCTTCAGCGATGAGAGTCACTTCTGCCTTGGTGCCAATGATGGTCGTATGCGTGTTTGGCGCCGTGCAGGTGAGCGCCACAATCAGGACTGCATACGACCGAGGCAGACAGGGCCAACACCCGGCATCATGGTGTGGGGAGCGATCTCCTACACTGGCCGTTCACCACTGGTGATCGTCGAGGGGACACTGAATAGTGCACGGTACATCCAAACCGTCATCGAACCCATCGTTCTACCATTCCTAGACCGGCAAGGGAACTTGCTGTTCCAACAGGACAGTGCACGTCCGCATGTATCCCGTGCCACCCAACGTGCTCTAGAAGGTGTAAGTCAACTACCCTGGCCAGCAAGATCTCCGGATCTGTCCCCCATTGAGCATGTTTGGGACTGGATGAAGCGTCGTCTCACGCGGTCTGCACGTCCAGCACGAACGCTGGTCCAACTGAGGCGCCAGGTGGAAATGGCATGGCAAGCCGTTCCACAGGACTACATCCAGCATCTCTACGATCGTCTCCATGGGAGAATAGCAGCCTGCATTGCTGCGAAAGGTGGATATACACTGTACTAGTGCCGACATTGTGCATGCTCTGTTGCCTGTGTCTATGTGCCTGTGGTTCTGTCAGTGTGATCATGTGATATATCTGACCCCAGGAATGTGTCAATAAAGTTTCCCCTTCTTGGGACAATGAATTCACGGTGTTCTTATTTCAATTTCCAGGAGTGTAGTTCGTTGCGTTTGGTCGGGGAGGACGTCACAAGACATCCGTTCAAATTGATCGTTGGTTCCTTGACTCTGTTTTTTTACTACAGAGAACACGCAGCTCTCTGACCGAACAAGCTGAGCTACCGTGCCGGCTCCACCGAACGCGCGGGCCGCCTTGGATACACCGCGATCTCCGGCAGGCAAAGCATTCGCGGTCATGCGTTGTCCAGAGCATCTGGCAACAGATCGATCCCACGGCCAGTCGGAGCGCGTGGCGCCGAGTTTTCGTAGTTAAAAAACTGTACGTTGTCGACCTACACAACGTTAGTAATTTTGGTTCCTACTGGCATCAGCTATCCAGGGTTAAAATTTCGTGACAATTTTTCTCCAGCTCAAGCAGCCGTGTATTGTACACAAGGAGGTCAGAAACAGTCTGAAAAGTTTGTGAGGGCGTTTCTGGGTGGAGAAATAAGTACTAAGAAAAAAATTCGATACGTTGCGCCCTTCTCGAGTTAATTTGCATTGAAGTTAGCCAGTCAGGCTTGCGCGAATTCAAGCGGTCCGCCAGATACAATTCGTGTCAGTTGTTCTCAAATCGTAGAAGACAGCACACGAGGTTGTTCGGTCTTTGGCTCGTGTTCGATCCTTTCTACCGTCGCATGTCCAGTTTTTATATATCTCTGTTGTTCGGTTTTAGGAAACCAAACACCTTTGGCGACACCGTCTCTGGCGGACCGCTTGAATTTTCGAGCGCAACGGCGCAAATTTTCACTGTCGTCATTCCATTCCACAGCCGATGGTAGCCACTATTCGCAACTGCGAATTCGTCTGACGTGTTGAGCAACAGCTGTGGTCGCCGCAGTGCATCGTCATCCGAATAACACCGGCACTGCAATATCGTGTTTCTGACCACGCTGCCTGTAAATAAAAATGTCTTTGCGGCTTTGTATGCTTGTATTGTTCACAACCACGATGCAATGTTCCTTTCAAAATTTGTTACGGACCGGGACTCGAACCCGGATTTCCCGCACTACGCGAGCGGCCGCCTTAACCGCTGCAGCAAACCGTACATGACTCGCAGCCAGATCCAAACTTCTACATGTCATCAACGTTCAAGCGTTACAATTTGCACTCTTACATGTTATGTAATTCCGGTACAGGCGGAGGGCATTTTAACTGAAAGTCGCTGCCTGGTATCAGCGGATAAATACGATACTGCACTGCCTGCGCTGTTAAGATGCCATGTTCCTTCGGACTTGCATGCATGTTCGAAGGAACATTGCTTTGCACTTCTGAATAACAAAGGCACTTCAGTGTCATATTTTTCCGCCGACACCACGTAAGCGACTCAATTTAAATCCCTCCTCTGCACGGGAATGTATATAATGGATATAGGAGTGCAAATTGCAGACACATAGTTGCCGTCATATGCAAGTTTTGGACTTAGTCGTGAGTCGTGCTCGGGTGGCCTAGTGGTGCCGGCACGGTAGCTCAGCGTGTTCAGTCAGAGGACTAGCTACCATCTGTAGAAAAAAATAAAAATAAATAAAAACTGAGTGAATGGATCAACGAAGAAGGTAAACTGATGTAGAACAAAATGAGATTTTAAAAAAATGTTGTAAGGCTACTGCTCGCTATAAGCGGGAGACCTGGGTTCGAATCCAAGTCCAACACAAATTTTCATTGTCGTCATTCCATTATACACCTCATGATTGTCCACATACACAACTGAGAATACATTTCATGTACGTAAAAATGTCTTTCATCAGTTAATGTTTCCTCTGCAGCGTTACAGACGAAGTCGTATGGGCCGTTTTTCTTTTGTGAGAAGACTGTAACAGGTACCTCTTACCACGATATGCTGCAATTGTGCTTGCTTCCATAACTAACAGCTGATTCCGAGAATTTAATCTTACAACAAGACCGGGCCTTGATGTTCGTCGCTACCTAACCGATGAACTTCCGCGTCGCTGGTTTGAGTGTATTGATAAAGATGAAGTGGCTCTGTTCTCTCGGGCTTCCCATGTCGCCTGACCTAACGCCTTTTTCTTTCGCGGGTACATTAAGGACTGTATTTACGTGCCTATACTGCCAACAACATTGTACCTGCTCGGAGAACGGAACAATACTCCTGTGATGACCACTGACAAGGCGTGGAACGAACTTGACTACCAAGTGGTTCAAATGGCTCTGAGCACTTTGCGACTTAACTTCTGAGGCCATCAGTCGCCTAGAACTTAGAACTAATTAAACCTAACTAACCTAAGGACATCACACACATCCATGCCCGAGACGGGATTCGAACCTGCGACCGTAGCGGTCGCTCGGTTCCAGACTGTAGCGCGTAGAACTTGACTACCGCTTGGATGTGTGCTGTTGTTGTTCGAACATAGGAGCACTCATTGGACATTTGTAGACTGCAAAATGTAAACCCGATGAACTTACTCATCAGTTACATTTGTGCTTGTGATCCTTTGGAAAACATAGAACTTTGAAGACTAAAGAGCCATTTGTAGTAGCACTGTATGTATTTAGATAGGTAAACATAAGAAACATTACTCTTCCCGAGCAATTATGAGAAAAGTTTATTAGCTATTTTTCGGAGAGTTACAGCAATGAGTTGTATTTTTTAAGTAAGAACACGATTTTTTTTCTGTCATGGAGCCGATCTGCTTAAACCAATGGTCTACAAATCAGTGTAAATCAAATTTCTACGAATTTTAGTGAGAAACGTTCAGAGTTTTGAGGAAGGCTGTATAGCATGGTGTACGTAATTCGTTGTGTTGAGATGGATCTTCTGGAGGCGAAATAGCGTTCAAATGAGCGTCCATTTTCCTGACTGCGCAACTCAGTGTGCCTTCAAAACGACCTGCGAACGTACTGTACAGATGATGTTGTGGAGAGAGATAGGATTTGTAAGTAATAAACAACAAAGCATTTCGCCAATTCTGGGGAAAGGAAACGAAGCAGTTCTTTCGAATCGAGACCGTACGCAATCCCAAATATTCTTAATTATACCAAGTTCCTAGTTTGCTCCTGGCGTGGCGGTAATGTATCCTAGAGCGCGCACTGCACTTTTAGTGTCTTCGTGAAGTGCAGCGACAGTTTGAACTTTTAAGGGCGACGCGATTAGTTTGCAAAGGCAACGGCTGCCGTAGGCAGCGAGAAAGGAAGAGAATGCTCGACACACACGCGATATTGGATTCCTTGCAGTCAGTGGCCTCGGTTTTCTTCTTTATGGCTACCACAGGCCGGTTATAGAGGCCTGTAAAGCTTAATTTTATCCCCGGCGTAGTTATATTGCTATCGCTCAGTTCTGGGCATTTCCTCAGCGCGTTCCTTTATCGTAACCTACAAAGTTTCGTTGAGTAAGAGTCAGACTGCAATAATAAAAGAGCGTTTTCCTTTCATTTTTAAAAAGAAAAAGGAAGAAGAAAGATTGGGTTTAATGCCCTCTATAAACGGAATCATTAGGGATGGGGCACAAGCTCGGACTGGGTACTAGGAGTGCAGGATAACGGGCGTGTCCTGTTCAAAGGAACCATCTCGGCATTTGCCTGAGAAGATTTAAGGAAACCATGGAGAACCTAAATCTGAATGGTCTGACGGAGACTTGAACGCCACTTTCCTGAATGCGAGTCCAGTTTCTTACCGCCTCGCCACCTCGCTCGGTTTTTGCAGAGGGAGCTCTGTATTACAATAACATTTCCTAAACACTATGTGTTACACACGAACTGGGAAGGAAAGAAAATGTGGACCATTTGCGTAATAAAGGAACGTAGACCTTTTGTTATACGTAATCACTTTGTCGCAGTTTTTTGTTCGATTCACACTACCTGAACAGTAAATACCATGATGCTGAACCACACGTGCTAATAAATTTCATAATTGATAAACTGTTTCTTGTCCATCACAAATGAACTCTTTGTTTATTCTGAAATTCTTCGTATACAGGGTAAGACGAGGTAATTTGGTAGTATTTTCAAAGAAACGTATTGTTTTATTAAAGCAAAATAACAAAAAATGTTGCAGTTAATTTTATTAAGTAACTACATTTGTGAGCCAAACGTATTACACTCTTATTATTGGCACTATTCATAATTGTACATAACGTTGAAGCATATGCAGGAACGCAATTTTGTAATAGGTGCAGTAGCAGTAAGATAACTTCGCAACACAAAGTTTCATTCACCTTACTGCATCAGTCCTAATCTTCAGATTTTGATTGTTCACAACAGTTATGAGACATATAGACACCTATGTTAGTTCTTTGCGGTTATAATGGTAGGGTATGAAGCAAAAAGAGCATTCCGTCCATGATGCATCTTTGTTTTTCTTCACATCAGTTATGTGTGTGCCAGCTGTTGTGACCGAGCGATTCTAGGCGCTTCAGTCCGGAACCGCGCAGGTGCTGCGGTCGCAGGTTCGAATCCTGCCTCGGGCATGGATGTGTGTGAGGTTTAAGTAATTCTAAGTCTAGGGGACTGATGACCTCAGATGTTAAGTCCCATAGTGCTTAGAGCCATTTTTTTTCTTTATTGATTTTCAATTCCCCCGAAGGGGGCGAGCTGGCAGCAGCTTAGTACGCTGCTCTACAGCCTACAGACTTTGTTTTTAAAAACGGAAGAAGAAAAGAAACAAGAAAAACAGGCGATAAAACGGTGACTTAAAGTCTAAAATGGCGAAAAAATGCGGAAAGTTAAAACAGAAAGCAAAAGGGGTTGGCAATGTTAATAAAAGACACAGGAATCAGACAAGTAACATAGTACACACACAATTAAAAAAAAAACATGGCGACAGTCTGGTTTCTGTTCACAAGAGATAAAAAGCACACCCAGCGACAGTATGATGGCCGTTCGCAACAGTTCCCAAAAAACACAACACGGAACACTCACTGTAAAACACTGCACGAAAATGGCGGCACAAAGATGACACTCCCGAGCCAAAGGCCAATTGGGGGGGGGGGACCTGGAGGAGGGGGAAGAACAAGGAGGGAGGAAGGAAAAAACGAATAGGGGGGGTGAACCAAGGAGGGAGAGGACTCATAAAGGGTGAGAAGGGCAGGGCAGACGCGAGAGGGAATGAGAGGAAGCAGAGGAGGGAAATGCAAAAGGACTCGGGGGAGAGAAGGGGGAAGAGAGACGGGAGAGGAAAAAGAGGACGGAAGGGGGGAAGAGGGAGCCCAGGAAAAGGACAGAGGAAAGGAGGGGGAGTAAGGATCAGAGTTGATAGGAGCGATAAATGGAGGGAGAGAGGGCATCATCTGGGAGGGGAGTTGATGGAAGCCACCTTGGGAAAGGAGATGAAGGGTGTGGAGATGGAGGGTAGGGTGGACACAACAGTGATGACGTGGCAGGGGGCAGGGATGGGAGAGGAGAGAAGCAACCAGGGGGTGAGGGGGATCAAGGTGGTGGGAGGTGTAGAGGATGCCGATATGTTCGAGGAATAGGAGCAGATGGGGGAAAGGAATGAGATCATAGAGGAACCGCGTGGGGGACGGGAGGCATATACGGAAGGCGAGGCGGAGTGCATGACGCTGAAGGATCTGGAGGGACTTATAGAATTTGGGAGGGGGGGGGCAGATATCCAGGCAGGACTGGCATAATAGAGGATGGGACGGATTAAGGATTTGTAGGTGTGGAGGATGGTAGAGGGGTGCAACCCCCATGTCCGGCCAGAGAGGAGTTTGAGGAGTGGGAGGCGGTTGTGGGCTTTGAATTGGATGGAGCGGAGATGAGGGATCAAGGTGAGGTGACGGTCAATGGTGAGGCCAATGTAGGTGAGGGTGGGGGTGAGGCGGACAGGACTGGCGCAGACAGTAAGGGAGAAATCCAGGAGCCGGAAGGAGTGAGTGGTACGACCTACGATGATGGCCTGGGTCTTGGAAGGGTTGAGTTTCAGGACCCACTGGTTACACCATGCAACAAAAAGGTCAAGGTGATTCTGGAGAAGGCGTTGGGACTGGTGGAGGGTAGGAGCGAGGGCGAGGAATGCGGTGTCAACAGCATATTGCGAGAGGTGTACTGGAGGGGGGGGGGGTTGTGGCATATCTGCCATGTACAGGAGGTAGAGGAGAGGAGAGAGGACAGAGCCCTGGGGCACACCTGCAGAGGGGTAGAAGGTGTGGGAATTGGCATTATGGATGGTAACATAGGAGGGGCGGTGGAAGAGGAAGGAGGCCACCAGACGGATGTAGTTGATAGGAAGGGCGTAGGTTTGGAGTTTAAACAGGAGACCGGGATGCCAGACACGGTCGTAGGCCTTTTCGAGGTCAAGGGAGACAAAAATGGCGGAGCGACGAGAGTTAAGCTGGAGGGAGAGGAGATGAGT
Organism: Schistocerca cancellata; assembly: GCF_023864275.1. Classification (NCBI taxonomy): domain Eukaryota; kingdom Metazoa; phylum Arthropoda; class Insecta; order Orthoptera; family Acrididae; genus Schistocerca; species Schistocerca cancellata. The sequence continues at coordinate 312,791,943 of NC_064632.1, forward strand.
GAGGCGGAGGAGTTGGTCATCGGCAGAGAAGGAAGGTCGAAAGCCACATTGGGTGTTGGGGAGGAGGTGGTTTTGGCGGAGGTGGTGATGGATGCGCTGGGAAAGGAAGGATTCCAAGAGCTTGGTGAACACCGATGTGAGACAGATAGGACGATAGGAAGAGGCAACAGATGGAGGCTTGTTGGGTTTGGAGAACATCAGGATATGGGAGGTTTTCCACATGTCGGGATAGAAGCCAGTGGCAAGGATGACATTCTAGAGGGTGGCAAGGACTGAAAGGAAGGAGGGAGGGCTGTGTTTGAGGTGGCGGTAGGTAATGCAGTCGTGGCCAGGAGCAGTGTTGCGTTTAGTGTGGAGTGTGAGGTTGATGTCCTGTGTAGTGATGGGAGTCTTAAGTTCAGATGGTGGCGTGTGGCCCAAGTTCTGGAAGCTAGGAGCAAGGGGAGGAACAGAGGTATTCGTACAGTCCATGACGTCAGGGAAGAGGGAATAATCAAAGTGGGGATCATCTGGGATGGAAAAAACATTGGAGAGGTGAGAGGCAAAGTGGTTGGCCTTACTGAGGTTGTCAGGAAAGGGACGGTCATTAAGGAGGAGAGGGTACTGGGGGGTGGGGCGGTTCCCAGTAAGGCGGTGGAAAGCAGACCAATACTTGGAGGAGTATATGGGGAGCATGGTGTTGAGTTGTGTACATGTCTGGCGCCAGGCACGGCGTTTCTTCGCAGTAAGCAGGTTGCAGATGTGTCGTTGTAATTGCCGGTGGCGGGTAAGTGTATCCCGGTCACGAGTGCGGAGAAAAGAGCGGTAGAGGCGGCGGGACTCTCGAAGGAGGGCCTGTGGAGGCAGGGTGGGGTAGTGAGGGTGGATGGCTTTGGTGGGGATATGGGTGGTGACGGCGTCAGACAAGGTCTGGTGCTGGAAGGCAGCAGTGCTAGAGATGTCGTCAGGAGATTGGAGGGTAAGGTCGTGGCCGTCAACCTGGGTGTGAATGGAGTCCCGGTAGGCATCCCAGTTGGCACAGAAGTAATCATGGACAAGTTTAGGAGGGACGTCGGGGCAAGGAATGTTGCGGGGATAGTGACCATTAGAGATAGTGAGGAGAACAGGAGCATGGTCACTGCCAATGAGGTTGGTTGGTTGGTTGTTTGGGGGAAGAGACCAAACAGCGAGGTCATCGGTCTCATCGGATTAGGAAAGGATGGGAAAGGAAGTCAGGCGTGCCCTTTCAAAGGAACCATCCCAGAATTTGCCTGGAGCGATTAGGGAAATCACGCAAAACCTAAATCAGGATGGCCGGATGCGGGATTGAATCGTCGTCCTCCCGAATGCGAGTCCAGTGTGCTACCACTATGCCACCTTGCTCAGTGCCAATGAGATCAAGGACATCTGCGGTGATGCGCCCAAGGAGGTTGGGAGAGGCAAGAACCACACCGGCAGTGGTGTTGGATTCTGGTCGGGTGTGCTGAGGCAGGGGAACCAGGTCTCCCTGTAGGGTGGTGAGAAACTGATGCCACCGCTGGAGGTCGGTAGGATCACGGCTGTGGATATTGAGGTCGGCGGCAATCACGTAGGTGGAGAAGGTGCGGTCAGTGTGGGCCAGGAAATCGTACGGGATGGGGGTGCGAGGGCGCACGTAAATGGTGGCACAGGTGATGGTAAGGGTGGGGAAGAAGAGGCTGAGGGTGAGATGCTTGGCAGGATTGTTAAGGAGAGATTGGGGCCGGACAGGGTGGTGCTTGAGGTGACCTATAGCAACTCCGCCACGCGCCAGAGGGTACGGGTTATCTGTGCGGTGAAGGGTGTAAGGAGCCGTGGAGATGGAGATACGGGGTTGAAGGAAGGTTTCATTTAGGACGAAGGCATCCACGCGGTGCTGACGGAGGGTGTGGAGGAAGAGGAGTTTGTGGGTGGGCAGGGAGCGAATGTTGCGGCACAGGATACGGTGGGGTTAGAGCAATTTGAACCGTTTTGAAGTTATGTGTGTGATGTACTTGTCTGCAGATAAGTAACCAAGACGGAGTCCGATTGTTATAACACTAACCTTTCACTTCCTAATATACCTGTCATCACACATTTCACAAGATAAATAAACCAAAGTATTCATATTTCGCTACAGGTCTCATATGTTGCGTTTAAATATGATTCACATCGCTTGCTTCTATCACACCTAAATAGTATTCACAACGATAAATAAGATAACAGCGCTACTTCCACCGTGAAAAGCGCCACGCTACAGTAACATGTTTTGTCAGTGCATACTTTCGACCGCGGGATGGCGCAGCTGTAGTGATACTCTAGAATACTTTGTCATCCCATCCGTTGGCAAGACCAGGAAACACTAGACTGAAAGGGTTCATAGCAGCTAGCTTATAACAAAATACTGCAAGATTACCTGTACTGCAAAATTTCCTTACCTTGCACTACAGGGTGGCCCCAGGAAGATGGTAAATTTTCAGTTGTCGTGGAGCTAAGGTGTGTACTTGGATCATAATAACAAAGTGATTGACTTTTAGGCACGGGAAAGGGTCGACGTTGTCGCTTTGCTACTGCACACACACACACACACAAAAGCAATGTGTCGGGGGCAGAAAGAGCTATTTATAGTTCAGTGCTTTCGTATTTTTCCTGATAACCTGCAGTACTCAGTTCGCCTTGCAGGACCGTAATAGCCTTATCACTCTGCTACTCACTTGCACAATCAGCTACGGACGTTCTTTTGCGTATTATAGAAATGAATCAGCAAGCAGAAGGAAAGCATATGATGAAAACGAAAGGTAACAGTAATCTTAGCGGTGGTAAACGTCGTACATTGAGCGATATGGGAACGGTGGACGAGAAAATAAAGGCACGGCAAAGCTCATTATCTGGTTGGTTGTTGCTATGGTAGCTCTTTTGTAAACAACTAGCTGTCAATCACTTAGTTGTTCTGATACGGGGACAACTTATGACAAGAAAGTCCATAGGTTTCCCTAAGCTCACCGGCGTTAAAATGTTTTGAACAATCCAATTGTGACACTGTGGCGCTTAAAGAATTCCAGGAATAGCTTTCTAAACGCTCCAGGACACTACCAACATTAGATCTGTTTTTGTGCTGTTTTCAAGACCGTTGTCATTTCAGTCGAAATCACCCCTGTGCATCTGCAGATGGAGCTGATCGATCTGGGATGTAATTCCCGTTTAAAGGATGATTCTTTTACGTTGATACTGTCCAGGGGTCCTACGTTGTTTTCCTCAGGAAGCGTTTTCACGTCTCCATAATGAGGCTGCAAACGTGGTATCAATGTTTTGATTAACATATGTGTGTGAAAGGCTTTTTTTCTGCTATGAATCCAAATAAGTCACGATTACGTGGCAGTCTGAGTGACGAAAATCTGCGAAACTGACTGCAACTGTACGTTTGCCGACAGTTTGCGCCAGATACAAACTTTATTACATCTTCAGCACACCGAAAATAATTAAATGATACGAGAAATTTGTTTTACTTGTTGTATTATTGTTGAGAAATATGAACATATGTGTACACATTATAGATGTACACAATTTAACATGTGTCCCTTATACGTGCATCCATTATGTTACACATTTTGCTATTAGTCACTAAGTACTAAAAAAAACCGCAAACCCATTGACTGATTGAGTATATTGTCTCGTCAAAGTCGTGTCGTGTACAGACGACTGAATGAAAAGGAAATATCAGCAAAAGCCCATCGTCAATTCGCGATATGTCCTTGATGAGATAGTGTGCTGAACAGAGCAATGGATTATTTTGTGCACTGACTAACAGAAAACTGTATAGGGCAATGGATGCATTTATAAGCGACAGGTGCTTAATGTTAGTCCGCAGCTCGTGGTCGTGCGGTAGCGTTCTCGCTTCCCACGCCCGGGTTCCCGTGTTCGATTCCCGGCGGGGTCAGGGATTTTCTCTGCCTCGTGATGACTGGGTGTTGTGTGCTGTCCTTAGGTTAGTTAGGTTTAAGTAGTTCTAAGTTCTAGGGGACTGATGACCATAGATGTTAAGTCCCATAGTGCTCAGAGCCATTTGAGCTTAATGTTATTGATAAATTCTCTCGGGCTTGCAGCCTCGTCAAGAAGTTTAAAATTCACAAACTTTTGATAGAGAATTCCTCGACCATTTTCAAGTCGTAACTGTTGCCCAGTCCTGCGCCATATAAGGCAATAGCTTGGTTGCAAGATCACCGCGCCCGTTTCATTCTTCCGAAGGCCGGTTCCCAAGCTGTACTTAACTGCAGACTGCCGTCTTTAGTGAGGGTGTTCTCAGAAATTTTTATCTCAGTCGCTTCTTGTACGATGCTATCCCAGAAGACATTTGTCCGTTTAATGAGAAATGTTTCGTCGAAAGTAACTCGATGTCCGTTTTCCAGAACATGGTCTTCTGCTGGTGATTTCCCAGGATACCGTATGCGGAAACACTTCTCATCTTCTATACGGTGCTGTTCAAGTGCGTACAGTCATTCCATTACGTAACTGCCCATGCCTACACGATATTCTGCATATTCCTGCCGTTCTGAGGACTCTATCATCTTACACAGGCTTGAGAATTTTTTTATGTTCATGTCTTGTGTAGATTCACTTATTGATGTTGACCACAGAATAAAAATAATCTACACGAGGTGTAATTGGAGCCTCAAAACATCAAACGAAAACATACTGTGTGTCAGTGAAGTGCAGTGTACTAAAATCCTATGTGCAGAAAAAAACATTAGGAATAAAATAGAAACAAAAGATTTGAGAAATGGAGAAGCTTTTGGGTGAAGCGAATCGTGTATGGTATAAATAAGACTTATTACAGTTAGAATAGACGATGTACAGGGTGGTCATAAACGGTGTGAAAAGCTTGTAATACTGTTGGAAGGATGTTATGCAGAGAAATAACTGTTAAGAAAAAAATTCGATACACACAAAAAAATTCGATACACATCGGCACAAGTCTGCTGCACACGGACGGATCCCAGTGAAAAGAGATCTGTCGGACGTAGTCGGTACAAGCTAGCGCTGTTCTTTCTTGTGACTGGGTATACTTCGCACTTAATTACCAACTATGAACGTAGAGAAGCTTATAAATCTTGTGAATGAGAACAGATCACTGTGGAATGCTCTAGGTAGGAGGCATTACCACCGCGACTTACAGAGGAAACTATGGTTGAAAGTTGTAGAGTACGTGAGTGAAGGAGCCAAGTGGAAACGATAATCATAACGTACCAAAAAAACTAACACTGCGTGATCAAATTTATTGAATATGTGATACGCTGACGTACAACGTACAATATGTTCAAAATTCCTATGCGGGGCGGTCACATGAAAACCGAATATCCGCTACGACGGAATGAAGTGGTTCAATTCAAAAGTAATCACCACACGCGTTAAGACATTCATGCCACCAGGAGACGACACGATCAGTCCCTGTCTCGTAGAACGAGGTCGGCCGCTGACGGATACACAGTAGTACCCACTCTTGCGCTCTCTCGTCTGACTCAAATCGACGATGCACTTCTGCGACTACAGCTGTCATGAAATGTGTTCGCATTTGCGAGTATGGATAACCATCAACTGTATAATGGAGTGAGGGTAATGGAAATTCGTGCTGAACCGGGACTCGAACCGGATTTTCCGCTTTCTACATCTACATCTACGTCATTACTCTGCTTTTCACAATAAAGTGCCTGGCAGAGGGTTCAATGAACCACCTTGAAGCTGTCTCTCTACCGTTCCACTCTCTTACGGTACGCGGGAAAAACGAGCACTTAAATTTTTCTGAGCGAGCCCTGATTTCTTTTATTTTATCGTGATGATCATTTCTCCCTATGTAGGTGGGTGCCAACAGAATGTTTTCGTAATTGGAGGAGAAAACTGGCGATTTAAATTTCATGAGAAGATCCCGTCGCAATGAAAAACTCCTTTGTTTTAATGATTGCCACTCCAATTCACGTATCATGTCTGTGACACTGTCTCCTCTATTTCGCGATATTTCTTTGTACTTTTTCGATGTCATCCGTCAGTCCCACCTGACGCGGATCCCACATTGCACAGCAGTACTCCAGAATAGGACGGACAAGCGTGGTGTAAGCAGTCTCATTAGTAGACCTGTTGCAACTTCTAAGTGTTCTGCATATGAATCGCAGTCTTTGGTCTGCTCTACTCACAATATTATCTATGTGATCGTCCCAAATTAGGTTGTTTGTAATTGTACTCCCTAAGTATTTAGTTGAATTTACAGCCTTCAGATTTGTGTGACTTATCGCGTAATCGAAATTTAGCTGATTTCTTTTAGTACTCATGTGAATAACTTCACACTTTTCATTCCTCAGCGTCAATTGCCACTTTTCACACCATACAGATATCTTATCTAAATCATTTTGCAAGTCGGTTTGATCATCTGATGACTTTACAAGACGGTAAATGACAGCACTTATGCTAGCGATCGCCTTCACCACTTTGGCTGCCCATACACGACCCAACCATCCATGTGTCTTCGTTCATGCGTCACAACTGCACTCGTACACATTACGTAATTCTCTTAAGGCGGCGGAGTACTTTTTTCAATTGAAATTCGCGATCCCCCGTCCTCTCCCCTCCCCTGTAGGTATATCTTAAAGACACAGGCACAGCAACATCACATTCAGCGATTTGGCTGGGAAACACTGCAACATCATCCGTACAGCCCGGATCTTTCACCGTGGGAATTTTACATCTTTGTCGAACTGAAGAAAGGATGCGTGGACGCCGGTTTTAGAGATACGAGGAAGTGGGTTCGGTTATGGATCCGTCAATGGCCGACCGCGTTCTACAGAGCAGGAATTGATCGTCTCATTTCCCAGTGGTATAAATGGCTTAACGAGTGTGGCGAGTACTTTTAAGTGGAACCACTGCATGGTCTCGCTGTGTCAGGTCTTCGGTTCTCATTTAACTTCCTCTTGTAGAAACTGTGTTCAAAAACAAAACTCAGAAGAACCTGAATAAGCTCCAAAATCCTGTCTTGCCTACATCAGCCAGATCGTCTTAGCGTGGCGTGGTGACAGAAAGAGTACAAATATTGCATAAAGCACATGTTGTGACATTTTTCTATCGAATCCTCGGCTGTTTTTGTGCATTAAAGACCGCTTGGAAGAACTCCATTCGAAAAGACTGTTTGATAAATTCTAGAAACTCCACTAAAATTATAAAGTGAGATGAATATCTTCAACCTTACATTCATCCTATGCACCTAGTATTCTCTAAGTTCAGAAACCGCTTTCATTCGTGCACTTCTCCTGGATAAAAGAAAGTTGAAAACATATCTCTCGTGGAAAACGCTGCTCTGACGTTGCGGTTCTCGCCAACAAAAGCGATTTCATCCATTGTGTTTTCTTGCGAGGGACTGCATCTGCTGCTTCTTCCCCCCCCCCCCCCCCCCCCTCCCTCTGGGTGGCCGAGAGGTTCTAGGCGCTTAAGTCCGGAACCGCGTGACCGCTACGGTCGCAGGTTAGAATCCTGCCTCGGGCATGGATGTGTGTGGTGTCCTTAGGTTAGTTAGGTTTAATTAGTTCTAAGTTCTAGCGGACTGATGACCTCAGATGTTAAGTCCCATAGTGCTCAGAGCCATTTGAGCCAGCTTCCCTCTCCTTGTCAGTTACGATGTTGCGCACCCAGCATACACGTGTCAACAGTATGAGGGCTATAAGTTTCAATAAATTTTTGGCAGCAATTTCCATTTGCTAGCCATTATTTCAAAGGCCCACTCTATCACTTGTCGAGTCTTAGAAGGACGCCTATCGAAAGTCTTTTGCATCGGCCAACACTTAGACATTAGGAATGTACGGTCCCATCATTTAAGTATTCAGTTGCTTCAAGACTGTTTGCCGGCCATCTGTCAGATGTTACTCAACTGTGGAGGATCAGTTTCATCTGTTCCCCGTAGTTGTACGACCATACGGACAACCTTTTAGTCGCACGAATACGGCCCGAATCGACGTTCAGTCTTAATCGTAGGGACTAGCTAGATGTGTCTCTCCACAGGACTCAGAAACGCTTGCTGTTTCTTTATGTTATCAAATTTTGTGTCACTACCTGTATTCTGCTGCTATGGTAGTCAGTGACTCACTCTTCTTTCCTCGGATCCAGAAACCATTGCCTGGGAGCCATTTTGAGAATGACAACGAGATTACTTTCCTGGGCAGCCAAAATGCAAACTTCTACAACCAAGGTCCTTGACCAGTAATCCATCGTTGGAGAAACTGTGTGTTACTGAAGGGTAAACGTATAGACAAGGACTAACTTCCTCACCCAGTTTCATGGATGCAGGTTAGGTTCCCCCAGGTGATAATTAAAACTTTATTTCTGTCCTGGGTACTAGAAAATCCCAGTGGTGGGGGAGGGAGGGGGGGATATACAGCTACACGGAAAATTATCAGAACAGCCCTGTAATAAGCTTCGCTCGAGAAAGCTTCCTATTGAAATAATGATAGGCCAGTAGTGTTGCACGCCGCGTGGCTTTCGAGTAGCCTCAAGCCGGTTCTAATGAATGCAATGAGCGCCGACGAAAATGCACGCGACGCTTTCCTAGTTTTGCCTGGAGTCCCAGCTGCTTGGCCGACGCTGAAAAGCTTCACCCACACAATAGAAAAGAAATGACACCGCATTCAGACTGCGCAAGCGCCGCAGAATGTCTATGGGGTTCGTGAGCGCTAATTACACACATTTAGAACACAGTGTTTAATTTGCAAGAGGTTTTGCCTTAGAGAAAAGCACAGCACGTACAAAAGAAACAGTAATTAAGTTTATTCGTGGAGTCATTTAAATGCATTCCTATTTCACATTCCTCCTCCTAAAAATATGTGTTGACAGCGGTAATAACAGTATGTCGGAGCAACTGAAAAGGCGAATGTTTCTCAATGCCCCTTACTGAATTTGTTAAATTCTGTAACTGTAGGACTGATCCACTAACTTACAGGCCCATATCATTAACGCCGATGTGCAGCAGGATTTTGGAACATATATTGTGTCCGAACATTATGAATTACCTCGAAGTAAACGGTCTATTGACACAGAGTCAACATGGATTTAGAAAACGTTGTTCTTGTGAAACACAACTAGTTCTTTACTCGCATGAAGTGTTGAGTGCTACTGACCAGGGATTCCAGATTGATTCCGTATTTCTGGATTTCCGGAAGGCTTTGACACTGTACCACACAAGCGGCTTGTAGTGAAATTGCGTGCTTATGGAATAACGTGTTAGTTATGCGACTAGATCATGATTTCCTGTCAGAGAGTCACAGTTCGTAGTAATTGAGGGAAATTCATAGAGTAAAACAGAACCTCTGGCGTCCCCAGTCCGCAGCTCGTGGACGTGCGGTAGCGTTCTCGCTTCCCGCGCCCAGGTTCCCAAGTTCGATTCCCGGCGGGGTCAGGGATTTTCTCTGACTCGTGATGACTGGGTGTTGTGTAATGTCCTTAGGTTAGTTAGGTTTAAGTAGTTCTAAGTTCTAGGGGACTGATGACCATAGATGTTAAGTCCCATAGTGCTCAGAGCCATTTGAACCATTTGAAACATCTGGCGTTCCCCAAGGTAGTGTTATAGGCCCTTTGCTGTTCCTTATTTATATAAACGATTTGGGAGACAATCTGAGCAGCCACTTAGATTGTTTGCAGATGAAGGTGTCGTTTATCGACTAATAAAGTCATCAGAAGATCAAAACAAATTGCAAAACGAATAAAAAAGATATATGTATAGTGCCAATATTGGCAACCGACCCTAAATAACTAAAAGTGTGAGGTCATCCAAATGAGTGCTAAAAGTAATCCGTTAAACTTCCGTTACACGATAATTTCAGTCAGATTTAAAGGCCTTAAATTCAATTAGATACCTAGGAATTACAATTACGAACAACTTAAAAGGAACACACAGAAAATGCTATGGGGAAGCCTAACCAAAGGCTGCGTTTTATTGGTAGGGCACTTAGAAAATGTATTAGACTTACTACGGAGACTGCATACACTACGCTTGTCCGTCCTCTTTCAGAATACTGCTGCGCGGTGTGGGATCCCTACCAGATAGGATTGACGGAGTACACCGAAAAAGTTCAAAGAAGGGCAGCACGTTTTGTATTATCGCGAAATAGAGAAGAGAGTGTCACTGAAATGATATAGGATTTGGGATGGTCATCAGTAAAGCAAAGTCGTTTTTCATTGGGGCGGAATCTTCTCACGAAATTCCAATCACCAACTTTCTCCTCCGAATGCGAAAATACACTACTGGCCATTAAAATTGCTACACCCCGAAGATGACGTGCTACAGACACGAAATGTAACCGACAGGAAGAAGATGCTGTGATATGCAAATGATTAGCTTTTCAGAGCATTCACACAAGGTTGGCGCCGGTGGCGACACCTACAACGTGCTGACATGAGGAAAGTTTGCAACCGATTTCTCATACACATACGGCAGTTGACCGGCGTAGCCTGGTGAAACGTTGTTGTGATGCCTCGTGTAAGGAGGAGAACTGCGTACCATCACGTTTCCGACTTCGATAAAGGTCGGATTGTAGCCTATCGCGATTGCGGTTTATCGTATCGCGACACTGCTGCTCGCATTGGTCGAGATCCAATGACTGTTAGCAGAATATGGAATCGGTGGGTTCAGAAGGGTAATACGGAACGCACTGCTGGATCCCAACCGCCCCGTATCACTAGCAGTCGAGATGACAGGCATCTTATGCGCATGGCTGTAACGGATCGTGCAGTCACGTCTCGATCCCTGAGTCAACAGATGGGGACCTTTGCAAGACAACAACTATCTGCACGAACAGTTCGACGACGTTTGCAGCAGCATGGACTATCAGCTCGGAGACCATGGCTGCGGTTACTCTTGACGCTGCATTACAGACAGGAGCGCCTGCGATGTTGTACTTAACGACGAATATGGGTGCACGAATGGCAAAACGTCACAGTTTTCGATGAATCCAGGTTCTGTTTACAGCATCATGATGGTCCCATCCACGTTTAGCGACATCGCGGTTTACGCACATTGGAAGAGTGTATTCGTCATCGCCATACTGGCGTATCACCCGGCGTGATGGTATGGGATGCCATTGGTTACTCGTCTCGGTCACCTCTTGTGCGCATTGACGGCACATTGAACAGTGAACATGACATTCAGATGTGTTAAGACCCGTGACTCTACCCTTCATTCGATCCCTGCGAAACCCTACATTTCAGCAGGATAATGCACGACCGCATGTTGCAGGTCCTGTACGAGACTTTCTGGATACAGAAAGTGTTCGACTGCTGCCCTGGCCAGCACATTCTCCAGATCTCTCACCAATTGAAAACGTATGGTCAATGGTGGCCGAGCAACTGGCTCGTCACAATACGCCAGACACTACTCTTGGTGAATTGTGGTATCGTGTTGAAGCTGCATGGGCAGTTGTACCTGTACACGCCATCCAAGCTTTGTTTGACTCAATTCCCAGGCGTATTAAGTCCGTTATTACGGCCAGAGGTGGTTGTTCTGGGTACTGATTTCTAAGGATCTATGCACCCAAATTGCGTGACAATGTAATCACATGTCAGTTCTAGTATAATATATTTGTCCAACGAATATCCGTTTATCATCTGCATTTCTTCTTGGTGTAGCAATTTTAATGGCCAGAGTGTATTTTGTTGACACTGACCTACATAGGGAGAAACCACCATGATAAAATATGGGGAATCAGAACTATTGCGGAAAGGTATAGGTGTTCGTTCTTTCTCCGCACTATACGAGGTTGGAATAGTGAGAATTATGAAGGGGGTTCGATGAACCCGCTGCCAGACACTTAAATATGATTTGCAACTCTGTAGATGTAGATAACTGTATTTTTTTGATTTTATGACTATTTCATCCATCGTCCCACACGTATACCAGTGTCAAAATAGGGTTTCCAAATAGAACAGAAATAATTGCTTCATTAATCACTTCACAACAGTAAACGAACTAATTGACACTTCAACACGACAGCACTTGTGTAATGGCTACTACCCTGCTGTGAGGCCTACACTGTATAGTACTAACAACAACAATAATAATTATTATTATTATTAGTGGCATGGTCAGACAAAGCGTCGACAGCCTGAAATCTTTCAATTTCGGTCAGATCACAAGTCAGGAGCCCAGCTAATAAGTAATTTACAAGCAGTACGTCTAAGTATATTCCAAAGTTTTAACTTAGCCTGGTCAAGCAAGAGTCACTAGAGAGAGGAGCGGTACAGTAGAAGCTCGCTTTGTAACTAGTGTCTAACCTCAGTGTGGATAGTTAGCTTCCATTTCTGAGAAGGAGTTGTAAGATGCACTCGCGATGCACTGAGAACCGCATAATCTTTCCACGAAAAAAGGTTGTTAGAAATAGTCAAAATCAGTTGTATCACTGAGTCATTTAATAAAACAACTACGAGAACTAAATATCATTTACCTTTTGTCATTTTAGAAATGTAAGTGTTCAGAGAAAATTTTGCTTTCTAAAGTTTACTAAGCCGCTAATGCTGATGACTTTGGGAGGGGGTGGGGTACTAGCTGACATCTGATCGTGCTCCGGGGTAATTGTCTCAGAAATTTTGGGAACCACTCAGTTAGACTGGCTGAGCACAAATGTAGTTGGAGATTACAAAAGTCAGACTCAGCTTTTTGTGAACTTGTGCTGAAGGTAGGCCATCGACACTGAGTCAAAAAAGGAGTGCCATTTAAAGCCAACAAAGGGAAAAACAACCTATTCCCAGCTTTTGAGGTAAATAACTACTTAGCACAAAACCCCCATTTTCTTCTAAGTAATCTGTTACAGCCGCACACCTTTTTACAGACTTTAGAATTACATTCATACAGTTTGTTTATTTTAATATCGCGTGTTTTCGTTGTGTTCTGTGTTTGATAATACTCACCTTGCAAACCGTAATTTAACATGTTTGGCGCATGATACGAGTGATGAGTGCTCACCGAATGTCGTGACCAAGGATTCTGTGTGCGTTCAGAGTATCTTTGTTTCTAATGTTTGGTCTACTCCACATTAGTGTCTCTTGTGAACATTAGTCAGTTGTTTCCTGAAGACGGCCCAAGATTGCGAAAACAGGTAAAATTAATATTAGTTGAACAAAACACGATGTGTTAAGAACAGAAAACATAGTCTTGTTTGCATAATACAGTTTTATTCAGTCTTCAAATGTGACGCGTTTCGTCTGTTCTAGGTATCATCATCATTGTGAAATTTTTCCACAGCGCCTTCACACTTCCTTGACAGTCTAGATGCCGGCATGACAGCGCATACTCACAGTATTATAAAAAGTCCATATTTGTGTTCATGGGACGATCTCATCATGGGTAAGTTATCATCGTTACAGTTAGTGTTCCAGTTTAGCGCTGCTTATGGCTTCATATTTTTACTAATAATTTTTCTTAGTTGTGTCTTTATTCTTATTAGTGCCATGTTATTTGCCAAAGGTGTGTTAGCCTAGCCATTGTATGAGTTTTTTCTGATCACTGAATATGCCTAAGTTAGGTACCCCTACACACGCTTTAGTAGTTTTCGCTTCTCTGGCTGTTACCTTCCAGTTCTATGGAACTCTTTATTACGTTCGAGACCTCTGTTACGACTAGCAAGAATTTTTGTCTGTAAGCTCGTAGCTGACACTTGGTTCAAGAATCATAAAAGAAGGTTGTATACGTGGAAGAATCCTGGAGATACTACAACGTATCAGATAGATTATATAATGGTAACACAGAGATTTAGGAGCCAGGTTTTAAATTGTAAGACATTTCCAGGGGCAGATGTGGACTATGACCACAATCTATTGCTTATGAACTGTACATTACTGAAGAAACTGCAAAAAGTTGGGAATTTAAGGAGATGGGACCTGGATAAACTGACTAAACCAGAGGTTGTACAGAGTTTCAGGGAGAGCATAAGGGAACAATTGACAAGAATGGGGGAAAGAAATACATTAGAAGAAGAATGGGTAGCTTTGAGGGATGCAGCAGTGAAAGCAGCAGAGGATCAAGTAGGTAAAAAGACGAGAGCTAGTAGAAATCCTTGGGTAGCAGAAGAAATACTGAATTTAATTGATGAAAGGAGAAAATATAGAAATGCAGTAAATGAAGCAGGCAAAAAGGAATACAAACGTCTCAAAACTGAGATCGACAGGAAGTGCAAAATGGCTAAGCAGGGATGGCTAGAGGACAAATGTAAGGTTGTAGAGGCTTATCTCACTAGGGGTAAGATAGATACTGCCTACAGGAAAATTAGAGAGACCTTTGAAGAAAAGAGAACCACTTGTATGAATATCAAGAGCTCAGATGGAAACCCAGTTCTAAGCAAAGAAGGGAAAGCAGAAAGGTGGAAGGAGTGCATAGAGGGTCTATACAAGGGCAATGTACTTGAGGACAATATTATCGAAATGGAAGAGAATGTAGATAAAGATGAAATGGGAGACATGATAATGCGTGAAGAGTTTGACAGAGCACTGAAAGACCGGTGTCGAAACAAGGCCCCGGGAGTAGACAACATTCCATTAGAACTACTGACGTTCTCGCGAGAGCCAGTCCTGACAAAACTCTACCAACTGGTGAGCAAGATGTATGAGACAGCCGAAATACCCTCAGACTTCAAGAAGAATATAATAATTCCAAAGAAAGCAGGTGTTGACAGATGTGAAAATTACCGAACTATCAGTTTAATAAGTCACAGCTGCAAAATACTAACACGAATTCTTTACAGACGAATGGAAAAAGTGGTAGAAGCTGACCTCAGGGAAGATGAGTTTGGATTCCGTAGAAATATTGGAACTCGTGAGGCAATACTGACCTTACGACTTATCTTGGAAGAAAGATTAAGGAAAGGCAAGCCTACCTTTCTAGCAATTGTAGACTTAGAGAAAGCTTTTGACAATGTTGACTGGAATACTCTCTTTCAAATTCTGAAGGTGTCAGGGGTAAAATATAGGGAACGAAAGGCTATTAACAATTTGTACAGAAACCAGATCGCAGTTATAAGAGTCGAGCGGCATGAAGGGGAAGCAGTGGTTGGGAAGGGAGTGAGACAGGGTTGTAGCCTCTCCCCGATGTTATTCAATCAGTATATTGAGCAAGCAGCAAAAGAAACAAAAGAAAAATTTGGAGTAGGTATTAAAATCCAGGGAGAAGAAATAAAAACTTTGAGGTTCACCGATGACATTGTAATCCTATCAGAGACAACAAAGGACTTGGAAGAGCAGTTGAACGGAATGGACAGTGTCTTGAAAGGAGGATATAAGATGAACATCAACAAAAGCAAAACGAGGATAATGGAATGTAGTCGAATTAAGTCGGGTGATTCTGAGGGAATTAGATTAGGAAATGAGACACTTAAAGTAGTAAAGGAGTTTTGCTATTTGGGGAGCAAAATAACTGATGATGGTCGAAGTAGAGAAGATATAAAATGTAGACTGGCAATGGCAAGGAAAGCGTTTCTGAAGAAGAGAAATTTATTAACATCGAGTATAGATTTGAGTGTCAGGAAGTCGTTTCTGAAAGTATTTGTATGGAATGTAGCCATGTATGGAAGTGAAACATGGACGATAAATAGTTTGGACAAGAAGAGAATAGAAGCTTTCGAAATGTGGTGCTACAGAAGAATGCTGAAGATGAGATGGGTAGATCACATAACTAGTGAGGAGTTACTGAATAGAATTGGGGAGAAGAATAGTTTGTGGCACAACTTGACGAGAAAAAGGGACCGGTTGGTAGGACATGTTCTGAGGCATCAAGGGATCACAAATTTAGAATTTGAGGGCAGCGTGGAGGGTAAAAATTGTAGAGGGAGACCAAGAGATAGATACACTAAGCAGATTCAGAAGGATGTAGGTTGCAGTAAGTACTGGGAGATGAAGAAGCTTGCACAGGATAGGGTAGCAGGGAGAGCTGTATCAAACCAGTCTCAGGACTGAAGACCACAACAACAAGCTCAATTATGGTGCAATACTTTATGCGGCCAAATGTCGTTTATGATTTACATTTCCCATTCATTAGTTTTGTGAAATGTGGTATCACGTTTTGTGTCTTGTGTTAAATAACTTTTCAAGTTCATTGTTCTGCCACTTCATCACTATGAATCCCAATATAGAACGGTATCCACTGAAGGTTACGCCTTTTATTTATTTTAATAATGAGTTTACTCAAACATAATTTTGATGAATTTATTGTTTGCTTCAACTTCTGGCTTTCGACACCACTACGATTTTATAGTTCTGTTTTCGACTCTGTACTCAGTTTGCAACAGATCATTGACAAATTTCCCAGTAGAACTAAGTGATGTATATGTTATAAATAGAATCACACAATGTAAATGCTATATAAAATCTGACTTCTGTTCATCTTCAGTGTAATAATGTGATCAAGTGTTCTAAACTGATTTTCTGTTTTATGATGCGTGGCTGTAATGGTCTAAGAAGTATCATATATACCTCGGTGTATTTTACATTCACATGTTTTGTGACAAATTTGTTATTATCTCTCACATGAAAATAAGTTTTAAATTTTACATCCATGAGGATTACTTACATAACTTAGAACATGTAGGTGTGAAATTAGTAGTTGCCTCTTCTTGTAAATATATATATTATGTACTCTTTAGGATCTGCTGAACAAATCGCATATCTAATCTATGTAATTTGATTGAGGACACCGACAATATAATTTTGAAACATTGTTTGCAATCATAGATAATACTACAACATCGGATGTAGTTATTAGATAAAAATTCTGAAAACACTCTGTAACATTTACGTTCCAAGCTACATCGTAGTAATTATGAAATGTGTGTACAAATATACTGCTATTTATTAGCAATTACTAATAACGCTACTAGCAAATTTGTATCGGCAATTCAATAGAACTAGAAGAAACGACGCCGTTAACTGATGATCACAGTTTCGGTTATAGCTGCAAACCAAAGGAATGTGTGGAAAGCAGCATGAACAATAAAAAGTCAATTTGAGGAAAACGATCATGGATACCTGAGATTATGAAGAAAACATCTAAAGTTGTAAGATTGTTGTATCCTTATTTTGGATGTCTCTTTCGTATTCAATACACCAGAGTAGCAAGGAAGCTACTCCTTACCTGAGTAAGATAAGCACGAGAGATTGAGCAGCAGCGCTAGATTAAGACTATCATTGTCAGACTTGATGCTCAGCTGCTTGTATTTTGACGGATGGAGAGCGTCTTGTCTAATCGGCGTACCGCGAAGTATTTTATCAGTCTGTGCGATCTACCTCGGCCATAGAGTTACGTCATTAGTAATGACTTCAAGTACTTTATGACTGCAGGTGCTTCATTAATTCGTGAATCATTACTTATCACAAACTGGCGGTATCTTGTTACATATCAATCATATTCAAAGTCCATTTCACTGTAGTGCCAGATACAGTGTTGGAGAAAACGCTTACATCTATAGGTCTGAGATGGCCTATTTACTCTTTCTTAGAGTGTCGTTGTCTAAAAAAGATTTAAAACCCGAATATTCCCAGGATTTGTTTTAAAACCTGTACAGTCTGTGTCGACGTTGGAATCTCTTTATCATACAAGCGGACAGTATTAGTAACATTTGTCTTTGGCAGTTGGCTCTGCGTCGTAATTCCGGATTTTAATTCCGAAACCTGAGTCCCAATTATATTTGCTACAATTTCTTAATACAAGTAGAGTGTTGTAATACTTCTGGTTTTAGTATCTGCTTACTGCTGTTGTTCGAGGGACGCTAAGGAAGGAATCACATAGCTTTTCGTGCTGTGTCCTGTTCATCCATGTGACTGTTGAAAAGATAATCGATCTTCTAATCTGTTTCTATTTGTAACTGCCAGAGATTTTTAACTTCAAAATAAAGTAGGAATCGACAAATTGCGATAACTGCCTGACATAGAAAGAATAATACTGTTTCCTTTGAGGGAACTTGCGATGTGTCTGAGTATCATTAGTACATTTTGCACGATTCAGAAACGGAGGGTAGAAAAAGAGAGAATTGCTGTCACAACATAATTTACGTGATTTCACTTTCAACAATCACAATTAGTAAAATAAATGGCAGTATAACTCAGAATTAACACATTAGCTACTCAAGTGCACTGGATATAATACACAGTTTCAATTACAGGAAACGGCGATAAATTTCTTACTATAGGTACAGGTACGTAAAAGAGAGTGTTAAATTGAAGGAAAATTTGAGGATTAATGCCGGTCCGTGTGGCCGAACGGTTCTAGGCGCTTCAGTCTGAAACCGCGCGACCGCTACGGTCGCAGGTTCGAATCCTGTCCCGGGCAGGGATGTGTGTGATGTCCTTAGGTTAGGTTTAAGTAGTTCTAAGTCTAGGGGATTGATGGCCTCAGATGTTAAGTCCCATAGTGCTCAGAGCCATTTGAACCATATTTTTGAGGAATAACTTGTGTGCGAGACAACGTACTATGACTCACGGACAGGGTTAATAGCAATATGCGGCTGTTTGCCGACGATGCTGTGTTGTGCTGGAAGATCGTGCCGTTCAGTGACTGCAGAAATATACAGGAAAGACAAATTTCTAAGCTGTGCGGATCATGGCAGTCTGCTGTACATGTAGAAAAATGTGCGTTAACAGATGAGCAGGAAAAACAATCCTGTATGTTGGAATTTGTAATGTGTTGCTTTTCGAATTTGCAGTGTGTTGTTTACCACAGTCACGCCGATTACACATCTAAGCCTAACGTTGCAAAACAGTATGAAATGGAACGAAACGCGTAAAGATGGCAGTAGGGACGGCAAACGGTCGACTTCGATTAATTGGGAGAATTCTAGGAAAGTGTATAATGGAGACCGTGTGTGGAGCATCAGTGAGGCGCGCATTCTGGAGCTCTGCTCGAGTTTCTGGGATCGGCACCAGGCTGGATTAAAGGAAGACGTCGAAGTAATTGAGAAGCCTGCAGATGTATTTGTTCCCGGTACGTTTGAAAAACACGAGAGTATTACTGTGTCCTCGGAAGGAAGACGGTATTATTCTTGCGAAACACTATTGAGAAAATTTAGAGAACTACAATCTGAAGCTGATAGCAGAACAATTCTACTGCCACGAACGTACGTCTCGTATAAGGACCACGAAGATAGATGGGCGAGATTAGGGCTCATACGGAAGCATATAAGCAGTCGTACATCACATATACCGATTTCAGATTTATTTATTTATTTATTTGGAGTTTACCTTCAAACACTTCGATTTATACGAGATAATAATTCCCGCAGCATCGCCTAACTTAATTCGACTACGCGCGATTACAGTTGATTTCATTCTCTATATGTTAATTTTATGAACCATTTTCAAGAAACTATCCACACCGTTACAATGATCTTTCAAGTACCTGACACTTCCTGACAAAATTACAATGTCATCGGCAAACCTTCTCTATGAACTTTAATTCCCTTTCCAAATTTCTCTTCGATGTCCTGTACTGTTTGTTCAGTGTACGGATGGAAAAACATGAGAAGTAGCGTGCAACCCAGAGTGACTCCCTTCTCATTTACCGCTCTCCGCTATAGCCTTCCACTCTTATATTTACAGATTCCTATAAAACTGGCATGCTCAGATCCACGAGCCGTCCAACTGGTGTTGTACGACGGAATATTACGTAGTTACCTCAGTACCTACACGTGTGCTTATATTTCACAAACCACAACATGATGTGTCATAGAAAGTACTTAGGATACGACTGTCATTTCCCCCTCCCCCTCCCCCCCCAAATCTCATTTCTTGTTCCATCCACGAAAAGTGTATGGGAAGAACGGCTGTCGGTAATATTTAATAAGAGCTCGAATTTCTCTGATTTTATCGCCTTGGTTACTTCGCGAGATGTTGGAGTTCCATAAGCATCTCTGTTACGCTAACGAGCAACTAAAAGAACTTTTCATGCGAATGATTTGCGTCGTTTCCGAATTGCAAGGAATGCTTCGTTGCTCCAGTGACCTACGAACAACTGCTTGAAGTTCTTTCCAGTAGTTTGCCTAGAATCGTAGAGGTATCTCATTAGGAAACTTTCCTCTACTCTGATTTTAGTGTTTTCTATTCTGCGATTACTTATCTCAAGGTTTGAACACATCACTACATCGACTTCTTTAGAGACCCAGAGTTCTTTTTAAGATACGATGAATTTTTAAAGACAAGAGAAGGAGTCGTCATGATCAAATGTTTGAGTGGAGCGAAAACAAGACTCCCTAGAAACTACACTAAGAGTTTTTGTCCGAATTGTCATATTCAGACGAAGAGTAGGAACTAGACAAACTGGATATCAAGCTATCGTGAGTTGTAGTTTGGGAAAATAGATCATTGCCTGAAAGTAATTAGGGTAATTAAAAAAAACTTAATTAGTGAATTAAGGAAAAATTGAAATATTTTGCGAAGAGCTATGTAAATGAAGTGTGAACATGGTCATCTCTTCAAGGTCTAGCTATCTTGCAAGTAGCAAGTTACACTGGTATGATGTTTGTCAACTCCCTAGAAACCACGCAATGGATTTCTTCCGAGTTTTCGCAGCCAAAGGAAGAGTGGGAAATTAACAAATTTTGGAAAAATAAAATAAATATTAAAACGAAACGTAAATTATTGAGATTTCTCTTATGTCTGTTAATCCCTTATTAATAACAGAATATCGATCTATATTGAGATATATTTTATTTCGTCTTTTGTAAACAAAAGTAGACAATAAAAAAATAAAAAGAAATGACGGTCAGACGGTTTGTGAAATGATTTATCTGAAGGTAAGAAATAAAATACTACAGAAATATTTGAAACGTGTTGAAATCACTTAAGAGCACATGAGGTGCCGATTCTTCAGAAACAATAAACTCTATGGAACTTAATATCTTTGAGTATTTTTAAATGAATTTTATAACTTTTTTAAATGTGTCTGGCTGATTAGCGGACCAGTGACTGCCTACTTTTAGCCGTCATGGACGATGAGGGTGAAATAATATTAAATAAAAAAACAAAGATGGTAGATGGTATTAAGACACTCTGAAAACTGATTATACGCGCATGTATAGGGGGAGTAGGATATGTATAGAAAATGGATGAAAGAAATTACAAGGCTATACTGAAAGTTAACGAATACTGGTCCTCTAATAAATTCAAGGATTCATAATTTCGCTGCGCTTCTGCTATATACAGACAGTGTCATATAACAAGAGATGGGCGCTCACTGAGTGTGGAACGCCGGCCGGTGTGGCTGAACGGTTCTAGGCTCTTCAGTCTGGAGCCGCGCGACCGCTACGGTCGCAGGTTCGAATCCTGCCTCGAGCAAGGATGTGTGTGATGTCCTTAGGTTAGTTAGGTTTAAGTAGTTCTAAGTTCTAGGGGACTGATGACCTCAGTTGTGAAGTCCCATAGTGCTCAGAGCCATTTGAACCATTTGAGTGTAGCACTATGGTATTGTCGACCCTCGATCGTTCGAGATTCAAGAGACCGTACTAAAAGAAGTTCGAAAGATTGACAGTTCAATTTGACGAAGCTGATGAAAGAGAAATCATGAAAAAGTCGAAATAATGGCATCGCCCTCTAAAATAAAGTTAAAAATTTTACTGTATTTAAAATAACGTTCGTATTTCTGTAAAAAAACCAACTCAAAACAAAGTTTTTTACCAGTTTTATTATTTTTCATTTATTTTAACATTTTAAACGAAAGGCACTTATAGGTTAACGAAATTTTATTTTGAGAAGAAATCAGTGACCTTTTTCTCCTTCAGTAACCTCCGGCGACCTTGGTCAAGTGCATTTTCTATTTTGACCAATGTCGAAAATAAATTACCGCCGAATTTCATTCTAAGGATGTGCATGCGCAGCGTTTCCAATGATGACTTTCCCTTTTTTGGAATCACAGGTGGAATGGGCTCTGCTTTTGTTTTCTTCTTCTTCTGCTCCGTGAGAACTTCTAACTACGGTAGAGAGAGTGTGCTTACGGTCTGAATTGACGAAAATCGCTTCGATTTATCGAGTGTACCGACACACACAATGTTTCTTGGCTTCATCGAGGATTTCTTAAGAACCGTCAACTATTTCGACATATCCGTAAATCGGTTTATTGAAATTCGAATTAGAAACGGTCGACTGCACACCGTTTTGTGACCGTGGCAATAAAGACCTACCTTGGCGTGCAAGTAATGCCTACACTGGGTGACTGTTGGTCGGTGTGCGGCAGATGTTAAGACGCTTCAGAACTGCATGCTGTTCGGGGTCGTGGAAAGGTGGGTGATGGAAGAAGAGTGTTGGTGACAAGGAGGGGTGGGGACGCAGAAGAAGGGCATTGCTGCGCCGAGGCCTACGAGAAAGACAGGCCGCGGCGCGTACGTCACGAATGTAGTCCTGCGCTCGCTCGCTCGCTCAATTCAGCAGATAAATACGTTTCCACACCTGTTAAGTCGTAACTAGGCGTGTCTGTACTAACGAAAACGGAGTCTTCTACTGGAATCCGCTATTATGGAATCTTACTGTTATTAGTCCTATAATGATGGGAAGTCCATGGGCCTACTTATAATTTGTTGCGGCTGTACTGGCGTACAATAAAATAAAATCGTGTTGAAATGATTATCAGTTGCTTAAGGCACCACTTCCAGCATGTAATGAGCACTGTAAAGCAGATGAGACTAAATGCTATAAACAAGCCATTATACCATTTATATCGATTATTGGTCTAAAATTAAATTTTCCGGTGGTATTGTTAATCAGCAAGACTTCATAATAACAGATTCCAGCGGAAGATGCAATTCTCGTTAGTACGTACTCGCCCAGCTGCGAGCTAACAGGTTTAGAAACGCATTTTGTCTGCTGAGCTGAGCGAGCGAGAGAATTCAGGACTACCTTCGTGACGTACGCGGCGCGCCCTGTGTCTCTCCTGGGCCTCCTTGCTGCGCTGCGTGACGTCACAGCGAGAGCGGCCGCCCTTGACTCTTGTGCGAGGCCCAGGACAGGCCAGCTGGCCGGCTGTCTGCCACGCCCGAACACTGCCGGAAACACCCGATCCTGCCTCCGACCTCTGTTAGGTAACAGCGCTCCCACGCGTTTCTTCGCTTGAGTTAACTGTGCAGAGGCGAGACCAAGTGATGACGTCGTCTCAGCCAGATTCTCAGAAATACCTCTGGGCAGAATGTAACACGGAACATACTACAGTTAATCATACTCAAGGCAGTGCATGGAGTACTGAAGGAAGTATGAAGCGTAGTTGTAAGGTTTCAATTACCTCGAAAAAATCAAGTCCTAATCTACGTAATCATTGTTCAATGCGACAAATTTCTCCCAGCGATGAATGACATCTCGTAAACGTTGTTCGTAGAATGGTTGTTCAGGAAACGTTCCACCTGGAGAAACACCTCTTCCTCGTTCTGAAAACTCCAGTCACGCAATGGTTTCTCCATTGGAGGACAGAGAAACAAGTGAATGGCTACGATGTCAGGAGAACATGGCAGGTGATGCAATATTCGACAGGCCAAAAAAGCAGCATATTTGACTGTGTGGTGGGCATAATGAGCAAGGGCGTTGTCGTAGAGTACAAACAAATGGTTCAAATGGCTCTGAGCACTATGGGACTTAACATCTGAGGTCATCAGTCCCCCTAGAACTTAGAACTACTTAAACCTAACTAACCTAAGGATATCACACACATCCATGCCCGAGGCAGGATTCGAACCTGCGACCGTAGCGGTCGCGCCGTTCCAGACTGTAGCACCTAGAACAGCTCGGCCACAACGGCCGGCGGAGCAGAAACACTCCTTGGACAGCTTACGGCAGCTCTTCGTTTTGAAACCACTTGTCTGGTTCTCTCTATCTGAGTGAATCTTCCTAAAACTATATACCAAAGCTTCTTAGAAATGATTACCAAACAAACTAATTCCTAACTTGAACTGTTTTACTGTGCAAAACTCTGACTGACTGCATTATACAAAGATTTGTTCTGTTAATTGATTTATGACCCTCTGGCGGTTCATTTACGACCAACTGGGGATAATCTGCCCTTCTGGGAAACCTCCCCACAACTCCCCCTTCCCCTCCTCCTTCCCCATCCTCTCCCTCCCCCTAGCTTATACAAGTATGCTTTTGATATCAAATTAATTGAGTAATTAATTAAATCGATAAATTAATAGAACCCCACTCTGGGAAATCAACCACTCCCCCTACCCTATCCCAACTGGAAATTAGCGGAAAAAAGAAGATATACTATTTATTTATAAAATTGAATTTTCAGAGGAGGAATTTATTTATTTGGCCGGAAAATCTCACAAATCGTTCAAATGGCTCTGAGCACTATGGGACTTAACATCTGAGGTCATCAGTCCTACTTAAACCTGACTAAACTGAGGACATCACACACATCCACGCCCGAGGCAGGATTCGAACCTGCGACCGTAGCGGTCGCGCGGTTCCAGACTGAAGCGCCTAGAACCGCTCGGCCACAACGGCCGGCTGGAAAATCTCACATCCAGCAGCTACATGCCCTAATTGTGTAATTACACTGTTGCAGATTGGAGGAGTTGTTTTGTTGGAAAACTTTCGTGTGTGTGCTCACTTTGTCATGCAGGGATCGACTAAGGTAGTGCACAATGCCACCACCAAAGGACGTCCCGTCCTCCCCATCCCTCTTAGAAAAATTGGCGGAAAAAAGAGTCAATCTGTGCTGGAGAGGAAGGATCTCATGACACGAAATTCAAATGAATGTCAATAATTTATTGATGCATATTCTTTATTTAATCAGTTTGCGGGAGACAGGGCTCTCCCACTTGGATAAAGCCCCAGATCACGTAAGAATAGAGCTCAAGTGTGCTCCCTGCCCCACCTCCACTTCCTATAACGCAATAACTGCAAGTATCGAGGAATGGAATGAAGTGCGGTATAGTAGCCACCGTTTGTGGTCTCCCACGTGTGTCTTTATCGTCCGGGCTCCGCCACGGAGATCAAAAAACGGCACATGTGCTAATTACAAATGACGACAGTAAGTACCACCGACTACGGACCGGATATCGGCCTCCTTTGATATCGAGGACCCAAACAAAGCATGAAGTGGCGGCATTCTGTTGATCGGCAAATTACAGACTCGTTTCTTGTCTCTGTCTCTCTGAGAGGCTACTTCCTGTTTGTGTGTGTGAACCAACGTCTCCAAATCCACAGACGGAGGTTTTCATCTCTCCTCAGAATATTGTGTTCCTATTGGCCAATGCTGGGGACGAAGGAAGAGCTGACACAATTTCGATGTAAAAAATAGAGGGAAATAGTCTATTTGCACTGCCCCATCAAATTAGTTGTTTAACAACATACAGGAGTCAAACAATACAAAAAAATGGTTCAAATGGCTCTAAGCGCTATGGGTCTTAACATCTATGGTCATCAGTCCCCTAGAACTTAGAACTACTTAAGGGGCTCCGGAAAGGCTCAAAATCATGAAAAGTTCAATTTTTACTTTTTTGCGTTTTCTGAATCTGCAGACTATTTCCTTTTAATAGATATATAATTTATTCAATTCCGAAGACTACAACTATTTTTAAATTTTTTTTGAAATGTGTTCTACATGGGCGTGACCCACTGCGGCGCTGTTAAACTGCTGTCAAATGGTGTTATTATTAACGCCCGTGTTCATCAGGTACATTTTAGTAATGTGAGATAAAGTATGTGTTGTGGATAACCTCTGATGGTTCAATATATATCGCTGGTGTGATTGTCGATTGTTTCATGTTTATTTACTCTGTCGTTATCTCGAAAATATTCGTAATTAATTCTGTTTCTTGAGTCTCTGTTTTGTTGAAGTATAATAATGAGTAAAAGTAAAGTTATTAGAAATCCTCTGAAGGCTTTTAAGAAAAGGAGAAATGTTGGAAAGCCAAAGGTATGTGTTATTACTGTAAATAATAACATTCTAACATGGTACGAGCGATGCTTGCTTTAGACAAGGAACGCCTTCGGGCTGCAGACAGGGCTGTAAAGAGTCTAGAAATACAAGCAAGAGTAAACAGGGGGAGGAACAAGAGGAAGCTGGAGGAGGAGTTTGCAGAGGATGAAGATAATCCATCCTATGGACATGGAATGCACTAAAAAGTTAATTCAATCTTTGTCGCTCGATTCCCAAAACTTTTATTTTGTCCTACTAATTACATGTTTTCTAAGGATCTTCCAAACATATTTATTTCAAACTTTCAGTAAATGTTACACAGTACCTTCTGCATAATTTAACACAGCCTTTTTCCAAAAAACTGTATATTTTTTAATATATAAATAAAAAATTGCAAAAAAAAATGTTGTGATTTTTCATTACAATTGAAAAAAAAAATCATCTTTAATAACTGAACTAAAATTTTGTAAAATCCCTGTGTTAAGTTGTAGCCCATATTCCAATAAATAATCTGTAAAAAGTTCAACTTCCTACCTCAAATACTTTGTGAGGAAAGATGTAATTTATAGGCGTTATTTTAACATTGCAAGTATAGGGCGTTCCGGAGCCCCTTAAACCTAACTAACCTATGGACAGCACACAACACCCAAACAATACACTCGCCATCAACTTACGATTATCCTTCTTCGTGATAAAAACATATTATCAAGTTTGAGTATAACAGGCAAGGCCGGCCGATGTGGCTGAGTGGTTCTAGGCACTTCAGTCGGGAACTGCGCGACCGCTACGGACGCAGGTTCGAATACTGCCTCGGGCATGGATGTGTGTGCTGTCCTTAGATTAGTTAGGTTTAAGTAGTTCTAAGTTCTAGGGGACTGATGAACTCAGATGTTAAGTCCCATAGTGCTCAGGGCCATTTGAACTATCACAGGCAAACATTATGGGAATCAAGTTTACGCCACAAGTAGATTGTAGCGCTTTATGTGAGAGGTCTTATATGCACCGACGCTTGAGAACACAAGCACCCTCTTCCACCCCAACGTTTTCACTAAACATGCCAGGTGAGAAGATCCAACCGATCACACTCGCGACAGCGAAGAGCGCGCCGTCCGCCGACTGCCCGGAGCTGCGTTCGCGCCGTCCGACGCCGGCAGCGACGCTACACACCTCCGGAAAGCTACATTCTGGATGTATCACAAGGAGTCTGTGTTTTCTTTGTTGTGGAATAAATTATTTTTATCTTCTTAAAGTTTGTCACCGTAGTGGGTGGGATAGACAACTTGCAGGGTGGTTGTATGTCAGATGTTCGATATAACAGTATATCTCCTACATTAGACTATTAAGAACGTTGCACCCGCATGACTAATGTTTCGGAAACCATATGTCTTTAACATTAGAGCCGTGTAGCCTTAGGAGTGCGTGTGTTTATGTTCAATGATCATTTCTCTCTTGTCAGTACGCTCTTGGTACTGAACCCTGGCACTAGAAGAATGCTTTTGAATTGATAGCAGAGTTTGTTTACGTAAAATGGTTCAAACTCCGTCTGTCTGGAGCTCCATCATACATAAACAACACGCTTCTTCAAATAACTGACGGGTTTTCCTGCCGGGTGACGTCGTCGAACACCGCCGATATTTCGACAGGAGCACACCCTGCCATTCTCAAGGCACAAATGCAAGGAAGAAAAAATATGCAAGCAAATTTAATACCTCGGTTCACAGAGGAGAAACAAGGAAGACACCACACACAGAACAAACGTCAACACAACCAAAGATAGCCAAAATCAGAAATATCGATAGTTACTATTAATCAACAGGTGAGGTAGCACTAATTCTGTCTCTCTGTTTTTTGATGAGAGACAGAGCTGGATTCCAAGCAGCATTTAAACAAAATCCACCATCTCTGTTAATAAGGTTGCTTGATAGTCTGATTTCAACAGCTTCCTTAATAACACTATCCCAATAGCTGGACGTGCAAGCCAGAATCTCCGTGTTGTTGTATTCCAAAGGATGACCGGTGTCAAGGCAATGTTCTGCAATAGCGGATTTGCTCGGCTGTTGTAGGCGTGTGTGACGCTTATGTTCAATACACCGGTCTTCCACAGTCCTGACTGTCTGACCAATATATGACATGCCACAACTGCAAGGAATACGATAGACCCCAGCCTTACACAAACCAAGATCATCTTTTACGGACGCCAATACGGCCTTAATCTTAGAAGGTGGTCGAAAAACACATTTCACAATATATTTTCGCAAAATACGGCCAATCCTGTTGGAAATGCTTCCTGCTAAGGCAAATAGGCCGTAGACTTGGGTGCCACTTCGTTGCTATCGTCACTCACCCGTTGCACAGAAGGCTGATGGCGCAACGCACGTTTGATCTGCCTCTCACTATAACCATTCTGACGAAAGGTGACTTCCAGATGTACTAGCTCAGCTGCCAAACTTTCAGGGTCTGAGATAACGTGGGCCCTGTGAACCAAGGTGCGAAGTACTCCTTCACGCTGAGCTGGATGGTGACAACTATCAGCTCGCAGATACAAGTCAGTGTGGTGGGCTTCCTACAAACAGAATGTCCCAGCGTACCATCAGTCTTCCTTTTGACCAACACATCAAGGAAGGGGAGGCATCCACTCTTTTCCGCCTCCATACTGAACTGAATATTCGGGTGGATTGAATTCAGATGTTCCAAAAACCGGTTTAAATTCTCACTACCATGAGGCCAAACAACAAAAGTATGGTCTACATATCTGAAAAAAACACGCAGGTTTCAAGCTCGCTGACTCCAATGCACGTTCCTCAAAGTCCTCCATAAACAAATTGGCCACAATAGATGACAACGGGCTTCCCATTGCGACTCCATCAGTCTGTTCGTAGTACTGACCATTGAATAAAAAGTAAGTGGACATCAGCACATGTCGAAACAAATTTGTTAACTCGACACCAAACTTAACCTCAATTAGCTGCAACGAATCAGAGAGAGGAACGCGAGTGAAAAGAGAAACCACATCAAAACTGACTAAAATATCAGACTCATTCAAACGCAATCCCTGCAATCGACGTAAGAAATCTGCAGAGTTCTTAATGTTCACATCTACCTACTTGTGGGCTCAACAAACTAGCAAAGTGTTTAGCTACACGATATGTCGGAGCACCAATATTAGAAAAAATAGGCCTCAACGGGACAGCCTCTTTATGGACCTTAGGGAGGCCATATAATCTAGGTCGTACAGCACAGTAAGAATTAAGACTCTTGATAGTCTCCTGTGACAAAGAACTTTTCTTCAGGAGTTTATTTGTCTTTCTCTCAACACTCTTAGTAGGGTCAGCACCGATTTTGCGATACGCCGAATCAGAAAGTAGACACTGCATCTTTTGAATGTAATCGTTTCTCCTCTGTGAACCGAGGTATTAAATTTGCTTGCATATTTTTTCTTCCTTGCATTTGTGCCTTGAGAATGTCAGGGTGCGCTCCTGTCGAAATAACGGCGGTGTTCGACGACGTCACCCGGCAGCAAACCCGTAAGTTATTTGAACATTCGCCGGGAAAAGTTAAGGTCTCAACACGCTTCGTCTTGACCGTCTGTTAAATCAACACAACACTCCCATATCTACTACACCCCTGATCTCAAGGTAGTCATTTTAGCAACCTCTGTCATCTGTGTAACTTCGAACCTACTGATGTCATCTGCCTACTTGTCAGATATGGGGTGCCCAGGAAACCTGTTATCTCGGATCGCTAGACAACAATTCAAGCAAATCGCATTAAAGAGATATATTACAAAAGTAAATGATCACAATACTTAACTTTGTGTTAAACAGATGTGTATCTAGCAAAGGGCAACAGACAGAATAAGAAATCTCTTCAGTATAGACAATGCGGTCGTAGCAGAAGCTAAATGACTAGTCTTGCTGCTATTCTTGAACTCGCTGCTGTAGAAATTGGTGAACTGGGCCGCTTCCTCTTCGTGTAGAGGGCGCTGCCATTGCGTTGTCGTCCTGGAGAGGGGTCGGTCGCGTGCAATTGGCGGACGTCGTCTCACAGCCATCTCTGCCCTAACGTTCCCGCCTGGCGTGCCGGGGATTGACTTTACGCCGGAACACCTACAGCTTTGAAACCTAGGAATTACAATTACGGACAACTTAAATTGGAACCATCTCATAGAAACCGTTGGGGGCGGGGAGATACATCAAAAACTGTGTTTCAGTGAAAGACCACATGGAAGATTCAACAAACCTGCTAATGAGACTACCTGAACCACGCTTGTTCGTGCCCTTCCGGAGTACTGCTGCGCTGTGCGGCGTCTTTACCAGATAGGACTGATGGAGAACATCGACAAAATTCAAAGAAAGGCAGCTCTTTACGTGTCGTAAAATAGTGGAGAGAAAGTGTCACGGATTGGGTAAACGAGTTAGGGTGGCTACCATTAAAACAAAAACGTCTTTCGTTCTAGGGAGATCTTTCCACGAAATTAGCCGTCATTTTTCATTCTGAATGACAACATGTTTTCTTGATTCCCAACTACGTATGGAAAAATGGCCACTATGATAAAATAAGAGAAAACTCACACAGGGAGAAATAGTCTAAAAGCGATTCTATGCACCGTCTATCAAACACTGAAGAATAAATTCCAGAGTAATCATGTAGATGTAAATATGCGCTACCTTTAGGTGTGATATGCGCACAAATTATTTCAGCAGGAACATATTATTGTTGTGTTCAGTTCAAAGATTGGTTATATGGAGGTCTACGCGCTAGTCTATCCTGTGCAAAGCTCTTCATCTCTGCATAACTGCTAGAACCTACATCCATTCCAACCTGCTTACTAAATTCAAAACCTATCTCCTTCTACAATTAAGCCCATTCTTCAAAGATCCATCCATTATGAAGCAATTCCTTCTTTTAATCAAGCTCTGCCCAAAGTTAGTTTCTTCACCAGTTCCATTCATTACCCTCTTCATTTGTTATCCGATCTATCCGTCTTACCTGAGCACTACATTTATATCGTTTCGCCGTCTAGGGAGCACAAGCAACCACTACTTAGGACTGGCTTTCTTGTACTTCTTATCTTCCCAAAACTTCCTCTTCCTTTCACTTTGTGTCAGTCGTCTTTCTTACGTCCATGAGTTTTTATGTTTCAAATTCATTCCTGTTGGGTTCTCGGGTATGAAGTTACGTGTGTTGATTTTATGCCTGTATGTTGTCCGTGGGTGGATACCGGTTTCTGTCAGGTCACTTTGGGTGTCTACCAGCCAACGTATTTCCGATTGTCGGGTTCCGTTGATGATGTGTAACATTTTCTTTTTCTTGGTCAAGGGAGAGTCGTCCGTTCGTGCTACACACCGTACAATGTCGTACGACTTTTCCGTGCAAGTGAGTTGAACCGCTCAGTCAACGAATATAGTTCTTCTGAGCTTTTGAGGATCCAGATACGAACTTGGGTTTTGGGTACAAATATTTTTCTCAGTACTTATTGTTCTAATTTCTCGATGTCTTTGACGTTAGTAGTTAATGATGACGTCTCCTTTGCCTAGAGTACAACTCTAAACACGACTCGAAGGTAGTGACAAAGTTTTGCTTTCATGGTCAGGGAGTTCTTGTTGTACGTATTCCAGATAACTGTGTAGGCGTTTTATTTTACAAATTTCTAGCCTTTTTTTCTGAGCTGCTTCGATTAACTTCTGCAAAAGGGTACAATCGAGACAAATAACTTCAAGGAAGACTTCCTAACACAAATTTATATTCACTATAAACGTATTTCTGTTTTTGAGAAATACTTTCCTTGGCATTTGTAGTCTGTCTTTTACATCCTCTCTAATTTGTCCAACGTCATTTATTTTGCTGCCAAAATAGTTGACCTCATCTTCTACGTTTAGAGTCTCATTTCCCAGATGGATTCTGTCAGCGTCCATTACCCCAGTTTTACTTTTGTTGATGTTCGCCTTCTCATACTACTTCAGCAGCAGCAGCAGCACAGTCCATGGAGGTGGCAGCTAGCGACTGGAGTCTTACCTGTTAGGAGCCCCAGACACCTGCTGCGGGTCATGGACCACCCAAGGAAATCTACGTCACGCCAAGGGCAAGGCTACGCCGCGCCGTCATGTGCGGAAGCAGCCACACATACCTCCAGCACAAATTTGCTATCCAGCACTCTTCAAGGCACGATCATCGGAACAAAGGAAGGCCCAAGCCAATCCATTTTTTCCTCCCTCGTTTTTTGTTGTCACTCTCCTGACTACTTCGCTATGGTCCGCCACGATTCTCTCTCCTGTGCTAACATCTCATGCTACCACCCAACCTCGTCTACTACTTCCTGTTGTGGTCTTGAGTCCGAAGACTGGTTTCATGGTGCGCTATATGCTATTCTACCTTGTAGAAGCCTCTTCATCTTTGCATAACTATTGCAACCTACACCAATTTTGAATCTGCTCATTATATTTAAACCATCGTCTATCTCTACGGTTTTTGCCGCCCCTCCCTCCCCCACAGTACCACATGCACACTTCCCTCCTAATAAAATTGACGATTCCTTGATCCATCTGGATATGTCACATTTATCGATCCCTTCTTTTAGCCTAGTTATGCCATAACAATCTTTTCTTCTGAATTAGATATTCCTCTGCATCATCACATTTCACAAGCTACTATTCTCTCCTTGTCTGAACCATTCATCCTCCACGTTTCACTTACGTAGAAGGCTGCACTCAAGAGACATACCTCCATAAACGAATTAATAATACTTAAATGTACACAGTCCAGTCGCATTGAGGTAACCAGAGTCTGTGTTCGAAGGCAACGTGTAATTACCGTTCACAGACGGCAGCACCAGTAGTGGCCAAGGGGATGCGGAACACAGTGCAGTCGTTAACATCACGCGGAAACGGAGCAATTCATCTAACGTCAAAAAGAGCATGTTCATTGGCATTCGGGCTAAGGGTGGAATCAATTCCGAAACGGCTAAATCTGCATACTGTTCAAGTGCCACTGTGGTGAAAGAATACCGTGCGTGGCAAAATGGCGCTATGCAAAACCTGTACCGAGGCAACTGTGGTGCACCATGGGACATATATGACACGAGTGAACGACGACTGCGGACGCTCCTTGCACCACCTCCGACAGGCTCCAAGCCAGTACGGATTTCGACTCTCCGTTCCACAGTCTCTGTGCCACCTACGCCCCCTCTGCGTCATCCGCCGGGCGGTACTGCCCCCCGCCATCTCCCCCTGCAACCCATCCCCCAGCCCCATCTCCACCCTGTCGTGACCGTGAAACCTTCCAAGCGCCCTAATGTTGACCCTTCCCCCGAAATCTCCTCAAAGAAAACCCCCAATCCCTGTGACCCACCCACCCCCATGGACGCGACCTCGACCCCCACGCCTGCCACCCACACCTTTGTCCTCTCCAATCCTGACCCTCAATTCCTCACCCTAGCCATCCGGAAATCGGAAATACTACTCCAATGCCCCCATCTCCCTTCTTATTCTTCGTAAGGACTCAGTCCTCATTAAATCCCCCAATGCTTCCTTCCACACCAATCTCCTCTCCCACATCCCATGTATCCAATTTGGCCAACGTGCAACCGTCCCCCCTACCATATCCTGTTGTCTCCCCATCAGCCTCAACCTCCCCAAAGTCCGTCAACCTTCACCGCTGTGATCACAAAGCTTAGCTCAGTGGTCACAGAGGCTGAGGTGTCGGCGGAACTCAACTCCCAGCCCAACATCGAAATCTGCTCAGCCCATTGCATCTTTAATGATGCCAGGCCGACTTATCTAATGCGGATATTCACTGAATCCTCCTCCTCCATTGACCACCTCCTCACCGAGGGAGCCGTCATCTACAATCGCCGTCATAAGGTGGACCCCTCCCTTTCCCCAGTCCAGTCCTACCGCTGCCAATCCTGCCTCACATACAATGACCATGTTACGTCTGCCTGCAAGAAGACCCCTAATTGTCCCCACTGCAAAGCTTCCCACTTCCTCAACAACTGCCCCCACCTCACCTCTCTCCTCACCTGCAACACCTGTAATGAACCACATTCTACCTACTCCTCAAAGTGTGAAGCGAAACCTCCTCCAGTCATCCCTGAGCTCACCGTCCCTGTCCGTCCTGTTCATGACCCCATCCACCCAAACAACTCGCTCCACCCTCCACCTACTGCAGAGTACATCATCTGTTTCATCACCATTGTGCTCCAAAACATCCACCCCTTCCAGCACTCCCACACACTTTTCCAAATCGCCCTCGCTGCCCGTTCAGTCTTCCATCTTACCACCTATGCCACCTACTCCAACAACCAGGCCCACTTCACCTTCACCACCCTCACCCTCGTCTAACTCTCCCCTCCCATGGTACAACAACTCTACCATATCCCGTACCACAATATTCGCTCCCTGCCCACCCACAAACTTCTCTTCCTCCACACTCTCTGTCAGCACCAAGTGGATGCCTTCATCCTAAAAGAAACCTTCCTTCAAGCCCATATCCCCATCTCCACAGCTCCTTACACCCTTCACCGCACCAATAACTCGTACCCTCTGGCACGTGGCGGAGTAGCTATAGTCCACCTCAAGCACGTCCCTGTCCGGCCCCAATCTCTCCTTAACAATCCTACTGAGCATTTCACCCTCAGCCTCTTCTTCCCCACCCTTACAGTCACCTGTGCCACCATTTAAATCCGCCCTTGCACCCCCATCCCGTACGATTCCCTGGCCCACATTGACCGCACCTTCTCCACCTACGTGATTGCTGCCGATCTCAATATCCACAGCCGTGATCCTGCCGACCTCCACAGTGGCATCAGTTTATCACCACCCTCCAAGGAGACCTGGTCCCCCCCCCCTCCCCCAGCCCACCTGACCCGAATCCAGCACCACTCCCAATGTGGTCGTTGTCTCTCCCAACCTCCTTGGGTGCATCAACGCAGATGTCCTTGACCTCATTGGCAGTGACCATGCTTCTGTTCCACTCACTATCTGTAGTGGTCGCCATCCCCACAATGCTCTTTGCCCCGACATCCGTACTAAGCTTGTCCATGATTACTTCCGTGCCAACTGGGATGCCTACTGGGACTTCATTCACACCCAGGTTGAAGACCACACCCTTACCCTCCAATCTCCTGATGACATCTCTTGCACTGCTGCCTTCCTGCACCAGACATTGTCTGACGCCGTCGCCAACCATATCCCCACCAAAGCCATCAACCCTCATGGCCCTGCCCTGCCTCCACAGGCCGTCCTTCTCCTTCGAGAGTCCCGCCGCCTCTACCGCTCTTTTCTCCGCACTCGTGACCGGGATACACTTACCCGCCACTGGCAATTACAACGACACATCCGAAACCTGCTTTCTGTGAGGAAACTCTGTGCCTGGCGCAAGACATGTACACAACTCAACGCCACGTTCCCAATAAACTCTTCCAAGTATTGGTCTGCTTTCCACTGCCTGACTGGGAACCGCCCCAGCCCCCAGTACCCTCTCCTCCTTGATGACAATCCCTTTCCTGACAACCTTAGTAAGGCCAACCATTTTGCCTCTCACCTCTCTGATGTTTTATCCATCCCAGATGATCCCCACTTTGATTATTCCCTCTTCCCTGACGTCATGGGGCATAAAAATACCTCTGTTCCTCCCCTTGCTTCTAGCTTCCAGTACTTGGGCCACACACCACCATCTGAACTTAACATTCCCATCACTACACAAGACATCAGCCTCACATTCCGCACTAAACGCAACAGTGCTCCCGGC
This sequence comes from Schistocerca cancellata, assembly GCF_023864275.1. Classification (NCBI taxonomy): domain Eukaryota; kingdom Metazoa; phylum Arthropoda; class Insecta; order Orthoptera; family Acrididae; genus Schistocerca; species Schistocerca cancellata. The sequence goes on from NC_064632.1 coordinate 312,827,569, forward strand.
CACAACTGCATTACCTACCGCCACCTCAAACACTGCCCTCCCTCCTTTCTTTCTTTCAGTCCTTGCCACCCTCTAGAATGTCATCCTTGCCACTGGCTTCTATCCTGACCTGTGGAAAACCCCCCGTATCTGATGCTCTCCAAACCCAACAAGCCTCCATCTGATACCTCTTCCTGTCGTCCTAACTGTCTCACATCGGTGTTCAGCAAGCTCTTGCAATCCATCCTTATCTGGTACATCCACCACCACCTTCACCAAAACAACCTCCTCCCGACACCCAATGTGGCTTTCGACGTTCCTTCTCTGCCGATGACCAACTCCTCCGCCTCACTCATCTCTTCTCCCTCCAGCTTAACTCCCATCGCTCCGCTATTTTTGTCTCCCTCGACCTCAAAAAGGCCTACGACCGTGTCCGGCATCCTGGTCGCCTGTTTCCACTCCAAACCTACGCCCTTCCTGTCAACTACAACCATCTGATGGCCTCTTTCCTTTCCCACCGCCCCTCCTATGTTACCATCCATAATGCCAATTCCCACACCTTCCACCCCTCTGCAGGTGTGCCCCAGGGCTCTGTACTTTCCCCTCTACCTGCTGTACATGGCAGATATGCCCCAACCCCCCCCCCCCCTCCCCCAGTACGTGTCTTGCAATATGCTGATGACACCGCATTCCTCACCCTCGCTCCTACCCTCCATCGGTCCCAATGATTTCTCCAGAATCACTTTGACCTTTTTGCCGCATGGTGTAACCAGTGGCTCCTGAAAATCAATCCTTCCAAGACCCAGTCAATCATTGTAGGTCGTACCACTTGCTCCTTCTGGCTCCTGGATTTCTTCCTTACCGTCTGCGCCCGTCCTGTCCGCCTCACCCCCACCCTCATCTATCTTGGCCTCACCATTGACCGTCACCTCACCTGGATCCCTCATCTACGCTCCACCCAATCCAAAGCCCACAACCGCCTCTGACTCTTCAATCTGCTCTCTGGCCTGCACCCCTCTACCATCCTCCACACCTACAAATCCTTAATCTGTCCCATTATCTGTTATGCCATTCCCGCCTGGATATCTGCCCCCCCCCCCCCAAATTCTATAATTCCCTCCAGATCATTGAGCGTCATGCACTCCGCCTCGCTTTCCATATACGCCTCCTGTCCCCCACGCAGATCCTCTGACATCATTCCTTTCCCCCATCTACTCCTATTCCTCGAACATATCTGCGTACTCCACATCTCCCACCACCTTGATCCCCCTCGCCCCCTGGTTGCTCCTTTCCTCTCCCATCCCCACACCCTGCCATGCCTTCACTGTTGTGTGCCCCCTACCCTCCATCTCTACAACCTTCATCTCCTTTCCCAAGGTGGCTTCCATCAACTCCCTCTCCTGGATGATGCCCTCTCTCCCTCCATTTATCCCTCCTATCAACTCTGATCCTCACCCCCCCTCCTTTCCTGCATCCTTTCCCTGGGCTCCCTCTTCCCCCCCTTCCATCCTGTGTATTCTCCCCACGTTACCTCTCCCTACCTCCCTTCTCCACCCCCGAGTCCTTTTGTTTTCCCCTCCTCTGCCTTCCCCACTCCCTGTCGTGTCTGCTCAGCAGCTCAGCACCCCCCACCCCTCTTAAGGGTACTCATCATTCCATTGGCCTCTTTGCCCCCTCCCCCCTTCGCTTTTCCTCTCCTTCCCCCCCCCTTTTTCCTTTCCCCTCATCTGTCCAGTTTCCCCCAACCTGCTCTCAGCTGTGGTATGTCATGTTTGCCAACCATTTAGTGCATTGTTCCAGTGAATGTTCAGTGTTGTTTTGTCTTTCCAAGTGTTGCGAACAGAAACCATGCTGTCGCTGGGTGTGAATTTAATGTCTTTTGCGAACAGAAACCAGACTGTCGCTGTGTTTTTTAATTGTCTTTCAATTATTTTACTTGTCTGCTTCATATGTATTTTATTAGCATCATCATCCCTTTGTTATATGTTTTAAGCTCCACGATTTTTTCGCCATGTTCCCATTTAAGTCTCCGATTTTATCGTCTGTTTTTATTGTATATAGTCTTCACCTTTTTCAAACAAAGTCTGTAGGCTGAAGAGCGGCAGAGCGGCATACCACGCTGCTGCCAGCCCGCCCCCTTCGGGGGGATCGAAATTCAATGCAGGAAAAAAAAAAAAAAAAAAAAATACGACTGCGGAGAAATGTACGGGCGAATAGACGTTCAAATGGCTCTAAGCACTATGGGACATAACATCTAAGGTCATCAGTCTCCTAGACTTAGAATTACTCAAACCTAACTAAACTAAGGACGTCACACACATCCGAGCCCGAGGCAAGATTCGAACCTGCGACCGTAGCAGGAGCGCGGTTCTGCACTGAAACGCCGAGAACCGCTCGGCCACACCTGCCGGCTCGAATAGACGTGCAGTTGTTCAGGAACTGACCTCTCAGATGAACTTTCCTGCATATGGACCATCGCAATAGACGCCTGGTTCATGCGCCCATGCTGACTGCTGTTCATCGGTGAAGGCTGGAATTTGCACGCCAGTATCGCAACTGGACGTCCATTGAGTGGCGACAGGTGGCTATTTGTTTTTATGTTCCACCGGACATATGGCCGTTAGCCTGTACGGTGTGAAACGTCTGAAAGCAAACACTCTAAAACAATCGCCGCAAGTGTCCAGACCGGTGGAGGAAGCTCTATGGTCCGGGGAATGTTTTCGTGGCGTTCCCAGAGTGCTGTGGTCATTCTGGAAGGCACAGTGGATCAACAAAAGTATGCATCCATGTCCATCCCTACATGTACTTTGTTTTTCCTCGGGACGATGCCATCTACGACCATGGCAATGCAAGCTGTCACTCGGTTCGCAGTGCACGAGCCTGATTCTAGAAGGATAAGTTTACCGTATTCCACTGGCTGCCGAACCCCACGGCTTTAAAGCCAATCGAGAATCTGTGGCACCACCGCGATCGGGCTGTACGCGCTATGGATCCTCAGCCGAGAAACCTTGCGCAGCTGGCCACGTCATTGTAGTCGGCATGGCTCGACATCCCTGTTGGTACCTTGCAGAAACTCATTGACTTCCTCCCTGTCTCGCGCTGGAAACGGTGGGTGCAGAAGCTTTTGACACGTGGTCATACTAATCTGCCTGGACAGTGTGTATTCGATGTTTACAAATTTACCTTTTTGAAAAATAATTTTCTTTCTATTTTGATATCTATATCCGCTCCACGCTGGTCAAATAGCAAAACTTCTTAACGTCTTTTAATGTCTCATTTTCCTAGTTCAGTTCCCTCAGCAAAGCGTGACTGCATTGATTACATTCCATCGCCCTTGTTACACTATTGTTGATGTCCTTCTTATAATCTCTTTTCAAAATTCTGTCCACCTCGTTCGACTATCTACCCATGCCATCTGTTCAATTGCTCTTGCCTTTTTTAATAGAATTATAGTTCGCCGGTACCCCGAAAACTCTTTACTTCCTTTTCCTCAACTTTAAATCACTTCGCATATTTCTCTATGTTTTCCGTTATTCGTTGCAAAATGTGAAAACTGAATAACTTTGTGGACAGATGACAACACTGCCTCCCTCTCTTTTGAATGATCGCTTCCCTCTGATATTCTTGGATTATTATAGTAGCACTTTCATTTTTGTGAAATTTGTAGATAACCTTTCATTTCCCTTACTTTATCCCTGCTACTTTGAGAGCTTCAAAATTTATTCCAAATAACCAATGTTAAAAGCTTTGTTAAATCCAGAAATGGTATAAAAGTAGATTTGCCTTTCTTGACTCTATATTCTAAGAGAAATCGTAGCGTCAGTAATGCCTCGGTTGTTCCCACATTTCTTCGGAACCCACTGTGGTCTTCCCAGTTTTTTCCCTTCTTCTGTTAATAATTCGTGACAGTACTTTGCAATCACTACATAAGAAACGGTCCAGTCATATTAATGCATGGGTGTGTGTGTTTGTCCTTAGGATAATTTAGGTTAAGTAGTGTGTAAGCTTTGGGAGTGATGACCTTAGCAGTTAAGTCCTTTAAGATTTCACACACACACACATTAATACGATCATCGCCTATGTTCCACGTCAATATGCAATAAACACTCACAGACGACAGCTGCCAACACTAACAGTGGAGTGTATAGAAAGCACCCCCAGGGGACGTGGTAAACAGTGCAGTCCTTGTCGTGTTGCGTAGCCATTTATCTCACGTCCAAAAGGGCGTGATCAGTGGCGTTCGGGACCAGGGTGGAAGCATTTCCGAAACGACGAAGTTTGTAAGCTATTCACGCACCGCCGCGTAAAGTATACCGTGAATGGCAAAATGGCGCTACCTTAAACTTGCGTCGAGCCAACTGTGGTGCACCACGAGCCATAGATAACAGTGGTCGACGAGGGGAGGGATACGGAGATGTGTACGGACGAATAGACGTGCAGCTGTTGGGGGTTACTGACTGTCCAGATTAAACAAGACGCTACCAACATTGTCTCCAGCGAACTATGCTATTATGGGTCACCGCAGCAGGTGCCTGGTTCATGTGCCCATGCTCGCTGCTGTTCATCTGCGACGAAGGCTGGAATTTGCTCGCCAGTACCGCAACTAGAAGTCCATTGATTGGTGGCAGGTGGCCTTTTTAATTAAACCACGAGTAGTGATCCATCGGACAGATGGCCGTTGGTATGTACGGCGTGAAACGTCTGAAAGCAAACGCTGCATTTGTCGTCGGAAGGGTCGAGGCCTGAGGAGACAGTGTTATGGTCTGGGGATATTTTCGTGGCCCTTCCTGGGTGATCGTATCATTCTGGAAGGCACAGTGCGTCAACACAAGTATGTGTCTATCCTTGGGGACCATGTCCAAACCTGCGTATCATTGACGTCGGTTTGCAGTAGGGTTTTGGAGCATATACTGTATTTAAACATTATGAATCACCTCGAAGGGAACGATCTATTGATGCATAATCAGCATGGTTTCAGAAAATATCGTTCTTGTGCAACGCAGCTAGCTCTTTATTCGCACGAAGTAATGGCCGCTATCGACAGGGGATCTCAAGTTGATTCCGTATTTCTAGATTTCCGGAAAGCTTTTGACACCGTTCCTCACAAGCGGCTTCTAATCAAGCTGCGGGCCTATGGGGTATCGTCTCAGTTGTGCAACTGGATTCGTGATTTCCTGTCAGGAAGGTCGCAGTTCGTAGTAATAGACGGCAAATCATCGAGTAAAACTGAAGTGATATCAGGTGTTCCCCCGGGAAGCGTCCTGGGACCTCTGCTGTTCCTGATCTATATAAATGACCTGGGTGACATTCTGAGCATTTCTCTTAGGTTGTTCGCAGAAGGTGCTGTAATTTACCGTCTAGTAAGGTCATCCGAAGACCAGTATCAGTTGCAAAGGGATTTAGAAAAGATTGCTGTATGGTGTGGCAGGTGGCAGTTGACGCTAAATAACGAAAAGTGTGAGGTGATACACAGGAGTTCCAAAAGAAATCCGTTGGAATTCGATTACTCGATAAATAGTACAATTCTCAAGGCTGTCAATTCAACTAAGTACCTTGGTGTTAAAATTACGAACAACTTCATTTGGAAAGACCACATAGATAATATTGTGGGGAAGGCGAGCCAAAGGTTGCGTTTCATTGTCAGGACACTTAGAAGATGCAACAAGTCCACTAAAGAGGCAGCTTACACTACACTCGTTCATCCTCTGTTAGAATATTGCTGCGCGGTGTGGGATCCTTACCAGGTGGGATTGACGGAGGACATCGAAAGGGTGCAAAAAAGGGCAGCTCGTTTTGTACTATCACGTAATAGGGGAGAGAGTGTGGCAGATATGATACGCGAGTTGGGATGGAAGTCATTAAAGCAAAGACGTTTTTCGTCGCGGCGAGATCTATTTACGAAATTTCAGTCACCAACTTTCTCTTCCGAATGCGAAAATATTTTGTTGAGCCCAACCTACATAGGTAGGAATGATCATCAAAATAAAATAAGAGAAATCAGAGCTCGAACAGAAAGGTTTAGGTGTTCGTTTTTCCTGCGCGCTGTTCGGGAGTGGAATGGTAGAGAGATAGTATGATAGTGGTTCGATGAATCCTCTGCCAAGCACTTAAATGTGAATTGCAGAGTAGTCATGTAGATGTAGATGCATACAGTTTATTTTTCCTCGACACGGTGGCATCTACCAGTAGAATAGTGCAACGTGTCCCATAGCTTGCTGTGTTCATGCGTGGTTCGAAAAACTCCTGAAAGAATTTACTGTACGTTCCTGCCATCCCACTCCCACGCCCCCCAAACTCCCCGGATTTAAAACCAATCGAGAAGCTGTGGGACCACCTCGATTGAGCTGTAAGCACCATGGATCCTCAGTTGAGACTTCTATTTAGTCTCCTTATATCAGCCTCGCTCTGCCGGCCATGCGTTGTATTGCTCGCATGGTAGAAGAACTTATTCATTTCGATTGCTGCGTGGCCCCGAAGAACAATGATCAGTTTGTCGCTGATCTCATTCCTGCTGCTTTTCCATATTATCGTCTTTATTTGATTTACTCTCAACCTAGTTTGTACTCAGTGGACTGTTCATTCCACTCAACAAGTCCAGTAATTCTTACTCACTTTCAGTGAATCTTATCATTGACATTCTTTCACCTTGAATTTTAATTGCTTTTATTTCCATCGTTACTTCTTCCATGTACAGACTGAGCAATAAAGGTGAGAGCCTACATTCCTGTTTTATATTATTTCTAATCCGAGCACCTTACTTTGTCGAAAGCTTTTTATAAATCGCCAGTTCTGTGATTTTTATAAAGTTTTGCTTCCACCACATTAGATAAACTTTAACATGTGGAACAATAAAATGTATCCCTGCCACCCACTTTAGCGTAATTCGCAGAGTACAGATGTAGATATACACTATCTGAACAAGACTATCACCACAACTCATAGTGGAGGCTATAGCGGGTACGAATTAGGAAACCAGGCTCCTTCACCGTACCGAAAATGCAAATCTGAAAAACGTTAGAAACTCATTTTTCGAAAAGATTTTTGTATTTGTGTTGAAGTTGGTTGATAGCTTAAGAAACAAATTGCGTTACTTACTCGTAAATTACTCTAAGAAATACAGTAATTTTCCCTTAAGGGCTACGACTTGAGCCACCTTACCACCTTACCCTACATAGGGGCGTCTGGATATTTTTGAACAAATAGTGTACATGCTCAGTCAACAATCGTCTTCCAATAGCAATTGTTTTCGCTGTATTTTACCTATATCCATTCCCTCGACTTGCAATTGTCCAATGACTCAGCAGCATACACCCGTCTATGATTGCCTTTGTAGAAGTATAGTGTCATCTCCGCTAATTCATGCACTAGATACACGTGTCGGTTTGCCTGCAGCTACTAAGGAATTCATTGCAGTCAAGGATCTCCCCACAACGTTTCAGCTACTTTTCCTCCAGCGCCGTAGCTCAACAAATGTAGGTAAATTTGTGATGACATGATTAAATAAAGCAAGAAATCTGTGTTGCAAAGTGACAACACTATTGACAAAATTAAGAAAAACTGTTGTCATCTTCTCTACAGGAACCTGTACGTAGTCACCACTGACACAAAGACGAAGGTTTTTCCGCACGGAAGACTGAAACATAAATTTTAGAGCAGCAGACTATTAGATAGATAATTAAAGCACTGTACTGCATCCGTAGTATATTTCATGTAACAGCCACAAGGGCAGGATAAGGGGCATTAGAGTATCTACAAAAGCACAAAAACGTAAGTTTATACGAGATAATTCTGCTGTTCATAATTGCAAATGTGCAGAATCTCAGCTAAGATACGATTCTCCCCTAATAACGGTCGTTAATTTCCATAGCGATTTATCTCCAAGTCCAACGCAGGAAAAGAACTGCTGTTATTTTTATCCACGTCTGCATACATTATTTCGCTATGAATCGCTGCAAGCACTATTTTAAGTACGCGGTATATCTGTGTCTAGGGCTTGTCTTGTTGCAAACCTGTCACTCGCTTTATGCCAATCACTTTCGCATTATATATTTAAAAGATGTTAGTGTCAGCTTTGAATACTAAAAAATCCTTTATAAATCATTTATTTTTAAAATCGGCTATTCCAGTTTTGACTTTTACGTTTTCAAGCGGAACACATGAATAATTTCGTACTTGAGCACATATCAAAATTAAAAAATTCAGACATGTGTGTTTGTGATCAGATGGCCTTTGGCCGAGTGTATAACGTTTTGGCATCTTCCTTATAAATAGCATCAAACTTCTGCATACGTTCTATTGATATCACATTAGCCGGCCGCGGTGACCGTGTGGTTCTAGGCGCTACAGTCCGGAACCGCGGGACTGCTACGGTCGCAGGTTCAAATCCTGCCTCGGACATGGATGTGTGTGATGTCCTTAGGTTAGTTAGGTTTAAGTAGTTGTAAGTTCTAGGGGACTGATGACCTAAGATGTTAAGTTCCATAGTGCTCAGAGCCATTTTTGGTATCACATTAAAAGAAAGATGAAATATTCGACAGGTCTACATACTTCGAACACGCGTGATTTTGACCACAGGCGACTAGTATGTGGAGACCAAAACAAATTTAAGCGTGCTGCGAGTCTATTGAAGCTGTCGCATAGCGTATGATTGTAAAAGTGCCTTCACAAGGACCATATTTCACAGCGATGTGACACATTTTGCAGACCGTAGGGACCTCTGAATATAGAAGAAAAATTATATCATTGTACAACTCATAGTTCAAGAGATATGACGTCAAACATCGAGATACCTGAAAAACTGTCGCATCATGGAAGGCCTTTCTAATGTATTACTCATTGTCCGCAGCTCGTGGTCGTGCGGTAGCGTTCTCGCTTCCCGCACCCGGGTTCCTGGGTTCGATTCCCGGCGGGGTCAGGGATTTTCTCTGCCTCGTGATGACTGGGCGTTGTGTGATGTCCTTAGGTTAGTTAGGTTTAAGTAGTTCTAAGTTCTAGGGGACTGATGACCATAGATGTTAAGTCCCATAGTGCTCAGAGCCATCTGAACCGTTTGTCTTACTCATTCACATTTCACAAACAGTAGTCACATACACTGATCAATCCGTACATTATGACCGTCTACCTACTATCGACATAAACATGTCCAGGCGATAGCAGCGCACCTGGCGGGCAATGGTTGTCGGTCAGACACACGCACGGAGCACGTACGAGTAGCATCAGTGAGCGTGCTGTCCGTGTGTACAACGCGCGCGATCTATCTGAGTTTGACCGAGGAAAGATTGTGATGGTCCGGAGGCTCGGCATGAGGATTTCGGGAACTGTACGACTTCTTGGGTGTTCGAAGAGCGGAAGAGCGCTGTAGTAAGAGTCTTCAGCAGGTGCCGAAACCAAGGTGAAACCACGTCCAGACATCTTGGAGATGGGCGGCCACTCATTACAGGAGTTGGAGTCCGTAGGTTGGTCAGACTGCTAAAACAGGACAGGTAGCGAACTTTGGCGGAACTGACATCAGACTTCAATGCTAGGCCGAGTACAAGTGTATCTGAAAACACATTGCACCGAACACTCCTAACGATGGGCCTCCGCAGCCGACGACCCGAGCATGCGCCACGACATCGGCAACTACGACTGAAATGGGCACGTGACCATTGGCACTGGACGTTGGCGCAGTGGCAGAGCCCATCATGCCCACGGGAGAGCGCGAATGCGTCGTCTTCCAGGGGAACAGCTCCCTGACACCTGTACTGCGGGACAGAGAAATGTTGGCTGCGACTGCTCTGGGGAACATTACATGGGCGTCCATGGATCCAGCGGGGCTCGTAGAAAGCACCATGACGGCCAAGGAGTATCGTACACCGGTTGCAGACCACGTACACCCCTCATGACGGTCATGTTTCCCGACGGCAGTGGCACTTTTCATCAAGATAATACACCATGTCACAAGGCCAGGAGGATGATGGTGTGGTTCGAAGGACACAGTAACGAGTTCCAGTTGATGTGCTGGCCCACAAACTTGCCAGATGTGAACCAGATGGAACACATCTGGGATGTTATTCAACGTGATGTCACAGCTCATCGTGCCCCTCCCCAGTATTTAAGAGAATTAGGTAACCGGTACGTGTACATGTGTTGCCAACTCCTTTCAGTTACCTATTATGGCATCATTGCTTCATTCTATATCACCGCTGATATCCGTGCCATAGGTGGGCATACCAACTATTGGGTAGGTGGTCGGTGGTCATAATGTTCTGGCTGGTCAGTGTGCTGGATGTAGCTGCAAAATTATATCATTCTTCAGCACATAGTTCAGGAGATATGACGTTATAAACACTGAGCTGCAATACTTCAGGACGAAATTTGCTAGAGAAACAGGTCAAAATATGCGTACAAGTAAGTGTAAAATATGTTAAATATATGTGAAATGAGCGTACGCGGGCAAAGTCATTGGTAAAAAGCTCATCCTTAAAGTGAAGTCAATCTAAAATAACTAAAGCTGTTTATGCAGCTCAGAAAAAGTAGATAGGTTGTAAGAAGGCTAGTAAAAAGTTTAATATTCCATAAACAACACTTACGACGTTGTACAGTAGGTAGTACAGTACTCCTATGAAAGCACGAACACAAAGAGGTAGACATCCAATTCTGGGTAAAGGTCTTGAAGAGGAGGTGGTTTACTATTGACTTGCTACGTAAGCTTCTTTCTTTCGCCTTACTCGTAATGATTGCGAGGAATGACCTTATAGTTGGCAGAGAGAAATAACACTGAACAATCTTTTAAAGACGAAATCGCTGGGAAAATGTGGGGTAGTCTTTTTCTTAAAAGCCACAAAATCAAACTGTAAGAAAGAAAGCGTACAGGAAATGACTATAGCAGGGCTGTTGGGTTCAGTAAAGTAAACACAGAAAATTTCTTTAACTTTCTGCAAGATGTTTTATGCTTATACTATGAAACTAGATTACGTTTTCTCTGATTAATGCCCTTTTCTAATTTTGTTTAGTGGTATTTTCACCATTTTTAAAGGGGTGCGATTTTGGGAATTAATTTCCAAACTCTCTAAGTTGAGTGTTAGGTTTCAGAAAGTAATTTTGTATAGTAACTTTTAATTACTTGTTCTAAGAAGAAAATGGAAACGGTGCACATCTTTACACAGTAAATATTATACGTCTTCGAAAACACCCCTTTTTACTATTTAAAAAAAATCAAAAACAGAATGTTAGTCCGGTTTTGGGTAGTTTTCTCTGTGTATCCAGCATTAGTTCACGAGTTAAAATATCGAAAGCAGTTCGTTCACTTAAAAATAATGCAACCACAAAGCCTGATCTTTCTTTCTCATGCTAACTGTTCTGCTTGCGGAATGCAAACGCAGGAGAGCGACAATTACTTCAAATTACTTCGCTTTTGTCCCTTTGGCGGCCATATTGTGGCCCCTTGGTTCAAATGGCTCTGAGCATTATGGGACTTAACTTCTGAGGTCATCAGTCCCCTAGAACTTAGAACTACTTAAACCTAACTAACCTAAAGACATCACACACATCCATGCCCGAGGCAGGATACGAACCAGCGACTGTAGCGGTCGTATTGTGGCCCCTGTTAACACTTTTGGCTCGGAAGCGTATTTCCGCAAATATTATGGGGTAACAGTTGTTGTCAGTGCTGCCGAACCTGTGGCTGTAATACGTGTGTGCGGCAATTATAGCCCGGCAACATTGCCAGAAATATTCAATTTTCTCAAGATCCACTGAAGCTGTTCGCATAAGTAACACTAGCATTAAAAACGATTTTCTTCCCATAACGTTTATTATCAAGAGGGTGGGAGGTAATTTTTGCCCACCCTAAAAATATTTAGGAAAGCAAAATTCGTTAATCGCTGTTAACTAACGTTAACAACATATCTATTAAAGGCAACTGATGTGTAAGTACGGTACAAAACCTGACAGTATCTCTTAATACACTCTTACCGATACAACACAATTTTAAAAATGGGAATTTCATTGATTATTGTTGACCTTAACTCAGAAGGTGCTTTTCAAAGAGATACTCATCGCCAAGTAGGGTCCTGAAGTTGAAAATGTTCGACATGACATTCAACATGGGAAATCGTATCTACTACTACGAACACTTCAATTTTTGTGTTAAATTTAACTGAAAAATTTAAAAGATTTATGGAATCTGGTAGATGATTTCATTAAAAACAGCAAATATTTTTTTTACAGCTTTAAAATATAACGCACCTGGCTACATTACTACATTTTCGAAAGATGGGTCTAAAGTACGTAGCAACCCCTCGGTATTGCGACGTTTCAGGTGAGGTTGTTATGAAATTTTATTTTCATAATTTCATAAAAATTCATGTAGAGACATGAAGTATCTGTAATAGTAGAGTGTCTTCGAGAACGTGCTCTCTGTACTATCATTGTACTGAGGACTAGAAGTTGCTAAAAATGCGAATAACTACGAAGTGTCGAAGTAACATCCGTAGACATTCCACACTGCTAGTCAAGAGTTGGAATGAAACAACTCCCAACACTCTGTCTGTCCATGCAGATTTCAGTGCTAGGCAACACAGTTAGCCAGATACATATTGTTATCACGCCATTTTTGGTATCTCTGTACAGAATACGTGAAGCTCATTCGGATACAGTTTTTCAAGATAACTGTGAGAGTTGAAGAACGTATGGCAGCGCATTAGAAACCAAGCATTGTTAGCAGTGTAAAACTACACGTATGCCACACCCTTAACGCTCCGAACAGCAGCGGCCATCCTTTTACTTACAGCAGCAACAACAGCATCATTTCCCGGTAAATTTTGCTGCCATAGTAGATAGGAACGAAAGGAAGAGTGAGGATTAAAATCGGAGAGGGTTACATGGACTTGACTACAGTAGGCAGCTACAAGTGGACACAGATTGCACTAATTATGCAAATATGAAGAGACCCGCGTAGGATAGACTAAGCTGCACCAAACCAGCCTCCCGACTGAATAGCTCTTGACTCGGCCTATCTATTACTGAAAACCGTATCAAAATCCGGACACCAGTTACTGAGATCAGCTACAAAACACAGGCAGGAAAACGCGGCGTGGGACTTCCGTCTCTGTATACAGTGTGTTCCGAAACTATTCGTTCAAACTAATGCAAGAGGTAGGAAACATCAAACCAAATATATTTCGATATGATCTCTGAAGTCAATTTGTAATCTTAACGGAACGTTTTGTTATTGGTGCTCACGTAAGCTGTTGTGTCGGTATCGCTGATTAGGAATGTGTACTTACGTTCAAAGCTGCTCTGTGCGCAGATGGCTCGCTCTGAGGTCTGCTTGGAAACACACCGATTCATTCGCAAGCCTCACCGCCTTGTGACAACAGTGAACACGGAGCGGTTTACGTAAGCTGAAATGATTTGTGAATGATCGTATGGCATTGTTGGCCGGGAGGCCCCATGCGGGGAAGTTCGACCGCCGTATTGCAAGTCCTTTTCAGTTGCGAGTCAATGATGATGAAATGAAGATAAAGAACACACAACACCCAGTCATCACGAGGCAGAGAAAATCCCTGACCCCGCCGGTAATCGAACCCGGGACCACGTGCGCGGCAAGCGAGAACGCTACCGCAAGACCACGGGCTGCGGATGCTGAAATGACTAATATGCATCTGGTATGTAGATCTGGTAATGGAATTGGACGAAATGCTGCGAGAGAGCATCGACAGCGCTTTGCCAACCGTCAATTCCACAACCCCAAACACTCGGACTTCTGCATCGCCTGCTAAGTGAAACAGGCACTTTCCGTGCAAATATGCATGATAAAAGTCGGAATAGAACAGTGCAAACTCCCGACATGGAAGACAAGATTCTGCGACGGGCTGAGGTCACTCCATCTACAAGTACACGGCATGCTGCACACTTTCTTGGGGTCAGACACAGCCATGCGACGAATGTGTTACATGTCCAGCAGCTTCATTCTTTCCATCTTCAGTGTGTAGTATCAGTAGCATCTGAAGATCATCTCCAATGCGTGCAGCTCGCACAGTGGGTTTTACAGCGGACTGCCCTGCACTCATTATTTCCGGCCGACGTCCTGTACACCGACGAGGCCTTGTTTACCCCTGAAGGCTATTTCAATAACCACATTTCGCACGTTTGGGTACCTGTGATTTGACGCGGTGCTCGATCTCGTAGTCTGTCTATGTGATTCGGCAGCAATTCGGTGTTAATGAGAAGACCGGCATTCTCGTTGATAGGTTGACCTGACCATACATTCTTCCATTTCGCCTCAACGGACGGAGATGTCGCATCTTCGTGGAACATGTGTTCCTACTACTGCTGGAGGATGTACTTCTGAAGGTTAGACGAAGGACGTACGAGTACGTCCAGCACGATGGGTCGACAGCCCATTTCAGCACTGCTGTGAGGTATCATCTGAGAGCCACTTTCGCGAATCGGTGGGTCCGCTGAGGTGGCTCTGTGGCCTGGCCGCTCTCAGGTCACCTGGCGTCACGTGACTAGACTTTTTCCTCGGGGACATTTGAAGCAGCTAGTGTCTGAAACCGTTGTGGAAACAGAAGAAGACCTCGTCGCTAGAATTGCTTTGACCACTGCGGACATGAAACTTCCTGGCAGATTAAAACTGTGTGCCGGACCGAGTCTCGAACTCGGGACCTTTGCCTTTCGCGGGCAAGTGCTCTACCAACTGAGCTACCCAAGCACGACTCACGCCCCGTCCTCACAGATTTACTTCTGCCAGGACCTCGCATCCTACCTTCCAAACTTTACAGAAGCTCTCCTGCGAACCTTGCGGAACTAGCACTCCTGAAAGAAAGGGTATTGCGGAGACATGGCTTAGCCACAGCCTAGGGGATGTTCCTGGAAGTTAAGTCGCATAGTGCTCAGAGCTATTTGAACCATTTTCCATGAGAATTGGTATTTGACTTCTCAATTAGAATTTTTTAAAAAAAACCTATTCATTGTTTTTGGAAATTCAATCCCTAAGAAGTAGAAATACGGGATTAATTGTTTTATGAAACTATTTAATTACGAAAGTATTTTTGAAGCAAAATCTATGAAAATTTGTATTTAGCTTCTTGATCAGAAATAAAAAAGTCCATGTTTCAGTGCTTTTGGAAATTCAACCCCTAAGAGAGTTAAATAGGGGATGGAAATTTTTATGAAAATATTTCATTACATTGAAACAAAATTAAATCGATGAAAATTGATATTTAGCTTCCCAGTTAGAAATAAAGAAATATGTTCAAAATGGTTCAAATGGCTCTGAGCACTATGGGACTTAACTACTGAGGTCAGCAGTCGCCTAGAACTTATAACTACTTAAACCTAACTAACATAAGGACATCACACACATGCATGCCCGAGGCAGGATTCGAACCTGCGACCGTAGCGGTCGCGCGGTTCGGGACTTAACATCTGAGGTCATTAGTGCCCTATAACTTAGAACTACTTAAACCTAATTAACCTAAGGACATCACACACATCCAAGCCCTAGGCAGGATTAGAACCTGCGACCGTAGCGGTCGCGCGGATCCAGACTGAAGCGCCTAGAACCGCTCGGCCACATCGGGCGGCAAAGAAATATGTGTTAAGGGATGAAAGTTTCTGTGGAAATATCACCACAAAAACTCAAAAGGCAGTATTCACAAAAACCTCTGATTCCAGCTATAGGAATCGCTCTTTGATCAGAGGCACATTCGTAAAAATAATGTTTCCATGGCCTTAATTAGACTGGAAAGTTTAGAAGTTGCTGCAATATGTGAAGTAAGTAAGTCGCCACTACAGAACGGCTTTATCAGAATTGCGTAGAAAAAGAAACGGATTATTAATACATAAATTTTTCAGCACGCCGTATTTCTGTTGCAATTACTACGCAAACTAATCAGTACTGATGATAAAATAGATACCGCGTTTAAATGCAATTCGAAGGATGGTAATAATCGTACGAGATGACCAAGTACACTGTTTCTAGATTGTTAATTTGTACATGACAACGTGCGCAAGAATATATACAAATTCAATTAATTTTTCAGAAATGGGCAAATTGTATAGGAAGAATTGCTTTCTTAAATTTTAATGTCCTGTCTGCAGTTTAGTTTGCGTAGACTATATATACTTCTTGCACAATGTATCATTCACACATGAGCTATGGGCGTAACAACATACAAATTCGATTAAAGAAAAATAAAAATAATATGTACCGACTACACAACCTACGCGAGCGAAGCGGCAGGCGCTAGGCCAGTTATAATATGTATACAGAGGGGTCCTGAAAAATGTTGACACTCTTTGACAGTTAATATCTTTGTAGCAAAATGACATATCGTTGCAATTTTGCGCGGTAGCGTAGTCCATTGTTATCTTAACAGGTCTTGACCCGCGTTTGCTAGCAGATGACAGTGCAGCAGTGAATGACGTAAGATCGTCGTCTGAGCAACGCAAGGCCGTATTGAAGTGGTATTGGGAGTACGAAAACATGATGGAGGTACAATGGCAATGACGTAATGTTTACAGAATTCAGCCATCAACAAGTACAATAATTTATCGTATTCGGGATAAATCTGGCGGGCCAAAAACATCAACGGCTCCAGCTTCCAGTGCTGCTGTGTTGCAACATTTTACGAGATCATACCAGAAATCTGTAAAGCGGGATGGACGTGAATGCAGGGTAAGCAGATCAAGCGTACGACGAATTCTGAAGCGGAAAGTGTACATTCCAAGATCGCTACGCGCTGTGGAGGAGGACGATCCGGATCGAAGGATGGACTACTGTGAGTGGTTTGAAGGCATGCTTCGTGAGGATGAACGCTTCGCAGTGATGATTATCAGGACTGGCGAGGCGCAGGTCAAACTGAATAGTACTGTTAACCGCCACAGCTGCTTGTAGTGGGCTCCTGAAAATCCTCACGTTCATGTGGACAAAAGGTCAATCTACTGAGTGTTAATGTGTGACGTGGGCCCAGTCTTCTTTGAAGGTACCGTAACAGGTGAGGTGTATCTTCAAATGCTCCAAACGTCGATTTTACCTGCATCTGAGAAGTGCTTGGAAATGAAAGATTCCATACAAACAAGGTGGCGCTCCGGCTCACTACCACAGAGATGTCAGAGCCTACTCGGATGAAAATCTACTTGCACGATGGATAGGTTGAAGAGATGCTGTTGATCGCCCACCAAGGTCTCCAGATCTTACACTTCTTGACTTCTACCTGTGGGGGAGACCTTGAAAACGGTACGCTGGCAACACTGAAGCCGTACTTCGTTCAACCGTTCAGAGACATCGACATTGTTTGGCTGCTAGACAGGGTCACTTTCAAGACATAGAATAACCTTCCCCCCGTGCAAGAACTGAAACGGGATGTTATTTTGTTCCATTGATACCAAAGAGTGTATACTCTCTGCATATGTAAACCCCTTGACGCGAGCCACATTACAGCAAGGCATCACAAATTTGATCCACCGAACATGCAAAAAACTGAACTAATCTAAATGTTAAAACAGCACATTCCGCATTCCCGCCATAAATTTCGTGCACTCCACGAGTATTGGCCGTGGCGATAAAAGTTAGGGCGCACAGAAAGTTTCCGAAGGGAGATTATCTCATCGCCGGACACGATTACGCTGTATCGCAGCAGTGCACAGAAACGTTTCATGAGCAATATCCGCAAAGCAGCCCAACGGCGAGCCTTGAGAGGCACGTAAAAGCGGGAAGGCGCGGCCTGCCGGTCGATACGGGCGCGCACCGAGGTCGCGCGAGTGCGGATCTGCTCTCACGTTGCAGGCTGCAGGCGCTGCAACGTCGCTCCAGCCCGCCGCTGCGGCTCCACTCGTCACTTCCTTACTGTGTGCAAACTACGGTCGCGAGGTGTATCAAGCGCAGTTTCTATCTGGACTGACAATTTCTTGGTAGAAGGGTCTTATCTTGGATCGAGGGACATCGCCGGGACCTGAAAGGAAGCTACCTATGTCGTCTCACTAGTGACCATTGTCAGAAGAGATGTTACGGGTTTCTTGCAGACAGTAATGCTGCGGTATGGATAACGGTGTGCAAGTGAAATGGTGCGGCAACTGGAAACGTACTCCAAAGTTGAAGTATGCGGGGCAGTACGATTCTTTTGAGAGAAACTTCTGAATTGCTCACAGATGCACTGTGAAATTCTAGCAGTAATGGACCAAATGCAATGTCGCCCCCAGCCGTACTGGAGTGGTGTTAACAATTTTAGAAAGGCTGCATAGTAGGAGGTGATGCTGATCAGAGACATCGGCAAAATACGACAAGGCCCAGGCAATCGAGAAACTGATTCGCAGCAACAGTAAATTCTCCAACGATGAGTACTTTCACACCGCGATTCTCCAACGGCTTCGCGACAAAGGGACGGATTTCTCTCTTTATTGTTGCTATTGTTGTTGTTGTTGTTGTGGTCATCATTCCGAAGGCTGGTTCGACGTAGCTCTGCATGCCACTGTATCCTGTGCAAACCTCTGGCTCTCCTAATAATCTACATTCTTCATCAGGTAACCTTCCATTCAGAAAGCTGTTGCAGTCAGCGACTGTTATACTGACCTGTAAATAAGAGATTTTAGCTATCAGTCAAATGTGTGTGTGTGTGAAAATCTTATGAGACTCAACTGCTAAGGTCATCAGTCCCTAAGCTTACACACTACTTAACCTAAATTATCCTAAAGACGAACACACACACCCATGCCCGAGGGAGGACTCGAACCTCCGCCAGGATCAGCCGCACAGTCCATGACTGCAGCGCCTCAGACCGCTCGGCTAATCCCACGCGGCAGCTATCAGTCGTCCTTTGTAAATTTTACTGTGCAGATCTAGATTTCGGGTAGAAGCTAGCCATTCTCTATGCACTATTATTTATGCTCAATGAACTGTGGATGAATCCCGACCAACAGACATTACATGTATTGAGCGAAAATAATAGTGCATTGAGAATGGCTAGCTTCTAGCCGAAATTTCGATCTACACAATAAAATTTAAAAAGGACGACTGATCGCTGCCATCTATAATTTACAAAACCTACATTCTTCTCAATTTGCTTACTGCATTCATCTCTTGGTCTCTCTCTACAATTTTTACCAGTCATACTTCCCTCCAATAATAAACTGACAATTCCTTCACGAGTCAGAATGTGTCTTATCAACTGATCCATAGATTTAGTCGACGCCACAAATTTCCTTTTTTCCCAGTTTGATTCGGTAGTTCCTCATTAGTTAAGCGATCTACCCGTCTAATCTTCAACATACATCTGTAAGACCACATTTCAAAAGCTCCCATTCTCTTCGTTGAGAACTAGTTCACAAACTGCAGTTATAGTTCCGCAACAGCTGTAGAATATTTCAGAACAAATGAAAATTTGTGCCGGACCGGGACTTGAATCCGACTTTCCCTTTCGCAACAAAGCGAGAAATCCTGCTTCGAGTCCTGATCCGGCACAAATTTTCATTTGTTCTGAAATATTCTACAGCTCATGCTGAACCACGATCGCAGTTTTCGAGTTTGTTCTTAATTGAATGGGTCTGTTGATCGTAAACGCACTGTCCCAGAAACAGCACTGCAGTACTCTCTTCTAGTCTGAACTGTTTCCCTTTGAGGTTTCACACCCGTGAAAAGTGGCACACGAAACAAATGCCTTCAGAAACGACTTCTTAACACTTAAATTTATACAGGGTGGATATTAATAATATCGACAAACTACATGGACGGATTCCTGGCGGAGGAAAGAAAGTTCTATGAATGTGTGTCCGGACATGCATCCTTGCCACGGTAGAAGGCGCTGGCTATTAGCCAGGTCCTCCTTTAAATCGTCGTTAAGAACGTCAAACTGACAGGTTTTGAAATAAGTAACAAGACAACAGAAGTGCAACTGAAATCCCCCAACAGAGGAAAAATACTATTCTACTGTATATAAAGTACACGAAAGAACTTACTCGTCTTCTAGCAACAGCGTATTGTAGGATGCTACAGGAGCGATGCGTTCGTAGTGATCCGAAAAAGCACATGTCGTTCTCGTTTTCGTAAAGGGTCATCGTTAAGACGTACACAACTTTAGGCTTATAGTCTTGACGTCGGTCTGTTGCTTCGTTATTTTAACCTGCGCATTTTGAAGATACTTTCAGTCCACTGTTAATGTGACGCCCAAGCACTTATCCGAGTTCGTAATTTTAATAATTCCCATCTCGGTTTTTAAACCACGCCCTTCAACTCTTCTGAACATATGCTCCTTTTTTCCAACATTTGGCTCGATACCCCACTCGTCATACTCCTACAGTAATTTCCTAACCATGCAACATGCATCGTCTTCATCTTCGGTTACAATATAAGTACATCAATACAAAGACAAATACAACCAAGTACATTGGATGCCATCCTCAGCTTACACTTCAGCAAGTTAGTGCCCTTCCTCTCACGGCGAGAGTTTTTACCGCTTGTCTTCGTGCATGACAAACCCTACCTTGGCCAGCAAGGTCCTCGGATTTCTCTCCGAATGAGAACATTAGGAACACTGTGGGCAAAGCCCTCCAACCATCTCTGGATTTTGACGATCTAATGAGCCGGTTGGACAGAATTTGGCACGATTTCCCTAAAGAGTACAGCCAACAACACTATCAGTCAGTCCCAAGCTAAATAATGCTTGCATATTGGCCGGAGGTGGACGAACGCGTTAATGACTTGCTCAATTTGTGATGCCAAATCATCTAATTATTTCTGAAACTGTAATCATTTGTTTGTTTGTACATTACTGGGTTGGTGCACAAATCTGTAGCGTTTTTGTTTTGCATGTTGATACTCCGGTTGCAACGGATTTATTTTCCGATTTTCATTTTTCAGTTATAGTTCGCTATTGATATTTGAGTTTACTTATTGTCATGGTGTCAGTCGGAGATAGTAAGTGGGGTTTTGGACGCTAGAAAGTAGAGTGCCAAGTGGGGAAATTGGAACATCTCCGACGTATTCTTCCGTTTGAGCTCAATACAGGGGCGACAGCAGCAGAGGTATCCAGAAACATTTGTGCCGTATATGGGGATAATGTTATTGGACAGAGCAGGCCAAGAAAATGATTTTCCTTGTTTTATGGAGGATCATTTTGACAATACTCCACGTTCAAGAAGACCTTCGGGGTTTGATGAAGATCGTTTAAACGCATTAATCCACAATGATCCACGTCAGTGTACTCTAGATCTGGCGAATGTGGTGAACTGTCATCATTATACCATAGAGCGAACTTTGAATACAATGGGGAAGGTTCAAAAATAGGGTGAATGGGTACCGCGTACTCTAAGCCATAGTCACAAAAATCAGCAGTTGGCCAAATGTGCATCTCTGCTTGTTCGTCCTCAGTTGGCTCGTGAACAACACCGACCATTCCTATCCTGTATCATTAATTGTAACGAGAAATGGTGTTTATAAGGTAACACAACGAAATGAACGGATGGCTAGGGCGCAAACAAGGTGTCAACTCCCCGTAGAAAGACCAGCGCGCATTCACAAAAGATGTTATGCACGTGGTTGAACAGCGACGGTGTGATGTAACCATCACTGCAGACATTTATTGTGAAAAACTCTGACGACATGCAGACGAAATCCAAGAACAACGACCAGAAAGATTGCATGACGTGAAGCTACTCCACGATAACGCCTGCTCGCAGTCTGTTAGAATAACAAAAAACACTAGGTCTATATAGGAGTTGGGTTGGGAAGACATTCCGTACTCACCTTATTCATCTAATCTTGCGCCCACAAGTTTTTATCTTTTCCGCTCTCTATCCTTTTTGTATGAAACTACGTTTCGGATGTGTTTCGACGAGTTCTACAGTCGCGGAATCGAAAAGTTACCCCAGCGTTCGCAGACTGTTGTAAATAGTGAATGAGAATAAACACTACTGGCCATTAAAATTGCTACACCAAGAAGAAATGCAAATGATAAACGGGTATTCATTGGACAAATATATTATACTAGAACTGACATGTGATTATATTTTCACACAGTTTGGGTGCATAGATCCTGAGAAATCAGTACCCAGAACAACCACCTCTCTCCGTAATAACGGCCTTGATACGCAAGGGCTTTGAGTCAAACAGAGCTTGGATGGCGTGTACAGGTACAGCTGCCCATGCAGCTTCAACGCAGTACCACAGTTCATCAAGAGTAGTAACTGGCGTATTGTAACGAGCCACTTGCTCGGCCATCATCGACCAGACGTTTTCAATTAGTGAGAGATCTAGAGAATGTGCTGGCCAGGGCAGCAGTCGAACATTTTCTGTATCCAGGAAGGCCCGTACAGGACCTGCAACATGAGGTCATGCATTATCCTGCTGAAATGTAGGGTTTCGCAGGGATCGAATGAAGGGTAGAGCCACGGGTCGTAACACATCTGAAATGTAACGTCCACTGTTCAAAGTACCATCAATGCGAACAAGAGGTGACCGAGACGTGTAACCAATGGCACCCCGTACCATCACGCCAGGTGATACGCCAGTATGGCGATGACGAATACACGCTATCCAATGTGCGTTCACCGCGATGTCGCCAAACACAGATGCCACCATCATGATGCTGTAAACAGAACCTGGATTCATCCGAAAAAATGACGGTTTGCCATTCGTGCAGCCAGGATCGTCGTTGAGTACACCATCGCAGGCGCTCCTGTCTGTAATGCAGCGTCAAGGGTAACCGCAGCCATGGTCTACGAGCTGATAGTCCATGGTGTTGCAAACGGCATCGAAGTGTTCGTGCAGATCGTTGTTGTCTTGCAAACGTCCACATCTGTTGACTCAGGGATCGAGACGTAGCTGCACGATCCGTTACAGCCATGCGGATAAGATGCCTGTCATCTCGACTGCTAGTGATGCGAGGCCGTTGGGATCCAGCACGGCGTTCCGTATTACCCTCCTGAACCCACCGATTCCATATTCTGCTAGCAGTCATTGGATCTCTACCAACGCGAGCAGCAATGTCGCGATACGATAAACCGCAATCGCGATAGGCTACAATCCGACCTTTATAAAAGTCGGAAACGTGATGGTACGCATTTCTCCTCCTTACACGAGGCATCACAACAACGTTTGACCAGGCAACGCCGGTCAACTGCTGTTTCTGTATGAGAAATCGGTTGGAAACTTTCCTCATGTCAGCACGCTGTAGGTGTCACCACCGGCGCCAACCTTGTGTGAATGCTCTGAAAAGCTAATCATTTGCATATCACAGCACCTTCTTCCTGTCGGTTAAATTTCGCGTCTGTAGCACGTCATCTTCGTGGTGTAGCAATTTTAATGGACAGTAGTGTATTAGTGATGATGAACGTCTGTTATGTGTATCTGTTGCGTTTTTTAAACTTATGTACCAACCTAATACATCACGGATTTCCGTCCCATTCCGCTAATTCCTTGGTCGTGCGACTTTTTCTTTGTCTAAGAGAGTATTTTGAGAATGGTAGCAGCAGTGCAGTTGCGAGCGTGGGTAATTTTAATGCTTTTATAGAGCGCCGACTGCGGCATCCGCGGCACAGTGGTTAATGCCAAGAGCGCGAGCACCGCGGGACGCCTGCCAAGCAGTGGTGCGCCGCGAACCGGTTGCCTCCGACAGCGGCCGCTGCGCGAATCCTCCGGCCGCGCCGCGTGCGCCTGCACCCGCCGGCCTTGGGTCGGCCGGCCGGTGCCTTTAACGGCGAACGTGAAAAGAAAGACCCGGCCTGCGGTGCATTGTCGTCGGTTTTGTGGGCTCTGCATGCTCTGACGTCTCCTGTCTGAGGGCCACTTACAGTACGGACTAGTGCCTGGCTCCTTTGTTTGTAGGCTATTTATATGTGTTCCGCCACTGAATAGGCAACACAAGAGGCGAGTATTAAATTAAGGATCGGTACATTATTCTCAATAGAATTACGTCATTAGACAGCCAGCACGTCGGAATAGTACCGATAGTGACAGTCTTGCTATCGGAACTGCACTGTCTCCATATACATAACAGCTTAACATAAGATCTTCTTATCTCCCTGATCATGGCAGCGAATGGAAGCCATAGCAGATGTTTTAGCCGCAAAGTGTTGCAGAATTAGGGACAAAGGGGGAAGCCACACACATTTAGCTGAGAGCAAGAAGATCAATTAATTTTTGTACGTGCTGAAATGAAATCCGAGAAGTCTTTACAGTCAATCTTTACAGAGTGGGGCAGCACCATTGCACATTGCCGGATTTTTCGTAGTAATCGCTTCTTCTCCACAGGATTATACATTGTCCAGCCACAGTAACGTGCCCAACTGTAAAAAAACTATAATAACCACACTTTGTACCGTGGACCACTGCGAGACGTGCAGGAAGAGAGTTAATGACGTTCTGGAAGGTACCGACAGGAATGTGGAACCGTGCCGACTCAACTACCGTGACTAGCTGCACGAGGTTTCTCGACTGACAATCCATGGCGCGAACCGTCTGATCGAGATTGTCCTACACAGTCTCGACTGTGTTTAAATTCGTTGAGTTTCATGGCCAGATGAGTACGGTAAACTCAGCCTGCAGCTGCTCGAACCATGCACGTACACTGTGTGACACGTTCCATTGCTCTGCGGGTAGATGCTATCATGCCGAGGAAAAAGAAGTTGTGTGTCCTCGGAGTCTTTCGCGACGGCATACATGAATAAAACGTTCTCGGTTTTCAAGCCGCGTCAATTCGAATAAAATCCTCGAACTTTCGATGACCATCTCCGCCATCGTCGTCAGGACTTCACTGACTGTCGGAGGTGCTACAGTTTGTCGCTTATATAGGCATGATGACATCATCAGCAGCCAAACAGATACACCCAATGTGGCGCGCGCGCGTAAGTCGACCCGGGCAGCTAGCGGAGCTATTGACCCTGGCGGCATCGGTGACGTTATGTGGTGCCATCTGTCTTTGCTGCATACAGGAATGGACGTGATCACCAAGCATAGATGCATATTTGTGTTGATCCAGTGTGCGTTCCAGAATGACGAGATCGCCCAGAGAATGTCATGAAAACTTTCCCCTACTATAACGCTCCGTCTTACGGCCTGGACTCTTCCGACAGTTGTTGTCTCAGGGCGCTTGCTTTCAGATGTTTCACCTCGTATACGCTGTACACCTGAAATAGCCACCTGTCACCAGTCAGTGGATGTCCAGTTGCTGTAGCGGCGCGCAAATTCCCTTTCTTCGCTGACGAACAGCAGTCAGCATGCTGCATGAACCAGGCGCTTGCTGCAAAGGCCCATACGCAGCGACCTCCGCTAAACGGTCGTTGAGAAGGCACTGTCGTTAAACCCTTGGTTGGTCTGAGTGCTCAGTTGCGTAACACTTGCAGGTCTATTCACCGGTATACATCACCGCAGCCGTCGTTCATCCTTGTCATGTATGCCCTGTGGTGCAGCACAGTAAATGAAGATGCTGTGTGGCTACAGCCTCCCGCCTTGTAGACCGTTCGCCTGGTGCAAGTCTTTCAAGCTGACGCCACTTCGGTGGGGGATGGGGATGAAATGATGATGATAAGGACAACACAACACTCAGTCCCTGAGCAGAGACAATCTCCGACCCAACCGGGAATCGAACCCGGGCCGTGAGGTATGTCATTCCGTCGCGCTGACCACTCAGCTACCAGGGACGGA
Source organism: Schistocerca cancellata (assembly GCF_023864275.1). Taxonomy (NCBI): domain Eukaryota; kingdom Metazoa; phylum Arthropoda; class Insecta; order Orthoptera; family Acrididae; genus Schistocerca; species Schistocerca cancellata. Next base: position 312,853,172 of record NC_064632.1, read on the forward strand.
TGCAGCACAGTTACATCGGAGCTAGTTTTTGATAGCGCTATTTTGTCATGAACGGTATACTTTAACCACAACAGACACACGAACAGTTTACAGACTTAGCCGTTCCGGAACTGCTTCCACATTTGGCCCTAAAGCCAAGGATCTTGCCCTCTTGGACGTCACATAAATCACTACGTTTTCCCTAGCATTCGAACCCACGTCTCCTGGTGGCTAAGGAATCAACGAGATTGGAAAATCATATTGCTCAGACCACTGTGCCACGACTATGCCCTTGTGGCACGATTGGTTATCCTGCTGGAAGATTCCATTGCCTCAAGGAGAGACGTCAAACAGGAAGGAACGCTTGACGTCCGCAATCATTTTCACGTAGTCTACAGCTGCCATGGTGTCCTACTACCACACGCCCCTTGGGAGGCAAGTTGAATGACCCGCATAGCACAATACTGACCCATCGGCCTGCATCCGCGGGCGGTGTAAGATTCGAGCAGCCTCGATGAGGCCATATACCTCATGTAATGAGAAACATGATGCATCCGACGGGGCGACGCGTTTCCGTTTCAAGCGAAACTGTGTGGTTCCAGAGACCTTTCCAAGTCTCAAACATCTATAATGTGCACGTGCAGTCTGAAGCAACGAAAGATTCGAACCCAGTTCTCGTGCTCACTAGGCACATTCTCTGAGCATTATGCCACACTCGCGCAGTCGTCCAGCACAACTGCACAGATTACACTAGCACGCATTTCTCCTCAATCCAAATTACCATCTATGTCGCATCCCACTTAGTATTCTACCTAAACTCGAACAGCATTGCAAGGGCTCTGTAACTGTACTGGAATACCAACTCAGTGTCGAACGAAACAGGATATCCTGCCTGACACCCAGGCATGGGTGGTGTAGTGTTTAGTCTGTCTGCCTAGTGACAGGCTCGAATCCCAGCCTTGATACAAAGTTTCATTCGTCACTTCAGTTTGTATATATACATCACAGATGTTAGACACTTCAAAATGTCTCTGGAACCACATAGTTTCATTTGATTAAATCACCTACGCCTGAGGTTCAAGCAGGATGACTCATTTCGTTCGATTCTGAGTTGCCATTCTAATGCAGCTGGTGAGCCTCTGCAATGCTCTTCGGGTTTAGGTGGAATATCAAGTGGGCTGAGATGTGACTGACAGTTTGGATTGAGGGAGGCGTGCTAGTGTAGTCCATGCAGTTGTCAAAGCCCCTGTGCCAGTGTGGCTTAGTGGTTAGTCTATGTCCCTAGTGAGCACCTGAGTTCGAATCCCAGCCTTGGTACAAATTATCTGCCGGCCGCGGTGGTCTAGCGGTTCTGGCGCTGCAGTCCGGAACCTCGGGACTGCTACGGTCGCATGTTCGAATCCTGCCTCGGGCATGGGTGTGTGTGATGTCCTTAGGTTAGTTAGGTTTAAGTAGTTCTAAGTTCTAGGGGACTTATGACCTAAGATGTTGAGTCCCATAGTGCTCAGAGCCATTTGAACCATTTTTTTTTACAAATTATCATTCGTCGCTTCAATCTGCATATATAAGTTTCCATTTATACACAGTCGATTCCCGATGATGCCGTGCCCACTGCAATCGTAATTGACAATGTTTTTCGGTTAACATGAGAACTGGTAGTCGTCGTCTGATGTTGTGTCTCGACTTCAACAATGCGCACTGAACGGTGGGCTTCGCAACACTTGTGTCTACACCAGGTCTGCCGTAGGTCACTGCTTATCCTGATTTCCAAAATGGACGAGCCTGTGATCTCTGTGTTTTTTTTTTAATGATGCGTGCCTGTCCAACATTTTACCCTTCAACTACTTTCCATAGACGTTCAGGACTGTAGCATGCCAACAGCTGACAAGCTTCGCCGTTCCCTAGGTGGTTTGCCCTTGCGGTCAGAATTGACCCTACAGTGTTTCTACTTTCGTTTCTGCTCCGCTTATATACATACATTCCTTACAATCTCACGTGCCCGTAACTCCACTAAGAAGCATTCACTACAATGGATATTGGTAATAATGTTTTTGCTTGCCAGTGGAAAATACAAGGGTCATTCCCAACTGTATTTATCCTTAAGAGTTAGAATTTTGTACATTTCCTTTACACGTACTGTTCTTCTACATAGGCTCCATCACGTCATATAGGCTTACGACAGCGTTGTGAAATTGCGTGTATTACCTGTTGGTACAAGGTATTGTTATTTGCTCGTAGTCATGTCGTGAGCAGTGTCTGTTACACAACGGCCAGAACGTTACCGACCATGGAACTCAGTTTCTGCACATACTGACGATTTTACCCTCTTTACCCTCCGCCCAATCGTACTTCCGTCAAAATTATTCTTAGTATACGCGGCACACAAACGGTTATGAATATTCACGCGGTTTCTTTTTCCGCAATCAACAATTCAGTTAACACATTGCTCGTAATGAGTGATTTGCGTAGACGCTATTTTGATGGTTCATTACGGCCCTACCACCTGCCTGAATTGTTGGAAATTTCAGGCATATGCAGAAGAAACGGCATATTCAAAGAACCTGAAAGGTCTTTTCGTCGTATACAGATTGAGGGCAAGTGACTTTACACCTTCAAAACTTCATAGAAACGAAACAGTGCAACTTACTCGCTTCGAAACCTTAACCTGTGAATAGAGTATCTCTGGAAGCCGGTTTTTTACGTATGGGCACAATTATTATGTTTCAAGCTGCCGCCACCAGTAAGTGTGAGTGTAAAAAATGGCAACTGCGCCTCAACATAAGATATGGTGTCGTTCTTCAGTTTCAAAAAAAGGGAATTACGATCTGCTGTTCAACGCGAATTTCTCACGCATTTTCAGCAGAAGGCATCCAGCAGGGTACCCTTTTTCGTCTCGTACAAACAGTCTGAAGACATGAACTGTATTTGTAAACCAAATGTTGATCACAATCGAACAGCGTCCCAGTGAAGTCCTCAGAAATCAACATGTCAAGCAAGTGATGAGTCTCATATCTCACATATAACCGGTCGAAAATTTGCTGTGAAGCTGTACAGACTGCACTCGGTCCAGGAGGTTATATTCAGCTCTCTGACCCCTGCACCAAGATATTGGCAGGAATGGGGACTGACAATGACACATCAAGGAGTTTTACTGATGAAGCAACGTTTCACACTAATACTGAAGTTAACTGGCTCCATGTTAGTTTTTGGGGAACAGAAATTCCCGTTTCACAATCGAACTTAGACATTCGCAAAAGATCAGTGTGTTTTACGCAATGCCGAAGGATAAGACCAACAGCCTCTTCTTTTTCACGCAGAAAGCGGTTGCAGACATTTTGCTACCACGACACGTTTTCTTTATGGTTTCTGCCTCAATTGCAAGAAGGCTCCAACAACTTCATGTTGCAACAAGATGGTTCAACTCTTCACTTCCACTTAGCTGTATAGAAATATGTAAACACACGTGTGCCCGGACGATGGTCGGCCATGCAGGTGTGGTGCTGATGGCTGCCATGATCACCAAACTTAAACACTCTGCAATATTTATGGTGTTATATGACAGACGAAGACACAGTACTTGCCACAGCTATGCCAGCGAATCGCAGCTGCAGTAGAGACTATTACTACTGATATTACACCCAGGTTTTGGGAAGAGTATGGATATTGTCTCGAAATTCTCCTTGTTACAAGAGTTCTGTAACCTGGGAAAAAGCGGAACTTCCAGAGATACTCTATTAACAGGATATGGTTTAAGGCGAACAACTTGTACTGTTTCGCTTGAATACTTTTTGGAAATGTAAGGTTCTCTTGGGTTCAACTTCTATAACGGCTGTCTGGTGAATTATTTGTTGAACGATTCTCATTTATTAGGATTTTTATACTCTCAGACAAGGACTGTTGACAGCAACATTGCCAAATACTAAGTTAGGAACAACCGTTTCATCCTCAGGCGCAGGATGTTTGGTGTCTGCAGCGGGCTGCTGGGCACGTGTTACTCACCTGAACAAGGCGGCGCCATTGTTGAGGCTCTCTGGCGGCGACCGCACGTAGTGGGCGCCGGGCGTGAGCGGCGCGGCGGCCTGGTGCACGCACGGCAGCCCCCCAGAGCCCGGAACGTGCACGTGCACGCTGCGCAGGTCGTCCATGCTGTGCCGCCTCACACCATCTGGAACACGGCCATACCGCTTATGACTCACTCATTCACAGCCCACCTGCTCAACAACAGTTACACGTGCCACACGCAGATAAAAAGCTATATGCCAAACAGCTCCAAGCTGTGCTGCCTCACACCATCTGGAACACAGCACACTTCACATGGCTCACTCATTGACAGCCCACCTGCTCAACAACAGTTACGCCTGCCACATGCAGATAAAAAACTACAGGTCCAAGCTGTGCTGCCTCACACCATCTGGAACATAGCACATTTCACATGGCTCACTCATTGACAGCCCACCTGCTCAACAACAGTTACGCCTGCCACATGCAGATAAAAAACTACACGCCGAACAGGTCCAAGCTGTGTCGCCTCACACCATCTGGAACATAGCACACCGCACTTGGCTCACTCATTTGCAGCCCACCTGCTCAACAACAGTTATGCCTGCCAAATGCAGATAAAAAACTACATGCCGAACAGCTCCAAGCTGTGCTGCCTCACACCATTTGGAACATAGCACACCGCACTTGGCTCACTTATTCACAGCCCACCTGCTCAACAACAGCTACGCCTGCCACATGCAGATAAAAAACTATACGCTGAACAGGTCCAAGCTGTGCCGCCTCACGCCATTTGGAAACGGGCTGCACATCAGTCACAGGCTGCCTACTTAACAACAGCTATCCCTGGCACAAAAAAATGGTTCAAATGGCTCTGAGCACTATGGGACTCAACTGCTGAGGTCATTAGTCCCCTAGAACTTAGAACTAGTTAAACCTAACTAACCTAAGAACATCACAAACATCCATGCCCGAGGCAGGATTCGAACCTGCGACCGTAGCGGTCTTGCGGTTCCAGACTGCAGCGCCTTTAACCGCACGGCCACTTCGGCCGGCTCCCTGGCACACTGACATACATGCTACATAGGTTGTCCATATTGTGCTGTCTCACACCATGTGCAACACAGCACATGGCAGATTACTCATTCACTCACAACCTGCCTGCTTAAGAAGAGGTGAGCCTGGAACATGCATGTGCACACTGTGCATGTCATTCAAGCGTGTCAGCCTTCCACTGTTTCAACCACACACCAGCCAAGAGCTTGGCATGCTCGGTGGGGGATTTAAAAGTAAGGCGCAGTTCGCACTGAGACAATGCGATACAATATGTTGTAATGAAGATCCCGCAACGCAACTCTTGTTCTCACTGGGGTAATACGATATGCAGCACGGTACACAATGCGACTCACCATATGACAAGCAACAAGATATCACGAATGGCGTTTCTATTTCATTTTCATCTGTAATCGTAAGCTCCTCTGAAGAGAACTTTATTGTCGCTCACCGTTATTTAAAGCTCAAGAAAAAAAATGGTTCAAATGGCTCTGAGCACTATGGGACTTAACATCTATGGTCATCAGTCCCCTAGAACTTAGAACTACTTAAACCTAACTAACCTAAGGACAGCACACAACACTCAGCCATCACGAGGCAGAGAAAATCCCTGACCCCGCCGGGAATCGAACCCGGGAACCCGGGCGTGGGAAGCGAGAACGCTACCGCACGACCACGAGATGCGGGCAAAGCTCAAGAAACTGAACAAAAAAAGGAAGTACTGATTGCACCCATGCAATGCTATAAATATCGAACATAGTTCAGCTGTGGTTTCTCGTGATCCCTCCCTTTCTCGTGATCTCTCCCAACATGAAAACACATGCTAAGAATTCTACAGGATGAGTCCAGACAGTGACCACTTTCTGGAGCAATTATTACCAGCTACTTTGACAAAGTAGCTGCAGGTTTTCGACTTATTAGTTGTCCAGCTGAGAAGATGCTTATTAGAGTAAGGTAAGTTGGTGCTAGTGTTTGAATAACATTAAAAATGTCGCTATGAAAGTTAACTTTCAGTAAGATCACCTAGTGTGGTACTTTATTCAGTTACGTACATAATAGTTACAAATTAATAAAGCTGGGATAGTGTTTTTACAACTGTTCAGTTTCGCAAAGTAGTAAATGATTCAGCTTGAGGAGTACTCAGAAGAAACGTTGCTGATTTTGAAGAAAGACCAGTCATCATCGATGGTTACAAGCACAGCACCAGGATTCTCCGTTGACCACAATCGTCTGTTTACATGACCAGAGAGATGGAACCAGCCCTCATCTGATATCAAGAATATCAGTGGTATTGCTCTCAATAAAAGATGTAAAACGTTTCCAGTACTGGATTCGCTTTCTGTGATCCGCATTTTTCAATTCTTGCACTGCTCTCGCTTTATATGGGAACAATATCAGTGTTTGACAACCCGCCTTCTGCACGGTAACAAACCCGGTATCCTTTTATACTTATATGGATATGGTGTCTGTTCTTTCGGACATCTCCGAAAGAACAGACACCATGTCCATACAAGTATATTGTTCTGGCAATACCGGCCATGATCTTCTTCTTCTGTGCGGATGCACAATTATTTCGCGAACTCTTACGGGACTTGGTAAGAATGTCTTCCACGCGTAATGAGTGTGTTGGGTGGGACACTACGAATGTAGTGTGTGGACATACAAGGTGAGAATGTTGCTTTCGCGGGAGGCGTACACGAGATAGCCCCTGCAGTCGCACTATCCTCTGTGCCCTCGGTGGCTCAGCTGGAAGCCGGCACATTAGCTCAGCGTGTTCGGTCAGAGTGTTGGTTGATCTCTGTAATAAAAAAAAAACTGACTGGAAGGATCAACAAATTAACTTGAACGGATATCATGTGACGTCCGCAACGACGAAACACAACTATCAACAACGAACAAAATGCAAAAAAACGCTCAAGAAACTGAACAAAAAAAGGAAGTACTGATTGCACCCATGCAATGCTATAAATATCGAACATAGTTCAGCTGTGGTTTCTCGTGATCCCTCCCTTTCTCGTGATCTCTCCCAACATGAAAACACATGCTAAGAATTCTACAGGATGAGTCCAGACAGTGACCACTTTCTGGAGCAATTATTACCAGCTACTTTGACAAAGTAGCTGCAGGTTTTCGACTTATTAGTTGTCCAGCTGAGAAGTTGCTTATTAGAGTAAGGTAAGTTGGTGCTAGTGTCTGAATAACATTAAAAATGTCGCTATGAAAGTTAACTTTCTGTAAAATCACCTAGTGTGGTACTTTATTCAGTTACGTACATAATAGCTACAAATTAATAAAGCTGGGATAGTGTTTTTACAACTGTTCAGTTTCGCAAAGTAGTAAATGATTCAGCTTGAGGAGTACTCAGAAGAAACGTTGCTGATTTTGAAGAAAGACCAGTCATCATCGATGGTGCAGCCCAGGGAGATGAACTCTGCATAGGGATACACAATGTTAAGAAATGGGTGAAGACTATGGTGCTAAGGAAAATTCTGACGAATCCTTCTCAGCATCATCCATCTGCTCGTTCAGAAGTAAAAGGATTTAGCTTTCATGTCTCTTTTACGCCTGTCGCAATGTTTCCTGAAATACAGGAGCATGGACTTATCATCCTGCCAGTATCATCAACTGATGAGTACCAGTGTCTTTTCATAACCACGTTCGGCAGCATACGGAAAACAGAAATAAAAAGCAGTTCCGCACTCCAGACAGCAGGCTGTAGCAGGCGGCATCAGTCTCTTGCGCGACGCCCAGATAAGCAGCCTCATTGTGGGCGATCTCACGACTGCCTGACTTTACACACAGCTGGAAATATTTTAACTTCCTGCTTAAATCAGTCGCTCGTGAGCGAAGTGAAATCTTTGTACCTATTTTCACAGGCTCTCTGATTAACTAGGAGGATGTGCGAGGTGTATAGGGCTCACAACTCGACTTTAAAAAAGAGGTTAGTGATTAGCGATAAACAACGAGAGATATTCTGATAGCAAAAAAGTGGAAACTGTGTGCATTAGTCCTGTAGAATTCGTGGAATTTGTGTTCGTGCTGGGAGAGCTCACGAGAAATCACAACTGAACTATGTTTGATATTTATAGCCTCGTACGGGTGCACCCACTTGTTCAGTTCATCAACCACGAGCAGCCTTCACTGACGATGTATCAATGCAGAGAAAAGTAAGGTACATTGCTGGAGACATTAACTGTAGCTTAGTAGTATTAACACACGAAAAAGGTACATAGTTGTTTAAGCCAAACCAGCACTACTACTATGTATGGAAGAGATTGCATGAATAAATCCGTGGTTGCGGTGATTGCCGTCACATGGCTGGGTCTGCCGGTGTTCGGCTAAGGCGTGATGTACTCGCACACGCCAAGTAGAAACGGTGACGTCTGTACAGGAGCGACATTATGACGTTCTGCTCAAAGTGATGGACAGACAAACTGTGACTAGCTGCAAGGCGGCAAGTGCCAAGAACAATGCTCATTTACGTTAGTGTCGCCTGGCGGAATTTGTGTCGGTCGACAGGGAGGCAAACCGAGATAGGGTGAGGTGGCTGAATTTTCTGTATCAGAGGCAACTGCTCTCTAGTGAGCTGACTCCAAAAAATAGAGCCGTTGCCAACTACGGGGAGTACCAGAATCTAAGAACTGCCTGCTTTGACAATGGTAACTGACCACATCTCTTACTTCCTGTTCTGCCTCAGTTCCAACCGTCGAATAGCAGCCGTCTCTATGTCCCAACGCCTCTATGAAGAAAACCAAACGGCATTTTGCGTATTTTTATCGCTTGCCACCATTTTAAGCAGGTTATCAGCTTTTCTCAAAGTAATCGCAACCGAAATCCGATTCCGGTTTCCAGTTCCGCAGTACTTCAGGAATCTGTTTATTATGGTCTCCTTTCTAGTAAATTTGTGGTAAGTCCCTATGGGACCAAACTACTAGGCTTACACGCTATTTAATCTAAATTAAACTAACTTATGCTAAGGACAACACACACACACGCCCATGCCCGAGGGAGGACTCGAACCTCCGACGGGGAGAGCCGCGTGAACCGTGCAAAGCGCCTGAGACCACGCGGCTGCCTCGCGCGGCTCTCCTTTCTCTTGGAATTTCTATTATGAGCGTAATTTGCCCCTGAAATGTAAGAAAGCTCCAAATAAAATTAACGGATTCACCCTTGGATTGGTCACAAGGAAAGAGTAAAAAATACGTAATTATACTGATGAATTATCAGTCACTTGGTGTCCCTCATTTTGGTTGTGAGCCGGCCGGAGTGGCCTAGCAGTTCTAGGCGCTACAGTTTGGAACGGCGCGATCGCTATGGTCGCAGGTTCGAATCCTGCCTTGGGCATGGATGTGTGTGATGTCCTTAGGTTACCTAGGTTTAAGTAGTTCTAAGTTCTAGGGGACTGATGACCTCAGAAGTTAAGTCCCATAGTGCTCGGAGCCATTTGAACCATTTTGGTTGTGAGCTCTCCGTGGTCACGCAACTACATGTCCCGACATGTGGCGAGTCATTGTGTCACAGAGTGTCTTTTTATTTGTTCTTTGCATCAGTGTGGCACGGTACAATGAACCCAGAAACATATGAGATCCTATAAAGATAATATCTACATCGAATAGAAGAATTTAAAGGTGAGCACTAGTGTTAAAACATCACAGTTCCATATATCGCGTAACATAAGTGCAGAGAAAAATAAATACAATCTGTAGTACTATTCTCCTACGAAAGAACAATCTATTGTATTCATTAAATGGCAGATAGCCTTCCACTCACCTAAGTTGAAGTCAGATATGACCTTGCCTCAGTGAGTGTGGTAAACACTTCGAATATCAAGTCCTGAACTGACAGAAATTTGCATTTCTAGTCTTTTTTTCTTTCTGTGCATGTGCTGGTCATCAAGTGCCAATGAAGGTAAAGCCGGCCGCGGTGGTCTAGCGGTTCTAGGCGCTCAGTCCGGAACCGCGGGACAGCTACGGTCGCAGGTTCGAATCCTGCCTCGGGCATGGATGTGTGTGATGTCCTTAGGTTAGTTAGGTTTAATTAGTTCTAAGTTCTAAGCGACTGATGACCTCAGAAGTTAAGTCGCATAGTGCTCAGAGCCTCAGAGCCAATGAAGGTAAATAAATTAACTGGACAAAATCTGAACTCCCAAAAATTAAACAGTATTTTTCGGAGATATAAATATAAACAAAAATATCATAGATAACATGAATACTGCTCCCAAAGACATCTTTCACAATATTGCCATGGGTTATTTCGTCAACAGTGCTAAAAAAGGCAACTAAATAAAAAGCATCAACAATCCGTGAAGTGGTTCGAAATATAGACAAGGAGCATAAAGTAATGATAAAAGACATACGAGATTCTACGAAGCACTTTCACAGTAAGTTTTTAGAGAGAATTCAACCACTGCACTGTGTAACTGTGCTGAAGAATTATTCACTGAATTAGGCTTCTTGTAATGAATCTGAACATTCCGAATCTATGACGGACGAAGTTAAAGAAAACGAATGTTAATATGTCAGATGTATCTAAATCTGAGATATGGCTGAAAATCACTTAGGTATTTGAGAAAATTATTTGAAACCATCACGAAACAAGTAGTACATTACTAACTATGAGTTCAGTAAGAGATTCAAATTTGCATCAAGATATATGATTTTCAATTTAGGAAAGACAAGCAATTAATGATCGCGTAGATAATGTGTGCCATATTCTGTACCCAATGAGGCCAATGTCTCCATAGCAATGACAAGAGAACGCGTGAAATGCAGCTATAGTTAATACGAGGAATGACGCATTCGGGAACCGACGTGGATCATTTTGTAGGCGCCATCAAAGCACCAGCCTTGCCTCACTGGAAAAGAGGCAAAGTATTTCATTTAGACAGAATCAGAGTTAATTATGTGTATTCGCGATTACAGGTCAGACATGGCACTCATACCTTCGTATGCTTTTATGCATTGCTACCCTTAACGTAACACTTCGCTGCTAAGAGGGGAACTTGCTCACTATTACCTGAAGTAGTATTTGCACATCTTGGACATAAATTCCAGACCGCGACAAGCGTTTACAGCCGAGGAAGAAACGTTACGTTATACGGCCATAATCTGGCGCAGAAACAGCCCCGTGGAGGCAGTAAAGGTAGAACAGAGCCACCAGGATAAAAGCAGTCCTAATGCAGAACCTCGTAGGCTGCCAAGGACTGCCTGTCTGACACATCTTTAGCGGCGCAGAGGGTCTGAGAATAATGCAATCGTGTCACCTCCGAGCGGTTGTATGTTCTGAAAGGGCAGCAGTGCTTCACGTGCATTGCAAAGTCGCAAAACTGAAAACACAGTGAAAATAAAAAAAAAGTTTCATTTGCAGCTGTTTATACCTTCCAGCTATTTCTCTACCTATTCGCCTCTGCGACTTAGACATTTGTAGCGTTGTACGAATTTTCCAATACCTTTGTCACAGAAGGCAGCCGCCTTCGCTTTCCACCACTTCCTTATGCTGGTATGGAACTCGTTGTCTGTGCCAGAATGCTGTCTTTATTGCCAACGGTTCACGTGGGCAGTGATGAAACTCAGAGGGAGCCAAGTCCTACTTTTTTCTGGTAGTGCTTAATTTTTATTCTTTCAAAATTACGAAATTTGCTAAATTTGCCTCGAAGAAAACTGCAGGATGTTAGTTTTATAGGGATGAGGGCAGGAGGGGGGGGGGGGGAGGGGTTCGCTGTTGCGGTATTGACTGCCCTACCAGTGCGACATGGGATTTTGGTATATAACACGAGCATAGCTCGGGGCAACAAATAGGCTTTATTTCATCAAAATCGGATCACGAAAAAAAAAAAAAAGATATCGTGATATAAAGCTTTACCTGAAACCGCCGTATCTGTGAGTTTGAACAAGCTAATTCACAAAACTACTTGACGAGTTTTGTAAGTAGGCTGTTTAGGTTTTTATGTTGGTAACGCCACGTAGCGCTCTGTATGAAAATCACTGACTGTGCTGTGTGCAATCTGTGGCTGGTTGGAATTGTTGGAATATTCGCTATTGTAGTGTTGGGCAGCTGGATGTGAACAGCGCCTAGCGTTGAGCAGTTGGAGGTGAGCCGCCAGCAGTGGTGGATGTGGGGAGAAAGAAGGCAGAGTTTTGAGAGCGTGTGTCCGTCAGGAAAAGGAAATTTGTAAGACTGGATGTCATGAACTCCATCAAAATCTTTCATTTGCTAACTATACCTACCAGCAGTTAGTGCCTTCAGCAGTTAGAATCTTTTATTTAGCGGGCAGCATTGGCGCTCGCTGTATTGCAGTAGTTCGAATAAAAGATTTTTGTGAGGTAAGTGATTCATGAAAGGTATAGATTATTGTTAGTCATGGCCATTCTTTTGTAGGGATTACTGAAAGACAGATTGTTGAAAGACAGTACGTTCAGTTTTGGTCAGCTATTTGAAAATCAAATAACGTAAGACGTTTACCAGCGCAGTAATTTATAATTTTCCAAAGGGCACGTTTCAGTTTTCATACTTAGGCAACGTTTAGGCTTTATTTCATCAAAATCGGAATACTAAAAAAAGTACCGTAATTTAAAGTTTTAGATGTCTATCCAGCTTAGTAGTTCGGATGCTTACCTCAGTGATAGCGTAGTAGTCCAAAGAAACTATAGATGGCGCTGTTAGTTCCATAGTACACTAAAGCATCAGTTGATGGCGCTGTTAGTTTCTTACGTCTGTGGCAGAAGTTAACGTCAGTGGCAGAATTAAGCGCCGCAATCTTACCTTCACGAGTACAAACTAACACTGAATTTACTGGGGTAGAATATTCGTGTTTACTGATTTTGCTTTATCTATTTATAAGATAATTGCTTTGCTTCTTTCGATAGGTCTCATTTATATTTCGCTTCTTGGCTAGGAAAAGGGAATTTGTTGCCAAAGTGGTCCTACAAAGGTTAAGTTTTCACTGACTGAGGTCCGGAACCCGAAAGCGACAGCATGCGAAGGCCCCTTTTTTTAACGTCAGTTGCGAAGCACGGGTGTAAGACAATATAAAATAACATCGGAATTTAATCGGGAAAATGAACATGTTGGTCTTAACAGAGGATGCTGCACAATGGACGATTTGCAAATCACTAAGTATTTAAATAATCGAACATCTCCGCACTCTACCGCGTGTGATAAAACCTCGACGTCAACAGAATGTTAAAAATCTAGCCTCCTACATTCTCTCAGGGGGCGACAACGGAATGTGCTGACGCCGCCCGCCGCCACGTCAGCTGTTACTCACAATGCCCCGCTCTCGGCCGTTGCCACACCACAGCTCGGATAGCAGTACTACGTAGCGTCGGCCTGCTGGGAGCACAGTGCTGCGACAGCGTTTCAGCGCCTTTTACAGACTACGGCAGTCGCTCAAGGCGCTTCCGCTGCGCCCAAGGCAAGCAACTGGCGATAGCGAGATCCCTAGCGCTGGTCACTACACTTCGCGTAGGCATTATGCCCTCACCGCCGCCTACTGACCACACCGTTACCGGGATTTCGATGTCTCGTAGACGAGATCACTCACCGTGTGCCACTCCACCATTCGTTTATCTATCTGATAAAACTTACGTATAGAGAAGTGAGTGGAATGTACAATGACGGAAAAAATTCGTAACAACAAAAGATAATTAATGTAGAATAATGAAATCCCGCGAATATATTTTTCTAGGTAACATATTTACGTAATTATTAGGTCTACAACTTTGCTTCCGCCGTTTTGCAATAGACGGCAGAAGCGGCAAGTGGGGTTCGGGTGGTTGGTCATAGGTGTAATACAATAAGCTTAGGCATCTGTAAACATAATACCATAAAAATATTACTCGATTTGTGATTGCATCATAAGGTTACTCTCGATTAAGTACGTCAACTTACGTACCCATTTCTCGCCATTTGCGGGAAGTTTTAATTTTCTGCTTTAACATGAAGAAATCTGCGGCTGTGACTCTTAAAATGCTGGGTAAGACCAATGGTGAGGGAACTATTAGTGGAATAACGTGCAGAGAATGTTTTCAACGCCTTAAGAACAGTGATTTTGATGTCGAAGACGGGCATGGTGGTGGGAGACAGAACGTTTTCGTTGCTACTGAAACAGACGAAGACAGTCACAAGACATAATTATCGAAAGCAATTGATGCGTTCGAACCCAGCACTGAAACACAAACGGCCACAATACAGCGATAGACACGTAAAGGTAATTTTGCAGCAGGTCAGTGTTCGACCCCATGTCGCAAAGCCCGTCAAAATATACATGGAAACGTTGAAATGAGAAGTCCTATCCCTCCCGCCGTATTCTCCATACGTTACTCTCTCTGACTACCACCTTTTAGGATCAGTGGCATACAGTCTGGGTGACCAGCATTTCCGATCATATGAACAAGTGCAAAATTGAATCGATTCATAGATCCCCACAAAAGACGCCCAGCTCTTCCACCACGGGATTCGTATGCTATCCGAAAGATGGGAGAATGTAGTGGCAAGCGATGGGCAATACTATGAATGACAATTTTTTTGTAAGTTTTTCACAATAAAGCCCCGAACTTCGAGAAAAAACGGTGGAAGCAAAGTTGTAGACCTAGTAACATTCCAAGATCACATATTAACGTAAGAGTAAGATAAGCCCATTGCAAATGCGGAACGCTGGTACATTAGCAACCGGTGTAACGGCTAGTATATTGAATGCAAGCATGCTAACGTGCATGCACTGTGTTGTACAGCTGCCGGATGTCAGCTTGTGGTATGGAGTTCCATTTGCTCGGTCAATACAGGGACGGTTAATGCTATTTCCGGATGACGCTGGAGTTGTCGTCGGATGATATCGTGTATGCACTCGACTGGAGACAGTTCCGGTGACCGAGCAGGCCAGGCCAACATGTCAACACTCTGCAGAGCACACTGGTTACAACAGCGGTATGTGGGTGAGCGTTATCCTGTTGGCGTTATCCTGTTGGTAAACACCCCCTGGAATGGAATGCTGTTCGTGAATGGCAGAATAACAGTCGAATCACGAGACTGACGTAAAAATTTGATGTCATGGTGCTTGGGATAACCACGAAAGCGCTCCTGATGTCATACGAAACTACACCTTGGACGATAACTCCAGGTGTATGTTCAGTGTCCAGCACGCAGACAGGCTGGTTGCAGGCCCTCAACTGACCTCATTTTAACCAACACATGGCCATCAGAGTCAGAAAAAGATAATACATCTCCACCCTGCCCTCTAATGAGCTCTGGATTGACACCACTGGAGTCACAAATAGTGGTGGTTTGGGGTCAGTGGAATGCACGCTACAGGACGTCTGGCTCGTAACTGTCTTTGAAGTAACCGATTTTTAATACGGGGTTATTACAAATGATTGAAGCGATTTCACAGCTCTACAATAACTTAATTATTTGAGATATTTTCACAATGCTTTGCACACACATACAAAAACTCAAAAAGTTTTTTTAGCCATTCACAAATGTTCGATATGTGGCCCTTTAGTGATTCGGCAGACATCAAGCCGATAATCAAGTTCCTCCCACACTCGGCGCAGCATGTCCCCATCAATGAGTTCAAAAGCATCGTTGATGCGAGCTCACAGTTCTGGCACGTTTCTTGGTAGAGGAGGTTTAAACACTGAATCTTTCACGTAACCCCACAGAAAGAAATCGCATGGGGTTAAGTCGGGAGAGCGTGGAGGCCATGACATGAATTGCTGATCATGATCTCCACCGCGACCGATCCATCGGTTTTCCAATCTCCTGTTTAAGAAATGCCGAACATCATGATGGAAGTGCGGTGGAGCACACTCCTGTTGAAAGATGAAGTCGGCGCTGTCGGTCTCCAGTTGTGGCATGAGCCAATTTTCCAGCATGTCCAGATACACGTGTCCTGTAAAGTTTTTTTCGCAGAAGAAAAAGGGGCTGTAAACTTTAAACCGTGAGATTGCACAAAACACGTTAACTTTTGGTGAATTGCGAATTTGCTGCGCGAATGCGTGAGGATTCTCTACCGCCCAGATTCGCACATTGTGTCTGTTCGCTTCACCAAAAGAAAAATGTTGCTTCATCACTGAAAACAAGTTTCGCACTGAACGCGTCCTCTTCCATGAGCTGTTGCAACCGCGCCGAAAATTCAAAGCGTTTGACTTTGTCATCGGGTGTCAGGGCTTGTAGCAATTGTAAACGGTAAGGCTTCTGCTTTAGCCTTTTCCGTAAGATTTTCCAAACCGTCGGCTGTGGTACGTTTAGCTCCTTGCTTGCTTTATTCGTCGACTTCCGCGGGCTACGCGTGAAACTTGCCCGCACGCGTTCAACCGTTTCTTCGCTCACTGCAGGCCGACCCGTTGATTTCCCCTTACAGAGGTATCCAGAAGCTTTAAGCTGCGCATACCATCGCCGAATGGAGTTAGCAGTTGGTGGATCTTGAACTTCGTCCTGAAGTGTCGTTGCACTGTTATAACTGACTGATGTGAGTGCATTTCAAGCACGACATACGCTTTCTCGGCTCCTGTCACCATTTTGTCTCACTGCGCTCTGGAGCGCTCTGGCGGCAGAAACCTGAAGTGCGGCTTCAGCCGAACAAAACTTTATGAGTTTTTCTACGTATCTGTAGTGTGGCGTGACCATATGTCAATGAATGGAGCTACAGTGAATTTATGAAATCGCTTCAATCATTTGTAATAGCCCTGTAGTTTGTCGTTGCCTTACTGTGGTGGCAACTGCTGTTCCTAATGCTGCTGCAGATGCAGTACGATGTACCAGAGCCATCCGTCCATACGTCGAACTCGATGATCTTCCCTCTCGGTAATGCCACGTGGCCACCCGGTCATCTTGCGACCGTACATTCTCGGGACCACCGTTCCCAACAATCAAGTGCAGTGGCTACATTCCTGCCGAGTCTTTCCGCAATAGTGCAGCTTTTCGTAGCCCTATCTCTCGTTCAAATTCAGTGAGGTGTCGATAATGGCGTCTTTGTCGCCTTTAAAGTCATCTTTGACTATCGTCAACCCACCACGTCAAATCTCAAAGGTAACTAACGCTCACGACCGTTACAGCGTGTATTTAAAGCAAAACTGACTTGTATCCTCATAGTGGCACTACTAGCGTCACTCTTATGCGACCTGTACGAAATCTGAATATACATCATCTTTCGGATGTAGAAACACGCCTACGAACTTTCATTTATGTCGTATAATTCCTTCTTGGTGTTGCGATTTTTGTCCGTCAGTTTGTTTACAGTCTATATAAGAAAGACAGTATTATAGAAAGAGAAGATGAAGCAGATGAACATGAGATGGGAGATGCAAGAAGAAACTATTACACACACACACACGACACACACACACACACACACACAAAGCACGCGCGCCACCAGTACCCCATCACACGCAGAGACATAAGTAAGGAACAGAAGTTGTCGGAACTGCCGCTACAGCTATCAGAACCTTCTGGCGACACAAGCGATCATCAAGAGGACGTAATGTTTCGAATTACTGTCAAGGCGTGCGCTCTATATTTTTTGAAGCAACAACAAGCCGACTAACGAGAGTGAGCATATCACAGATTACGTTACAACCTTGTGTCCATCAAAACTGTATCCACAATACTGACGACGTATGTAACTTCACATTTTCATATCTGTTAACAATAGCCGCTCATGTCATTACAGTGAAAAGACGCTATAAAACGGCAACAAACATAGAAAGGATGCAGTGATTCAAAAGTAAAGAAAGGTATTTTAAAACTGTTGACACAAAATAGTAGTTGGAACCAAATAGCACACATGTAATAACATTTTGTAATGTTTTGTAATGGTGCTAATTTTGCATAGTTTAGATTAATCCTTTAATTCATAGTGTAGATGATCAGCTACAGACTTCATTTCTTCGATGTATCCTATACTGAGCAACATTTGGTAACAAATTCGTTATGTAGATAAGTGTATACACTTTACTGCAGCTGCTAAGGTGCTAGTAGTTCTTCATAGCGATCGTAAATGGCAGGATGAACTGAACCAGTTCGACAATCAGCTGTGTGGATGTACAGCCGCGCGTGTGTTTTGGCGGAAAGTAGAGAAGTTCTTTTGGTGTTTGTGCACTGATTTGTGGGTTTGAAAATTACTTTTTTATTTTGAAAACGTAAGTAGATATGGTGTAGACAGTTAATTCGAGTGTCTGTTTTCGTGTTTGTAGCGATTGTCAAATTTTTACAGCTTGAAATAAAAAATCATGCATTTAAGGATTAAAGAAAAGCCCGCTCATGACTACGATATTGCCGCTAAAATTATTTTGGAGAAAAAAGTAGACAAAAGTGTTTTGCACGAAAGTGGAACAGGAATTCTATGTTATTTTTATGCGAGCACAGACCAACTGAAGAATTTCCAAGTCACAATTACTATTCTACGTCGTACGCAAAATACATGACACAAGTGAAATTCCCTTCAAGAATAATGTGATAACTCGACTCCAAAGAAGTATGGTGGCTGACAGATGCATCACTTTAATAAGTAATGGTTGAAATACTGACAGGAATTATCTACAGAAGCGACTTTGGGGAGCATCAGTTTGCGTACCGGAGAAATGTAGGAACACACGAGGCAATACTGACACTGCTCCTTATCTTAGGAGACAGGTTGAAGAACGCCAAACTTACGTTTATAGCATTTGTAGATTAAGAGGAAGTTTTTGACAATGTTGAATACACTCTTTGACATTTTGAAGGTAGCAGGGATAAAATATAGGGAGCAAAAAATTATTCACAGCTTGTATAGAAACCAGTTACAGGAGTCGACGAACTTGAAAGGGAAGCCGCAGCTACGAATGGAATGAGACAGGTTTCTAGCCTATCTCCAGTGACATTCAACTTGTACAATGAGCAAACTGTGAAGGAAAGCAAGAAAATATTTGAAAAGGGAATTAAAGTACTGATGACACTGTAATTGTTTCAGAGATGGGAAACGACTTGGAAAGCAGTTGAAGGAACTGAAAGCGTCTCGAACATTGTTTGTTAGGTGACCATGAACAAAAGTTGAACCAGGGTAGTGGAATTTAATCGAATTAAATCATATGATTCTGAGGACATTAGGTTAGGAAATGAGATACTAAAAGTAGTAGATGCATTCTGTTATTTGGGAACCAAATACGTGACAAGAGGCGAAGAAGAGAGGATACAAATTGCAGCCGGATATAGGAAGGAAATAATTTCTGAAAAAGACGAACTTGTGAACATCTTTTATAAATTTAAGCTTTAGGAAGTCATTTCTAAAGATATTTGTATTGAGTATTGACCTGTACGAATGTGGAACGCAGGCGATAAAGAGTTTACCCAAGAGGAGAATACAAGCTTTTGAAAAGTGATGTTACAAAAGAAACCTGAAGATCAGACCGGTTGATTGAGTAACAAATGAGAAGGTACTAAAAAAACTAGGGAGAAAGTTTTTGGCATAACTTGACTCAAAGACGGCGAAAAGATAAGACAAATTCTGAGGCATCAGTTAATCGTCAATTTGGCAACGGAAGGAAGTGTGAGGGACATAAAATGTAGTGAGAGACCAGAGCTTGAATACATTAAGCAGTTTAAATTGGATGTGGGGATAAACGGTCTTGGAGAGCTGCATCAAATCAGTATTTTGACTGAGGACCACAAACAACAACAACGACAACATGAAGTTTACAATAGAATACAATATTGCAGTGGCTGTGCTGTTCCGAAATCCGATGCAATATTCCTTCGAACATGCTTGATATCCGAAGGACCAGTCACTGCGGCGACTACGGATGTTATGAAATGCCTGAAATGTGTTCACAGTTGGGAATATGGACAACTATCAGCTGTATAACTGGATGTCGACATTGAAAATTTGTGTCGGACGGGGAATTTTAGCCCGGATTTATAGGCTCTCCGAGAACTTCGACATTTCGTCGTCAAACATGTGTCTGCAACCTGGTCTCCTACATCCATTATGTATATTCCTGTACAGGGGAGACTTCTAACTGAAAGTCGCTTGCTGCATGTCCGAAGGAATATTGCACTGTACTTCAGAACAACACAGATACAGATACTGTATTTATCTGCAGACACCGGGCAAATGAGTTTCAATTAAACCATCTCCCCTATACGGGAATATACATAGTGGATGTACCAGTACAGGTTGTAGACATCTGGTCGACAATTCGGAAAGTCTGAGTCTGGTATTGAGTCGTGCACGTATAGCCTCATGGTGAGGCAGCTGCTCGCTATAAGCGGGAAATCCGGGTTAAGACTCCCGGTCCAGCACATGTTTTCACTGTCGTAATTTCATTATACAGCTGATGATTGTCGGTATTCGTAACTGCGAATATATTTCACTCGTTTCATACATGAAGTTTAGTTCCTTGCGTTATTATCTTTTCGTCTTTTAATTTGTATACTTTGTGTGAGCTTACATGTAACCAGTGCTAGTTTGCGAGAGAAGTGTGAAAGTTCATTACGGCCTGGAGTTCTTTGGCAGTCCTGGACGTTGAATAGGGATGATAATGATAATGATAGTGATGATGACTGTTTTTTGGCCGGCCGGTGTGGCCGTGCGGTTCTAAGCGCGTCAGTTTGGAACCGCGTGACCGCTACGGTCGCAGGTTCGAATCCTGCCTCGGGCATGGATGTGTGTGACGTCTTTAGGTTAGTTAGGTTTAAGTAGTTCTAAGTTCTAGGGGACTGATGACCTCAGTAGTTAAGTCCCATAGTGCTCAGAGCCATTTGAACCATTTGATGACTATTTTGTGGTGCTCAACGGCGTGATTATTAGAGTCCTTCCTGAATATAAATATATGCAGTTTGTGAAATGAACAAAGATTTGATTACTTACGAAACGTGTTTTAGTTATGGCGTGCCGCGGAAATACATTTACAGCTTATCCGAGAGTGTGACGCAATGCCAACGTTTGGAACGGCTGACACCTCACGATCCCCACCATAGGCAACACAGCACGGCTCACTATTGTTCCAGGTTAAAACATTAACAGGTGCAGCAGTGAAACGGGCGATTTTCAAACTTCCTCCAGTCATACAAATTTATTCATAGCGATATAATGGAAGTACAACATGAATTTACAATTTTTGCAATTTAAAATGGGCATCACTTGAAAATGACATCTCGTGGCTGGCTGCCATTTTCCTGCACACACATTTCAAGTCTTTTACAGAAGTAGGACATCACATCTTGACGACTGGCACTGGAAATCAGTAAACTTCCAACCACATTTGATCTTTCAGATCCTGGATGGTCTGTGGTGTTTCACACCGGAAGATCTGTGATATGAAATGACCGCAAAGGAAGAAATAACACGCTGAGATGTCAGGGGATCTTGGAGGTCAGGAAATGTTCCCGTTATTGCAGATGAGACAATCACCAAAGATGTTCTGCAACGCGTTAATGAAATGCCGCGAGGTATGGCATATGGCCCCATCCTGTTGCAGGGACGGGTTTGAAGTAACAGGAAGATAAGCAAGTTGTCGCACTAGGAAATGGTACAACATGTGAACCTAACGGTCTGTATTCACAGAAATACATTGCAGCGATCGTCTTAAAAATATAAGGCCCTATGATATCAAACGATGATACGCCACACCACACTAGCTTTTTCTGCTAGTAAAGTGGAGCTTCATGAACCATAAGGATTGCACGTGACCAGTATCTATAGTTTTGCTTGTTAACAAAGCCTCGCACATAAAACCTGACGTCGTTGCTCATGATGAGAGTGTCGCACAGCCTTGGGTTGTCCACTTGTTCCAATAGTTCCTAGCAGATGCATAATCTCTTCGGCAGGTCGCCTGCATTCAAATTTTCCACTATATGAATTTTGCATGGGTGGTGCCGCATTTCCTTGTGCAATATCCGCCGTACACTGCGATTCGATGTGTCAAGCTGCAGCACATGTTTGCGTGCAGAACACCTGGGACTTCGGCTGAAGGCTTCTTCCTCTTGCAACACTCTCTACTGTGTACTCGCGTTTTGTACTTGCACCCGATTTCACATCGTGTCACCCGTTTTCAAAAATGTCTGTACCCACACTTCGATAGCATATGCCGACGAGACTGGGGCATGACGTGCCAGATTGTAATGAGCACGAAATAGACACTCCGCGGCCACGTAGTTATCGTTGTTTTTGTGAAACGTCCTCACGGCAACAGCGCGTTGTTCACAGGCTCACAACGCCCTCTTGACTTTACATCGATATCAGACTAAATGGCAAAGGCTTGTTGTGCAGACGACACCAATCCTTTTTTTCTGATTCGTTAAGTAATGTGCTGTTCCAAGAGTTGCCAACCGCTCGTTTCACTGAGGCACCTGCTATATTGGAAGAGCCAGCTTAAAACAAAACAAAACAAAAAAAATGTTACTTTCAAATAATGAATGCTACGGAGAGAAAATGAAAATGTCGGAACGCAAAAGCAACATATAGCAGTTTTTGTTGTGTTACTGTTTCTGGCGTTGCTGCTGTTATAATCCGAGAAAAAGTACTAACGCAGCACACACAGCATTATTATGGCCCGTGGCAGCGTTCGCGAATTCGGTATCAGTAAGAACGATAAAATATTTCACAGTGCTCAAAAGTTAATGCGATGAAGCGACTGCGGGCAGAGGTTAGAATTGGCATATCTCTCGTCCTCTTCGCTTAGCCCAATAATTTGCCTGGAAGACTGCCAAATATACTCCCTCCCGCCTTCGATCGCAACGCCGCACCACCAGACGCACCAGCCATTCGGGAACTTCGATGCAGCGAACCATAACTCCGTTCCGTGCAGTACGACGGATAGTTCTGCAAACCGGAAACTAGCCTTTCCGTAGATACCGCGAATAGTATAGAGGACCTATTTAAAACACTAATGAACAAAATATCTAATTGTGCAGATCGTGTTAGTCTCTAAAGAAAAACTTGAATTGTTTAGAACTGATGACTTTACAGACGACTAGTTTGAATCATATGCAAAATGGTCGGAAACAGCCTAGAAATATTGCAAAGGTGTTGCAGGGTAGGTTGTGTTGAGCAATAAGCATCAAGAACAAAAATTCGATACCTTGCTCCAAACGTGATCTTTGTTCTCTTTTCTAAAACCGCACAAGAGAGCGATACAAAAATTCGACATGGGACGGTAGTAAGGGACGAAACCGGGCTAAGGCCTGAGCAGTATCGCGTGCTATCACCTACACTATGAGACCAACTGCTGCAATTTTATCTGGTACGCTAGTTGAACCTGCACGCGCAACGGCCTAGATGGCTAATTTCAGTGTTAATTTACTAGGAAACGGCGCAGTGTATCGATTCGTTTCTTAACAATTATTTCTCACCACAATCTACACTGCAGCATCCTTACGAAAATCATCATAATGATCTATCACAATTAGAGAACAGTCATGTCCATACCTAGTACTACATGAGAGAAAAAATCTCCTTTGTTACTTATTACTGATACTATCAGTGGCTCAGGAAGGAGTTCAGTGGGCATCAGCAAAAGTTTTTGATCATTTGACCAATGACATAAAATGCCTGACAGGTAGTAAAGCAGGTGTTAAATGTAACTTAAAATCCTTTCTTCTGGATAACTCCTCCCATTTATTATTTAAATGTAACCTAAAATCCTTTCTTCTGGACAACTCCTCCCATTTATTATTTAAAAATAGGACTGTAAGAAAGCTCTTTACGGACCATTTCGACAAAATAATTCAATACATGGAACATAAGCTCTACACTAAACCAATGTACTGCAAAGACATGGCGAAATGCACTTGTACAACAGTTTTTCTGTTCCACTCATAAACGGAGCGAGGGAAACGCAATTGCCTGTAAGTTTCTGTATGGTCCCAATCTCCCTCGGTTTGATAGGTAATGAGCGTTGGAGACCATGGAATCGTTCTGCATTTTGTCGCAAATGGGTTTCGTCAAGTGACAGGATTCCAAGGATCCAGATCTCACTTCCTGGGGCATTTGCATTTCACTCTCCTGTTGATCAAACCGATCAATAACAAATCTAACAGCACGTAAACTCTCGATCAGTACTCAACAATGGGTAGCACTAGATCCCTCATAGGTGTACCACATATTCTCAGAAGTCTCCCAATGTACCGTAGTCGGCCATTCGACATATTTCAAACTGACCTCAAAAAATTAAGTATACAGCCAACCGGTTGCGTAACTTTACTGTAAAAACCTTGACTAGGTTTCAGTATCACTAAGGGTATCTGCTTCAGAAGTAATGTCACCTGTGTTAAGTAATTTCTACCGTTGTCTTTCTACTTGATAACAACCCTGGATACAACAGTACTCATAAATAAATTTTTAGTGAAGAAAGTAGGCCTATACAGCCCACTGGTTTATTGTAAAAACCTTGATCAGCTTTCAACACCACTAAGGGTATTTGCTTCAGAGGGAAAGTCGCCTGTGTTAAGCATTTTTCCACCGTTGTCTTTGTGTTTGGTAACAGCCTTGGATATTTGGACGGTCAGAAACCTCACTGTTTTAAACACGACTGACATATATCCTTAATGGTACTGAAACTTTAAAAAATATATGACTGTGTCTGTTCCAATGTTCATTAGAGTATCCTGAAGCAATTGAAGTAAATCTCTCAGGTATTTTTCGATATTTTTGGTAACAATCACAAACAACGACTTATCTCTTTATAGTAGTACAGTTATCGATATATTTTTCTATTTAGAATGAGCAAATTGTCATTTGTGATTTCTAGACTTGAAGATTTTGTAGGTGTGGACATATTTTGGTGCAATTACTGCCAATTATATTTCAGTTTTGATCTCGTTAATCCATTTCATTGTATTTACTTCGGCTTTACTTCTGTTGTCAAACAACTCAACGATTTGTTTTGTAAGTGCGTCTGGCTTAATTTTCTTAATGTGACAGTAGAATCTTAACCTGTTTTTAAAATGTCACTATGGATATTTGTGTATCGTTTTACATCGTGATTGCCTGTGTCGGTAATTTACCTCTTCAAGTTTTGGATCTAGAATTTTTTCTTACGAATTTACGTTCCTTTTTTCTCACTGGTTTCAGTGGCTGTTTTCCTATTCAGAATTAGTGTTTCGGTCCATAGTGACAGTCTGATTAAATTATTGTAGTTACTGTAATGTTAGTGTTGTGTATCTGGAGATCTGTTTCTTATTGTAGATATTACGGGTACGTCGGTATGCAGTTTTCGTCTTTTGGCATCTGATTTCGATTGCTTTTATTTCGATTCCAATTTCCTGATCTGGAGAACTATAGATGCTGCGGTGAGTACAAGAAGGTCTGTACTAAAATTACGTTGGGTCAACGGCACGTGAGGTGCTTTCTAGGGAAGAAGCACCTCCCACTATTAATCTGTGTTACCTTGTGTATTTGTTGTCAATACTTTAAGTCAGAATTACATTTGGCTTTAGCTTTTGGTTTCTGTATATTTCTAGCGTCTCCAAGATATTTATCTTTATGCATTTTGGGCCTATATGCAAAATGGTCAATGCTTCATTCGTGCCTACTATTTAGTGTCCTGTTTCAAGAAGAATGGTTGCAACAGCTGACTTTCATTACATCTACAGTCGCAGAGTTGCCAAGGCAGTCAGTCCTTGCCAGTCCGACATAGATTGTTTCACTAATACACTGAATTTTCTGCACACCAGTTTCCTTAAATGTATCGGATACTTCTTGTGGTAGACTTATTCCTGATATATTGACTTTGAGAATCTCATGTTGGTCCAATACTTCTCTAGGGTTCTTGCTATTCGATACATGATACGCCGTGCTATGGCAATCCTTTTGTTTTTTTAAATTCTTCTTGAGTTTCTCTACTACTCTCTGTCTTCTTATCTTTGCTTTTTATCGTTCTGTTGTTAGTTCGAATTTCACAGCAATTATTTTGTAGCTAGCTGGTTTATGATACGGATTTTAGTTAAAAGTGCATCAACCGACAGAGGCAGTGTTACCTCACTCTGGATAATGTTCCTATAAGCTGTTAGGTTTTGTGGGTACGTGAGCAGCATATAAAACATGTTCGTGCGTAAAGTTATTTTTGCCTTTTAATTTGTTCAAATGTGTGTGAATTTCTAAGGGACAAAAATACTGAGGTCATCGGTCCCTAGGATTACACACACTATTTAAACTAATTTATGCTATGAACAACACACACACACCCATGCCCGAGGGAGGACTCGAACCTCCGGAGGGAGGGGCCGCGCAGTCCGTGACACTGTGCCTCAAACAAAGCAGCCACTCCGCGCTCCTCTTTTAGTTTGTCTTGTGCTAAATATGCGTGCGTTTATGTGTGTGTGTGTGTGAGAGAGAGAGAGAGAGAGAGAGAGAAACGTTCGACAGCAGAGTGATACGTATTATGGGAGAGACTGTGAAGCTTAAAAGTATTACGGAACGTTTGTGGTAGGATATCAGTCTCCCCAAACACTTCGCTATGCACACTTAGTTATCAGTAAATGTTGGTTTTGTACTTCCGTTGAGTATCCACTTGTAGATATTCGAGTTACAATGAAGTCTTTGAGTTACGATTCGATCTGCTAACAGAGATAGGCTCACAATGAATCGAATTCTTCAAAATAAGAAATTACCAGCTGCTGCCCTCCTAATTTAAAGGTCACACACGAAAGCTGGCACAAGTTTTACCATTGTTGACAACGGGGCTACCAGTTCTGTTTAACTGTACGCAAAAATCAGCTTTTTGAATTTTTCTACAAATATTTATTTGATAATCACTCCAACTTATTGACAGTATCATACCGTACTGCCTGTGAATGTTTTTCTTTGTTCGCATGACACGCAACTGTGGTTTCCAACTCTTTTTTGTTATTCATATTACTATTTCCAACTTTTATGTCACAGTTACTTCTATTGCAAGTGTTGGATGCTATAGTACAAACAAGACTTCCTATTAGACACTTGTCGTAATGAATGAAACGCAGCCGGCCGAGCGGTTCTAGACGCTTCAGTCTGGAACCGTGCGACCGCTACGGCTGCAGGTTCGAATCCTTCCTCGGGCATGGATATGTGTGATGTCCTTAGGTTAGTTAGGTTTAAGTAGTTCTAAGTTCTAGGGGACTGATGACCTCAGATGTTAAGTTCCATAGTGCTCAGAGCCATTTGAACCAATGAAACACAAAATATGTAGAATTCCTGATTACGTGTAAGAAGAGGGGCCTAATCTTGCCAGGATAAATAAATGAACAAATATTTTAATGCCTCTAACTGAGTTAGACCTTTTACGGCCGGACTTTCCTTTTGCTAAGAGCTGTTGCTGCTGTACCTGCATTTTAATGCGTGAGACGCTTATTGTTATTATTTATGTCAAAATTATCCGAACCACACCTGTTACTTGTATCATGCTGCACTGCGGCCCATGTACGTATATCGAACGAACATTTGTAGCTTTGAAGTTTATCAGGTGGTCATAAATTACGCTGCCAATAATCTTCTATGAGCTACAATTACTTCACTGCAGCAAAGACTGCAGGCCGGGTTAAATTTTAGCGTTTAGTGTTTAGTGTTTTTACTAGTGATAATTAAAAAATTAAAAAACAGTTAAGGAGGCCGAGTAAACACATTTAGAGTTTGCAGCAGGAAATAGTTAGGCAGTAGATAATTCTCTGCAAACTACTTGATTCGCTGTGGATTACGTCACCTTCGTGTCAACAGTTACGTAAGTGCGAAACAAACGGAATCAGTATCAACTACCTGGCTTTATATGATGACGTTACAGTCTTTGCCAAAGATATGGAATCAGTAGTCACCCAACTATACCTCCACGGGAAAATATCGGAGAAATCAGGCCTACAAATCTCGACACCCAAAACGGAATACATGACAAATATCGTAGGGTGCCCCCCAACTCGTTGAAAACAGATTTTTAAAAAAATTAAGAAAGTTTAAGAATTTGAATGCCCCTGAGAAACCATCCAAGGAAGCAAACAGTTCATTTGTATGTTCTGATGAGTAAGTTTGTGAATATCAAAACATGTAACATAAATGGCCGTAACGTTTAATTGCATTGACTCAGAAGCTTAACTTTTTTACACCGCCAAGGAGCCGTAGGGATTAGAATTTGACACAGGTTTCTTACCCCTATCCGTTCCTGAGAAAAAGAGAGGCAGAAGGACAGACGGACAAAAAATGGCGAAAAATTATATTTTATTTGATATAATTACAAATTAACAATTTTCGGACTTTTTCCTTGACTTGTACTTGGCTTCTCGGCCAAATTTCAGGACTGAAAGTCTATGGAAAATATCCTGAAGGTTTTGATTAGTGAGTTTCTGTGTTTCAAAATGTGCATTATAAATGCCCGTATCTTTTGACTGCATTGACTTAGAAGCTTAAATTTTTTCCATCGTCGAAGTACTGTAGTTCTCATGAATTTCAGCTCTACACCGCTACCGTTCCATGAAAAACGGCTCTTAACGGGCGGCCAGACAGATGGACAACGAAGTGATCTTATAAGTATACGTACTGAAAGTAAAACCCAAACATATTAAAATATAATGAGGTGAGGATATGCTGTAATACTGATTGAGCGTGCAATTTCCCGCGTTACCTGTTTGATATTAGTCGCTCATAGACTGGTACAACCTGTTTAGTACCATGCAAATACATCCTCGGGTGTATTTCTGCGTTAAAAAAAAAAAAAAAAAAAAAGTATGCAGAACTTCATAAGAGCCGTACTATTGACTTACTAAGTTCATAATCCTTAATATTAAAAAATTAAAATCATGGCACGTAAATTAATAACAAGAGAGATGAGCCACTATCGTAAAATTACTTACGAGGTCTAATGTTATCTAAATGACCTAATACGTGTTCCAAAGTGCAATGAGGAGCACTAACCGACGGAACCACCAACGAGGCTCAATAAAGCGTTATACGTCGCTGCAGTAAAAATGTTGTAAAAGTAACAGTGAGGAAGATCCAACAAGGGTTATAAGTAGACCGAAATGAAACAATAATGATTAAAACAAGGAAGTCGATCTCACATATGGTAACGTGAAACCGTCTAGACCGTTGAACATATTAATTTTGAGGTGGCAGCGGTGAATACACCAGTGTGCACCGCTCCCATTTTGACACACACACATATCCTCAGAAATAGTAGGTGTTTTCCTAAAATGAAAGTCTATGTGAAGCGAAAAAATAAAACAAGGGAACGAAAACTAAGAATGGTCCTCACCAGAAAGTGATGCTATACATGTGTGTGCGGAATAAACATTCATTCCGCATAGTAATAAGGCCGTCAGAATTGCCTTCCTGGGTTAAAGGACGACGCAGCTTCCGTGGCGAACATAGGGAGTCCAGTTAACAAGAGACCACTAACAACTGTAAACCGGCGCGGTGCGTGAATGATAACGAGAGTGTAAGGCATGCGCGCCTCTACCACTGTAAGGTTCCGGGACACCAGTGCGCTGACTGGACCTTGGGACTCGTTTACAGAACAGACAGAAGATGTATTTGTACTGTCGCACATAACGGTAAGAATGTAAAAGAGTATACTAATACTGCGTTGTATAGAGGGGCTTCCTATTACACAAAATACGATATTTGTTTTATCGACATAATACACTATAGGCCATTAAAATTGCTACACCACCAAAATGACATGCTACAGACGCGAAATTTAACCGACAGGAAGAAGATTCTGTGATATGACAATAGTTAGCTTTTCAAAGCATTCACACAAGGTTGGCGCCGGTGGCGA
Source organism: Schistocerca cancellata (assembly GCF_023864275.1). Classification (NCBI taxonomy): domain Eukaryota; kingdom Metazoa; phylum Arthropoda; class Insecta; order Orthoptera; family Acrididae; genus Schistocerca; species Schistocerca cancellata. Next base: position 312,882,916 of record NC_064632.1, read on the forward strand.
CACCTACAACGTGCTGACATGAGGAAAGTTTCCAACCGATTTCTCATACACAAACAGCAGTTGACCTGCGTTGCCTGGCGAAACGTTCTTGTGATGCCTCGTGTAAGGAGGAGAATTGCGTACCATCACGTTTCCGACTTTGATAAAGCTCGGATTGTAGCCTATCGCGATTGCGGTTTATCGTATCGCGACATTGCTGCCCGCGTTGGTCGAGATCCAATGACTGTTAGGAGAATATGGAATCGGTGGATTCAGGAGGGTAATACGGAACGCCGTGCTGGATCCCAACGGCCTCGTATCACTAGCAGTCGAGATGACAGGCATCTTATCCGCATGGCTGTAACGGATCGTACAGCCACGTGTCGATCCCTGAGTCAACAGATGGGAGCGTTTGCAAGATAACAACCATCTGCACGAACAGTTCGACGACGTTTGCAGCAGCATGGACTATCAGCTCGGAGACCATGGCTGCGGTTACCCTTGACGCTGCAACACAAACAAGAGCGTCTGCGATGGTGTACTCAACGACGAACCTGGGTGCACGAATGGCGAAATGTCATTTTTTCGGATGAATCCAGGTTCTGTTTACAGCATCATGGTAGTCGCATCCGTGTTTGGCGATATCGCGGTCAACGCACATTGGAAGCGTGTGTTCGTCATCGCCATACTGGCGTATCACCCGACGTGATGGTATGAGGTGCCATTGGTTACACGTCTCGGTCACTTCTTGTTCGCATTGACGGCACTTTGAACAGTGGGCGTTACATTTGAGATGTGTTACGACCCGTGGCTCTACCCTTCATTCGATCCCTGCGAAATCGTACATTTCAGCAGGATAATGCACGACCGCATGTTGCAGGTCCTGTACGGCCCTTTCTGGATACAGAAAATGTTCGACTGCTGCTCTGGCCAGCACATTCTCTAGATCTCTCACCAACTGAAAACGTCTGGTCAATGGTGGCTGAGCAACTTGCTCGTCACAATACGCCAGTCACTACTCTTGATGAACTGTGGTATCGTGTTGAAGCGGCATGGGCAGCTGTACCCGTACACGCCATCCAAGTTCTGTTTGACTCAATGTCCAGGCGTATCAAGGCCGTTATTACGGCCAGAGGTGGTCGTTCTGGGTATTGATTTCTCAGGATCTATGCACCCAAATTGCGTGAAAATGTAATCACATGTCAGTACTAGTATAATATATTTGTCCAATGAATACCCGTTTATCACCTGCATTTCTTCTTGGTGTAGCAATTTTAATGGCCAGTAGTGTATATTAGCAGGGACAGTAAAACAGCAGGAATAATCAGTAATGCAGCAGCGACTGAGCAGCGGTGCAGTCTGGTGAAAGGGTGGCGCTGTCGCTGGTTGAGTACTGGTTATTCTTCGTATTTTACTGTCCCTGTTGATACATATCGATGAAAGGAATGCCATACTACGTTATTCTGGGACCTCTGTATCGAATGGGCACGTAAAATTCTGCTTTAAAAATCCTTTTATTTGTACCGGAAAACATACCAACGCTTCCGTCGACAGTGGGCATCACATGAAAGACGTAATGAGCATTACTCTATTGGGTTGACTCCAGCTATACATTGCAAATACTTGCCAGAACACCAGATGAAATCCGCCTGGCCACTCTTACGAGAAACACCTTACACAGACCCATTTTTTGTGCTTTTCACCCGGTAGAAACGAAGTACGTAAACATTTTTTACAAATCTCTAAGTGACAGGAAGGGACACAGAATTGGATTTCCGTTCAGATTCGTCGATAAAATTACAATTAAGTTGCTAGAAAACAAGCATGCGACTATCACAAAGGGGTAGCAAATTATTTCCGCTTGGCGACGAGCAGGAGTATTCTTACAGTTATCTTACTGATACTACTTGCGACTCGTTGCACAGAGATGCACATTCACTGATGCATTTCACTACTGGTGTGTTTAAACAAAGTTTCAGAACATTAGTACTTACATAATCACAACAAAATTTGTTAAAATATGCTCTATTAGTCTCATGCAACTACTTTTCTGCAGCAAATGTAACAACAGATTGTAAAAAAAAAAAAAAAAAAAAAAAAAAAAAAAAAAAAAAAAAAAAAAAAAAACAGAAACATACTTTACATTTTAATAATACTCTATACAAAAGAAAGGCTTCAGTTAATGCTGGACGAGTGTAGGGAAAGGGGCAGCCATTATTCTCGTTGAAAGAACTGTTACGGTATATGTCAGCAGTTATTTAGCGAAATCACAGAAAATCATAAATCTGCGTGGATCGAATCCCCTTCTCTAGGATATAAGCCTAGAATCTTACCCACTGTACCACCTCATCAAAATACGTTCTCATAGCAAACGTCATTTTTCAGCTGAGTTATGTATTGTTGTTGTGGTCTTCAGTCCTGAGACTGGTTTGATGCAGCTCTCCATGCTACTCTATCCTGTGCAAGCTTCTTCATCTCCCAGTACCTACTGCAACCTACATCCTTCTGAATCTGCTTAGTGTATTCATCTCTTGGTCTCCCCCTACGATTTTTACCCTCCACGCTGCCCTCCAATACTAAGTTGGTGATCCCTTGATGCCTCAGAACATGTCCTAACAGCCGATCCCTTCTTCTGGTCAAGTTGTGCCACAAACTTCTCTTCTCCCCAATCCTATTCAATACTTCCTCATTAGTTATGTGATCTGCCCATCTAATCTTCAGCATTCTTCTGTAGCACCACATTTCGAAAGCTTCTATTCTCTTCTTGTCCAAACTGTTTACCGTCCATGTTTCACTTCCATGCATGGCTACACTCCATACAAATACTTACAGAAATGACTTCCTGACACTTAAATCTATACTCAATGTTAACAAATTTCTCTTCTTCAGAAACGCTTTCCTTGCCATTGCCAGTCTACATTTTATATCCTCTCTACTTCGACCATCATCAGTTATTTTGCTCCCCAAATAGCAAAACTCCTTTACTACTTTAAGTGTCTCATTTCCTAATCTAATTCCCTCAGCATCACCCGACTTAATTCGACTACATTCCATTATCCTCGTTTTGCTTTTGTTGATGTTCATCTTATATCCTCCTTTCAAGACACTATCCATTCCATTCAACTGCTCTTCCAAGTCCTTTGCTGTCTCTGACAGAATTACGATGTCATCGGCGAACCTCAAGGTTTTTATTTCTTCTCCATGGATTTTAATACCTACTCCGAATTTTTCTTTTGTTTCCTTTACTGCTTGCTCAATATACAGATTGAATAACATCGGGGAGAGGCTACAACCCTGTCTTACTCCCTTCCCAACAACTGCTTCCCTTTCATGTCCCTCGACTCTTATAACTGCCATCTGGTTTCTGTACAAATTGTAAATAGCCTTTCGCTCCCTGTATTTTACCCCTGCCACCTTTAGAATTTGAAAGAGAGTATTCCAGTCAACATTGTCAAAAGCTTTCTCTAAGTCTACAAATGCTAGAAACATAGGTTTGCCTTTCCTTAATCGTTCTTCTAAGATAAGTCGTAAGGTCAGTATTGCCTCACGTGTTCCAGTATTTCTACGGAATCCAAACTGATCTTCCCCGAGGTCGGCTTCTACTAGTTTTTCCATTCGTCTGTAAAGAATACGTGTTAGTATTTTGCAGCTGTTGCTTATTAAACTTATTGTTCGGTAATTTTCACATCTGTCAACAGCTGCTTTCTTTGGGATTGGAATTATTATATTCTTCTTGAAGTCTGAGGGTATTTCACCTGTTTCATACATCTTGCTCACCAGATGGTAGAGTTTTGTCAGGACTGGCTCTCCCAAGGCCGTCAGTAGTTCCAATGGAATGTTGTCTACTCCGGGGGCCTTGTTTCGGCTCAGGTCTTTCAGTGCTCTGTCAAACTCTTCACGCAGTATCGTATCTCCCTTTTCAGCTTCATCTACATCCTCTTCCATTTCCATAATATTGTGCCCAAGTACATCGCCCTTGTATAGACCCTCTATATACTCCTTCCACCTTTCTGCTTTCCCTTCTTTGCTTAGAACTGGATTTCCATCTGAGCTCTTGATATTCATACAAGTGGTTCTCTTATCTCCAAAGGTCTCTTTAATTTTCCTGTAGGCAGTATCTATCTTACCCCTAGTGAGATAAGCCTCTACATCCTTACATTTGTCCTCTAGCCATCCCTGCTTAGCCATTTTGCACTTCCTGTCAATCTCATTTTTGAGACGTTTGTATTCCTTTTTGCCTGCTTCATTTACTGCATTTTTATATTTTCTCCTTTCATCAATTAAATGCAATATTTCTTCTGTTACTCAAGGATTTCTACTAGCCCTCGTCTTTTTACCTACTTGATCCTCTGCTGCCTTCACTACTTCATCCCTCAAAGCTACCCATTCTTCTTCTACTGTATTTCTTTCCCCCATTCCTGTCAATTGTTCCCTTATGCTCTCCTTGAAACTCTGTACAACCTCTGGTTTAGTCAGTTTATCCAGGTCCCATCCCCTTAAATTCCCACCTTTTTGCAGTTTCTTCAGTTTTAATCTACAGGTCATAACCAATAGATTGTGGTCGTAGTCCACATCTGCCCCTGGAAATGTCTTACAATTTAAAACCTGGTTCCTAAATCTCTGTCTTACCATTATATAATCTATCTGATACCTTTTAGTATCTCCAGGGTTCTTCCATGTATACAACCTTCTATCATGATTCTTAAACCAAGTGTTAGCAATGATTAAGTTGTGCTCTGTGCAAAATTCTACCAGGCGGCTTCCTCTTTCATTTCTTAACCCCAATCCATATTCACCTACTACGTTTCCTTCTCTCCCTTTTCCTACACTCGAATTCCAGTCACCCATGACTATTAAATTTTCGTCTCCCTTCACTATCTGAATAATTTCTTTTATTTCATCATACATTTCTTCAATTCCTTCGTCATCTGCAGAGCTAGTTGGCATATAAACTTGTACTACTGTAGTAGGTGTGGGCTTCGTATCTATCTTGGCCACAATAATGCGTTCACTATGCTGTTTGTAGTAGCTTATCCGCATTCCTATTTTCCTATTCATTATTAAACCTACTCCTGCATTACCCCTATTTGACTTTGTGTTTATAACCCTGTAGTCACCTGACCAGAAGTCTTGTTCCTCCTGCCACCGAACTTCACTAATTCCCACTATATCTAACTTTAACCTATCCATTTCCCTTTTTAAATTTTCTAACCTACCTGCCCGATTAAGGGATCTGACATTCCACGCTCCGATCCGTAGAACGCCAGTTTTCTTTCTCCTGATAACGACATCCTCTTGAGTAGTCCCCGCCTGGAGATCCGAATGGGGGACTATTTTACCTCCGGAATATTTTACCCAAGAGGACGCCATCATTTAATCATACAGTAAAGCTGCATGCCCTCGGGAAAAATTACGGGCGTAGTTTCCCCTTGCTTTCAGCCGTTCGCAGTACCAGCACAGCAAGGCCGTTTTGGTTATTGTTACAAGGCGAGATCAGTCAATCATCCAGCCTGTTGCCCTTGCAACTACTGAAAAGGTTGCTGCCCCTCTTCAGTAACCACACGTTTGTCTGGCCTCTCAACAGATACCCCTCCGTTGTGGTTGTACCTACGGTACGGCTATCTGTATCGCTGAGGCACGCAAGCCTCCCCACCAACGGCAAGGTCTATGGTTCATGGGGGGGCATTATCCAGTCTTTAACTATACTGCAAAAAATGGTTCAAATGGCTCTGAGCACTATGAGACTTAACTGCTGAGGTCATCAGTCCCCTAGAACTTAGAACTACTTAAACCTAACTAACCTAAGGACATCACACATATCCATACCCGAGGCAGGATTCGAGCCTGCAACCGTAGCGGTCGCGCGATTCCAGACTGTAGCGCCTAGAACCGCTCGGCCACTCCGGCCAGCTACTATACTACATTTACGTCTCATAGATATGTGGAATGGATCAGTTCTATGTAAACAAACTACTCAGACATTTACGGAAATACCTTGAGAGACGGAACGAAGTGGCCTCTTCTCCAAGCGTCAGTCTTGTTACATCAGCTCAGCATACTGCTAATGACTGATTTTTGAGAAGCGGTTTGTTTTTCCTGAAATACGACGGGAGTCTACATCTACGCTGGTGAGTCAAAGCAATATGGGCATACTGTCGCATGGCAGTATCGCACTACAGTGCTTTCAGAAGCATGACAGTGAATTCACTTCGATGTCTTGGGCACCCACTGGAGCTGATCTGGCCCTAATGGAAGACATCTGGCACGATACGGGGGTCCAGCTCAGCACCCAAAAACCACCAGGGCCGTATTTTATGGGAACAGCGTGCCTGTGTGTGGTCATCTGTTTCCAAAGACCTCCTGAAGCTTACCAGGCACTTCTTCAATCCATGCCACTCAGAATCACTGCTCTGTTGCTTTCTAAAGGTTCCTTTGGAACTACTTCTTTATTTAAGTCTCGCTACTGTGTCTTCATATATGTTTTGTTTGACTAGCAATAGAAGACTTCTTTGTCCGTAGCAAGTCCTTCACAAGGGTTGTAATTTGGATGATGATGTGTATAATATGCTTCGGCAGTAAGTGGAAGCAGGGTCATCTGTTACGTAAGGTTAGCAGGATCATTGTCAAAAGAACCAGCTGTCGACGTCAACTGAGAGACACAAAGAAACAGCATCTCTTGCTTGCGTCGCCTTTTCGTGGGTCTTTCCACTCGTCGCTGTCCTTGGTCGTGGTAATTTTGCTGCGTCCTTCTGAAACTATCTTTCGACATGCAGAACCTTATCTTTTTTTCTAGTAATGTCTGCGACCTTTTTTGCGTGTGTAGTCTGAAGTACGTGACTTGCAGGGACAAGTATGTGCCATTGGCACGTGTAGCGTCATGAATAGGCGCGACTTCTGAACGCTAACATTTTATGTGGTGGTTGCAAACAAAAGCTTTATCTTTCTCGATATTCCGCATAATGGTCGAGAGACAATTCTTGGATAAAAAAGACATGAGACTTAACAAAATTTCATGACATGTTCGTACTGTGTGCCAGAACAGAACACGAATGAGGACCTTTGCCTGTCGTGAGAAATGCCCGTAACGACTGACCTATCCAGCTCGACTCAGGATCCATCTTCACTGCTTCAGTTATGGCAGTTTCTCTCCCTTGCTGACGTCATGCATAATGGTTATTACATATTTTATAAACTGCGTGACAAGCAGCTGTACATAAGTTCTTTGCTATCTCTATCCGTTGATAATCGTAATCATCACAACATAATACTTTATAAATTATTTTCGTATCGTTGCATGTCACATCCATATGGCAATGATATGAGACCTTTGGAGAAAAGAGAGCCACTTGTATGAATATCAAGAGCTGAGATGGAAACCCAGTTCTAAGCAAAGAAGGGAAAGCAGAAAGGTGGAAGGAGTATATAGAGGGTCTATACAAGGGCGATGTACTTGAGGACAGTATTATGGAAATGGAAGAGGATGTAGATGAAGATGAAATGGGAGATACGATACTGCGTGAAGAGTTTGACAGAGCACTGAAAGACCTGAGTCGAAACAAGGCCCCGGGAGTAGACAACATTCCATTAGAACTACTGACAGCCTTGGGAGAGCCAGTCCTGACAAAACTCTACCATCTGATGAGCAAGATGTATGAGACAGGCGAAATTCCCTCAGACTTCAAGAAGAATATAATAATTCCAATCCCAAAGAAAGCAGGTGTTGACAGATGTGAAAATTACCGAACTATCAGTTTAATAAGTCACAGCTGCAAAATACTAACGCGAATTCTTTACAGACGAATGGAAAAACTGGTAGAAGCCGACCTCGGCGAAGATCAGTTTGGATTCCGCAGAAATGCTGGAACTCGTGAGGCAATACTGATCCTACGACTTATCTTAGAAAATAGATTAAGGAAAGGCAAACCTACATTTCTAGCATTTGTAGATTTAGAGAAAGGTTTGACAATGTTGACTGGAATACTCTCTTTCAAATTCTAAAGGCGGCAGGGGTAAAATACAGGGAGCGAAAGGCTATTTACAATTTGTACGGAAACCAGATGGCAGTTATAAGAGTCGAGGGACATGAAAGGGAAGCAGCAGTTGGGAAGGGAGTGAGACAGGGTTGTAGCCTCTCCCCGATACTATTCAATCTTTATATTGAGCAAGCAGTAAAGGAAACAAAAGAAAAATTCGGAGAAGGTATTAAAGTCCATGGAGAAGAAATAAAAACGTTGCGGTTCGCCGATGACATTGTAATTCTGTCAGAGACAGCAAAGGACTTGGATGAGTTGTTGAACGGAATGGACAGTGTCTTGAAAGGAGGATATAAGATGAACATCAACAAAAGCAAAACGAGGACAATGGAATGTAGTGGAATTAAGTCGGGTGATGCTGAGGGAATTAGATTAGGAAATGAGACACTTAAAGTAGTAAAGGAGTTTTGCTATTTGGGGAGCAAAATAACTGATGATGGTCGAAGTAGAGAGGATATAAAACGTAGACAGGCAATGGCAAGGAAAGCGTTTCTGAAGAAGAGAAATTTGTTAACATCGAGTATAGATTTAAACGTCAGGAAGTCGTTTCTGAAAGTATTTGTATGGAGTGTAGCCATGTATGGAAGTGAAACATGGACGGTAAATAGTTGGGACAAAAAGAGAATAGAAGCTTTCGAAATGTGGTGCTACAGAAGAATGCTGAAGATTAGATGGGTAGATCACATAACTAATGAGGAGGTATTGAATACAATTGGGGAGAAGTGGAGTTTGTGGCACAACTTGACAAGAAGAAGGGACCGGTTGGTAGGACATATTCTGAGGCATCAAGGAATCACAAATTTAGCATTTGAGGGCAGCGTGGAGGGTAAAAATCGTAGAGGGAGACCAAGAGATGAATACACTAAGCAGATTCAGAAGGAAGTAGGTTGCAGTAGGTACTGGAAGATGAAGAAGCTTGCACAGGATAGGGTAGCATGGAAAGCTGCATCGAATCAGTCTCTGGACTGAAGACAACAACAACAACAATCAGCACTGCTGATATCAAAAGAAAAAGCAGATACCCGTGATTAATGAGCTCTCTTATTTTACACACCATCCCTTGAAAATGGATATGTGTTTCTTCTTTTGACGTCAACAGTTCTGAGGGGGTTGCATTAAAGACATTATCATACTGACATGACATAATATTACATGTAAATAAGTTTTTTGAGATGCGATGTTCCTCAAAAAATTCTTCCAGAGGACGAATATTGTTGTTAAGCCGTGTGCGCAATAGCGCCATTTTGTTGAAGCGGTGACTATTTGATTTCGTCTTCCTTTAGCTGGCCGATGCAAACATGGATCATTAAACAATAACGTTCAGTGTTCACTGTTTCTTCCAAAATTAGAGGTCCCATCTGGATATTGGTACGCACACTCCAATTTTCTGATTATGTAATGGCGTTGCAAGCACAGCACCAGGATTCTCCGTTGACCACAATCGTCTGTTAACATGACCAGAGAGGTGGATCCAGACCACATCTGATATCAAGAATATCAGTGGTATTGCTCTCAATAAAAGATGTAAAATGTTTCCAGTAATGGATTCGCTTTTTGTGATACGCACTTTTCAATTCTTGCAGTGCTGTCGCTTTATACGGAACAATATCAGTGTTTGACAACCCGCTTTCTTAACAGTAACAAACCCGAAAGAACAGACACCATATCCATATAAGTATATAATTCTGGCAATACCGGCCATGACTTTCTTCTTCTGTGCGGATGCACAATTATTTCCCGAACTCTTACGGGACTTGGTAAGTATGTCTTCCACGCGTATGGAGTGTGTTGGGTGGGACACTACGAATGTAGTGTGTGGACATACAAGGTGAGAATGTGGGTCTCGTGGGAGGCGTCCGCGAGACAGGCCCTGCAGTCGCACTATCCTCTGTGCCCTCGGTGGCTCAGCTGGAAGCCGGTACAGTAGCTCAGCGTGTTCGGTCAGAGAGCTAGTTGACCTCTGTAATAAAAAAAACTGAGTGGAATTATCAACCAGTTAACTTGAACGGATGTCATGTGACGTCCGCAACGACTCAACACAACGATCAACAACGAACAAAATGCAAAAAAAGAAGAAAAAAATGGATAGAGCTTGTGCTATGTAATCAGGAGATCCCGGGTTCGAGTCCCGGTCGGGGCACACATTTTCACCTGTCCCTGTTGATACGCCCGTCAGCAGCTGAAGGTATTAAATTAATTTTCGTTTCGGTATCCGTTTGTTGTGCCAACTTGCGCAGTGATTTTGCTATGCTCTGCTACATAGGCTCTGAAATATACAGCAGTTTATGTTAGTTTAATTTAGTTTAGGTGGTTCGGCATCTGACACTGAGCCAGTCTCTCTAAATTTCCCAATAAGGCGACGAACTACAGTACGAGAAGGTATCCCTGTTTCCGGGATTTTCCAGTAAAAACCTCCTGCACTAAATATGTGTATTTATCGCAAACACCCATTCACCAAGAGACATACGCTCCTGAATTGAAACTACAATGATTTAAAAACAAATTTAGCGTCTAAACACAACACATCGTATTCAGTAGCTTTCAGCAACTGAGCCGAACAGTTAAGTATTACGCAGCAGTAGAACGAATTAAAAAACAATCGCCTATCTATGAAAATATAGTTCTGCCAACATTCGTTCGAGTTTCCGACGTAATATACATCCATAGTCCAGAGTCCAGCGCGCAGCGACTTCCCCAACGCATTGCAACTTTTTGCATTGAGATTCGAAAACTCTTCAAAAGACAAGAAAAGTGACGTAACGCTTGTTAATTTTGGCGTTGAGACTTTTCGCAAAAATATAAAAGAAAAATTTCGAAACTGAAATCCATGGTGGCTGGAATGGTTACTGCGGCGTAAACACTTTGAAAACGGGCTCCCTTGCCGAGTTCCGCCGTTGTTTTAGGCTTTCAATTGTGTACTTGTTTCCGGAAATGGTGCTCACTTAAACATGAGTATGTATACTTGTTTGAACAAGTTTTTCTAAGCTACTACTTATACACTAGAAGAGAGCGTATAATTCCATTGACATCAGTCGTTGTTTACTGTGTATCTGTATCGTATACAGTAGGGTCAAGCGGGATATGTTTTATCTTGTAGCGCAGGCCTGTCTTGCTGTTGCATATAACAACTGAGCATGAGTGTCTGACTTGGCGATGTTTACAGAATACAATCCCGCCTGCGTCGCCTTTGAGCTTTAGAAGGTTTCTCGTACTTAGCTTGCAAAAGCGTTATTAACCTGACTTCAAAGTCCTGAGTAAATCCGAACAGCTGATTTGCAGACGTCATTCGTGTAAACAACCGACGCTTGCGAACTTACATTATCTGATAGGAAGTAACTGGACACCTATTAGTGATCATTAAAATGGGAAGTGTAGACCGTTCGCCTTGATGACGGATTGGAGTCTACTGGGAACACATTAAGCGAGGTGCCTGAATGTCTGTGGAGAAATGGCATCCCATTCTTCCCCAAGAGCCGAAATTAGATAAGTAAGTGATGTAGGATGCTGGAGGCTGGAATAAAGTCGACGTTCTAACTCATCCCAAAAGCGTTCCACTGTTTCAGGTCGGGACTCTGGGCAGGCTGGTCCCTTTCAGTAGTGTTACTGTCCACAAACCATAACTCACAGATGCTGCATTTTGGCAGGGTTCATTGTCATGTTGACACAATCATCCCCTTCCAAACTGTTCCTTTGCTGTGCTCAGTACACAGTGATGTAAAATATGTTCATATCCTTCAGAATTTAGCGTTTTATTGAGCGCAGTAAGGGGAACACACGCTAACCATACTACAACACAACCTCCTCAGTACTTCACTGTTGGCCCTATACATAAGGCCTGCCAACGTTCTCCAGACACCCGAACCCTTCCATCGGACTGCCACAGGGTACAGTATAATCCACCACTCCGAATCATCCGTTTCCAGTCATCCACTCTCCCTATGCACTCTCGCCGTGTTAGCTGGACTGCTGCTAGCACTTTGGAACTCACGGGTGATTCCTCCCTCTGATTTCAAGCCACGTTTCATAACAACCTTCTGCAATGCTGAACGGTCCCAGTCTCTCAGTACATGAGGTCTAGCAGGTTTTGAATTAGCTGCAGTTGTTCCTTCCGCTTTCCGCTTCAACATCACATCACCATCAGTCGACTGGAGCAGCTTTAGGACAGGTGTAATGTCTCCAGCGGATTTGTTGCTCAAGTGACATCCAATGACTAGTCCACGTTTGAAGTCACTGACAGCTCCTGGCCAGCGCGTCCTGGTGTTACTGCCCCTCTGCTGACAACACAATACTCCCCGTGGGTCAACGGCTTCACATCTCCTGACGTCAGCTTTTTTTCTTTATTGTTATTTCATCCCCACGTACCTGATGTGGGCGAGGTGTGGGCTGGCAGCGGTACAATCAACCAGCTCTTCAGCCAGTAGACAGTATTTAATAACTTAGATGCTGAACGCAAAACTAGGAGACAAAATTTTTAAAATCGTTTTAAAAGTGATGTTAATGGGAGAATATAAGAAATAATGTTGTCTATATGAAAGGTTTGAAAACACTGATAAAAATATGGACAGACAGCACAGTTAAAAAAAATCACTTGAAGAAAACTAAAAACACTTGAAGAACACTGAAGACGACAGTAAAGACTCTGCCCATGAGAAACGGAGCACTGTACACTTCACTGATCAGGAAAGGTCCTGCCCTGGGATGGTAGATTGTTTATGAAAGGAATGGTTGTTTTGGAGGGAAGTAGGAGAGTGGTGATGATGAGGACTGAGGACTGGTAAGATAAGGTAGGGGTAGATGTTGGGGGACAAGGAGAGAGAGAAGGAACTTTTAGTGGGATCTATAAATTTGAAAGGAAAAATGGACGGGGGGAGGGGGCGACAGGAAAGGAGAAAAGGAGGAGTTGTGGTATGGAGGGAGGACAAGGAGGGAGTCTTTGGGAGGGGGAGGGCGGTAATTGGAGTGGATTCAGAGTTGGTACGATGAGTGCATGTCGGGGCGGAGGTCATGGTATAGGAGAGCGAGACGATGGAAATTTCTTTGGGAGAAGACGTGGAGGGTGTGCATGTGGAGTGTTGTGGGATGTGGAGGTAGAGGCTCAGTAGCGCACTAGGTTTGGCTGGTTCTGAGCACTATGGGACTTAACATCTGTGGTCATCAGTCCCCCAGAACGTAGAGCTACTTAAACCTAACTAACCTAAGGACATCACACACATCCATGCCCGAGGCAGGATTCGAAGCTGCGATCGTAGCGGTCACGCGGTTCCAGACTGAAGCGCCTAGAACCGCACGGCCACACCGGCCGGCACTAGGTTTGGAAAGCAGAGGGCACACAATAGCATTGTTGAAGTCAAGTTTGCAGATAATGTAGGTCATTTGGAGTCGTTCGAGTGAATGAGGATGGGTTTCAATTTGGTGAGTTGGTAAAGCATCGTTGTGGGTGAAGGTAAGCAGATGCGGTAAGCGAGGCGGAAAGCATGGCGTTCGAGGATCTGGAGGGACTTACAGAACTTGGGTGGGGCAGATATCCGTGCATTATGTGCATAGAAAAGGATGGGGTGGATCAGGGATTTGTATATGTAAAGGACAATGGAAGAGTGCATTCTCCGTGTTCGGCCAGTTACTAGTCTTAGTCTGCTTTGTGCTCGACATTTGTAGGTGAGGTTTCCACGTTAGTTGCCCATCGAAGGTTGGTCCAAGGTCATTAATGTCTGAGTCAGCTGAATAGGAAGGTCGTAAATGGTGAGGTATGTCATGGAGCCGGAAGAGGCGGCTGGTGCGTCCTACAATTATTGCTTGGGTTTGGGAGGGGTTATATTAGGAGGTAAACTGATTGAGATGGAAACTTCCTGGCAGATTAAAACTGTGTGCCGGACGGAGACTCGAACTCGGGACCTTTGCCTTTCGCGGGCAAGTGCTTTAAAGAAGCTCTCCTGCGAACCGTAGAGCTCTTACCCCGCGAAAGGCAAAGGTCCCGAATTCGAGCCTCGGTCCGGCACACAGTTTTAATCTGCCAGGAAGTTTCATATCAGCGCACACTCCGCTGCAGAGTGAAAATCTCATTCTGATTGAGATGGATTTAGAAGAATCATTGGGATTTAGGATTCAGGGCGAGGAAAGCGGTGTCTGGCATCTGTCATTTCCGAATTATACAGAGGCGTCGGGATATTTTTGATCACAGAATGTGTGTATGACAGGGCTAGCAAAATCGGTTCAGTACTAACACGTAACTGGGCAGAGATTTTTTTCTAGAGAAAGTTGTGTCGTTTATAACTGCAGGCGTAGGGAGTGCTCGCTTAGAAAGCGATACGTGTAAATTAACTGGCGCTGAGCGACCGTGGGTAGAAGGCATGTAGCTGTGAACAGCAATTAACGAGTGTTTAGTGCCATCTAGCGGGGCAGGGACGAACGATGACGGGAGGGCCCGTTAGTTCTTCATCAGCGCATCACAAGTTCGCACTGCCGGATGTGAAGCGCACCGTTAGGCCCCTCTGCGCTGCGTGCTGCAGAGAACAAAGGCCCGGCGCTGCCACTAAGCAGACAGCACTTTCCTGGGACCGATGATTGCGCCAGCTATCTGCCCGGTTCCACACACTACAGCATACGAGGAAGTTCTCACGATAAACAAGAAGCGCAGAAGCTGCCAAAGTAAATTTAATCTCGGCTCAGCAACTATTGACACAGGGCCGCAGTTTACGGTGTTGAGTCGGACGTCATCTAACAATGGTATCTCGTACAGCACACACGAAAACCGTGTTCTTTATTTTCCGTGCGCTGTAAGGCAACAATTTATCTGCCAGTTTCGTAGCTTGGAAAAAACCGGTAAATGATTGTTCTGTCTTTGCAGTTCAGCAAACTACTTAACCCTAGATTACTAAACCGTTGTAAAATTTAAGATTGCAATTGGAACCAATTCGCGGATCTCGCCAATCTGGTATTGGAAGTACATGGCATAAAACAGAATATTTTATACCTATTTTGTATGTGACATACAAATGGTTCAAATGTCTCTGAGCACTATAGGACTTAAACCGAGCGAGGTGGCGCAGTGGCTAGCACACTGGACTCGCTTTCCGGAGGACGACGGTTCAATCCCGCGTTCGGCCATCCTGATTTAGGTTTTCCGTGATTTCCCTAAATCGCTCCAGGCAAATGCCGGGATGGTTCCTTTGAAAGGGCACGGCCGACTTCCTTCCCCGTCCTTCCCTAATCCGATGAGACCGATGATCTCGCTGTCTGGTCCCCTTCCCCAAACAACCCAACCCATCCCCACTATGGGACTTTAACATCTGAGGTCACCAGTCCCCTAGAACTTAGAACTACTTAAACCTAACTAACCTAAGGACATCACACACATCCGTGCCCGAGGCAGGATTCGAACCGTAGCAGTTGCGCGGTTCCGGACCAAAGCGCCTAGAACCGCTCTGCCACCGCGGCCGGCTACTATTGGTAACCGTACAAGTGTAATTAACTAGTGCATGAACAATAAATTATGACTTCCTCTGAGTAAAATATGGAGTAATAAAATGTAAGATGGTTTAGTTATAATCTAACATCCCCCTCCCCCTCCTTTAATGTTCTAGCGATAAACAAATTCATCAGAATGAAAAACCTGCAAGAGCGAAAACTACCAATACAAGTACAACAAAATGTTCCTGTGTTGTTTGACCAGGAACGGGGCAGGACACCAGGCAGAACTACAGAAAAACTCCCGTCTCCACATATGAGGCCACTTCATAGTTTAATCACAACGGCTTCCTTATTAAAAGTATCTCAGTAACTGTAAGCGCACTCCAGAATCTCTGCGTCGTTTGGGATGGAGTATTACATAGGAACGGTGAAAATTAGGCGGACTGGTAAGATAATAAATAAGCATATTCCTCGCAGAATCGCCGAAGAAAGGAATTTGTGAAAAGAGACCTCTTCTCTGGATGTAGATCTAGTTCTTCCAAGGACCTAGTTATACCACTGAACGACGGTTCAAATCCGCGTCCGGCCATCCAGATTTAAGTTTTCCATGATTTCCCTAAAACACTGCAGGAAAATTCCAGAATGGCTCGTTTCAAAGGGTACGGCCGATTTTTTTTGCCCGTTCTTGACACTATCCAAGTTTGTGCTCCGTCTCTAATGACCTCGATGTCGGCGGGACGTTAAACCCTAATCTTCCTTCCTTCGCCGGCCGCGGTGGTCTCGCGGTTGTAGGCGCTCAGTCCGGAGCCGCGCGACTGCTACGGTCGCAGGTTCGAATCCTGCCTCGGGCATGGATGTGTGTGATGTCCTTAGGTTAGTTAGGTTTAAGTAGTTCTAAGTTCTAGGGGACTGATGACCACAGATGTTAAGTCCCATAGTGCTCAGAGCCATTTGAACCATTTTCTTCCTTCCTTCCTTTCTTTCCAAGGATTAACCCCTTGACATACCTTGACAAGACTGACCTGTGAAAACAATTTTAGACCAGACGTGAATACGTTGCGCCAAACATATGGAAACAAATGCGGACCAAACGTAAACGACGCGAGTCTAACTCATGAGACAAGCACTTCTCAGTTACGATCGTGGTTTAGTTCTTATCTCTATGCCGCGAATTCGTTAGTCATATATTAGAAAGCAGGCGTGCAAGTGGTTCTGTGCTTTAATATTTGAAGACAAGTTAAAGAAACCTTTACATAAAGTTAAGAGTAGATCGTTTGCATGGGCATAGTGATGAAGAACCCAGTGATAGCGGCCTGACTGTACAAAACAGAAAGATGTGAAACGTTTAATTATAGATGACTATAGTGAGGAGGAAAATTCAATACCTAAATCACGTTTATGATGGATTTGGCAGGGAGCGAAAAACAGTAATTAGGAAATATTCTTGCCGGCCGCGGTGGTCTAGTGGTTCTAGGCGCGCAGTCCGGAACCGCGGGACTGCTATGGTCGCAGGTTCGAATCCTGCCTCGGGCATGGATGTGTGTGATGTCCTTAGGTTAGTTAGGTTTAAGTAGTTCTAAGTTCTAGGGGACTGATGACCATAGAAGTTAAGTCCCATAGTGCTCAGAGCCATTTGAACCTAGGAAATATTCTCGTTCTCGTGGCATAAAAGCATTTGTTTCAAATCATTTAAGTGAACACTCAGGATTATTAGAACTATTTTCCATTATGGTAGATGACAAATTTTGAGAGATGCTTTTTCAGAAACAAATCTCTACGTACATCATATAACAGACAACAAGCGGAAAAAGCGGAATGCCGACGACGCACGGTACCTGTGATTGAAGGCAGCAGTTAGCATTTTGATGGCTCAAGTCAGGAAACACATATCCGAATGTCTTCAACTAAAAGACCAATAATTGAAACGTCAATATTTAGAAAAAGTCGTGCCCCTTAAGATATTTAAGCAAATTTTGAGACTTTTACATTTTCGCAGTAATGGAACTACTGACCAGCGTCGAAAGATAAGACCTATCATCATCAATCTTTGAACAAGAAATTCAAAGAATATTACACGCTGAATGAAAATGCCAGTATAAAAAAAATCTTCAATAAAATACAAAGGACATTGTTGTTGTTGTTGTTGTGGTCTTCAGTCTTCAGTCTAAAGGACATTAGCACATAAACTATTTAATCCGCCCAAAAGAGCGAGATTTTGATTAAACGTTTACTAAGTTTGTATATACTGGCCAGGGCAAAACTGATTGGGATAATAGTGGATCAGAATGTTGTCGAGGACTTGTCAAAATCCATACTGAATAAGGGATATACTCTCTTGACAAGTGTTAACGGGACTCTATGCAGCAGTAGGCAAAATGTGTCAAAAATATTGAAAAACAGTTTTTAAATAAAGGAGAATATTTATAGAGAAGCTGTAATTTGTTGGAATGACAAGAGTGACATCTATATAACATCAATGAAACACGAATTGTAGAGATGGTTGAACACATACACAAACAGTTTAGGAAAACAACGACAGCCAAATGCATCCTGGAACACAATAAGGGAATGGGTGCTATTGATCGTCAGGATCAGATGTTGGCCTGTTTCCCAGTCAAGAGAAAAGTCCTCTAAGGATACTGAGAATTTCTTTTATATTCCGTACATCCATTTCAATTCTCCCGGAACTCATTTGTATTGCCCGTATAACGGTTTATTACAAACATTATTCATTCAGTCGCTGTTCACTGCGGTTATGCTACTGTTACTTGACACGGATAGAATTATAATTTCAGCACTGGGACAATAAAGTCACCGACATTTAACGCTACAACATTCTTTCGGATAACGCTGAATGTTTTCCGAGAATTGCTTTGGTCACATTCTACATACTCGGTACTTACGATCCGAATTCCGTAACGAGTGCAGCGCGTTTTGGCCAGTATTATGTAATTACCACATACACCGACGGTTGTGCCCGTCTCATAGATCAGAATGGCATTGTCACCATGGAAGCACACCCATTGTGCAGGGCGTGACCTCACAAAACGAATTCCTAATGAAATTTCTGCTTTCAAGTATTTACGTGACAGTTTGCAGTAGAGTTGCAGAAATACATAATGTAAAAGTATAATAAAATTTAATGATCAGCCTTCCATCATTACCGAGAATATGCGCCACAAGTGGATCACCAGACTGTCTAGCGGCCATAAAATTACGGCCATTGAAATATGAGGCGTTTGAAATTCTAGATAAATCTTTCATTACTACAAATCGCAGTCAAATGTAAACGAGGCAGCTGGAATAAAAGTGAGTAAACTGTTTACTGTTTCAAAAATAACGCCATAATTGAAACACATTTATCCCACTACCAAAGCTAAATGCCTTCATGTTGAAATGCTCACGTTATCGCACGAAGGTGTGCTCCCCTTGGTCCGAAGGAAAATGTCTTTCTTCAGAGTCCAAAAATGTGGAAATGGCATGAGGAGAGACTGGGACTATATGGAGGATGTGCATTGTCGAAATAACAGGCACGCCATCTCCGGGAAAGCCATGATAAGCCTTTTCTTTGCCTACAAGGGCCCGCTGTTCATTGACTTGGAACACAGCGTCACATTTAACGCAGAGCGGTATGTGGGCACTTCGCAGAAACACAAGCGACCCGTCAAATAATAACGCACAGGAATGTTGACGACCGATATCTTTCTCTTGACTACACTGCGCAAGTTTCGCTGGGAAGCCCTCTCACACCCTCCGTCCAATCCCTATCTCTCCCCATGCGATTTACACGTTTTTCGAGTCCTGAAGAACGAAATTTGTCGTCGTCGCTTTGCTTCGGATAAAAAAGTCACGCCTGGGCGCAATCATGTTTCCACAGGTAAACGCAAGCATTTTTTCCATTAAGGCGTTGACTATGTTGTCTCACAGTGGGATGAATATATTAACAGTTACGACGATTACTTTCGAAATAATGAGCAGTTTACTTACTTCCTTCCATCTGTCTCCTTTTCATTTGACGACCCCAAACGGAATAAAATACCACTGTGACGGACTTAAAAATAATGTAGAAATAAATTCTTCAAGGTCATAAATTCATAAGGCAACTATTTTTATACTTAACGTTTCCAAAAGGAAACACTTTCCGCTGCGATGAATGTTTTTGTAACAACAATCGCTTGAAAATAAAAAAAATAATATGTATGTTTAGTAATTAGTTCATCGTTGTAACGTAGCTCCATAGTACCGGATGGACCAACGATTTTCTTCGATTCTACGTAATTTTTAACCAAACAACAGTAAGAACGGTGACTTACGACTGATATCTGGTAATGGAAACATTTACAGAGTCATCGCAGTTCGATATGTAGGTTAAAACGATAGTGGCAAGATTTGCAACAAAGAAAGCAATCACTGCACAAATGAGTGCCATAAAAACAGCGTGTTGTCTCACCAACGATCGTTTCGTAGACGAGAAGGTATTTTAACTACAACATCACAATGAATAATTTTCTCGTGAAATTAACTGAAAAATAATTTGCTAGATTTGAGAAGGAACAATGTCATCTATAAAGGAAATACTAGCAGAAAAAAATTAATATTGGGTTGAGTAATATTTTCACGAAAATCTTTCCTCACTTAGACAATGTTACCTAATGCCCTACAGATAGCAAAGTTGAATTTGAAACTAAGGTAAAAAAGTTCCTTCTGAGCAATTTTTTTATTCGTAAGATAATATTTTTATAAATGTTAACAACCTGTAAAGTGACTAGTTTCATGTTATTACGACGTATCATTCAGGTAATTTGTGGAACATGTAACTTACTAACTAGTAGCATGATTTACAAAGATTTCACAAGTGTCTTTCTCACTCTAATTCAACCTTTTTCGCCTTCTCTTTCGTGAAAGATCGTAGTAGTCCTTCGTGGGCGATTACACTGATTTGTATGAAACAGCGCTTGCTCACTGATACCCATAATAATTTTAATCGAGAAACAAATCGCAGAAAATATGGTTTATTGAGAGAGTTGGGAACAGTCACCAGCAGTCTCCCTCGGCGACGGATTACCAAGCCGGTCCATAAGCCTGCTCACCTGGCGGCTGAGTAGGTCAAACTCAGACAACCTTTAGCAGTTTATGGGATGTCTAGACCACCCACTGACATCCAGGCCAATCACTATCTGCTTTTCAGTCCATAATTATCTACCATCCACTTCATCCAACCATATTACTCAACAAAAACGCTTACCTCAGTGATTCCCGTGGTACATCTATGTATTTCACACATAGTTAATATTGGTTGCCTCCAATATAACAATTCAAAGGATACCATGGAAGGTATTTTCCTTCGAAGCACACCGTCAAGAATACGATTTTCCATTTTCTCCAACTAATTGTGACATACGAGAACTCCAGCACATGTCAGCAAAAGTTTGTAGTGGCTTGGTTTTAGATGCTGGTAAGAAAATTCATTTCTATTATTGGAGCAGTAGGAGTAATTATCTTGATAAATCTGTACAGGCAAAACACTTTTCGATCATTTGTTGTTTCTACCATGCAACAACAGCAGATGGTTAAAGGCAAATAGACTACAAGATTGTGAAATGGACTGCCAATAAATTTTGACGGAACACATTATGATCCGGTACTTCTATAGAACTCGAGAATCTGCAGTCATAGTCCATTTAGTCAACGAATCACAATAAATATGTAGTAAAGACAAAAAGACCACAATAAGAACTGGAAAACCGATACTGAGGTATTAATGAAGCACCTTATTTCACCTACATTTGCAGTAGGCTTGGTTACAACTACAAGTCATCTAAAAACCAACTTAAGCCGGACGGTGTGGCCGAGCGGTTCTAGGCGCTTCAGTCTGGAACCGCGCGACCGCTACGGACGCAGGTTCGAATCCTGCCTCGGGCATGGATGTGTGTGATGTCCTTAGGTTAGTTAGGTTTAAGTAGTTCTAAGTTCTAGGGGACTGGTGACCTCAGATGTTAAGTCCCATTGTGCTCAGAGCCATTTGAACCAAAAACCAAATTATTCTTCGTATTTACGCTGACGAAACTGTCACGGAAAGTTTAACTGGGGAATTCGAATTACAGTTATTTTTAAGAGTATTTAAACTCTTCATAGCCCCAGCTCATTCTGCAAAGATCTCTCCAAAACACTTTCGTTAACTGTCTCACAATACACATATTCGCGAGTGTACATTTGTCACCGTCAAGATTTTTCTTTTTTCAAAAAGTACATGATTCTTATTCTAAAGCCGAAAACAATCATTACAAAGACTAGAATAGATGAATATTAGTACAGAATGAAGTCATATACAAGATTACGCATGTATTCAACAACTTTCCAGGAGATATTAGGTTCGTCTTCTTGAGTAACTCCATCTACTCCATTGAAGAGTAGGTCTACACTCGTATTCACAGGATTCCTAAAAATTAATATATTAGCTTATAACATAATTGCTATAAGTATATTCCATAAAGTCAAGATACTATGTTGCATTTAACGTACATCTATAACCTTTTCCTCATCTCACAGACGCTTCTCTGTGGGATCCAAGGAATAAAATTTGCAATGTATAAAAGAAAAAAACAGAATCGTAAGCAAATTTTAGGTCCAACGAGAAGCAAAGCTTGGAAATTAAGAAACTACAATGAAATACACAGGGCGTTGAAAAAGAGTATTCCGTATTTTGAGGGATGATAGTATGGACCAAACAAGAGAAAATGTCCAGTAATCATACGCAGGAAAATGGATAGTTTACGAGCTGTGAACACTTTTCTATCTTCGCTACTGTGAAGCACAGTTCTTTTTCTGCACACTCCTTGCTATTACGAACGACATACGGAATGCAGTAAATATACGAGGAAAGATTCCTCTGTTACTGTACGTGAATAACGTATGCAATAAACATCTGTTAGTGTTGTTACTGTGAAACGTATTCACAGTATTGGGTACATGGAGCGCATACATTATATCTAACGGAAGCAGATAGCGTTTTGAGAAAAAATTGTGGAATGCTTGTACAGTGTAGTATGTTTGAGCTTCCGAGCATAACTGAAGCCTATTATACCACACGGGGAATGTGCAGACATCATCTTTTGCTATGGTTTGCATAGGGAATCAACCGTAGATAGCATGTTTTGTCAGCTGAAAAATATCCGGAACGCCAGGTACCATCTGCACAGTTATTCAGCCTTTTTTCCAATGATAAGCAGACTATGGCTCCGTAGCTCCAACAACGGCGGATAGTGGCAAAGTCGCAACATTCGTACTCCTGTTGTGGAGGAGTGAGTACTGCAGCCAACGGAAGAAAATCCTGGAACTAGAGTACGTAGAATTTCAGCACCTACTGAGTATAGTCACCCTCTAGTCTGAGCGGTCCCGCGTGAACGACTGCCATAGGTACCCATACTATGTGCAACGTGTACAAGACCTTCAGCAACAAGATCAGCCTGCCCGAATGCTCAGTAGCTGTTTCACACATGTGAAGATAAGCTTTCCACAACGCACATATTGTTCACAAGACGAGGTTAGTTTCAATCTAGAAGAGATTTTTACTTTTCATTATTATATGTGGGCTGATGCAAATCCACATGCATTTAAAGAGACAAGCCATTAGTGCCGACTTCCAGTTAATGTATGGAGTAGGAATTATTGGCTACATACTACTAGCATCCTACATACTACCACACAGGTCGATTGGTGAAAAGTACTGTCAGTTCCTGTGAAACGAATAGGCTGTTCTGCTAGGGGAGGTACCATTCCAACATCTATTGGAGATGCACTTCATGCTCGATGTAACAAGAGCTCATTTTCACCGAAATGTCCGAAAACACCCCACACAGACATTTAATGGCCAATACATTGGTCGGTGAGGTCCATTACGTTGGCCAAATCGTTCCCCCATCCTAATTCCTTAGACTTTTGATTGTGGGGACACCTGAAATCTTTGGTTTATGCAAGCTCCGTTAATGATGTACAAGGGATCCCTTATCAGTTCAAAATGGTTCAAATAGCTCTGAGCACTATGGGACTCAACTGCTGTGGTCATCAGTCCCCTAGAACTTAGAACTACTTAAACCTAACTAACCTAAGGACATCACACACATCCATGCCCGAGGCAGGATTCGAACCTGCGGCCGTAGCGGTCGCGCGGTTCCAGACTGTAGCGCCTAGAACCGCTTGGCCACTCCGGCCGGGGATCCCTTATCAGTGCCTGACGAGACGCTCGTGACCATCCTGGAGTTTTTGAGAGAGTGCGTGTTTCCCTACGACGTCTTACAGAAGCATGCTTTACTACGGATGAAAACCATATGAGCACCTCCGTTGGCGTTAGCTTACAAGTGCAGGCTGTATATAAAAGCAAGCAGATTGCATTGAAAGCTCTGCTGTTCCAGACTAACATAACAATGTGTTGTCATTTGTTCACTTCTTTATTGCATTCTATAGGTCGTTAACAGCAAAAGAACTTGCAGCGGAAGAGATGTGTTTCACAGAAGCGAAGATGAATAAATGACCATAGCCCTTAAGGCATGCATTTTAGACCACATATTTACTGAACGTTTTCTTCTTGTTCTGGTCCATACTACCTGCGCTCAAAGTACGGAATACAGTGTTTAACACAATGTATAAAAAATAGAAAAATTAACAGAAACAGTTAAGGAAAGAAGACTGAACATCTCTACAGCGTGAATAACAGTACACTGCCGTCAGATATCTTTGGGTAAGGAAATTTAAAAAAAAATGTTGATTCGAGTCATTAAAAAGATATACATATGCATAACAAAAAAGCAGAAGCGGCACAATTAATTATTGGCAGAACGAGAGTGTTGAATTTATAAGGATTTAAAAGTGATCTGTAGAAAGAAAAATTCTGAAAAAAGAATTGTTGAAATGTTTGTCAAACGATTTTTCTAAAAGTAAGAAGTAAAGTAAGTTAGAGAAACATCTCGCGCATCTTTGAAGGATACTAGAAATCATGTACAGCAAATGAGGTGCCGATTAAGAACGTAAAAGTTCAATGTTTAACATGAAATTTCAAAGAGTACTGGAGAATATTTGTCTGGTTTGTTATGTAGACTGTGCAGTGTGTTGTTGTCTAGCGTCGAAATAGTAACGCTATGTGAAATCAAGTGCTGAAATGTTTTCCCAGTTGAGATAATATTGCTACGGGAAGTCAGGCGGTTAAAGATTTTATCCACGGAGTTCCCATTATTATAAATTCTCAATAGGCACTTCATTTTCTGTACATGATTTCAACATCATTTGAAGTCGTCTCCAATATCTCTCTAATATATTTTATTTCTTACTTTTTTTAAAATAATTTAACGATACAGCTGACAATTTTTTTTAATTTTTATGTTTTATTCAGAAAGCAATTATTTGCGAAATATTTCAAATAGCTAATTACGTTATTCTTAATTACCCTGATTACTTTAGCAATTAAATCTTACGATGAGAAACTACACCCCACACTGGTCAATTGTTCACCCCACTTTTCCATTTTTCATTTTTCGTTTGGTTATGAAAATTCGGAAAAAAGTTTTTCCTCTAATCACTAATAAACTTTTTCTTAATTGCAGAGATTATTTTCAACAAATTAAAAAAAATTGTGAAACTAAACATCACTCTGGTCAATTTAATACTCCATTTGTGCATTTATCATTCTCTTTTGTCTTTGAAAATACAGGCAAAACTCCATTGCGTAATCTCTAGATAATCTTATTTTTGCTTCGCTGAAACAGTTGACCTATCCCTAGCTGGCCGAAATGAAAGGGGAAAATATCTTTCCTGTTAATTAAGCGTCTAAACAATGTTGAATATGTAGCTGCATTAAGGTACTGTAGATAAAACAATGGGAGTATAAACTTTTATACAGTTCAAGTGCCATACAATCCCTTACGTTCAATCACTCATGTAAGACCAGAATGAGAATTATCCAGGAATTCTGCAGCAGACGCAAAAAAATGCTGACTCCTAAACCACACTGGCAGACTTTCTCCGAACAGCAGTTGAAAACACGCCACGACGCACCGCGCCAGTTCTGCGAATCACAGCACTTCACAGCTAAGCGGACTCAGCTGGCGTCGTAAATCACTCTCACCGTTACCGAGCCGCTAACTCTGTACTACATCATCGCCGTGCCTTGTGCCTCAACACCGTGTTGAAAGGCTGTCGGCACGATATTGGTTAACGCGTTCAAGAACCTGGACGGAAGTGATGAAGCAGACATTATCCACACATACCGCTAAATGTACCTACAAAATTATATCACTGTATGGCATGTAGATGAGATATGACGCCGTAAAAACTGAAATGCGTGAAGAAATGCCGCATCATGCATGATGTTTAAATTTATTACATCTTTGCTACCCATTATACTCGCAACGTATTTCGCAGACAATATCTACATATGCCGCTGAATGTACCTACACAAATACATCGCTGTACGACATATAGCAAGAGATATGACATTATAAACACTGAGATGCGTCAAAATGTTTCATCCTACATGAAGTTTTAATGCATTTTCATTACTGCTAAGGCACTGCGACAGACGTGTCAACTGAAGGAAATCTCTGACATTTCGCAGCTTTTCGACAGCTTTCTGCCAAGCGCAGACATCAGTAAGTGAAAACAGAAGTCTGTAGAGCTATGAAGATGTGTTTCCATATAGACTTTTACTAAATGGCGTGAAGAAACGCCAAGCAGCTGCACCCGGCATACAGAAACTGTCTGGGATCATCCCACACTGAGTGTACTGCAGGAGTGCATGTAAGGTGTCGTTTCTAACAGTAAACTGTTAAAATGAACACTCGGGTAGTGCCAGGTTTGTCAACTAGTATGTATGTACAGGGTGATCCAAAAGTTTGCTAACATTTGAAAATGCACTAATTCACGGAATAATGTAGGTTGAGATGTAAAATTTGGCACACCTGCCTGAAATGACATGAGGTTTTACTGAAACTAAAAACGAATGCAAAAAAGCCCAACAGATGGCGCTGGTCAACAACACGTTTGTGACGCCGCATGAGAATCTTGTATAAAATGAATTGTAATGAGAGAGGATGGGTCATGCGCCGGCAATCACGACATGTGGACTTTACCAGAAAAGGCACAGAAAACGACAATTAGTTGTCTTTTCATACACGGGCGAAGCCCATTTCACAAAAAATGGTTCAAATGGCTCTGAGCACTATGGGACTTAACTTCTGAGGTCATCCGTCCCCTAGAACTTAGAACTACTTAAACCTAACTACCCTAAGGACATCACATATCCCTCCAAAACCCAGGCGATCATTGTAGGCAAAACCACCCCTTCCTTCCGCCTCCTTGATTTCTATCTCACCGTCTATGGCCGTCCTATCGCCCTCACTCCCACCCTTCAGTACCTTGGCGTCATCCTCGACCGTCGCCTCTCCTGGACTCCCCATCTCCGGACAATCCAAGCCAAGGCACGTTCCCGCCTCCGTCTCCTCAAGCTCCTTTCTGGCCGTACGTGGGGTTTGGACGCCTCCACAATCCTCCACACCTATAAATCCCTCATCCGCCCTATACTTTGTTACGCCCATCCCGCCTGGATCTCCGCGCCCCCTACCTTTTATAAATCCCTCCAAATCCTTGAACGCCATGCTCTCCGCCTTGCCTATCGCATCCGTCTCCCCTCCCCCACGCGGATCCTGTATGATCTCATCCCCTTCCCCCACCTCCTCCTTTTCCTTGAAAGGATACGGATCCTGTACACCTCCCGTAAACTTGATCCTCCTCACCCGCTCGTGTCCCCGATCCTCTCCCAACCCCGCCCGCTGACGCGCCTGTATTCCCACATCCCACCTGGTCTCCATCTCTCCACCCTCCTTACCCTCTCCCAAGGTGGCTTCCGCCAGCTCCCCCTCCCTGATGATGTCCTCCTCCCCTGCATATACCCCTCCTATCAACTTTGATCCTCCCCCCCACCTCCTGTGTCCTTTCCTTTAGGCACCCTCCCTCCCCCCCTTTCCCTTCCCTTCTCTTTCCTTTCCCCCCTCCCTCCTACCCTCTCCTCCGGGCTTCCCCTCCCCCTTCCTCCCTCCCCCTCTCTCCTTTGCCCATGGCATCTCTGCTCTCCCCTCTCCCATCTCCCCTTCCTCCTCCTTCACCTCCACTCTTGGCAGGTCCCCAGACTCGTACACGCTGAGTGAACATTCGCGCGCCGGAGGTCATCGCCATCAGTGTATCGTGTGTGCCGTCGTGTTTAGTGTTCAGTTTCGTCGTCACACTCCATTGTTCACCAGTGCCATTGTCTTCTTCAGTGTTCGTGCGTCGTGACAACAGTTTGTTGTGAATTATCGTCGAGTGTGAACGGCTCCGTGTTTGTCTTTATGTGTCTCCTTTTTATTAAACACCGTTATGACACATTCGTGTATTCTTTCTGTGTTCTTTCTTATCTCCTCTACGGCTGAAGAGCGGCGTACCATGCTGCTGACAGCCTGCCTGTTTTGTACGGGTTTTAAAATAACAATAAAGAAAAAAAAAAGGACATCACACAACACCCATGCCCGAGGCAGGATTCGAACCTGCAACCGTAGCGGTCGCGCGGCTCCAGACTGTAGAGCCTAGAACGGCTCGGCCACTCCGGCTGGCCCTATTTCACACTACGAAGGTCAGTGAGTACCCAGAACGGAAGAACTTGGGTTATCTAAAATCCTAGAACTGTCGTGGAAATCCTATTGCATGACGAGAAAGCTACGGTGTGATGTGGATTTACCACAGCAGTCGTGACCAGACCCTTTTTCTTCGAAAAAATCAGGGGTGCTACTTTTCAGTCAGCGTAACGCCGATGTATTAAAGAATCCCATTGTCCCTAGTCTGTCCGATAAACACCTGCTGGAAGGTACGACTTTTATGCTCCACGCCACGTGTAAAATATCTCTTGCGCACGTGGTTTGGTGAGGATTGCCTGCAGAGCCGCCAACTCCGTCGTGCTTGGCCTTCCTGGTCCCCAAACCTCAACCCTTGTGATTATTGGTTGTGGGACTGCCTGAACTCGTAGGTCTACTGCATCGTCCGGCCTCATTAATGATGCTAAAAAACGACATCCGACGGCAATTTCTCACCGTACCGACTGATATGCTGCACAGTGCTGTTCACAACATTGTCCCTCGACTACAGATATTGTTGTTGAATGAGGCCGACATGCTGAGCAATTGTTATAATGAACAGCGTATTTCTTAAAAATCAATTGCTATGCTAATTATTGTTTTTATGTCACACTAAGCATCACCTGTTGGTCATTTGTGCACTTTTGCTTGGTTGCAATAAAACCCTACGTCATTTCAAGTATGTGTGTCAAGTATTGCCTTTCTACCTACATTATTCGGTGAAGCAATGAATTTTTAAATGTTAATAGACTTTTGGGACACCCTGTATATGCAGGGTGTTCCTCTAACGAGTCGCCAGGCGCGTTTTCTCTGTTGTTTCATGGAAAGTGTCAGCCCTAACAAGTACTGCTCATCACGTCTTTCATGCGAGGCCCGGTGGCGTCGGAAGTCGTCGGTTTGTTACCTTTGCGGCCAAAATGATTATTAAAGCGGAATTTTAACCGACGATTCGATAGAGCGCTTCCAAATTAGTCTAGCCCGATGTTCGTTCTATTCATATGCATTAAAAGGGACAATAAAACATGAAGGCTAACCAGTACTCCAATAGCGACTGAGCAGTGTTGCTGCATGGCGGTAGCAGTCGGTGCAGGCCAGGGCGCTGCTCAGTCACTACTGGAGTATTGGTTAATCTTCGTGATTTATCGTCCCTTTTAATGCATATGGATAGAACGAACATCGGGCTAGACTAATTTGGAAGCGCTCTATCGAATGGTTAGATCAGATTCCGCTTTAAACATCATTTTGTTTGTAATGGGATACAAACCGACGCTTTCCGCCAGCACGGGGCGTCACACGAAAGAAGTGATGAGCAGTACTTGGTTGGGCTGACTGCAGCTACACTTTGCAAAACCTTCACTGCAAATATGTGCCGAAACATCAGAGAAAACGCACCTGACGACTCATAGAAGTTGCTCGTAATACTCGTGTGTGTGTACATGTGTGTGTGTGTTTGCTCTATTGAAACGTTCCAGATCATAGTATTTATCGTGAGTATGATAAATGGGACACATAACAGTGCAGCAGCTCCGACAAGTTCAACAGACACGGCTTTCAGAGATGTAGTGTCATTAGGAACTATGACATCCTGAAAAATCACCTCAGTCAACCAAATGATTAATAAAAATCGATAATTATCAAACGTGCCAGATTAAGCTGTAAGCAAAGCACTGTTCGTGTGACACATCGGCCCCGTAGGCTATATCAGTATTCTGACGTTTCTTACAATGCTCGTTTTCCTATTTTGTACTTGGTTCTACAGTGACAACAAACATCTACAGAACAGATTCAGGAACTCATGGAATGCCGTTTGTAATCAACATCGACCGACATTTCAGTTACGTAACGAAGCGTCCTTCACCCAGAGCGAAACTTCCGCTTGCGGCGCACTTTGTTAAGACCAGAACACAACTGCACGTCGGTGCAGGTAGTCGTTATAGGTTCTCGAGGACGGCTGTCAGAGGTCACAGTAAACGTGTGTTAGCGAGCGGTTGTGTCATTCGTTGCTAAGGTCCGAGAGTCAGATGTTATCCCACTTTTTCAATCAATTGCCAGTATTTGGCGTGATGGAAAATCATCGCGTCCGCTTCACATACTTGAAAATATGTCTCTGTAGTCGATCAGTATTTAACCCTAATACTGTTATCGGATTAAATTGTTATTGCACGCATGTATGAAATGGTAACAGTGCAATGGTAACGATGAGGGAGCCGCGCGAACCGTGACAAGGCGCCCCTGACCACGCGGGTACCCAGCGCCGCGACATATACTGGACTGGATAGCGTTATCAAACTTGTTTTCTGACTGAAAACGACCACAGCCTAACCGTGTCAAGAACATAATGATTATGCATTGAGAAGATTATGTTGGGCAATTGTTTCTCATCGATGGGTTTCAGTACCATAAAACTGCGCCAATAGTAGACTTTTGCAACTTGGTTGAAATCTTCCGTTCGATCCAGAATTTCGCCTCGACTGTCCCCTGGACCCTCATAACCCGCGTCACGTGCCAAACATCCACCTCCCATACATTCTCTTGCTGAAGTACCTTCGAATCTATCATATTTACCATAAAACAGACTCAGCACCCAACATAGTACCCTCGAACCACTAATCCCTGTACCAAGCTGCGCTATTACACCTGCATCCTGCCTTGTATGCGTACACATCTCTTGTCCGCTTTCTCCAGAAGTTCCTTAATTTCCAGTCCGCAACAATGAACTCAGTCCCAAAATACTCACTTCCTATCAGACGTAGCCAACTACAAGCCTTCGCAGCTCCTACATCTACACGCAGTAAGTTATCTCCGGGGTGAGGAGGACAGTACCTTTCGTACGACTGTCACTTGCCCCGTTATCTGGTTCAACCCCGGAACAGGGCACGGTAAGGACGATTGTTATCAACATTCCAAACGATCTCAGATGTCTCTAATCTTACTTTTATAGTGTTTCAGGTAGATGTATGTAGAACGAAAACGTGTATTGGTTAACTGTTCTTGAAATATACGGTTAACTGTTCTAGAAATATTCCTTCTCGGAATTTCAACAGTAAACCACATTTGGGTGCTAGAATATCCCTTTTTCTATATAATCTCGCATTTCATTACACTCTTGTCAAGCTATTAATCACGTAACTAAGTGATTCTTCTCTGACCAACGATTGTATTATTCTTCAACTCAGCTGAATAACGCGCTTTGTGACGCGAATTATTCCTTGGAACACAGTATTGTTGCATGTCGAAATGAAGAATAGCTATGGTTTTTTGAATTAAGGTTTTCTTGTCTTGTAGTTGTGGAGAGATGTGTAACTGAGCAATTACTAAAACCTACGCCATTCCACGTTGTACAATTGGAATTGGATTTTGAATGGAAAAATATCGAATAAATGTCGTCATCATGAGACCGCTGGTCAGGCTTGAACTATCACTTCAACTACGTATCTTATTAATAAGAAATCGCGACTTCAACTTCTCGCCGGTACGGGTACAGTAGGTACGTCTGTAGATCGCGGACGAGCCTGCAGCACGGTCAACAGAATTTCATGACTTCGCAGAGAGATCTTCCAGCTTCAGTATCGGACACGAATTTCGCCGTGCGTAAGCACACCGACCGAAGAATAAAATGTTATGATCACAAGGTCATCATTTTCAAACTGACTTTCTATCTGTACTTCTCAACCAACTTCAGAGTTCTGTTTCAAAATAACTCTTAAATTCAATGCATGAATTATCAGTTGGTAGACACGAATGGTTAATTCACTGCACAACGCCTCTCATGAAGCGCATGTCACAGGAGTTGGGTGGTACTGTTTGTGACGTGAGGCTTTCGCGCTTGCTAAATGAACCTGTGATGAAACGTTCTGTTCTTCTTTGTATCTTCTCTATTTCCTCTAGCAGTCCTATACACTCCTTGAGGATTCTTCCAATGAATCTCAGTATGGTATCTGCCTTTTCTGAGATTAGTTCTATATGGTTTAACTTTAACTCGCTCCGTGCGCATACCCCTGATTTTTAATATATGTGACTGCTTCCAGCGATTGTACGACAGTCGTGTATTCATACAGTAATGGTTCTACCTACTTCTTATACATAAAATGATAGAGAGTACGATCGTGGCATCACGTGAAAAACCGAGGTGCCGCCAGCACCAGCCATAGGGGACCCAAATAAGAGGACGGCTTTAATATAAGCCGAAACCGGCCATAACGAATAAATGTTATTCCGATCTCGACTGTTGTTTAAACCAAATTATAGCACCAGATCGCTGCGCTCCACGTACAATGTTGTCTAAATTTATGATATATGATACATTTGTATATACTGAAAATCATCCGCCAACCCTTGTCCCAAGCACCGATCTTTTCTGGCGCTACTTCTTCTTTACATAGAGCAGCACCATCTGTGAGAAATCTCATGGAGCTTCCGACGTAATGGAATGGGATATTTTCATCTCCATTATGAACATAATTGCTCTCAAACACCATCACTACTACCATGACCACTCATAATAACACTACAAAAATCCTTCCTTTGCATTCTAAGCGCTGTTTGATATCGCCAGCTTGTAGGAAAAATTCATCAAATGTTTTAAGCCTTGAAATTGTCATCCAAGTAGGGGCCAATCTGCATCTCGTTTGATTGTTTCGATTTAAAACTATATACACCTTAGCAGATGAGCAGATTTTATTCTGTTGTCAGACCAATTCATCGTGAGAATGAAAGTAACAATAAGAAGAGAAAAAGTTGGTTTAGGAAAGGACGGTCATGCAACATCAAGAGAATTTTAGAAAAACAATCAGAAGTCAGTTTAGAAACACTTGTTTTCATTGACTTCGCAGAAGACTTCGTTATTCAAATGGTTCAAATGGCTCTGAGCACTATGGGACTTAACATCTATGGTCATGTCCCCTAGAACTTAGAACTACTTAAACCTAACTAACCCAAGGACATCACACAACACCCAGTCATCACGACTTCGTTATTAAAAGTAGACTGTGGCTAATAATGAACAGGTGGGGATACCCCATCCGTCTCATGCAGATATTTGAGAAACGTGTATAAATATACCAAAATAATCATAAATGCAGGCACTTCAAAAACGGATAATAATAATCAGTGAAAGACTCAGTTAGGGAAGTAGCATATCACTGACTCCTTAACGTTTATATCAAGATCTCATAAAAAAGTGGAAGAAGAAAATCCATGAAGGTATACAGCTGAAGAGGAACTACGACCTAAATCAGCTGAAGAGCCAATACTGACATTGTGGAGCGGCACTTCGGACCGCATACGAACCAGTTTCACTATTGATTGGTAACTTACATTACTCAGTATGTTATGAGACAAAAGAGGAGTAGCTACAGCAAGGGTGCGGTACGTTGGGCGACGACCGTTAAGTACTGATCGTTAAAAATCGACACCATTCGGAACTCTTCGTGTCCATTGTTCTTGTCTCGACTGTTCTCAATTTTAGACTGCTGCCACTCTCAGCGACATCAACGTTGTGACACTACAGTTGACTGACGAAGTGCTGTTGTGTTGTCTGTGTGAGCGGATGGTCAATTTATTAATAAAAGTTATTATAATTATATTTAAATGCATTTTGGAACATGGGACACGACTACAAATGTTTACTAAATCTTTTAATGACATTTTTCTTCTATTCATTGCGTTGTATTTCAATTTCACATTCCATATTACAAACATGTACTTCATTTGAATGTGGCCTTCTCTATATTACCATAGCAGCCGTGTCGTGTGATTCGCGCACGCACGTGAGTTGTCAGTACCGGAGGACAAACAACAAAACTTTATCCCTCCCACATCCAACACTTCTTAAAATATTACTTCCTCTGTAAGCATTTTTGTTTATTACTGCGTACGAAAACTACACTTCTAAGAAACTCTTAATGTCAGTTTACATTCACGGGTTTGGCTATTAGTTGCTAGATGCTTAGCATTGTAAGATATGGCTGAGAACCGCTGGTGGCACCAATACTTGATTGGGACTGCATGCGCAGTTTGCCGACCACTGATCTAAATTCTATGCTTTATGCAGATGATATAATTGTATTACAAAACACAGCGGTAGACTTACAAGAGTCTGTACGTAAGATACGTGAGTTGAGAAGAAAACATTACAATCTAAAAATATCTTCTACTAAAAAGAAGTTATGGTCAACTACGGAAAATTCCCAGTTTGACCTAAGATTGTTATCCATAACCAGGTACTTGAACAAGACTCCAGTTTTAGTTATTTGGACAGTTACATAAATTTGGACATACGCAAAGGCATAGAAAAGAAAATCAACAGATTTCAGTTATATGTGGAAGTGTAACTGTAAACAAAATTTAAAAAAATAATGTTAGCAGAGCCACAAAATTCAAAATGTACAAAACAATGACAGTACTTGTGCTACTTTACGGCAGCGAATCCTGGGTTGAGACAAAAAGAATTAACTACAACATACAATCATTAGAAACGAGATTTTTAAGAACTCTTACAAGATGCTCAAGGAAGGTCCACGAAATAAATGAAGACATTGGGGCCGAATTCGGTATTTATAATGTGAGTGAGAAGAAGGATGAATACAGGAAAGAATTCGGACAGCACATCAAGCTGATGGATGAAGGTAGAATTCCAGTCATTGTAAACAAATACACGCCCTCAGCAAGAAGAGATGTGGAACAGCCGAGAAATGGAGTTAATAATGTGAAGTCGGAACTGGCATATTGGATAAGTCTTGAAGTAAAAAAGAAGAAGAAGAAGAAAAAGAAAAACCCTAACCTCAGAGAAGTAACTGTATATAAATCTTTCAAAATAGAAATTTTGTGGACTTGAAGTTACTGGGATACTTTTAACTTCAGTTAACATCCGAAAGACAACATGGATCTTGGTATGATCACTGCGCTATACATAAATTTAGAGTGGTATTAAAAGTCAGAAAAAGCTTAGGGATAACTGCGGGTAGGGGTCATAAGTTCTGTTCATTATTCGCACATTGCTGTGCATCTGCGACACGTAAAAATGGTTACGTTCAACACAAAACATGTGAAAATGCTTACGCAACCCTTCTAAGGCAACGCTACGGAAAAATTCTCAGTTCCACTGCGATAATTGCTCGAAAGTTTCATCGCTCTTCCACAAACTCAAGCAGATAACTCAGTCCAGCAGAAATTCCATGCACACGAGCAGTATTTAGGAGCGCGTGTCGCAACGCTTCGTAAGCGAAGTCGTAGCAAGCAAAGCAAAATGCTGCGCTCTGCTGATAGGTTGTCGCTTGCTTGGAGTAAAATTAAAGTGATGAAATTCTTTCTTCTCACACGTTCTGTATTACTTACGATGCATATTCTGAAAGAAAGAGTCTCGTTATATCCGTTTCTGAATACTGTCAAGATTCTGAATGTTATCTCGTATCTCTCGAGACTCGGAATCTGGGTAAAGCGTTTAGATTTTGAGAATCCTTTAAACGCCTCACGTTATGTCTGATGAGTATAGTGTCGACAGCTTTGGCGTCAAAACCTTGACTTCTGTCCACAAATCGGCACGGGTTTTGAAAGCATCGTTCATGCGAAACTCAACTTTCCCTCTTCTCGCTAACCACGGATGAAGGGCAAGGCAGATTTCATACTAGTAGATTTCCGGAAAGCGTTTGACACAGTGCCCCGCAGCAGAATGTTAACGAAGGTTCGAGCATAAGGATTACCTTCCCAAATACACTCCTGGAAATTGAAATAAGAACACCGTGAATTCATTGTCCCAGGAAGGGGAAACTTTATTGACACATTCCTGGGGTCAGATACATCACATGATCACACTGACAGAACCACAGGCACATAGACACAGGCAACAGAGCATGCACAATGTCGGCACTAGTACAGTGTATATCCACCTTTCGCAGCAATGCAGGCTGCTATTCTCCCATGGAGACGATCGTAGAGATGCTGGATGTAGTCCTGTGGAACGGCTTGCCATGCCATTTCCACCTGGCGCCTCAGTTGGACCAGCGTTCGTGCTGGACGTGCAGACCGCGTGAGACGACGCTTCATCCAGTCCCAAACATGCTCAATGGGGGACAGATCCGGAGATCTTGCTGGCCAGGGTAGTTGACTTACACCTTCTAGAGCACGTTGGGTGGCACGGGATACATGCGGACGTGCATTGTCCTGTTGGAACAGCAAGTTCCCTTGCCGGTCTAGGAATGGTAGAACGATGGGTTCGATGACGGTTTGGATGTACCGTGCACTATTCAGTGTCCCCTCGACGATCACCAGTGGTGTACGGCCAGTGTAGGAGATCGCTCCCCACACCAGGAGTGTAGAACTAATTTCAGGAAAGGCAGATACCGTACTGAGATTCATTGGAAGAATCCTCAAGGAGTGTATAGGACTGCTAGAGGAAATAGAGAAGATACAAAGAAGAACAGAACGTTTCATCACAGGTTCATTTAGCAAGTGCGAAAGCCTCACGTCACAAACAGTACCACCCAACTCCTGTGACATGCGCTTCATGAGAGGCGTTGTACAGTGAATTAACCAATCGTGTCGACCAACTGATAATTCATGCATTGAATTTAAGAGTTATTTTGAAACAGAACTCTGTAGTTGGTTGACAAGTACAGATAGAAAGTCAGTTTGAAAATGGTGACCTTGTGATCATAACATTTTGTTCTTCGGTCGGCGTGCTTACGCACGGCGAAATTCGTGTCCGATACTGAAGCTGGAAGATCTCTCTGCGAAGTCATGAAATTCTGTTGACTGTGCTGCAGGTTCGTCCGCGATCTACAGACGTCAACTGCACATACGGTTCACGTCCACGCTGTCGCGGCATGCTACCAGTGTTAAAGACTGCGATGGAGCTCCGTATGCCACGGCAAACTGGCTGACACTGACGGCGGCGGTGCACAAATGCTGCGCAGCTAGCGCCATTCGACGGCCAACACCGCGGTTCCTGGTGTGTCCGCTGTGCCGTGCGTGTGATCATTGCTTGTACAGCCCTCTCGCAGTGTCCGGAGCAAGTATGGTGGGTCTGACACACCGGTGTCAATGTGTTCTTTTTTCCATTTCCAGGAGTGTATGTGAGTGGCTCAAAGACTTGCCAATAATAGAAAGCAGAACGTTTTCCTCGATGGCGAGTTTTCATAACAGAGAAGGATAACATCAGGGGTGCCCCCGGCAAGTGTGACAGGACTGCTCTACACACGTAAACGTCTGGTGGACACAGTGAGCAGCAACGGTTGAATGTTGATGACATTGTGGTGTACAGGAAGGCACCGTAGTTGAATGACTTTATGAGGATACAAGATGACTTAAACAAAATCACTAGTTGGTGAAATTAACAGTTGGTGTGATGAGTGGCAGCTACCTCTAAATGTAGAAAAACGTAAGTTAATGAAGATAAGGAGGGAAAACAGTCCACTATGTTCGAACACAGCATTACTAATGTGCTGCTTGAGGCAGTCAGGACGATAAATATGTAGTCGTAACGTTGCAAAGCGATATAAAATAGAACGAGCACGTAAGGATGGTAGTAGAGAAGACGAAAACTTTATTGGCACAATTTTAGGGAAATGTGGTTCATCCATAAAGCAAGCTGTGTATAGAATACTATTGTTACCCACCCTTGATACTGCACGTGTGTTTGGGATCCCCATCAACTTTGATTAAAGGAAGACATCCAAGCAGCTCAGCGGCGCGTTACCGGTAGGTTCTATCAATGCGCAGGTATTATTGAGATGCTTTGTGAACTCAAATGGGTATTCCTGGAGGGAAGACAAGATTCTGTTAGTGGAAAACCATTGACAAAATTTAGAGAAGCGGGATTTGAGGCTGACTGCAGAATGGTTCTACTTCCGACGTTTATTTCGCGCAAGGACCACTAAGATTAGATAAGAGAAGTTAGGTCTCGTACGGAGGCATAAAGACGGTTGCTTTTCTGTCACTTCATTTGCGAGTCAAACAGAAGATAAAACTGCGTACTGTGGCTTGCGGAATACGTATGTAAATATGTTTCCTCTAAATATTCTAGTTGTATCATGATAAACAACAAAAACTGACAGGGACGAAAGCATACGATGTTTGGTTACCAGTTTCCACCAACTTCAGCAACAAATATTGTCCTAGTTAGTACAAATTTGTTTTAAATGTGAACTTTGGTTTCAGACCTAAACTAATTGTGCTCAAGTGTCACCAATGGCTTACTTTAACTAGAAACCCAGTTCTACTTCAGCCTGTTACATGTTACAAATAACTGTACCTGCCAAATGAGATGTATCATGTGACATCCTCGCGTATGGATACAATACTGCACTTTACTTGGCAGTGAGTTTCGAACTCTTTCAAACACCCTTCGGATCATGTCGAAAATCTTGACAAGACTGCACAAGTCAGTGCTCCAGTTGATTAACGGTACCAACGAGAGTGCTATACACTTTTGAGTTGATCCTACAAGGAAAATTGCAGAGGACTGAGGTCAGCCGGTATAGGATACCAAGGAACAATCTTTGCTCAATCTACACATCTTCGACTATATTGGCACGTTGGATAACGACTTACTTCAGAAAAAGAAATGTGTCCGTTGCCCGTCATACATGAACCACATTCCTCAGCCATGGGTCATGGGTCAATTTGAGTCGAATTAGCTGGAGATTTAATTGAAAATACAATTTCGCTATGTAGGACAAAATATCATACTGAAGTCTGGATGCCCTCGTTTCTCCTCATTTCATTCTTCTTTTTCACTTCACGGTATAGGCGGAATGCCGGGTTTAGCTTCGCCCAAAGAACTGTCCTCTGGGGACAGAGAAGTCTTCTCTCGTCCATTCTGTTAATAAGATCTTTCCATTTCACCTTACTTTCTTATATTTTATGTCCTTCCACACTTAATAACTTTCAGTTCTGTCTGCATATGATTACTTGTAGTTAGATGGCCAATTTTCTCTTAAACTATCACCAGCATAATTCAGAGTATTTTCGTGCTCATTTTCCTTGATGAAGTAATCGATCACTGATGCTGTATAATACCTGCAACCAAAATTCAGTACCTCAATTTACAGTACCTTTTATTGTTTACTGTTTACCTTTTCTGTTAGTAAGATGATAGGGCTGCACAGTTGAGAGCTTACGTGCTCGCTAACGATAGCTAAGAATCCTTTGAACAGGAGTTGGGAGTTGGGTACTATGAAAAATGTTCAAAAGCGAAGGCAAAGACACAGACCCAGGTAGACAGCCAAGCATTCAGTTCCTTCATCGCACTCTCTCCAGGCGGCACATGCGATGACTACTTTCTGTCGAAAAGCACTATATTGTTCACAGAAGCCTTTTAGCAAGATAAGAGATCTCTATCCAAGTATCACGTTCCAGAGATTACTGTATGAATCTTCGTTGCCTCAGGGACGATGCCATGAAATAAAGTTTGGCTTGAAATTTCAGAATCCAGCGTTCTGGTTAATCCTTACTGTTATTTCCCGTAGCTCACGCAGTTTCTCCCCATCGTCCATGCCTGCATGTCAGCTGTCTCTTATGTCTGTTTTAAAATAATGACAGGTAATGGCAGAGATTTTCTTCCCTCCTCTCCACCTCAGAGCACTACTGGTTCGAAATAGCAAAGATCCGCAAGAATAGGAGATTGTTTAATATCTTTACTTGGGTTTTACCGGACGGAATTCGCAATGTCTGTCACCAGTGGCCGGCGAGTTCCTGCTCTGACGGAAGGCAGCCAAGTCGCAGAGCATCCAGAAAGAGAACATCGCTAGTTATGCTTTTACAGAGTGAACATATCATGTTTAGGAAATGACTTCACACTACGTGACGGAAGAGTGATGACTTGCCGTTAGGAGATCATGGGTAAAGACTTTTTGCTGGACGGTCGACGAGGTGACCCTTGTGATCACAGTGCAGGATGTTCCCACTCACGTTCTGAGGAAAGAAAGAGATCTGAACTCGGAGTATCCACAGCTACTGCCACTGCCTTCTGTATTACGCTAAGTACATACACCGTCGTTGCAAATGGCGATTCGGTAGGGACCCAGTATTAGTACACTCCCTTCAGGAGCCAGTTACTCAGTTTTAACACTTTGCAGCCAGCTAGTTTTCGTTCAATATCCGCTTTGGCGATCCGTTGCATAACATTGTTATTTTTGTAATTAACTTGCATAATCATATAGGATGTTTCCCTACTCGGACAGGTCACCACAGATAGGACTTGAGCATCATATGCGTATGAAAAACAACAAAGCGATATCTCACATTATCTTGTCCAACATCGAGCATATCTGACATTTTTTACAGATCTCATTTCTGCTGCTTGGATATTGTTAAAGTTTCTCTGAGAGATACCCTTGTCTCATTCGCACATGCCACATTTTTTCTTGTTGTTCTTTTGAAAAAGAGAAATGACCGTCCCTATTTGATATGAGGAACAAATATTACATTGCCACCAACATTGGTTTATTAAAAATTAAGAACTGTAAATGACATTAAACGTAACCCTTTCAAGTAGCAGACAAATTACTAACTAGTCGCCTTAACGACTTCACTTCCACCATTGCATTCCTACCTCTTTGGAGGGTATGAGAAGAATTAATTCGGCAGTGAAGATGTGGGGTGGGAGGGGGGGGAGGGGAGCATCGAGGGTCGTGATGGACAAATCAGTCACAAAGCCTCAGTTTCGAGTCTCGATCCACATACAGTTTTAGTCTCTCAGGAAGTTTCAGATCAGTAGACACTCCGTTGTAGAGTGTCTGGAAATTAGTTATTATTCGAGTGATGTTCAGGATTACCCCACCATCAGGAATCTTACACTGCCACTAATCATACTCAAGTTGGCATTACGTGTAGTGCCAAGCAAATGTCAGCGCTTCTTTTTCTCGGGGGGAAAACCTGAGAAACATAACCAAATAAAAACATGGTAATTTGTTACAGTCACCAAAGCCGAATGTCAGCTTCGCAGAAAACCGGTTGTCCCGAAGGGATGCGTTACGGTGCTCCACAGTCAACATACATGTACACTATGTGATCAAAAGTATCCGGACACCTGGCTGAAAGTGACTTATAAGTTCGTGGCGCCCTCCATCGGTAATGCTGGAATTCAATATGGTGTTGGCCCACACTTAGCCTTGATGACAGCTTCCATTCTCGCAAGCATAGGTTCAATCAGGTGTAGGAAGATTTCTTGAGGAATGGCTGCCCATTCTTCAAGGAGTGCTACACTGAGGAGAGGTATCGAAGTCGGCGTTCCAAAATATCCCAAAGGTGTTCTATAGGATTCAGGTAAGAACTCTGTGCAGACCAGTCCATTACGGGGATGTTAATGTCGTGTAGGCACTCCGCCACCGTTCGTGAATTATGAACAGGTGCTCGATCGTGTTGAAAGAAGCAATCGCCATCCCCGAATTCCTCTTCAACAGTTGCAGGCAAGAAGGTGTTTAAATCATCAATGTAGGCCTGTGCTTTGATAGTGACTCGAAAAACAACAAGGGTGCAAGCACCCATCATGAAAAATACTACCACACCATAACACCACCGTCTCTGAATTTTACTGTTGGCCCTACATACGCTGGCTGATGACGTTCACCGGGCATTCGCCATGACACCCTTCCATCGGATCGCCACATTGTCTACCGTGATTCTTAACTCCACACAATGTTTTTCCACTGTTCAATCGTCCAATGTTTATGGCCCTTACACCAAGCGAGTCGTCGTTTGGCATTATTGGCGTGATGTGTGGCTTATGAGCAGCCGCTCTACAAAGTAATCCAAGTTTTCTCACCTCCCGCCTAAGTGTCATAGTACTTGCAGTGGATCCGATGCAGTTTTGAATTCCTGTGTGATGGTCTGGGTAGATGTCTATCTATTACACATTACGAGCCTCTTCAACTGTCGGCGGTCTCTGTCAGTCAACAGACGAGGTCGGCCTTTGTGCTGTACGTGTCCTTTCACGTTTCCACTTCACTATCACATCGGAAACAGTGGACCTAGGGAAATTTAGGAGTGTGAAAATGTCGCGTACAGACGTATGACACAAGTGACACCCAATCACCTGACCACGTTCCAAGTCCGTTAGTTCCGCGGAGCGTCCCATTCTGATCCTTCACGATGTCTAATGATTACTGAGGTCGCTGATATGGAGTACGCGGCATTAGGTGGGAGCACAATGCACCTAACATGAAAAACGTATATTTTTGGGAGTGTCTGGATACTTTTGATCACACAGTGTATCTACATGTATTCACAGGGAGAGGACGCCGTATTTTAGTAGCTCAATATTCAGACCATCTAACGCTTTAACGTTTTAAGATAACATTGGCGCTTCTTTCATCGCTGGCAGTATCTGATACGTAGAATTACGATTTTTTGTTCTCTTTATCTTGCTTGTTAACTTTAGGAAATAAAAAATCGTTCAAAACCGGGATTCGAAAGGGTTGTGTCGGCGCTAGCCACCTTGGCAGCAGACGTAGAGTACGCTAAATGTTGAAACAGTTTCTTCGCGAATACTGAAAGACATGCGAGCAACACGGGAGAGCGAATAACAACTGAGGGGCAAGTACTGGTGCCCTTCCGGCATTATCACGGTCTGACGCCTTTAGCAGAGTCCATATAACTATCTTTGCCCCTAGCGCGTCTGCTTTAATTACTGTTAGATTACTTCCTTTTTTCGTTATGTGTCTTGCAAGGCTGTTTCATAATTATACGCCTTAACGACTTGCAAAACGTGTTTACGCGACTGTCAATCTCTTCTATCGCTAGTACACACGGATAAGCAGAGGTTGGATACGCAAAGCTATTTCTAGAGTTTAAAATGAACGTGACTTCGGTAATGTACTTTGCTCACGTCGAAGGCTTTATGATACTGTATCCTTTAAAACAACATTTTTGGACTACGTATGTATGGCTGCACACTTTGTTTTGGGTAATTTAAAACAATTTTGATTATTTTCTCATCTATTGCTACTTTAAGTGCAACAAAATTCACACTTTCTCTGAATACACTCAAATTTGCCAGAACCATTTTCACCAGACAATCTACACATCATGCCATTCTGCATGATTTTATGAGACTTGTCAGAGAGAATTTAAAGTAATTACCAACTAATAAATTTATGACATCGGTGAAGACTAACATTGTCAGAAAGGAGACAGCTGTCTCAACGTAATATATCGAATAATTTTTTTTAATATAAAAAACTTTTACTTTACACACTGTTGTTTGCATGATGACTAGTTTAGGTTGCTTTCAACAAGCATTTTAAGATGGTTCAAATCATAAAAACAAGTTGATATGAACTGAGAAACATCATCATTAGCAACAGTCATGCAATGTCACCCATTCGTATTACGAGCCGACAAGATTAGAACAGTATGTCGTTAAAAGCATCATCGAGGAGCTAACCAGGTTGTGTGAACCATTATCTCAAAAGGCGCAGATAATAAAGAAGGTAAATGATCAGTTGCGTAAATAATTATGCAGGTTTTTCTTACGCAACTGGTCTTTTTCTTCTTTGTTACCTGCATCTTCCAAGATTGTAGTTTATAATCTAGCTCGCTCCTCGATGATGCTTTTAACAGTTTACTGTCCTAGTCTTGTAGATCCATAGTACGAATGCGTGTCATTGCATGATTATTGCTAATGATGATGTTTTTCAGTTTATATTCAACTTGTTTTTAGGATTTTAACGATCTTAAAATGTTTGTTGAAAGCAATCAAAACCATTCATCATGTCTTGATTTTATAATGTAAACTGCAGTCTAGGCATTAAAAGTTTTTTATATGAAAAGAATTATTCAATAAATTTATGACACTTTTAAATCTTTAAATATTCCGTGTCATTGCTGGTTTCGATAAAAATGTTCGTCATCCTTTCCTGTAGTACATTAATGAGCCTGCAGCCATCTGATACTGAATGTTTTCAGAACGAAGTTTTCGATCTGCAGCAGAGTGTGCATTGTTATGAAAATTCCTAGTAGATTAAAACTGTGT
Organism: Schistocerca cancellata; assembly: GCF_023864275.1. NCBI lineage: Eukaryota > Metazoa > Arthropoda > Insecta > Orthoptera > Acrididae > Schistocerca > Schistocerca cancellata. Next base: position 312,926,958 of record NC_064632.1, read on the forward strand.
GACGGACCGAGACGCGAACTCCGGAGCACTTGCCTGCGAAAAGAAAAAGGTCTCGACCTCGTGTCTCGGTCAGGCACAAAGTTTTAATCTGCCAAGAACAATAAATGTTTTGTTCGAAACCCCTTGACACAGATAAGTAAATCATTTCATCGTGGCCGGCCACTGTGGTCGAGCGGTTCTAGGCGTTTCACTCCGGAACCACGCGGCTGCTACAGTCGCAGGTTCGAATCCTGCCTCGGGTATAGATGTGTGTTATTTCCTTAGGTTAGTTAGGTTTAAGTAGATCTAAGTCTAGGGGACTGATGACCTCAGATGTTAAGTCCCATAGTGCTTAGAGCCATTTGAACCATTTTTGATTTCGTGTCAGAATCAACACTTTTCTCACCATAAGCCCACTGCAGCCTTAATACGACTATTGACTAAATAACCTTATACCTAATAATTTCAGTTTACAATGACTACTCTGCTACCTCTATCGTTTAGTGTCATAACAGGATACTAGCTGAAGTTTGTTGTTGTTGTGGTCTTCAGTCCTGAGACTGGTTTGATGCAGCTCTCCATGCTACTCTATCCTGTGCAAGCTTCTTCATCTCCCAGTACCTACTGCAACCTACATCCTTCTGAATCTGCTTAGTGTATTGATCTCTTGGTCTCCCTCTACGATTTTTACCCTCCACGCTGCCTTCCAATGCTAAATTTGTGATCCCTCGATGCCTGAGAACATGTCCTACCAACCGATCCCTTCTTCTAGTCAAGTTGTGCCACAAACTTCTCTTCTCCCCAATCCTATTCAATACCTCCTCATTAGTTACGTGATCTACCCACCTTATCTTCAGCATTCTTCTGTAGCACCACATTTCGAAAGCTTCTATTCTCTTTTTGTCCAAACTAGTAATCGTCCATGTCTCACTTCCATACATGGCTACACTCCATACAAATACTTTCAGAAAAGACTTCCTGACACCTAAATCTATATTCGATGTTAACAAATTTCTCTTCTTGAGAAACGCTTTCCTTGCCATTGCCAGTCTACATTTTATATCCTCTCTACTTCGACCATCATCGGTTATTTTACTCCCTAAATAGCAAAACTCCTTTACTACTTTAAGTGTCTCATTTCCTAATCTAATTCCCTCAGCATCACCCGACTTAATTTGACTACATTCCATTATCCTCGTTTTGCTTTTGTTGATGTTCATCTTATATCCTCCTTTCAAGACACTGTCCATTCCGTTCAACTGCTCTTCCAAGTCCTTTGCTGTCTCTGACAGAATTACAATGTCATCGGCGAACCTCAAAGTTTTTACTTCTTCTCCATGAATTTTAATACCTACTCCGAATTTTTCTTTTGTTTCCTTTACTGCTTGCTCAATATACAGATTGAATAACATCGGGGAGAGGCTACAACCCTGTCTCACTCCTTTCCCAACCACTGCTTCCCTTTCATGCCCCTCGACTCTTATAACTGCCATCTGGTTTCTGTACAAATTGTAAATAGCCTTTCGCTCCCTGTATTTTACCCCTGCCACCTTCAGAATTTGAAAGAGAGTATTCCAGTCAACATTGTCAAAAGCTTTCTCTAAGTCTACAAATGCTAGAAACGTAGGTTTGCCTTTTCTTAACCTTTCTTCCAAGATAAGTCGTAAGGTCAGTATTGCCTCACGTGTTCCAACATTTCTACGGAATCCAAACTGATCTTCCCCGAGGTCGGCTTCTACCAGTTTTTCCATTCGTCTGTAAAGAATTCGCGTTAGTATTTTGCAGCTGTGACTTATTAAACTGATAGTTCGGTAACTTTCACATCTGTCAACACCTGCTTTCTTTGGGATTGGAATTATTATATTCTTCTTAAAGTCTGAAGGTATTTCGCCTGTCTCATACATCTTGCTCACCAGATGGTAGAGTTTTGTCATGACTGGCTCTCCTGAGGCCATCAGTAGTTCTAATGGAATGTTGTCTACTCCCGGGGCCTTGTTTTGACTCAGGTCTTTCAGTGCTCTGTCAAACTCTTCACGCAGTATCTTATCTCCCATTTCATCTTCATCTACATCCTCTTCCATTTCCATAATATTGTCCGCAAGTACATCGCCCTTGTATAAACCCTCTATATACTCCTTCCACCTTTCTGCTTTCCCTTCTTTGCTTAGAATTGGGTTGCCATCTGAGCTCTTGATATTCATACAAGTGGTTCTCTTCTCTCCAAAGGTCTCTTTAATTTTCCTGTAGGCAGTATCTATCTTACCCCTAGTGAGACAAGCCTCTACATCCTTACATTTGTTCTCTAGCCATCCCTGCTTAGCCATTTTGCACTTCCTGTCGATTTCATTTTTGAGACGTTTGTATTCCTTTTTTCCTGCTTCACTTACTGCATTTTTATATTTTCTCCTTTCGTCAATTAAATTCAATATTTCTTCTGTTACCCAAGGATTTCTATTAGCCCGCGTCTTTTTACCTACTTGATCGTCTGCTGCCTTCACCACTTCATCCCTCAGAGCTACCCATTCTTCTTCTACTGTATTTCTTTCCCCCATTCCTGTCAATTGCTCCCTAATGCTCTCCCTGAAACTCTCTACAACCTCTGGTTCTTTCAGTTTATCCAGGTCCCATCTCCTTAAATTCCCACCTTTTTGCAGTTTCTTCAGTTTCAATCTGCAGTTCATAACCAATAGATTGTGGTCAGAATCGACATCTGCCCCAGGAAATGTCTTACAATTTAAAACCTGGTTCCTAAATCTCTGTCTTACCATTATATAATCTATCTGAAACCTGTCAGTATCTCCAGGCTTCTTCCATGTATAAAGCCTCCTTTCATGATTCTTGAACCAAGTGTTAGCTATGATTAAGTTATGCTCTGTGCAAAATTCTACAAGGCGGCTTCCTCTTTCATTCCTTCCCCCCAATCCATATTCACCTACTATGTTTCCTTCTCTCCCTTTTCCTACTGACGAATTCCAGTCACCCATCACTATTAAATTTTCGTCTCCCTTCACTACCTGAATAATTTCTTTTATCTCGTCATACATTTCATCTATTTCTTCATCATCTGCAGAGCTAGTTGGCATATAAACTTGTACTACTGTAGTAGGCATGGGCTTTGTATCTATCTTGGCCACAATAATGCGTTCACTATGCTGTTTGTAGTAGCTAACCCGCACTCCTATTTTTTTATTCATTATTAAACCTACTCCTGCATTACCCCTATTTGATTTTGTATTTATAACCCTGTAATCACCTGACCAAAAGTCTTGTTCCTCCTGCCACCGAACTTCACTAATTCCCACTATATCTAACTTTAACCTATCCATCTCCCTTTTTAAATTTTCTAACCTACCTGCCCGATTAAGTGATCTGACATTCCACGCTCCGATCCGTAGAACGCCAGTTTTCTTTCTCCTGATAACGACGTCCTCTTGAGTAGTCCCCGCCCGGAGATCCGAATGGGGGACTATTTTACCTCCGGAATATTTTACCCAAGAGGACGCCATCATCATTTAATCATACAGTAGAGCTGCATGTCCTCGGGAAAAATTACGGCTGTAGTTTCCCCTTGCTTTCAGCCGTTCGCAGTACCAGCACAGCAAGGCCGTTTTGGTTAATGTTACAAGGCGAGATCAGTCAATCATCCAGACTGTTGCCCCTGCAACTACTGAAAAGGCTGCTGCCCCTCTTCAGGAACCACATGTTTGTCTGGCCTCTCAACAGATACCCCTCCGTTGTGGTTGCACCTACGGTACGGCCATCTGTATTGCTGAGGCACGCAAGCCTCCCCACCAACGGCAAGGTCCATGGTTCATGGGGGGGCAGTTAATAGTAGCGAAAACACGTCTTGCTGAAATTAGAGGGTAGTGAAAAACCTTTCCATTTTTTCACGGAGTCATTTTCTTTTGCCCTATTCAAACTCTTTTTCAAAAATGTTTAATCAGAAAATAACACCCCCTTTGAAATTCGACGTTAAAGATGACCGTGAGGTATGGTAAGTCGTCGCATAAAATTCATCGGCGAAGTACTGTGAGAGATAAAAGAAGAAGGAACAATTTTCGAAGAAAACACTCTTTCAGATATCTGGAATGACAGTATATTCTTTTAAATATTCTGAATTTGTTGATACTTTTCTTGCTTCGGGCACAATCCTTTGTGCAGAATGCTTGAATAATAAACAGCAGTGCAGAAGTGAGGTCCGGGGTGAACCGCTGGAACAGAGACTGACACTGGAAAAATAACCTTGTCTTATCGATCGCGACCTTTGGGATGAGGAAGCCCAGAGCTTTCTCTCAGCCTTAAAAAAAACAAATGTATGAAAAGGAAAACGGGAGACGGGAATACGCCGGCGGTTCGGAAAGTCGACCTGCTACAGCGGACTTGGAATTAGCCTCAGTTCCGTGTGGCTCTTCGCTGATTTCGCTGTCAACTTAAAGCAAACAGCGGAGGACACTCATACGCGCGGAGTTGGAAATGCAGGGGAGGGAAGAGATAATGCAGCGTAGCGGACGGTCAAAGGGGTTAGAGACGGCACGAACACACATAAGACAATGAAGCGCGTTTTTTTCACGAGCAGAGCCACGTGAAAGGTACAGTTTGATGGTGGACTGTAGCTTCGCCGTGAGGAAAACGTTCACAGATCTTTAGAATAATCGCAGAGAGAATCGGCCATTACAAATAATAAAGTTGTAGTACTATGGATCTTTCACTGTCATTATTTCCACACACAAAACACATTTAGAAAATGCTCCATTCTACTTTTTTAAATTTTCATTAACCATGGCTGTTTCACTTACACTGGCAGTGTCAGCTGATTCACTTTCATCTTCACTTGTGGAGTCAGTGTCGCTCTCCTCACTATGACTTATCACTATTTGAGTCGTACCGTTTGTAGTAGGCTACGTGTTAATATCTCCCTGAATCACTCTTCATAATTTGAGAAGACAATGTTGTACTATAATCCTCTGCTTTCTGGCCAGATTGAAACCTTACGTAGGCAATCGGGTAAAAACCGTCCTCCCCGCCAGCGTGGATGACGATTATTTTGTTTCCTTTCGAAACAGATCTTGCAGTAAATTCACAATCCAACCATACGATGCTGTGTGACAAATTTGAACAAATGTCTCGTCCATACAGACGACTGGACAATATTCATGACTGCACACTTTCGGATACTTTTTAAGTAAGCATTTGATTCGCCCTGACACTACTTTGTTCGTGGAGAACTTTTCGATTGTTCACTGTCTTCTTTCACCTAAATACCCTAGAATGCGAAGAATTTTTCGAAGTGTGTTTGTACATCCTCCAAAATTTATTAAACTCTGTATCTCTTTTATGAATTTCCTTAAAATGTGCCTTCTTATATTTGTAATGTAGAAATTATTCGACGTGCGGTGAAAGACTTGCCCATTAAAATGGTCTAAAGGGGCCTTCCGAGATCCTCTGTGCTTTTTTCCAATGAGGAGTTGGCTCTGAGCACTATACGACTTAACTTCTGAGGTCATCAGCCGCCTAGAACTTAGAGCTAATTAAACCTAACTAACCTAAGGACATCACACACATCCATGCCCGAGGCAGGATTCGAACCTGCGACCGTAGCGGTCGCTCGGTTCAAGACTGTAGCGCGTAGAACCGCGCGGCCACTCCGGCCGGCAATGAGGTGTTGAAGATGTCGAAGAATCACTTGCCTGCAGCCTTTGCAGGTCTCTCTTTACTCGCCGAACGGAAGCAAACGACTGGGCAGTTGCTTAGGCCACTCGTTTCAATGTGGATTTTACTTTCAATGGAGCACCAAGCGCAGCTTCTTTATTCATACCGTTTTTGCAGTGTCTGTGTTTTATGGTGTAGTATGCAGTTTCCTTCATTACATAGTACATCGTAACACATAGAAACTGCAAAACTAGTATTACATGTGTAGACAGGCCGCAACAATAAGTCAGTCTCTCCCTGCGCGGGAATCGCAGCGACTGTGGGGTGCCGGACGTGGACATAGCATGACATAAGGGGGTTTGGGTCAGTCTGGGAGGCGTGCTCGGGTAGCCGAAGTGATTAAGGCGAATGCGCGCATAAAGTGGGATCTCTGGGTTCGAATACCGGTCCGGTACAAGTTTTCGTATGTCACCAATATATTGTGCTTACCAAAGAAGAATCGTCAAACAGTCGTATGTTTTCGGAAGTCATTTTATTTAGACGACCAGTTTCGGCGTGTCATTAGTGCCACCTTTTGACTCCATGTTTAGACAATCAGACATAGCAATACTTGCATAACTGGAGCCATCAGTATCTGGATTCTGCGAATTCATTTTTGGAGCGTTTATTTCGAAGACTTGACAAGTTAACAAGTTGTTGTCAAGTCTTCCAAATAAACAATCCAAAAACGAATTCACGGAATCCAGATACTGATGGCTCCGGTTATGCCAGCATCGATATGTCCGAGTCTCCATACATGAAGTCAAAACGTGGCACTAATGACACGTCGAAACTGGTCGACTAAATAAAATAGCTGCCGAAAACACACCACTGTTTGGCGACTTTTCTTTGGTAAATATTTGACCAGCTGCTGTCTCGTGTCCACGATGTATCAACAGCAATATATTGTGCAGCTGAAGTCGAATAGTATTCGCAATTGAGAATATATTTTTTTCTTTCCTCATAAACTGGTAGACATCTGCAGTCTCTTCTCGTGTTGACCATTAAAATGTTTGCCCTTTAACTTGATTTGTACTAGTGGCATCTTAAACACCGATTGCGTTCCCCCAGAGAATTTGCTAGTGGAACGCTCCGCCTCGCTCGATGGCAGCTCTGGACTGAGCGGGGCTACTGCGCATTTTGTTTACGGTGTTCGCGTTTCTTTGCCTGAGGTGATTACCTCTCTGGTTGTTGTTGTTGTGATCTTCAGTCCTGAGACTGGTTTGGTGCAGCTCTCCATGCTACTCTATCCTGTGCAAGCCTCTTCATCTCCCAGTACCTACTGCAGCCTACATCCTTCTGAATCTGCTTACTGTATTCATCTCTTGGTCTCCCTCTACGATTTTTACCCTCCACGCTGCCCTCCAATACTAAACTGGTGATCCCTTGATGCCTCAGAACACGTCCTACCAACCGATCCATTCTTCTAGTCAGGTTCTGCCACAAACTCCTCTTCTCCCCAATTCTATTCAATACCTTCTCATTAGTTATGTGATCTACACATCTAATATTCAGCATTCTTCTGTAGCGCCACATTTCGAAAGCTTCTATTCTCTTCTTGTCTAAACTATTTATCGTCCATGTTTCACTCCCATACATGGCTACACTCCACACAAATACTTTCAGAAACGACTTCCTGACACTTAAATCAATACTCGATGTTAACAAATTTCTCTTCTTCAGAAACGCTTGCCTTGCCATTGCCAGTCTACATTTTATATCCTCTCTACTTCGACCATCATCAGTTATTTTGCTCCCCAAATAGCAAAACTCCTTTACTACTTTAAGCGTCTCATTTCCTAATGTAATTCCCGCAGCATCACCCGATTTAATTCTGCTACATTCCATTATCCTCGTTGTACTTTTGTTGTTGTTCATCGTATACCCTCCTTCCAAGACAGTGTCCATTCAGTTCAACTGCTCTTCTCTGGTATACAGTCAGTATACAGAAATCTCTAAAACTACGACTACCGGAATATCGGTGTACAACATAGCAAAGGGGTAGTGGAATGAGAAATTTTGCATGAAGGGCGTTTCGCTGTCAAGAGGGCAACGCATGAAGCCCTCACTGACTTCCGAAGCGGAATCTTACAGAACATCGCCCACAAATCCACAACAGGTTCTTGTCGTACGTACAGACTGTCAGTGGCACCAAAGTTAGGTCCAGACAGTTATCAATGGCATAGCGACAAATAGTTGGGGCAGCAGAGCGAAATCGGAAACGCTGAACTCCGATTTTGAAATGTCCCTCGACGAGTACTTCTCCACTTTAATCTCGTAGCACTGCATAGTTGGGTGATGTACAGGTCATTCCATGGATAGCGACGTAACGTTTGTACTATTTGCACTGAAGCATTAACTCGAAAATGATACACCTGAAGATGAACAACACACAGTGTTATTTTGATGTGTTGATTTGCCGCCAAACAGAGGAACAGGGAGAGTTACAGATGTAACAAACTGTTTTCCGCGTCCCCCTGATATACTTTCTATACCCTTCACAAGTGCTGCCAATGTCACCTGTGAATGGTTATTGCACAATAGCGTCGAACATAGGCGACATTGAAGTGACTAAACTGTGTATAATGAGTACTATTTGAAAACAGCTGCTCAAAAAATGAAAAAAAGGTCCCCTCAGATCTTGACTTTAATTTGGGGCAAAAAAAAAAAAATTCAAATGTGTTTGAAGTTCTAAGGGACCAAACTGCTGAGGGCATCGGTCCCTAGACTTACACACTACTTAAACTTATGCTAAGAGCAACACACACACCCATGCCCAAGGGAGGACTCGAATCTCCGGCGGGAGGGGCCGCGCACTGGGGCAAAGCAGTATGTTTTAAATGTTCAGAAATGTAAACTTGGGCACTTCTCAATACATAGAAATGATGTGTCCTATGACTACAACGTCAATGAGTTACAAAAGTATCACAAAGATATACGTGGATGTTATAGTCTGTAGCGACATGAAATAGAAAGATCACATAAGGCTCAGTCGTAGGTAAAGCAGGTGGCAGACTTCGATTCATCGGGAGAATAATAAGAAAATAATGTTAGTCCACAAAGGATATTGCTTACAAATAACTTGAGCGCCCTATCTTTTAATATTGTTCAGATATGTGGGAACGAACCACGTAGTGAGCAGGTAGGCGCCTGAATATAGACACCATTTATCATGTGAAAGCCCAGTTAAAATCTCTCGAGAACCAGGATTACGTGAAGAATCTAGAAACCAATATTTCCATATGTACCGCGATGGTATCCTTCTTTCCAACCACAGATTTTCGTTTTTTGGATTTCGGGACGTACACATACAGCTATCGCAGCATAGTAACTCTTACCCCACAGTTTGTTGTGACAATTCAGTTTATGCAATAGTTTCAGTAGCACCCTTGTATGAGATTATATATCCTTAACAAAGGGCAGATTGTAACAGAGAACAACGTTTACATTCACAGTATACTGAAACGAGTAAACAAGACGAAAATATAACACAGGATTCACAGAGGTAGCGTGTTATAAAAATGATACTGATAACGCAATAAGCAATAAGAAATCGCCGTTGGAACACTTTTGGGATATTCCCAATTCAATTCATATTAACGAAAGTACATCTATGTTAGCACTAAAATGTTCTTTTCTACATTCTGTAATAATTGTGTCAAAAAATTCAGTCAGAGGATTGAATGTTTGTGCAGGGCTGTAAGAAAAATCCATATAGGACATGAGAACAGTGTACAAGAACAGCAATACGTACCCCAGTATTCAGACACAGCTACACATAAACGAGACATATAGTGACATACATCATAAATGTGTGTTCCATATTCTGCTTAGTAGCGTTCCATATCCTGCTGAGTTGCTCATGGGAAGATAGTCGTTATTGTGGGTACTTGCATTCTAGTTACTAGGAGCATTAGATTAGCAGCGAGGGAAGCTATATCGGGATGTTGGCGCTGTTGACGATCTCGTACAGTATTTTATATGTCGCTATATCGTTGGACGCTAACAAGTCTCGGAGGCTGCATGGAACTGATAACCAGAAGCCCGAGGATTACTTGCAAGTACATTTATGTGACACGTGTTCCGAGGACATTGTAGGAATATATGGTTTGTATCTTCTTCCTCACCGCAAACACGTAGAGAGGCGGTGCGTAACTTGATTCGATGGAGGTATTTGTTGAGCTTCCAACTATTAAATTCCAGCTCCTCGATGTTTGGGTTTTATTATACCACGGTAAACTTGGAATCGTGGGCTGAATTATTGAGTAGTGACTGCCTCTGATTTTATGTCCTCTATCATTTCCCTTGTCAAGACGAAGACGACAGCTTTCTGAGTCTGAATATCATATCTGTGAGAGGGGATGTGTCGTATTTAATAGCTCCATGTAGATGTGCTTACTTTGTTAGGATATCTATTTGTTCGTTTCCACGTACACCAGAGTGGCGTTTCATCCATACCATCACGATGTTGCGATAGTTCCTCCGCGCCCGACACATAACGCCGATAATTGCTGCAACTACCGTCTCGGTAAAACTATTATTATGATTACTAATCAATTGTAGCGCTGACGTACTATCAGAGATTATGACTACTACCGGCCGGTGTGGCCGAGCGGTTCTAGGCGCTTCAGTCTGGAGCCGCGCGACCGCTACGGTCGCAGGTTCCAATCCTGCCTTGGGCATGGAAGTGTGTGAAGTCCTTAGGTTAGTTGGGTTTAAGTAGTTGTAAGTTCTAGAGGACTGATGACCTCAGCAGTTAAGTCCCATAGTATTCAGAGCCATTTCAGCCATCATGATTATTGAGTCTAATATGGTCGTGTACGCAAGCTCAGCTGTCATAATCGCGCTATGCGAATGTAGCTTGCATAGACCTTGTCGTTTGCTTCAGAATACCTGACAGGCCCTCCTAGCGCCATCACTAGACTTGGACCCATTTGTATACACAACGCACGCCTAGTGACAGTGAGAAAGAGATTTCACTGCCGATGCGTTAGTTTTGTAGTGGTTCTGAAATGTTAAATTGGCCCTCACGTCAATTTGCAGAGTCGACGTTTCGTAAGATTTTCGTGTTCGTCCGAGTACATACCGACTGCTAGTATTACCCCTAAGTAGTTAAACGATATGACGTGCTTAGGATATTCGCCACTAATTTGGTTCTTTCCCGTTATTATAAATATGGTTTTGCATTTATCTTCGTTTAAACAGGACTGCCGTATATTACACTGAGTGGAAACTTCGTCGAAGTTTCAGTACTTTATTCAACGACAATACTTTCTTGATGATAACAGTATCGTCAGCGAACATCTGACAGTTCATTTGACACTCTCTGATAAATCATTTCTCTGTGTTGAGAACTGGGAGGTCCTATTATTCTTCCTTGGGGAATATCCAGTATTTGCATGATAGTGGGCTTTTTTCCATAAGGGTGGTTTAAGTAAGGGAGGGGACGGGGAGGGGGAAACGATCGTCCTTATGCCTTCACAAGAGTCCCATAAAGTGGAAGCAACAAGGTTCTCGGAAAACATTTCCATTCTTCCAATAACCTCTATAGAAGTTCTCCGAGATTCACGAATGCTCGTATGGGCTATACCCAACCTGTTACAGTCCTGCAAGTGTTCGTAGGAACTCCTTCGGCGTCTTTTGTTAGGTTCACCTGATGAGTGCATCAATTATTGTACTGGTGGTACTTCAGAACGGTTCGCACTACATTCTTTTACGTCCTTTCCTAAACAGACGCACTGAACGTTCTCAGAATCGTCTCATTCCTCTCCCATTCTCATTTCCAAATACTAATTTCTCTCTTTCGTTCATTTTATATCGATTCGCTGCATTACCCCTGGGTATTTAACGCTAGAACGAAGTCAAGACTTTTACAATCTGTAGTATGTTATGTCCTCTTGATTATGCGCTTTACCTTACTCGTGTCCATATTCAAAGAAAGCTGTCATTCAGCTCAAAATCGTCTTCATCATAATAATCACAACCACCACTGTCATTCACTGATCACCAATCGTGAAGTTATCTCTGCGCCTCAACAAGTCATACTTTTGTCTACTGATTTTAAGATTTCTTTTTGCACACTCCTTAATTACTGCGAAACTCGTTTAAGTGTTCTTCGAACTCTCCCCACCAAGGTAGCCTTGGGCAGTCCTGCGGTAGGCCTTACTTTGAAACTTCGTCCAGCGCACTAGATTCGTTTGTTACTCAACATATTTGTTATTCCCTTACCTCCCATCTTGTCATATTCAACTGTTGGAACTCTGCATTCCTCCCACCCTTTGGCTCATTATCTTCCTCTTACAGATAATGACCTTCTTACCACTTGTCTTCTTGGCTGTTTATTGTTCCTGCGCCACACAGAAAAACTAGTCCAGCAATGGTGCCACGTATCTTAGTCCGATATAAGGGAGTTTAAATCTCGGTGCATTTCACAGCCACTTGGTTTTTTACTTCATATAAAACTCTAATTCACTATGATAAACTACTTCTAGACAAGCAAATTTATTCGGTGATTTAGATACACCTACAGATAGCGGGATTTGGTCCTAAGACCATGAGATCAGGATGTATCCGTTCTTACTTTCATCGACCTGTAAGTATACATTCTTTGCCTTTTCATGATGAATTCTGCCGTATTTCCCAGCTCATCCAAGTTCTAGTTCAGCAGTGTAATGTCTTCTACATAAGCTCTTCATTTATACTCACCACTCAACACCAAAAACACCCGTTGTGGTCTGTCCGCCTGCCTAGAGCTAAACTCAATAAATGTGGGGTTTGTACACCAGGTGGAGACAGTGTCTAAGCTAGTATGTTGTTGCTTGATAAGCTATTCAGATGTTTTATTGACGGTATTAATTCACATGACCGATTTCAAAATCCTACAATATCTAAATCATACAAAATTTAAACGTGCCTGCGACGGTCCAACTTACCCGAAATATTGAAGTATATAAAATGATCCATATCGCAAAACATAAAATATCAGTAGTGCCATCTACGAAGCAACAAATTATAACGAAATTCTCTCCCACTAAATTGCGCTGTTCCCGAAGTCAGTACATAGGCATAAACACATAGCACTGTTAACCTGCTGTACGTTGGATAGCAGTTTTGTGGCTGTAAACCTAGCAACTGACTTTGAAAGCACCTCAGCTGCCGAGAAGAAATGTTTTAATTATTTGTTCCTTTCTATATATCAGTACCGACTTTCGATGTCATTGCGTCTTGGAAAACTGTATGTAACGGCCTGTTTCAATGTTTCGCTTCAGTTAGACTGCCACACGCAAGTCTTAAGATGATTCCCAAAGCAATCATGTGAATTAAATACCGTCAATGAAACAGCAGAATGCGTTATCCAGTAAAGATACATTAATCAAATACAGCTGAACATCCCTAAGGTACCATCCATAAAGATGAATCACAACAAAACAAATTTCTAAGCCGTTTACGATTTTCTTACAGCCATTCAGGGACGATATTTAGCTGTAGACAAGATTATGGTCTGTGTAGATTCTGAGAGAGCTGCTGATTCTAGCAGGCCGTTGTGGCCGAACGGTTCTGGGCGCTTCAGTCCGGAACCGCGGCGCTGCTACAGTCGCAGATTCGAATCCTGCCTCAGGCATGGAAAAAAATAGTTCAAATGGCTCTGAGCACTATGGGACTCAACTGCTGTGGTCATAAGTCCCCTAGAACTTAGAACTACTTAAACCTAACTAACCTAAGGACATCACACACACATCCATGCCCGAGGCAGGATTCGAAACTGCGACCGTAGCGGTCGTGCGGTTCCAGACTGTAGCGCCTTTAACCGCTCGGCCACTGCGGCCGGCTCGGGCATGGATGTGTGTGATGTCCTTAGGTTAGCTAGGTTTAAGTAGCTCTAAGTCAATGGGACTGATGTCCTCAGATGTTAAGCGCCATACTGCTTGGAGGCATTTGAAACAATTTTGCTGACTCTACCTATAAATATTTTCGTTACCTTCTCCGTTACAGAAAACTGTTGTGACTATGAGGCAGTGCCAACAAATGACAACTGTTTGTAGTTGTGGAGAACATTCGCCTGAATAGGATAGCCGGTGACGTACGATTGTCTGCTTAGGAAAAAGAGGGAGTCGCAGATAACAAACGCACATTAACAATGTACGCCGCGTGTTTGCAAGCTGTGACTTGCGCCGGCTGCTTGCCCACTTCCACCACCAGCGACACTCGTTTGTTCATGTCTAGACTGTGTCATGCGGGAGCCCGGTTGCCTCGGCAGCTGATAAACAAGGCTCTGTTTGATGACACAGTGGTGGAGGCGCAACCAGCACGAACAACTCTACCGACGTCAGCGCTACGCAACCTGTGATGCGTCTCGTGTTTATGGAGGCGGCTAGCTTAGCAAAAAAATGCGTCGCGTTGTGTTCTGAGGCCGCAACAAGGAACGCTCTATCTAATTTTTCGCAGGTTTTCATTGTGTTGCATCTGTACCTTACCGAGTCATACACGTTACTAGGTATGTGCAGCACTGGACAACAAACAGCGATAATTTCTCTAGCCTGGATTGAAAGTTACGTCATGGAAATAGTCTGTCACCGACAATTTATAAAATATACGCAGCGAAAGCGTTGGAAAATTGGAAGGAAAATGTAAGCACATGGGATTTCCAGTAAATGATAGTACCATATGGGGTGATTCAGCTGCCGCTACCCATGGGTTTTAAACATCCTGCAGCACCTTCAATACTGCACTCAAGATTTTCGTATCCTCTCGCTCTCTATGTGAAAACTATTAGTCCATGAGAAAAATGAACAAGACCTTTTTGCACAAAATTTAATTTAGTTAAATTTTGTACTGGGATACGTTTTCGGTAGAGGCCACAGTTTTCGAATTATTCGAGGTAAACGTACAAAACTGAACTTCGAACACATTTTTCTTGAATTACTCGCAAACTGTTGCCTCTAGCGAAAATGTGTCCCAGCACAAAGTTTCACTACATTAAATTTCCTCCGAAAATGTCCGTGCAGCTAAAGTTTGCACATAGCGACTGAGAGAGTACGAAAACCTCGTGTGTGGTTTTTGAAGGCGTTGTGGGTAGCATAAAACCTGTCAGTAGGGGAAGCTGAGTCACCCTGTATATTCACAGCAGCTTTCTGATGAGCAGCTAATTTTGGCATAAGACGAAGAAGACAGTGAATATACCGAGCGAGGTGGCGTAGTGGTTAGCACCCTGGACTTGCATTCAGAAGGACGATGGTTCAATCCCACGTTCGGCCATCCTGATTTAGGTTTCCCGTGATTTCAATAAATCGCTACAGGCAAATGCCGGGATGGTTCCTTTCAAAGGACACGGCCGACTTCCTTCCCCATCCTTCCCTAATCCTATGAGACCGATAACCTCGCTGTTTGGTCTCTTCTCCCAAACAACCAACCAACCAAGACAGTGAATATATAGTCAGAAAATTAATAGACTAGGATAAAAATGGAGCCTTCATTTAAAATAAATGAAACAAAATACATGGAAACAGGAGGAAGAAATGAAGATCTGACTCCCGAAAAAGAGTTGGGAACGATTATACACGCTGAAGGGTGCAAATACCTAGGACAAAAAATCAAAGAAGATGGTAAAGAGAATAAGGAAGTTAATTCTAGAATAATTGCTCAAAAATTCACTATTGAAACATTAAACGGTGTTGTATCAGGCCGACACACTAGACAAGGAAACGAAAATAAATTCAAAACAATTACTACATGCATTATGACATAGGGGTTAGAGGTATGGACAGTTAAATCCTAATTAATGATAACAACTGAGATGGGTTTCTGGAGACGGCCTGCAGGGTTATCCGGAAGGAAAAGAAGGCGAAATGATTTCATCAGGAAGAAACGGAATCACAAATTCGATAACCTGTTTTGTGTAAGAAAAAGAAATCATTTGGTGCGGATATACGAAAAGAATGTCAAATGAGTGATTGCCATGACGAATCATGGAATGAGAATCACGGAGAATGAATAAGAGACGGAGACCACGGACCACGAGAATAGAAGGTATCCCGACATTAATTGGAAGTAAAAGTGTTGCAGAAATTTTATGGGTAGATCGACGCAAATGGAGAATGATAATTAAAATTTGTGTTACCATAAAATATAGATGTTTTGTAAACAAATATATAATTACAATGGCCGTGCGGTTCTAAGTCTGGAACCGAGCGACCGCTACAGTCGCAGGTTCGAATCCTGCCTCTGGCATGGATGTGTGTGATGTCCTTAGGTTAGTTAGGTTTAATTAGTTCTAAGTTCTAGGCGATTGATGACCTCAGAAGTTAAGTCGCATAGTGTTCAGAACCATTTGCGTTGTCAAGCTGGAGTCAGTCCAGACAAATAGTACTCATAACGTCTTTCACGCGACGCCTAGTTTCCACAGGAAGCAATGGTTCAAATGGCTCTGAGCACTATGGGACTTAACATCTGAGGTCATCAGTCCCCTAGAACGTAGAACTACTTAAACCTAACTAATACGAGGACATCACACACATTCATGCTCGAGGCAGGATTCAAACCTGCGACCGTAGCAGCAGCAGCGCGGTTCCAGACTGAAGCGCCTAGAACCGCCCGGTCACAGCGGCCGGCTCCACAGGAAGCATCTGCTTGTTTAGCATTGCAAACAAAGTGATTTTAAAGTGGAATTTTTCGTGCCCATTGGATAGAACAGTCCCAGGTTTGTCCAGTACGACATTTGTTTTATCAATATGTGTTAACAAGGACAGTCATACTCCAAGAATAACCAGTACTCGAGCAGCGAAGCAATGCCCTGGCCCGCGCTGACTGCTACCGCCAAGCATGGTCGCTGGTGGATTGTTGTTTACTTGTCGTGTCTGAGCCCAGATGGCTAACGAAGACGTGTCTGGAAACGCCACGAACGGCGGTGGAATGCCAACCTCATAGTCTCCCGCCGTAGGATCCGACAACCACAAGTGACGGTATGGGCTGCTTTTTTTTTCTATATCCATAACAGGATCTCTTTGGTTGTCATCCGTGGCACCGTTACAGCAGTACGTCGACGATATTCTACTCCCCCTTTTGGCCTTGGTGGCAAGCCGTACTGTTTGCATTTCAGCAAAATAATACCCTGCCGGTCACGGCGATAGTTTTTAATGCTTGAGTTTGCCGATTCCTATCTTGATCAGCAACGTCCCCGGATCTGTCCCCAGTTGAGAACGAGTGGAGGATTACGGCAGGGCCCTTCAACCGTTTCGAGATTTTGGCGATGTAGCGTACCAGTGGGACAGAATGTGGCACGATATCCCTCAGGAGGCCATCCAACTCTGTTAATCAATGCCAAGCTAAACACTTGCTTTATAAGGGCCAGAGGTCGACCAACGGTTTACTGACTTGCTCATTTTATGAGGCTCCCTCTCTTGAACAAATCATCCAGTTTTTCTAAAACTGTAATCATTTATTTGGCTGTGCACGTACTTTACATTTACTGATGTCCGTCGTTTTCTAATAATACTTTAACAGTGAGTCTTTTTTTTTTTTTTTGGCTCATAATGTACGCGCAGTTTGTAAAATCAAGTGTTGTAAACAATGGAGACACAAAGACAGAGTTGCCATCGTTTGCTCAGATATGTCACTACTAACAAATAATACATACAAACAAAGCAATACTTTAACTGTCTAACACGAAATACAAAACGTGAGGATTTATGCTGCTAGTCAGCATCCTAGACACATCTATATATGCTCAAAAAAGGTTTACACAACACTCAATACTTTCATAATCATTTATTTGATTGAAAACCTCTTTCTCAACACTCAGGAAGGTCCAAGATACAGTCTCATGCCTGTTTTGCAGTTTGGTAGGGCACAGTTTGTTTGCAATCCTGAAGAGGACGATGCGGCTTGCTTGTACTCTTGATTCAGTCTGTCAAGATGGCTCGGATGGGAGTTTTAGGCTTATACCGTGCGCACATTGTCACATTACGGCACAAAGCGCCGTCAGCATGGGAATTGCTCGATGAATTTAGTGACATCGTTGGAATATTCGACCACTGTCCTGAAACACAAAACACTGAATATGCATCTTGCAGTAGTTGCTTGTGGTCAAAAACACCAGCTCCCCCAAGGACAACGCCAATTTAGTGCACGCTTCCGTTTTTTAACTGGAAGGACCGTATTGACCCAGACAGCACGCAGCCGCATCCACGCGATCCATTTGGCCTCGAGGCGTCAACTGCGGAGAACGGTACAAA
The DNA here is from genome assembly GCF_023864275.1 of Schistocerca cancellata. Taxonomy (NCBI): domain Eukaryota; kingdom Metazoa; phylum Arthropoda; class Insecta; order Orthoptera; family Acrididae; genus Schistocerca; species Schistocerca cancellata. Next base: position 312,944,855 of record NC_064632.1, read on the forward strand.
CCCCTGTAGGACCGTGCGCAAAGAAGGTAGGAAAGACAATACATGGAATGGAACTTGGATCATTGCCGTGTGGTTCTGTCCATAGACGAATGAAGGGTTTCTCTAATGACCGTCGTGGAAGAGTGTGCAGGCGGACACGTGACAATTCATGTACTATTCTCCTAAACATGGTGTTATTATAAATGTGACACAAAACTGACTTTGACGTCCTGTATAAGCATGCAGTGCAGATTCTCGGGGTAACGTGTCTCATCCGCTAATTGTAGTTGACGGTAAACAAATGGAAACACAAATATAATGAATAGCAGACACTCAGTCAACCGTCTGCAGCTGAAGTTTTGTGTGAGTACAGTTACACCGAGGAAGGGAAGGTAGAAATGCTATCATCCATGGACAGTGTAACTTCGGGTCTACACTTCCCGTTTCCTGAAGAGTCACAAGAAAACAAGAAAATATCCGTCTGAAAGGTTGGTCCTTGTCTGTAAACAGCTCTCTGTAGAGTTCCTCTGCTTGAGTATCATCAGGCCTGCCTTCAACCTCAACAAAAGTAATTACGATGCAGTTTTCAATCGAGGACTGTCTTTGTTGTACACAATATACTCTGTGTACTAGTTCAGAAGAGCCAAAATCAATTTTGTTTGCGTTTTTAATAACTATATGTATCTCTGAATGCTGCACTGTGATTCGGTTTTGAACAGGTCTTGAGGACAGGAAGTTTACTGTCCAAAAATATGCGGTGTTATTAAAAAAAGCCATACAGCTGTAAATAATGGCGTAGCGAACAAAGTTATAAGAAAGGCAGTAATGCTGGTTAATTTACCCCTGGTAGCTAAACGACACTTGTTTGATACATTTTCTATTTTGCTTCTGGGCTAAATGTCATTTCGGCTGGTCAAGATAAAAGGGATAACTTGCACATACTCTTCTTTTTCTTGTGTCTGTGTCCCGTATCGGTGTAGGACCGAAGTTCAATAATGGATGTAGCATGGTTAACTTCAGGGTTGTCGGATGCTTCTCTTACCGTCACCTCATTAATCCTCGGGACGGAATATGCGTTTGCGTGTAGTGTAAGTCATGTGAAACTGAGCAAATCGCGTAACTGGGGCAAACTTGGGTACTATCCCGGTATTCACCTAGTGAATGTGGCAAACCGCCTAAAAGCCACAACCAGGCTTGACGGCACAGCGTGGACTCGATCTGAGGCCGGACCATCTTCCCTCTTAGAAGCGGCGCTTTAGCACGCACTCGGCTACCCGAGACCCTGTATATATTGAGAACTGTTAAATAAAAATCTATTGTTGAGTAACATTCAGTAACGTTTGCTCCATCGTAAGGGCTGGACAATAGGTGAAAGATCCTGCCCCGACACTGTACAGCCTTCAGATCACCCACGAGAGCGATGAAGTCTAACATCATTACACGATACCGCCCAAAAGTGAGAAGCAAAAGTCCATATGAAAACGAATATAAACAATTCACAGTACTTCTGAACATCACGGAGTGTTCTTTTCCACAGCTTTACGCGATAAATTGCACAAATCTAAAGGCTATGACTTTAACTAAATACTTATGATAACAATAAAGAATAATTTAAACTGGAACGATGACATAGATAATGTTGTGGGGAGGGCGAACCAAAGACTGCGATTTATTGGCAGAGCACTTAGAAAATGCAACAGGTCGACCAAAGCGACTGCCTACACTACGTTTGTCCCTCATTTTCTGCAGTATTGCTGCGCGGTGTTTGATCGACATCAGATAGTATTAGTGGAGGATGCAAAAAAGTTCAAAGAAGGGCAGCAAGTTTCGTATTATCGCGAAATAGGGGAGGGAATGCCACGGACGTGATACAAAAATTGAGGTGGCAATCATTAAAACAAAGGCGTTTTTTGTTGCGGGAGATTTTCTAGTAAAACTTCAATCACCGTCCATCTACACAGGGAGAAATAATCATCGCAATAAAATAAAAGAAATCTGTGCTCACTCTGAAAGATTTATTTCTCCCATACGCTGTTCGAAAGTGGAACGGTAGAGAAATAGCTTGAAGGCGGTTCGATGAACCCTCTGCCAGGCACTTCATTGTGAATTTCAGAATAACCATGGAAATGATGATAGATGGCGTATAAACCAACTGCTCTACTAATAGCACTTACGCAGTAATGCAGTAGACCGTCTACGGCCAGAGTGTTTACATGAACTGTTGAAAAAGTGCAAGAGTCATCTGCGCGAATTCCACCGGAAATGCCGACAGAGGGTGCGCAGGTCCCGGAATCATGCTTCGCGACTGGCGCCAGTCCGGAACCGTGCGCGCCATTCGCTCAATACGTCGTGCTGCACTGCGTTCTCACTTCAGTTCATTTCTTGGCTGACACAGTTTGTCTTGTCGAGTGGACGACATTTAGATACTGGGCTTGCTCAACGTAACTGGTATCACGGCAGCACAAACTTTTTAGAGCTATACTCTCTGTTCTTCGCCGGTGGCAGTGTTTTAAAATTTATGAAGAGATATTGCAGAGCCTCCTACGTTACATTTTGTTGGTATCTTGCTTCAGTCGTCTAACATTGCAACATTTTTTCGAGGTATAACCATATCATCAGGCAAAAATGCCGACATAAAAAACAATGAATATAAATATGCTCTCCGAAGAAAAAAAAAATCACCACAGTGTGTACGCACAGGTGAATCGTTAAGCCTTTGCGTATGGCACAGCCATCGAGCCACATATTCAACGGAGCTCGCATACGTTTCAAGCGGGCATTGTACGTAAACAAGAGTAGACGTACTTAATGAATACATTACGACAGCATTTTAATTTTTTTATTCTGTTGATAATCAGGTGACATACTGAAGGTCAAAATTTTGTTGGCCCTGGAAGCCGTTAGATACTCAACGTGCAACTGATACCAGGTTCTACGTTCTGGAATAGTTGCTTAGTAATATAGTGACAGCGAGTCAAAAAGTGGCAATCCCGTTTGGCTGTACACACGGCCATACGGTGTATGAAGTTGCTGGATTTGTTCTTGTTACGCGGCGGACCTTTCAACGTGTGTTCAGGCAGTGGTGTAACACACGTGGCCACGCAACACAATGTAAGAATTATTGTTTGAAAAAGATTCTGACTAGAGGGACTGGAGACGCGTTTCATGGCTTGTGAGTCAAAATCGCTTCCAAAGCAGATACGAAATGCTGCAGGCAGTGAATGAAGGTCAATATCCCCAACTGTTTGCGAGAGAACATTGCGACAGGATCTAGAACATTTTGAGTCGCTCACATCGAAAGACACACAGGCACATAAAGACGACATCAGGGAAGTTCATAGGGCTGGAATAATATGTGACTGGTTTTCTGAACACTTGCCTACCCCATTACATCTCGATTGGCCAGAAAAATCACTTAACTTGAAACCCACAGAAAATCTATGGGCATGTTGGAACAGTGGATAAAACGCCGGTGGAAATGCGGTACCTGTACAACTTTGTGGACTGACTTCATAACTGAATCCATGTGGTTATCGAGTCCAGGGTCGGAATTACAGGTATTAGATGACACACGTAATATTCCTCTAGGGGCTACTAATTCTTTGTCCTATAAGCTTATCTCAAATGGTTGTGAGATCACGCACCTAAAATATTTGGTGGTGGCAAAAATGGTTCTGATGATTGTTTTTAAGTTGTTTAAAAGCACATAATAAGAATCCATCGGGAATGGGGTACGACACGGCAGTGTAAGACTTCTCCTACCTAGGAAGAAAGACTATGCAGGGTAGCCAAAGCACAGGAAACATCAGACGTCGATTAGTACAGGCGTGGAAAGCATTCGACAAACGAGGTCTACTGCTTCCAGTTATTGATATAGTCACCGACTACATCGGTTATGGCCCATGTTGTGACAGTTTTTTTTTTAGAGTAAAAGATGCATATAATATAATATAATGTATATAATAAAGGCACAAAGATAACTACTACTAAATAACCAAGTGAATACGGCTAACCACTCATTGTTTACACTAACTGATTTGATAACAGGCGAACATCCCAGTAGATAATTACAGATTCCATTGGAAAATAAAAAGAAGCCAAAATATGGGAAAGAGATTAAATAACTTTAGATTTGATGACGACAGTGTTCCACTTGCAAATGATATACAAGAACTTCTCGTATTAAAAAACTTGCTTTGGTTTGCACTGAAGTTGGTCTAAAAATGATCTATCACAAAACCAAGATCAGGATGAATGAATGGAAAATGGAGGGAAATATTGGTTTTGGAAGTACACAACTGCAAAGAAACTCAGAATATGTCTTCAGATGATTGTATTATAGGCAACTCGTAAGGAACTCCGGATGCATTACGCATCCCCATACGGCGTGAGTTGGGAACACGTAATGCACCCAGGAACATTGACGAACAAAGTGATTTTGGTGGTCCAGACGTTATGGTGTGGGGAGTCTTAATGCTTCGTGGACGTACTGACCTCCAAATCCTTAGCGTGGTACATTCATCGGTTATTGTGGCGCTGTACTCCTTCCCCAAATGCGTCATTCTAGGGGTGGATGACAATGCACGACCGCATCGAACAGTGCAGGTGGAGCAGCTCTTGGCACGAGAGTATATTCAGCGAATGGAGTAGCCTCCGCCTTAAATCCGGTCGAGTAAGCGTGGCATGCGTTGAGGAGACGTACAGCAGCACGGCCACACGTACCAACGGCCGTCCAGCAGTTGTTGGCAGTGCTGGTGAAGGATTGGAAAGCCCTGTCACAAGAATTATTCACGAACCTTTCGGCCAGTACGGGAAAACGTTGCAGAGGCCACGATGCCGTCCGTGATGATCACACGCCCTATTAAGAACCGTGTCCTGTTTGTAATGTCCAGAGTAAAAACGTAAAGCTGTCATCATCACGTAAACTGACTGTATTACCAGTCCACATTACGTGTGAACAAGTACACCAAGTCAGTTATGAGACAGCACCCAGTTTTGCATATAATGTTAACCACACTGCAATACTGCATTTATTTTCACACACCACTAGTAAGAAGTCAGTGGTTACTTTGAAACAACAGTGCGTTAATAGGCAGGTCCTACATGCTCTTTCCTTCCTCCTATCTTGGAACTGACCTACTCAAACAGTTATAAGGGACCCTAAAGTGGATTCCGGATCAAGTTCCAACTTGACAATTGCCACAGTGACAGTGCCACATGTAAAAGAACGTAAAAGTGTTAGAAAAAATCCAAGGACCGATAAAGAAAGTAACCCAAGAGAGAAGCAGTGTTAATAGGCAGAAAAATGCCTAGGACCGAGAACTTTCAAGTGACAAACCTTTAGATTAGGTGTCTGTCAACTACGCAGCCATTTACTGCATAACGATCATCACCAACAAAATAACTAGCATGCGTGTTTTATTTACCATTTCAGAAGTCTAATTTTCTCCGAATATTATACCTGTAATCGTAAGAATGTTGTAAATAAATTATTATGTACATCATCTGTTCACAGTATCCAGACACGCCCACTTAATCCGGAAAAAGCCATTAGATGTCACGAGAGGCGGCCCTGCCAGTATTGTATAAATAGAGGCGAGTACAGCTGTCCATAGTATAGCAGTAACAGCAGATTGCGTTAGACAAGAGAGCTCAGTGACTTCGCATGTGGGCTAGTCATTGGATGTCACCCGAGTAACAAATGTACTGGAGACCTTGCAACCCTCCTAAAGTAACCCAAGCTGACTGTTGGTGTGACTGTGAAGTTGAAATGTGAAGGAACAATTATCGATAAATCAGGATCAGACAAAACACATGTACTGACAGACAGGCTGGCTCTGAGCACTATGGGACTAAACATCTGTGGTCATCAGTCCCCTAGACTTAGAACTACTTAAACCTAACTAACCTAAGGACATCACACACATCCATGTCCGAGGCAGGATTCGAACCTTCGACCCTAGCGGTCACGCGGTTCCAGACTGAAGCGCCTAGAACCGCACGGCCACGCCGGCCGGCTGACAGACAGGAACCGTCGAGAATTGCAGAAAATGGTAATAAGAAATCACTTGGAAGAAATCACTCATGAGTTCCAAAGTGCTAGCAGGAGTCGAATTAGCAGAATGACTATATTCAGAAAATAAAAATGAGTGATGTCAATGGTCGAACAGCTCCTCATAAGCCACACATATCTGTATTCAGTGCTAAGCGCTGCTTTAGGTGTTGTAAAGATCAGCGTCATTGGATTGTGGATGACTGGAAACGAGTGGCTTGGAGTGATGAACCGTGCTATATCCTGAGACAGTCAGATGGAAGGGTTTGGGTTTGGCGAATGCCTGTAGAACGTTAGCTACTATCAAATGTACCATCAACAGTGAAGTTCAGAGAAGGTGGAGTTACGGTATGGCGTGTTTTTCGTGTTCAGCACGTGGTCCCCTTACTGCACTTAGGAAAACGCTATATGAGGAAGACTATGAACATAATTTACAGCGTTGTGAACTGCTTACTGTTGAGGAACACGTCGGAGACGATGATTGTTCCAGTTTGTTGGTGACCATTGTCATAAAGCAGCATCTGTGAGGCAATGGTTTGCCGACATTAACATTCCTGAAATGGGCTGGCTTGCCCAGAGATCCCTCCTGAACCCAGTGGAACACCTTTGGAAACAGTTAAATCGCCTACTACATTCCACACTCCAGTTTCAACATCACTTCCTTCGCTAGTCTCGGCTCTCGAGGAAAAATGGGGTTCCATTCCTCCGCAGACACTCTGAAATTTCGCTGAAAGTGTCCTCGGCAGTGTTCAATTGGTTATAAATGCGAAGAATATATGTCTGGATACTTTTGCTCAAACAGTGTACATAAAATCAACTTGCGATCTGGCACACGATATAAATATGTTGACGGCCTTTTCGGAGATAATGGTAATTGTTATGCTGTAAATTAAGTTTATTATAGCACGATGTTCTTAATATTTAACTCATCTGCTGATGAGAGAAATGACCGAAAAGTTTGGGTAACATATAAGTAGCTCTTGCAATGAAGACTTCATTGTTACTACAAAAGAGTATTCCATGTGAATGAATATTTTTATTTAGCTTTATTTTGTACTAGAAATTATTACGCTAGGTGTGCACAGAAAAGAAACTCATAAAACGATACAACATAGTTGGTTATGATTTTATATTTGATGTACACTTAATGTAAGGATTTTTTAACCTGTGAACCCTTGACGTTAGCTCAAATGTCGAAACCAAACGCTAGTGCAGAACCAACAAAAAAATAACTGTATCAGCTGAACAGCCTTTGTGAAATGATTTTGTCTCTGGAATTTACTGACGTTGTGGTGCCCGGCTTTAAGAACTGAGTTGGCTTATAATTTAAATGTAGCCATTTAAAGTGATTGGTCCTATAATCGTGCACATTACTATGCTTCAGTATTCATATCTTTATAATATACAGATCAAATATAGCCAGATATGTAACGTGTTCCCCAATTAATGTTGAGAAATAACAGCACCTCATCTTGTGACGACTTCCGGATATTTTTTGATTTACTACTATGAAGTGAGTCGTGAGGAACAGCGCACTGTCACGTTAACACGGCATTAAATGTATACTACAGATTCATTTACACGGCGCGAGCTTGTGACTTCATCTGCGGTGAATAGTTACTTGCGGCGTGCATACTGTCGTCAGTTTACAGAAAAAATTACGATCGCGAGCATAAGTTGGCAGCCGACAGAAGCCTGGTACTGCCGTAGGTGTATGTATCATGTTTCAGCATTGAGGTCTTCATAGCACACAGCATCAGTGCATCTAAATAATTAATGAATTTGTCAACTACTTTGAACGAAGAAAGGCAGCCGTTGAGCACTCAGTTCTTACAGATGTTCCCACTGATCTCTTTCGTTGCTAGTTAAAATAAACATCGTTTTTATATACCCTTTGGCGATTTCTATTGCGACGAGTGTCGAATAGGTTCCTGGAGTGAATGTATTTTTGTCACTATACGGAAACAGTTTATGCTTATGCTTCATTTAGATCACAAGGAGATGATATCAGCTGATATCAGCTGACGGATGCCTTGTAATGGAGTAAAGTCTTGTTTAACACATCAGTGTTGAATTCCGTACGCGATACGCGATCGGTCTATCTAAATGATTATTGGATTCGGCAACTGTTTTGGACAACGAAATGTAGCTCATGGTGCGCCCACTTCCTACTGACGTCTCCACTGATAACTTTCGTTGTGTGTCAAAACGAACAGTACTTTTTTCTTCATTAGATATTTGTAAAACACCGAGAGAATTTGTGGCTACGCTCAGCAGATATACACCATGTGAAGAGTGCGCACTGTTCGCAGGTGATGAAAACCATTTGCAATAATTTTTTGTTGCTATTGGCACGAGTATAGAGTAGACAGCTGTGGCGAATATACTCTCTTCACTTTACAGAAACAACTAGCATGTGTGTGCTTCACTTGTCACTTAAAACATAAGCAGAATTCGGCAGTTGACGTGACTTTTGTACTGTAGTAAGTGCACATATAAACAGGTCACTTTTATGTCGACTGACTCTGGCCGCGGAAGCCTACGCAATTATAATACGTCAACAGTTTTGAACAAAAAAGAGCAGCTCAGGCCGTTTGCGTTGATAAAAGAGCAACTCAAGCCGTTTGTTGTGATAACTTTCGTTGGGAGTTAAAAAGAACATCGCCTCTTTATATGGTTTACAGAATCAGCTCCCGCACACTATTTCATGACTTTTGCTGCTACTAATATTTAATACATAAATGCGACGAATATGCTGCTGTCACTTTACAGAACAAATAAGTGCTTCTCCTTCATCTGTAAGGAGCATATGTTAACAGCCAACGGAGGTTCTTATTCATTGTATCTGGATCACTAATGAATTAGTCAAGGATTTCGAACAAAGAACAGCTCACTTCCTAGAGATGCTTCATCACTTTCGCTGTAAGTGGAAACGAACATCGCCATCATATGCTTTAGAGATTCGACTAGCCCATGCGAATTCTTAGAGTACACTCAATATAAATCCTTTCGACACAACTGTCATACACTGTGAGGAGAAGAAAACCCTGTTAGGACATTTTCTTTTTTTGTTGCACTGTGAGTGGATGCCTGCGGTGAACAGACTGCGGAAACAATCGGGGCGAGTGCTTCACTTGCAGAGCGATCAGGTGCTGACAGCGCGCTGCCCGCTTTGCACTGCATCAGCTGAAGGGTCTGCCACTCACCAAAGGGGCCCACTCGGCCCGCAGCTGGGGAGCCAGGAAGAGGCGCACTCGCCCAGTGGCAACGCGGGAGCTGCGACTGCACCGCGGCGCGTTCACGGCACTCGTCTATCGCGACTCACTTGTCACCACTGTGCGCTGTCAGCCGCCGGCGCGGACAGCGAGCACGCGCGCACCACAGCAGCTCCGCCACGGCAAACGCGACAGCCGGCCGCCAGTTACACACTGCCGGCTCACCTGGCAGCTGCCAACATGGACGCGCAAGTTCTTTGTGCGGCGGGCCCGCGCGCCTGCGCAACAGACACCCACCACCGCCCCCCACTCCGCGGCCGCGCGCTCCATGCAGATCTTCGGCGGCGGCTCGGCCTTCGGTGCAGACACGCCGCGTTCCTGCTCGCCGTGACTCACGGTGGGGTCGCGCCGGTGCACGCGCACTCGGCGATGGCAGGGGCCGACGCTCGCGCAAGGTAGTTCCGGCCGTTGTTGCGTGCAATGAGTAGGTGCTGGGCCAGGCGTCTGAAGCGTCACCGTGTGTTCGTGGTTTAGATTCGTTTTCAAAAAATATTGTAACTCTGGCGTTTCTGTTCGAGGGAAGAGAGAGGGAGAGGGAGAGACCAACACCGACTCAAAGGAAGGCCTCGGCGCTTGTTCGTGACGTCACGTCAGCTAGGCACGGCGAACGCCAGCTCTGTTGCAGGCATACTCATAATGGTGGTGTCTCCCTCTCTGACACAGGAAAATGTGAAACTATTGGCGGTAGTTGACCAACACACATTGTTCTGAGAGATTTCTGCAATCAATTAATTGTGGAATTCCTTACACTTCGTAACAAATAGTGTACTCCTGAACTTAAATTTCCACCTGTTTTAGGGATTGACATACAAAAACAACTTCATGGTCCAGCAGCAACAGAATTCATGCTTCTTTACCTTATTTGTAAATCTGAGGAAGATACGTTCGTACTGGGTTGCTTTTACAAGAAACTGTGAACATATTCGTGCTCTTCTTTAGGTATCTTAGTTGACTATGGGGTGAGGAGCACTTAATGTTAATGAAATATCTTGCGATTGTACACGTTGGGGGAGGGGGTGGGGCACAGAAGAAGAGGCAAAAGAGAGATACCTGATTTATGAAATAAAATTTTTTTATCTTATAAAGTTTCTCCTTTCAGTTGCAAGAGGAGAATATTTATCTTTTCTAATGAGCATGTTTAAAAAAGTTTAAGCTCAGCAGTATTTTCGATGTATGAAGCTATTTTGTTTCCTGTTTAAAATTCCTTTCGTTGAAAACGACTGTAATCTAATGACTGGAAACAGTTGGACATTTACACATGTAAATTAGTTCACGTTTCCGGTGACAATGTCAAACGAAAATAAATAAATAAATAAAAGAAACGAGTTCATTGTAAGGGCGTTGGCGTAAGTTTCGATAGCAAAATTGATCAAGTAAATATAGTTTCTTGAATGTAAAATTTCCGAAGCTTGCAATGGGGCAAATCATCTTCTCATATGGACCTACGTTTGTTTCGACAGGATTCAGTAATACAGAACTATGATCTTCATTTGTAGCTTTACGATAGTAAGAAAATCTTTCATCTAAATAAAACTACAGAATCCAAAACAATACCAAACAGTTTGTCCAAAAATAAGAGATTTATAGTGATAAGCACGCCCAGGCGTTTCTGCCTGCAACAGACCTGGCGTTGGCAGTGCCTGGGTGACGTGACGTCACGAACAAGCGCCGAGGCCTTCCTTTGAGTCGGTGTTGCTCCTACACGCCTTTCAAATTTTTCTTTTGCTATCTAGAATAGAGGCGCAATCAGGTTGATGAATATTTGTTGATTTCCGAAAAGCATTTGACTCAGTACCACGCCTATGCTTATTGTCAAACTTTCGATCATATGGGATATCAATTGAAATTTATTACTGGCTTGAGGACCTTTTGCTAGGGAGGACGCAGCATGTCATCTTGGACGGAGGGCCATCGTCAGATTTAGAGATATCTTCTGATGTGCCCCAGAGAAGTGTGTTGCTACCCTACCTACACTACTAGCCATTAAAATTGTTACACCAAGAAGAAATGCAGATGATAAACGGGTATTCATTGGACAAATATATTATACTAGAACTAACATGTGATTACATTTTCACGCAATTTGGGTGCATAGATCCTGAGAAATCAATACCCAGAACAACCACCTCTGGCCGTAATAACGGCCTTGATACGCCTGGGCATTGAGCCAAACAGAGCTTGGATGGCGAGTACAGGTACAGCTGTCCATACAGCTTCGACACGATACCACAGTTCATCAACAGTAGTGTCTGGCGTATTGTGTCGAGCCAGTTGCTCGGCCACCATTGACCAGACGTTTTCAATTGGTGAGAGATCTGGAGAATGCGCTGGCCAGGGAAGCAGTCGAACAATTTCTGTATCCAGAAAGGCCCGTACAGGACCTACGACATGCGGTCGTGCATTATCCTGCTGAAATGTAGAGTTTCGCAGGGATCGAATGAAGGGTAGAGCCACGGGTCTTAACACATCTGAAATGTAACGCCCACTGTTAAAAGTGCCGTCAATGCGAACAAGATGTGACCGAGACGTGTAACCGATGACACCCCATACCATCACGCCGGGTGATACGCCAGTATGGCGATGACGAATACACGCTTCTAATGTGCGCCACACTGCCGATGACGAATACACGCTTCTAATGTGCGTTCACCTTGATGTCGCCAAACACGGATGCGACTACCATGATGCTGTAAACAGAACCTGGATTCATCCGAAAGAAATGACGTTTTGCCATTCGTGCACCCAGATTCGTCGTTGAGTACACCATCGCAGGCGCTCCTGTCTGTAATGCAGCGTCAAGGGTAACTGCAGCCATGGTCTCCGAGCTAATAGTCCATGCTGCTGCAAACGTCGTTGAACTGTTCGTGCAGATGGTTGTTGTCTTGCAAGCGTCCCTATTTGTTGACTCGGGGATCGAGACGTGGCTGCACGATCCGTTACAGCCATGAGGATGAGATGGCTGTCATCTCGACTGCTAGTGATACGAGGCCGTTGGGATCCAGCACGGCGTTCCGTATTACCCTCCTGAACCCACCGATTCCATATTCTGCTAACAGTCATTGGATCTCGACCAACGCGAGCAGCAATGTCGCTATACGATAAACCGCAATCGCAATAGTCTACAATCCGACCTTTATCAAAGTCGGAAACGTGATGGCACGCATTTCTCCTCCTTACACGAGGCATCACAACAACGTTTCACCAGGCAACGCCGGTCAACTGGTGTTTGTGTATGAGAAATCGGTTGGAAACTTTCCTTATGTCAGCACGTTGTAGGTGTCGCCATCGGCGCCAACCTTGTGTGAATGCTCTGAAAAGCTAATCATTTGCATATCACAGCATCTTCTTCCTGTCGGTTAAATTTCACGTCTGTAGCACGTCATCTTCGTCGTGTAGCAATTTTAATGGTCAGTAGTGTATTAATGTTGTGTATTAATGACCTAGCAAACAATATTAACGCCAACGTCAGTTTTCTTGCAGATGTTGCACTGTGTCTGCATTAATATTCAGTGAGGTCTTCATAAGAATTTGAAGTGGTGCAAAGACTGGCAACTTGCTTTAAATGTTCAGAAATGTAAAATTGCGCACTTCACAAAAGCAAAAAAACGTAGTATGTTATGACTATATCAAGGGATCACAACTGGAATCAACCAATTCATACGAATACCCTGGCGTAGCACTTTGCAGGGATACGAATGGAATGATTACAGAAGCTCAGCTGTGGGTAAAGCAGGTGGTAGACTGCAGTTTACTCGCAGAATACCGGGGAAGTGCAGTCAGTCTACAAAGGAGACCGCTTACAAATCGCTCGTACGACCCATTCTAGAACATTACTCAAGTATGTACCATCTTCAGGCTCCTAAGTGGTAGAAGAACATGAGAGTACACACAATATCAATCATAGTTTATAACTAAAAATGGAGATAAATTACACCATAACATTACATCATAAAAATATACTGTTGTTACCTATAAAAACAAAATTCATAATGTAACTGATATTGCTCTTTTTTTTTTTTTTGGTAATCCAGTGGAAACATACACCAGTGACTTAATGGACTTGAGGGAAGCCAACACATACAAAGAGTTCCACCAGCAAAGCAAGCCAAGTCACATACATCCCTTACCGGAACATCTAAAAACATGATATATAGAAATAGACTCGTGCTCCACTGATACTACTTTACAGCACTCCAGTCATATTCTTAAGGTCCACGAGACTAGCTTAGGAAATATGCACTTGTTATGTAAGAGACTCTAGACGCAATATCTCCAACCGAAACAATCAAGCATATCACCAAAGCTCCTACTAATTCCAAGAAATCTACTGGAAGTAAAACAATGTCGCCGACATTAATAACATCTACCGTCATTATGTAGCCTCGGCTTTAATCGAAGCATACATGATACATTTCGACGAACTATTGCTGAAGGACATCTCGCGTGGCAAATCTGCTATTTACATGTAACAATTGGCTATAAAGAGTAACCTACTCCAAGTCAATCAGTAAAACCAATAGCCACATATGTACAACTACACATACCGGACCATGAACTTAGAAACGTCCATATGGAAATCCAGCAGAATAAAACCAAAACACGTACGTATTAACACACAAGGACAAGTCTATGAACTCCGAAGATTCCATAAGAATGGGAACCCAGGCAATGGCTTACGCAAACGTGACAAACGCCGAGAGCGCTCATATACTTCCTAGACGAAACATAATTTGTACGGTAGCTTCAAACTCTGCACACCTAAACTACACTGCGGCAGCGGTACATCAGTGCAAAACCAAACTGTGCACCCAAAAGGTGCTTCGTGCAGAGCGTTAATTGTTACATGTAAACGTCAGATTTTCACACGAGATGTTCTTCGGCAGTAGTTCGTCGACATGTATCAAATGGCTCTGAGCAGTATGGGACTTAACATCTGAGGTCATCAGTCCCCTAGAACTTAGAACTAATTAAACCTAACTAATCTAAGGACATCACACACACCCATGACCGAGGCAGGATTCGAACCTGCGACCGTAGCGGTCGCGCTGTTCCAGACTGAAGCTCCTAGAACTGCTCGGCCACAGCGGCCGGAATGTATCATGTCTGCTACTTTTAACACTATGGCTACATACTGATTGTGGATGTTATACTAATGTTGGCAACATTGTTTCACGTTCCGTAGATTTCTTGGAATTAGTAGGAACTTTGGTGACACTGTTTGCAGGGTCTCTTACATACACAAATTACACATCTGCTAAACTAGTCTCGTGGATCTTAGCAATGTGACTGGGTTGCTGTAGAATAATATCAGTGGAGCACATATCTGTTCATATATTTCCGGTGAGGGATATACGTGACTTCCGTCAATTTGCTAGTATAACTGTTTGTATGTGTGGGTTTCCCTCAGGTCCATTAAGTCACGGGTGTATGTTTCTATTGGATTATTAAAAAAATGCAATACAAGTTACATGCTGAATTTTGTTTTGTATGCATAACAATACAATGTTTTTGTTATGTAATTTTATGTTGTGATTTATCCCCCCTTTTCGTCATTGTTACCCTTATTCAAGTACTTCATGTCCAGCTGCTGTTTTACCCTCTGTGAGGAATTACCACAGGCTTTAAGTGATGACTCTAGGAATATATTATTACCCCGTATGTTTCGCTCACATAAGGAACCTTTGGACAAGATTAGAATAATTACAGTCCACACTGAAGCATTCAATCATCCTTTCCGTGCACCATATATAAATAGAATGGGAAGAAAACCTAGTAACTTATATAATGGGACGTACCCTCTGCCATACGCTTCACGGTGGTTTGCAGAGTATAGATGTAGCTGTAGATACTTCTACTATATCATTGGTTCCCTGAGACAAATACCGCCGAGGGGAATCAGATATAAGCTGTCACTCCCTCTCCCCAACTATCATCAGCATTACTCCTGAGTCCAATCAGATATTACTGGTACCCATCCCACTTGCTCCTACCATCACCAACATTAGCACATATTTTCTTTAAAGACTTTTATTTTCAAAATAACGAAATGTAAGTAACATTTGGTTTTTGTAGGTCTTTTATTAAACGACAAACTGTGAGCCAACGAGGCAATTGGTACTGCTTATTTCTAACAGTCCTTTTTTTAGACAATGATGAAGCAGTTCTCGGTACATCGCCAGTTCTATATATAACTCCGCCTCAGAAAGGAAAGCTAAGTATCCACATTGACGGTAGACATGCTTCCTTTTCAACACTCCTCCCCCTACCGGCTCTTGCTTGACCCACACATTGCAACCATATTTGAAATCATCCAAGTTCACGTACACGCGTTATACTTACTGTTTGGCAATCACGTGAATGATGGACTTGCTATTTCCTAAATGGCAGTAATTGGAAGGTTTAGGTCTGCCAAACCTTTATGCCTGACCACTGCCACTAACAACAACAACAATAATAATAATAATAATAGCAAATACCTTTTGTTTTGTATTGTCATTTAGTGTGTTTAGTGTTGCGAACTGAATAATAAAACCATTTCTCGACTATTGCTCGAACTAACTACAACTTGAAGGGAGCATTTTCATGAGATATTTAAACATATCTCATATATGTCCCAATTTTATTGTCATGTCGAAGATGTTCATACATTCGTATCAAAAGTGGTTTGAAAAAAAAATATTCGTAACTTATGTAATTAGAATTACAGGCTTACGAAATAATGAAAGTGGTAATAATATTTTGAAACTAATTTAGCTTCATGACTGAAACACAATGGAACCCTACTTTTTATCCTTAGAAAATTTCAGTTTACCCTTCACGGGTAATTTCTCTCCCAGGCTGGGAACCACTGCACTAGATTACCGCTGGTGACAGTTTCTGTCTCCCAGTTCTCCTCTTCCCTACTAATACAGGTAGGATCAAAAGTTAAAAAATGGTTATAACTGTGAACAACATTTTTATTGTTTCTTTTCCGTTTCATTTGTATCAGATTCTGACAAAGGAACGACAGTAAATTGACCAACCTTGGTCTGAAATATAAGTCAAAACAAAGGGTATATAAGACATAAATTCACAGTTATAATCACTTTGTGACATTTGGTCGACCCTGTATAACCTGAAATTTCAACTTGTTTCAACATTCCACAGACGCCTAAGATTTTAATCTTCTTTTCCATGTTGTTGTTGTTGTGGTCTTCAGTACTAAGACTGGTTTGATGCAGCTCTCCATGCTACTCTATCCTGTGCGAGTTTCTTCATCTCCCAGTAACTAATGCAACGTACATCCTTCTGAATCTGCTTAGTGTATTCTTCTCTTGGTCTCCCTCTACGATTTTTACCTTCCACGCTGCCCTCCAATACTAAATTGGTGATCCCTTGATGCCTCAGAACATGTCCTACGAACAGATCCCTTCTTCTAGTCAAGTCATGCCACAAGCTCCTCTTCTCCCCAATTCTGTTCAATACCTCCTCATTAGTTATGTGATCTACCCATCTAATCTTCAGCATTCTTCTGTAGCACCACATTTCGAACGCTTCTATTCTCTTCTTGTCCAAACTATTTATCGTCCATGTTTAACTTCTATACATGGCTACACTCCATACAAATACTTTCAGAAACGACTTCCTGACACTTAAATCTATACCCGATGTTAACAAATTTCTCTTCTTCAGAAACGCTTTTCCTTGCCATTGCCAGTCTACATTTTATATCCTCTCTACTTCGACCATCATCAGTTATTTTGTTCCCCAAATAGCAAACCTCCTTTACTACTTTAAGTGTCTCATTTCCCACTCTAATTCCCTCAGCATCACCCGACTTAATTCGACTACATTCCAGTATCCTCGTTTTGCTTTTGTTGATGTTCATCTTATATCCTCCTTTCAAGATACTATCCATTCCGTTCAACTGCTCTTCCAAGTCCTTTGCTGTCTCTGACAGAATTACAATGTCATCGGCGAAGCTCAAAGTTTTTATTTCTTCTCCATGGAGTTTAATACCTACTCCAAATTTTTCTTTTGTTTCCTTCACTTCTTGCTCAATATACAGATTGAATAACATCGGGGAGAGGCTACACCCCTGTCTCACTCCCTTCCCAACCACTGCTTCCCTTTCGTGTCCCTCGACTCTTAGAACTGCCATCTGGTTTCTGTACAAATTGTAAATAGCCTTTCGCTCCCTGTATTTTAACCCTGCCACCTTCAGAATTTGAAAGATAGTATTCCAGTCAACATTGTCAAAAGCTTTCTCTAAGTCAACAAATCCTAGAAACGTAGGTTTGCCTTTCCTTAATCTAGCTCCTAAGATAAGTCGTAGGGTCATTATTGCCTCACGTGTTCCAATATTTCTACGGAATCCAAACTGATCTTCCCCGAGGTTGGTTTCTACTAGTTTTTCCATTCGTCTGTAAAGAATTCGCGATAGTATTTTGCAGCCATGACTTATTAAACTGATTGTTCGGTAATTTTCACAACTGTCAACACCTACTTTCTTTGGTATTGGAATTATTATATTCTTCTTGAAGTCTGAGGGTATATCGCCTGTCTCATATATCTTGCTCACCAGATGGTAGAGTTTTGTCAGGACTGGCTCTCCCAAGGCTGTCAGTAGTTCTAATGGAATGTTGTCTACTACCGGGGCCTTGTTTCAGCTCAGGTCTTTCAGTGCTCTGTCAAAATCTTCACGCAGTATCATATATCCCATTTCATCTTCATCTACATCCTCTTCCATTTCCATAATATTGTCCTCAAGTATATCGCCCTTGTATAGACCCTCTATATACTCCTTGCACCTTTCTGCTTTCCTTCTTTACTTAGAACTGGGTTTCCATCTGAGCTCTTGATATTCATAGAAGTGGTTCTCTTTTCTCCAAAGGTCTCTTTAATTTTCCTGTAGGCAGTATCTATCTTACCCCTAGTGATATGCGCCTCTACAACCTTACATTTGCCCTCTAGCCATCCCTGTTAAGCCATTTTGCACTTCCTGTCGATCTCATTTTTGAGACTTTTGTATTCCTTTTTACCTGGTTCATCTACTGCATTTTTATATTTTCTCCTTTCATCAGTTAAGTTCAATATTTCTTCTGTTACCCAAGGATTTCTACTAGCCCTCGTCTTTTTACCTACTTTATCCTCTGCTGCCTTCACTACTTCTTCCCTCGAAGCTACCTATTCTTCTTCTAATGTATTTCTTTCCCCCATTCTTGTCAATTGTTCCCTTATGCTCTCCCTGAAACTCTGTATAACCTCTGGTTTAGTCAGTTTATCCAGGTTCCATCTCCTTAAATTCCCACCTTTTTGCAGTTTCTTCAGTTTTAATCTACAGTTCATAACCAATAGATTGTGGTCGGAGTCCACATCTGCCCCTGGAAATGTCTTACAATTTAAAACCTGGTTCCTAAATCTCTGTCTTACCATTATATAGGCTATCTGAAACCTGTCAGTATCTCCAGGCTTCTTCCATGTATACAGGATTCTTTTATGATTCTTGAACCAAGTGTTAGCTATGATTAAGTTGTGCTCTGTGCAAAATTCTACAAGGCGGCTTCCTCTTTCATTCCTTCGCCCCCCCTCCACCCCCCCCCCCCAAATCTGTATTCACCTAGTACGTTTCCTTCTCTCCCTTTTCCTACTACCGAATTCCAGTCTCCCATGACTATTAAATTTTCGTCTCACTTCACTATCTGAATATTTTGTTTTATTTCATCATACATTTCTTCAATTTCTTCGTCATCTGCAGAGCTAGTTGGCATATAAACTTGTACTACTGTAGCAGGCGTGGGCTTCGTGTATATCTTGGCCACAATAATGTGTTCACTATGCTGTTTGTAGTAGCTTACCCGCACTCCTACTTTTTTATTCATTATTAAACCTACTCCTGCATTACCCCTATTTGATTTTGTATTTACAACCCTGCAGGCACCTGACCAGAAGTCTTGTTCCTCCTGCCACCGAACTTCACTAATTCCCACTATATCTAACTTTGACCTATCAATTTCCCTTTTCAAATTTTCTAACCTACCTGCCCGATTAAGGGATCTGACATTCCACGCTCCGATCCGTAGAACGCCAGTTGTCTTTCTTTGGGTAACAACGTCCTCCTGAGTAGTCCTCGCCCGGAGATCCGAATGGGGGACTATTTTACCTCCGGAATATTTTACCCAAGAGGACGCCATCATCATTTAACCATACAGTAAAGCTGCATGACCTTGGGAAAAATTACGGCTGTAGTTTCCCCTTGCTTTCAGCCGTTAACAGTACCGGCATAGCAAGGCCGTTTTGGTAAGTGTTACAAGGCCAGATCAGTCAATCATCCAGACTGTTGCCCCTGCAACTACTGAAAAGGCTACTGCCGCTCTTCATATACTGTATATAAAACAGAGTGTGTGTGCGTATGCCTGGGATATTCTCTAAACCCCAGAATTGATTTCAACCAAATTGGGTAGAGGTAGAGCAGGTCTCATGAGTATCAACCTTCTAGCTCCATTACGTGTGGAGATAGGGGAAAATGTCTTTTTTCGAGGCTCTGGTGTATATACTGCCATGAACAACATATATGTTTTGTGGGAACGGTATTGGCCTGCCAAATCAACCTACTTTGCAGTGCAGCTTATGTCAGGCGCAAGAAACCGGAAGTTGTAGAGTGGTAGTGGGCAGGTCGAAAAGGAAGAGGAAGAGAAATGGTTCAAATGGCTCTGAGGACCATGGGACTTAACATCTGAGATCATCAGTCCCCTAGAACCCAGAACTACTTAAACCTAACTAACCTAAGGACATCACACACATCCATGCCCGAAGCAGGATTCGAAACTGTGTAAGTAGGCTGTTTATGTTTTCTTATCGGCAACGTTACGTAGCGCTCGGTATGAAAATCACTGGCTGTGCTGTGTTCAGTCTGTAGCTAGTTTGCATTGTTGTCTGCCATTGTAGTGTTGGGAAGCGGCAGCTGGATGTGAACAGCGCGTAGCGTTGCGCAGTTGGAGGTGAGCCGCCAGCAGTGGTGGATGTGGGGAGAGAGATGGCGGAGTTTTGAAATTTGTAAGACTGGATGTCAATTATGAATATTAAGGTAAATACATTGTTTGTTCTCTATTAAAGTCCTTCATTTGCTAACTATGCCTATCAGTAGTTAGTGCCTTCAGTAGTTTGAATCTTTTATTTAGCTGGCAGTAGTGGCGCTCGCTGTATTGCGGTAGTTCGAGTAACGAAGATTTTTGGTGAGGTAAGTGATTTGTGAAAGGTACAGGTTAATGTTAGTCAGGGCCATTCCTTTGTAGGGATTTCTGAAAGTCAGATTGCGTTGCGCTAAAAAATATTGTGTGTCAGTTTAAGCACAGTCGTATATAATTGTTCAAAGGGGACGTTTCAACTGCTACCGCAGCAGTCGCGAGGTTCCGGACTGAAGCGCCTAGATCCGCTCGGCCACAGCGGCCGGAGCGAAGAGGAACAGGCAGATATGGAACAAGAGAGGGGGTAAGGATATGATTAGAGGGAGGAGGAAGACATGGTCACAGTGTTGAACACTTACTGAGCAAAGCTGCGGGCGTGGGGAGGGGGGGGGGAGGGGGGGGGGGAGGGGGGGGAGGGGGGGAGAAAAGCTAGTATGAACAGTAACACAGTAATAATAAAACATGGAACATATCTTAATATAACAACTTACTTCCATCAGTGCTCATGGTGGCTGTTTCGTGTGGCCCAATAGCCAGGTGCAAGTCTTTCAGTTGGACACCACTTTAACGACTTGCATGTTCCAAATCTATTCGTGTTACCATCTCTGGAAAAGAGACGGACAGTTAACATGGAATTTGAACAGCATGTAGTTCTTGACGACTTCTCACAGCGTTTGATGCGAAAGCTAGATTCAAGGTAGAGTGAAAGTTTCAGCAATCCAACTTGATTCGATGCTGCGACACCTCGATTTCTTGGCATGTGCTTCACCTCTAGAGCAGCAGATTTAGTACATTGTACAAAGTATATCTGAAAAAATTTTAATTTAGTGAAAAGGTGTGCGTTACAAATTTTGATATATACATGTGTCATAAAATTTTAAAAACTTCAGTAGCAAAAATGATAAGAAGAGTGACGTGGGGAGGACAACTAATTAGGATGGAAGAGGAAAGACTACCATGAGTAGCATTCCTAGAATCCATTGAGGACAGAAGGTATCGAGGAACGACACGGACATGGTGGATGGAACAAGGGTCGGAGGCGATGGGCCTAAGGAAAGGACAATGGACCACGAAAGACAGAACACAAATGGTTAGTTGAGGAATGTAGACAACGCCTATGAACTCAGACAGCAACAAACTTTCACAAACTTTTATCAAATTTTTTGTATTGGCTTCGTTTTATTCAACCATACAGCCAATAGCTCACAAAACATAAAATCATAGATACAGAGAACTCACAATATGAATGGCTTCAGCAAGATTTAGAATTATTTTACAACACGCGCATGTAATGAAGATTGACGCATCAACTATAGAAAAAATATAAAATAAGAAAGAACTCAACACAGATTGGGAAGCATCCACCTGGGGATTAGAGTGTTTATGCGAACAGAAATAGTATATCAATTTCATATACACACGTTATTATCCCGTACAAAGTATCTGAAATTTAGTGCGGCCTTCAATAAAAGTAACTTTTCGTGATCTCCTCGTCGGGCCCTTTTCATTTTTGAGAATATTGATAACACAAAGAAACAGTACCACTTGCTTAAAGGGGTACCTTTAATTTCATAAGCTTCCGTAGTGAACAGTATTGCTGTGGTTCGAAGAGACTACGAGAAAGTAAGAAGTGGTTTACATCTCCTTTTCCATTCTTTTGACAGTTGCAGAAAAGCTTATCCTTGACATCTGTCCAAATTAAGTGAAAAGGAGTTGGACATGGATGTTACACATTCGTACAAAGGTGGTTATCAGCTTCCTGATCACCTGACGTTTTTGAAACCGAGGGAAGCTTCTAATTACGGGTTGGAACGCAGCATAGTGTTGATACTTTATGGCACATGAAGAAGCGCATATCCACAGCCCATATTCCTCGGCCAGTTTCCGTATACGTATTTTGAAATCGGAGGATAGTAGTCTACTTTTAATTTCAGTACAAGAAACTGTTTCACAACATTATATCGTATCTTCTACGATATAAAATCGATTTGGTGACTGACCATTATCACTATTTCAAACCGTAGCTAAGTAAACGTGTAAATAGGGAAAATCGTTCTTAGTTTGCTAATAGACGCCTAAGTTTCTATAAGGTCGATCTTTCTGTTATTATTTTCTTAGTGGAAGATCTTTTCGTCTTTGTCTTGCCTTACTCAACGTTCTTGGACTGAAAAACATGTCGCATTTACATGATCTAGTCAAGTGTATACGGATATCTGTTAATGGATTTTAACGTAGAGTGTGTCGAACCTTCGCCTTTGTGACATCTTGAACTCTGCATATCTGTGATGTGTCTGCATATCTGTGGAGGAATGGCAACCCCTTCTTTCTCAAGAGCAGTTACCAGAGATGGTAGTGATGTTGAACGCAGATATCTGGTGCGAAGTTGACGTTCTAACTCATCCCAGAGGTGTTCTAGAGGGTTCTAGCTTCGACTTTGGGCAGTTCGGTCCATTCAAGGAATGCAGTTATTCACAAACCATTGCCTCAAAAATGTTGCTCCATGACAGGGTTCACTGCGCCACTCCTATGTACTTGACAGTATTTGACACCATGACGGGAGGTAGCTTTCTCCATGCATTCGACAAACTCAACTCTCGGATTGCACAGGGTATAGCGTGATTGACCTCTCCCAATCACTCGTTTGCAGTCACCCACTGACCCGTGCCATCATTCTTTACACCACTTGAAGCATCGCTTGGCACTGGTTACAGAAATGTATGGCTGATGAGAAACTATTTGACCCGTATTTTTATCTCTCTACGCATAGTCGTTGTGGTAACTGGACTGCTGGTAGCATTTTGGAACTCACGGGTTTCTTCCGCCGATTTCGTGCAATTCCTTACAACCACCTCCCACAACAGTTTGCGGTCCCTGACCTCCACTACATGAGGTCTGGCTGGTTTTGGTGTAGCTGCAACTGTTACTTCTCATTTCCACCTAGTAGTAAGCACCAGTCGACTTAGACAATTTTAGCCTGACAGACCCATTCTACTATTACTGCTTCTCTGCTGACAGCACAGTACTTCCCGCCTCCTCTTATATGGGTGGGCCCACCTCTGGTAACATTTGGTGGTGAATTCCTCATTACATAGGGGTGTCCCCATACTTTGATCCTTAGGCACGTCTTGGCCGTCAATGGAGGCGACCTCGCAGTAGAGATCCACAAACCACGCATACGCATCTGTTACCAGCTTCACCGTATGCATAGTAGAGTGCGAGGAAAAGTTTAAAACTCTAGGTCGCGTAAACTGGCGACCGTGTATTAAATTGCATGTGACTGCTGTTGTAAGCTACTTACGCTCTTAACTAATTAGTGAGTAGTGCTAAATAAAGTAGTAATTTAACATAACGTTATGGAAGGATTTGGATCCTTAAGCTAGGTTGTAGCGTCTACCCATAAAAAGTCATTCAATGTAAACTGAGTTCCAGAAAAGTGCAAATCAGGAATTAATGCGTGGAATAAAGGGAAATCGTGTCAAAAACCGCATATGTTTTTCCAGTTCAGGTCAAATATATCGTCGCAACTCTATAGCATTTCACTACTCTACAGGTTGCTTCAGGCACGGTTTTTTCCATAGCTTACAAAGTAATAAGAAGCAATTTAAATCAGAATTTTTATCAGGTTTAGTTACGGAGCTTCAAGCTTAACAATTTAGTGGGTTGCTGCAACACGATGTACACAGTCGGCTTTGTTCAAATTGATGTTCCAGTGCCGGAATGTTCATCTGAATGAGGTGTTCAAAGGAGGGCCCGTTTCCTCTAATGCCCAACTCAGTGCACCTTCTAAGCGAGATGTAAGGTTGCTGGTATCATGGAGAAACAAGAATCGTAGATGGTCTGTTTGTTGTTTGATGTCATCTGGATTTGTGGGTTCAGTGGCATAAAAACAATGCTTCAGATATCACGACAAAGAAATCTGTTACTCTTTAATCGCGTGACCGTGCTTGCCATTCCAGAGGACCACGATGTCATAACCATCTTACATAAAATGTATTGTTCACTTCTCGCAGAACATCGCACGAAGAGTGCGCTGAGTAATCACTGTGCTGCAGGCCCGTACGCCCTCTAAGTTTAGACTGGCATTTTCAAAGCGAGAATATAAACCGACAGCCTGGTACATCTCACACATCAATAATACCTGTGAAGCAGTATGGACTGCTGATTTCTTGTGAGAGAATTCCACACCACGCACTGATCCACCGCCGGCCGAGGTGGCCGAGAGGTTCTAGGCGCTACAGTCTGGAACCGCGCGACCGCTACGGTCGCAGGTTCGAATCCTGCCTCGGGCATGGATGTGTGTGATGTCCTTAGTTATGTTTAAGGAGTTCTAAGTTCTAGGGGACTGTTGACCTCAGAAGTTAAGTCCCATAGCGCTCATAACCATTTGAACCAGTTTGAAATCCACCTCCTTTGACGATCGACATGATGTACCGACATAAGACTTTCTGTGGCCCAGTAATGCGTATTACAATGATTTACTGCACCATAATCTGTTGTAGAGGCCGGAGTTGTGGCCTTTTTTGGTGGTAGACAGGTAACGGTTATGCGTATGTCAGCAAGTAATGCAGCCTCCTTCTCCAGAACATGGGTTGAGAGTGGGGGTGGTGACTGGAACCGAGCGGTGGACCGCGGGTAAGACATCCACGGTTTAATTAGACTTTTATTGATGTTAGGTACAGATGTGTGATTGCCACTAGACGAGAGTTCATTGAGCTCGGGATGACTCTGTGGGTTGCAGAGCTCTGTGAGACCTCGTCCCCAGATGTAGCAGGGCATCGGCGTGCATAAGCTGCGTCACCAGTTGCAGTCTTAAGAGGGCCGAAGCTGGCGGAGACCGTACACCTATATCCGGAAGATATAGCGGGACATCGGCGTGCATAAGCTGCGTCACCAAATGCAGTCTTAAGAGGGCCGAAGCTGGCAGAGACCGTACACCTGGCCGATGTATGACACTATTCCAGGCAGCTGCCCCACCTCGAGCCGCTCACTGCAGCACGGGATACGATGACACTCAAAACCGTAGCTCCCAGCATGATGGATACTGAAAGCGGGTGCCCGAACTGGGCAATGATCAGTATCGATGGAAGTCTTCAGGAACTGGTGCACAGTGACAGAGGGACTGAGTCGTCCCCAGCCCGGTCTCGGACATACGTCGCACTACAGAGGTGGCTGCCACCCCGAAGGAGACCCAGAGGTCGAAATTCGCAAAGTCGCTCCGTAAGTCCCCAGCACTTCCTTTCGCTAGCCCGACTGGATACTTCAGCTGGGTCTGCACAAGTGTCCACCTCGAAGTATGAATCTGAGAAAAATGGATATATCCGAGAATTAGGGGCTGGTTTGAGGGTGGGGTGTATTTATGGGAGCCTGCTGGCCAGTAATTCCCAACAGCAGAAGCCAAGTTCCGGAAGAGACATCAGGCCGTAGTAGCTGGATGTCGCCAGTGAATGGCGATGACTTCCTTCGTTCTGCTCTTCTTGTTTAGTAGGCTGCTAACGGAACCTAGCTGGAGTCGTAGTATTGCACAACTTTACTTCAGAGACGCTGGCTAACTTCTTTCGCTTTATCATCTTCCTGAATAAGATACCTTCTACTCTGAATACGTCTTCTTTCTTCATAGTGTGCGGTCACCACAATGACGACACCTCTCTCCATTTTTTTAAAAATTTCAGCATAGAACATGCTACCTATGTCCTCAATTATGTGATGGACGTGTTCATCTACAGTTTTTACCATCTACGGTTCCATCTTGTACCATGGAAACTATTCCATGATGTCTTAATAGATTTCATGCCATCCTGTCCCTTCGTTTTGTCAGTGTTTTCATACATATCCCTTTTCTCGTTGATTCTGCGGTGAACCTCCTCATTCCTTGCCTTGTCAGTCCACTGAATTTTCAGCATTCTTCTGTAGCACCACATCGCAAATGCTTCGATTCTCTTCAGTTTCAGTTTTCCCACAGTCCATGTCTCTATGTCACAAAATGTTGGGCTCCAAACGTAAGTTCTCAGAATTTTGTGCCTCAAAGTAAAGCCTATGTTTGATTCTAATAAACTTCTCCTGGCCAGGAAGTCTCTTTTCGCCAGTACTAGTCAGCTTTTTATGTCCTCCTTGCTACGTCTGTCGTGTATTATTTTACTGCCTAGGTAGCAGAATTCCGTAACTTCATGTACGGGGTGGGGAAAGCAAAAGTGGCTCTGACGAGTAGATAGGATATGTAGCAGCATTTTAGGAGGAGGAAAAGACCCACAGTTACTTCCAACAGGATGGAATAACTGCCCGTACAGCCAGTCGAACCTTGGAGCACATTTACAGAATCTTCACGCCTGACAAGGCTGTTAGCAGAGGTCAGTCTGGTCGCGGCTGTAGCTGGCCATCAAGGTCACCTTATCTGTCAATGTGCAATTACTTTCTGCGGGGAGACCTCACGTCTAAAGCGTATCGCAACAACTCTCATAGTCTTAAAGAACTGCAGCACAACATATCGGATGAGAACAATCCCACCAGTCCAAGGCTCAAAAGTGCCAAGAAATGAATGGTAGTCACTTTCAACATCTGCTATAGTCAGGTTAGTACTGTATTTCCTTTCAACTGCTGTGTTTCTTTGCACCCTGGAACTCTGTTCTCTGGGCCACTTTTATTTGCGCGGCCCTGTCCTTCGGCATCACCAATCGTGATGTTAAGGTTCTCGCTGTCATTCCTTTCTTCTTTCTTCGATTTACTCTTAATCCATACTCTGTACTCATTAGACAATTCATTCCAGTCAACGGGTACTATAACACTTCTTCACTTTCCCTGACGATACCATTGTCATCAGCGAATCTTATCATTGATATCCTTTCACCTAGAATTTTAATTCCATAATAGAACCATTCTTTTATTTCTGACATTGCTTCTTAGATGTTAAGATTGTACAGCAGTGGTGAAAGACTACACCTCTTTCTTTTTAGTTCGGATACTTCGTTCTTGGTCTTCCAGTCTTATTGTTCGTTCTTGGTTCGTGTAGATATTGTATATTACATGCCTTTCCCTATAGGTTATCCCCATATTTCTCAGAATTTGAAACATCTTCCACGATTTCACATGGTCGAACGCTTTCTCGATGTCGTCAAATCGGATGAATGTGACTTAATTTTTCGTTAGTCTTTCTGCCATGATCAACTGCAACCAACGTCAGAACTGCCTCTCTGAAGCCTTTTCCTTTGCTAAAGCCAAACTGATCTAACACAGCCTAATTTTCTTTTCCATCCTACTGTATAGTATTCTGGTCAACACCTTGGATGTGCAAGCTGTTAAGTTGAGTGTGAGATAATTCTCCCAAGTGTCGGCTCTTGCAATCTTCTAAATTATGTGGATGATGGTTTTCCGAGTGTCTGATCATATATCGCCAGACTCATACACAGTACACACCAACACGCAGAGCCGCTTTGTTGCCACCACCTTCAACTATTTTAGGAATTCTGATGGAATGGCATCTATCCCTTCTACCTTATTTGATCTTAAGTCCTCCATAGCTCTTTCAAACTCTGATTCTTCCCTGTCGACTCCTGTTTCTTCGTCTATCACGTCTTCAGGAAAATCCTCCTCATCGTAGAGGTCTTCAGTGTGCTCTTTCCACTTATCCGCTCTATCCTCTACATTTAACAGCGGCATTGCCGTTGCGCTCTTAATGTTACCACCCTTGATTTTAATTTCTCCGAAGATTGTCCTGAGTCTTTTATATGCTGAGTCCGTCCTTCCGACAATAATTTCTTTTTCGATTTCTTTGCATTTTTCACGCAGCCATTTCGCCTTACCGTCCCTCCATTTCTTATCTATTTCATTCCTACATCTAGATCTACATGATTATTGTGTAATTCACAATTAAGTGCCTGGCAGAGAGTTCATCGAACCACCTTTAAACTACATCTCTACCGTTCCACTTTCGAAGAACAGGCCGGGAAACGAACACTTACATCTTTCCGTGCGAGCTCTGATTTCTCTAATTTTTTATGATGATCGTCTTTCCCTATGTAGATGGGCGTCAACAAAATATTTTCGCAATCTGATGAGAAAGTTGGGGATTGAAATTTCGTGAGAAGATACTGCTGCAACTAAAAACGCCTTTGTCTTCGTGTGTTATATCTGTGGCATGCTCTCCCCTATTTCTGATAATGCAAAACGAGCTACTTTGAACTTTGTCGATGTCGTCTGGCAACCCTATCTTATGTGGATCCCACACCACACAGCAATGCTCTAGAAGAGGGCGGACTGGCGTGGTGTAAGCAGTACATATTTTTAGACCTGTTACATTTTCGAAGTGTTCTGCCAGTAAATCGTAGTCTTTGGTTTGGTTGCCGCACAACGTTATCAATGAGATCGTTCCAAATTTATTCGTAACTGTAATCCCTAAATATTTAGATTTAGTTCAGCTTACAGCCTTTAGATGAGCGTGATTTACCGTGTAACTGAAATTTAGGGGATTCTTTTTAATGCTCACGTGAATGACTTAACACTTTTCATGACATAGAGTAAATTGCCATTTTTTGCAGCATACAGATACCGTGTCTAAATCATTCCTAAATGCCTTGTGTCTCTGTATTCCTGAATTTCCCTGAACATTTATGTACTGTCTTCTTTACTCAATTAACTGAAGCATCTCTTCTGTTATCCATGGCTTCTTTTGGCTTACCTTCTTTGTACTTACGTTTTTCTTTCCAACTTCTGTAATTGCCCTTTTTAGTGATGTCCATTTCACTTCTGCTGAACTACCTACTGAAATATTAACTATCGCAGCTTCTATAGCCTCAGAGAACTTCAAGTGTATCTCTTTTCTCCTTTGGACGAAGTTTTCCAGCATTGGCACCGGGCATTTGAGTGTTCCAGACTAGGGCGTGGTGAAACATTGTGAACGTCGGTTCATCTGGGAACATAACACTTTGTAAGCCGGTCACAATGAAAACATTAAAGGTCTCTCCGCAGAAAGTAACTGTCCGATTTAAATCGTTTCCATGTAACTCCTGTGAAATCTCTCCCGTGCAGTTCCTGTGTCAGTGACAGGTGGCACGGGTGAAACTTGCGATCATGTTCTATTTGCCACATTGATATAAGGCTAAAACCAGTGCCTGCAACAAATTCTCGTAAGGTGATACGAAGATCGTTGTGCATCTCATTTAAAACAATCGCTTTCATTTCTTACTTATCATTGGTATTCGTCTTTTTCCCCCACGCCTTCACAAACTACTTGATTCTCGAAATCGCTGTCTAGCATGTAGGTACGTAATGGTTTGTCGAGCTTTTCGACTGTGATATCTCCTTAAGGAAGTCATGGCTACACTGTTGGTGTATTTTTGGCATTCGTTAGATATGAGTACCATACTTATCCGACGTCAGTCAAAGCTTTGCACATGTCAGTGTAAGGATACATTCTACGAGGGTTGTCCAGAAAGTAAGTTCCGATCGGTCGCGAAATGGAAATCACAGTGGAAACCCGATGAAGCTTTGCACAGATGTGTTGGGTCGTGTCTCTAGTATGACTGTCGATGGCATCAAGACGCTCTTTTCAGTTGTGAGCGCACTGTGAGCCAGTAAAAGTGCCTAGAATAACGATGTCTTCTGCCAAGTAGGAGGGCCCGCGGAGAGGCTGCGCCTTAATGAATGCAGCCCACCTAACACAACTGCCACGCATTTCCTCGTTCATGGCAATTCTCAGCCGCACTCTGCAGGGGCAGTGAAGACGCTCCTGCAGCCTTTCCGAAGGGAAGTGTTCGATCACCCACAACACAGCCCTAATTGGCTTGTCATGAGTATCATCTCTGTTCACATGAAACGCTGGCTACGAACACTTGGGCGCAGGCTATGCGCTGTAGACCAGCGTAGAGAACTATCGGAAAGCACAGGCGGCTGCCTTCTATGACGATGGTGTTGGAAATTTGGTGTAACGTTCCGACAAATGTCTAAGTCAGAGAGGCGACTATGTAGAGAAGTATCTGGAAAGTGTAGCTAACTCTTGCAAACAAAATGTTTCTGATTTTCACTGTGTTTTCCATTTAGGGACCGATCGGAACTTACTTTCTGGACAACCCTCGTATAATGAAACTTCGCCCCGTCGTATAGAAGGCGCACTGAGTTGCGAATTCAAGGAAATGCGAAGTCGTTTGAAAGCGTCACTTAGATGAGTACCCCGCTACCAGAACACACACCTGAACGCAGCCAGTTATGTACAGCATATTGTATACATCCATAAGACCTTGAACGTTTCTAGCTTCCTAATTAAGATAAGTAGATATTTTGTTTAAATTTTTTGTACAAAGCTTATTTGAATACATCGTCTACAAGGTAGTTAAAAATTTCTATTTAAAACATTGTAACTCTCTGGAATAATATTTATAACTCCGCATGAGGAGTAAGGTTTCTTGCGTTTACCGATCTAAATAAACATTCTATTCAGTTACAGAGAAAAGCACCTCAGCTAGACTCCCCCCTCCCCCCATCCCTTCCCATTCCATCGTAAATTTTTCAGGCTTCATACACATAGACATGGACTGTTAGAGGCTTAGCGGTGGTCTAGCGGTTCTAGGCGCTCAGTCCGGAACCGCGCGACTGCTACGGTCCCAGGTTAGAATCCTGCCTCGGGCATGGATGTGTGTGATGTCCTTAGGTTGGTTAGGTTTAAGTAGTTCTAAGTTCTAGGGGACTGATGTCCATAGATGTTAAGTCCCGTAGTTCTCAGAGCCAATTGAACCATGTGTTAGAGGCTTAGGCACTCTTTCTGTGGAAGACGTTTTTAGTCACTCGTCTGTACAAGCGTTCGTAATGACTGAGTAGTATAATTTCTTTTTAAATTGGCCATGCACTTTAGCATGAAATAAATATTTAGGCTCTGAAAATGTGATTAACAGTCGGCGACGTCGGTGATATCACATCGGCAATGTACTGGCGCTGGTGGAATTTTTCCCTCAAACGTAACTCATAGCCAATCAGTTGATCCCCCTTTGTTGAACAGAAAATTAGAAAACAAGATTCAAATTCAAATATAAGTTAAACAACATTATAACAAAAAAATTAACTTTACCTACAGTTGATAAGAGGTCGTCCGTTAACTACATGTATTTTTTTTTTATTTGCTACCCTTCCTCCCGCGACCCGCCCATGATCAGTTATGATGGAATGTTAGTGGGTCCCATTCACGCACCCTCACGTGAAGTTTACTCTACAATATCTAAATAATTTAATTTATTTGATATGTTCATGGTTTTACTTCATATCACTAAAAATATCTGTTAGGTTGCTTGGAATTGATGTTGTAAAACAAAGTGCGATTTCTGTGGGCATGTTCTGCCATATGGCAACTTTACGGAGAGTTCATTCAGTTAAACTCGTTATAGTGCACTTTAAGCGTAGTTATCATTTTAAGCTCTAATTTCACAGAAAATGTGTAGCACATAGATTTAGAAAATCCATTGAATAATGTTTTTAACACGTGAGTAAAAACGCTTTATTTTAAACATTCCAACCCCGAGTAGCATTCGGATGGACAGACAGAGACAGACAGATAAAAATGCTCCGCATAATAGTCTTAACCGTTTTGACGGATCACTAAAAAACTGTCCTTTAATTGATATATCATATACATTACATATCACTGACCCTCTTTTTACTTTGCAAATGAAAGATATCATTGTCTGTATCTTCCTTTGAACCGTATGATTACGTTACAAGCTCTTGATTTATACGATCACTACGAGAATTCTTGTCGGTGAACTTAAGCTTAACTTCCTTCCACAAACAATACACTTGTCGTTGGTGCGTTCGTCTCGATTTTCGGGATACGCATTTTAAAGGTGTTTATACAAATTCATCAGAGAATCACTGGCATGCACATGTGTTAAGTATTCAGTTTAGAAAGGCTATAAAGAATGTGGGCACTTTAATACTGTGTTTGCTCGGCAGTAACTAAAAAAAACATAATGTAAACCATAATAATAATGACATGTATTTTTCCAATTAAAAAAATTGACATGAGATTTTCATTGTTCTTCACCCTCCTCCCCCCCCCCCCCTCACTCCCTAATCCTAGTGACGGTTGGTGAGATTTGCCGGATCTCTCCCCTCGTTCTAGGCTCACGTAATTGATGTACGTCCCCTAACACAGCAAGGGTAGCAGTGCCAGCCAAAGGTTTTCTGGAACACTACTCGCTACAATGCCTCTGGTCCCTAAAGGCGGCGGCTCCCTCATCCTGTAAAGTATCGTCTTCTCCGAAAGGCAGAAGTTCTTCTTCTATTAATCCCGAGAGAAGAAGTTACCTCTTAAGCCAGTTTCGCCGTCCACAGAATTCTCCCCCTGCCGCTACTACCGTCCAGATAGTCCACAAGTCCGAAGAAGTTAGCCGCCCCACTTCGAACAGCAGTTGCATCCCTCGTCACAGATTCGCCGCTTACCAATCAGCAAGGTACAGAGCTCGACCCACATGGTAGGTTTTTATGGAATTAGCGCAGTACAACCAAGAAAGAGGTATGATGAATGTAATGCCGTCACACTATATGAGGGTATGGTCTTAATAAAGAACACGAAAAACAGAAAAGTCGGTAGAATTGATGAAATGCCGATGCAGTGATTGAAATTTGGAGGAAAAGAATCACATATGACCCTCTCCAATCATAATGGAGCATGAAATATTCGGAAAGTAAAACAAAGAAAATGGCTGTAACTAGAAAGTTTTTTAACAGCGAAAATATCTATGTATAATGAAAGCCTCCTTAGTTTGGACGTACAAAAGATGGAACTAAGATATCTTTTTCGCGAATGATTTAGTGATACTAGTGGACAGTGAAATCACAGTAATCAAACGGATGTACCCTCAAAGAAGGATTTGAAAAAGCTGATCTGCAAATCTCTTTTGGAAAAATCAGTTCCAAAGCTCTAAATTTAACTTATACAAATGAAAGAGGAAGTACAAGCGTACTATATGGTCAGACACTAAGTATCTCGGTGATATCGTAGAAACCTATGGTCTAGAAAAGGTAGCACAAAGAGGTCGATTACAGAAGTTCAGGAGAGAGTGTGGTAGAACACATGACAAGAGTGCATGTCCACGCATACAAAAGTTAGAATTACGATACGGTGATCAAACTTGAAGCTCTGTACGTGAGCGAAACTTTAACTCTCGACACAAAAGGAGATATGGGAAACATCTTGAAGGAAGATTGAAGGGTCATGGACAAGATTCTTGGCCAGGATGAAACGGAGGACAGACGAAGGCTAATGTCCCGCAAACCAAGAGAGAACTTATCAAACTTGGTATTAGATATTACATAAATAAGATTACAGTTTTATGGGCACGTTCAGAGTCTCCGAACAATGAGGTTAGCGTAGAACATTATGACATACATCGGGAAATTAAAGATTATATCACGGATCCAAAAAGTTCACAAGACCTTGAGAAAGCCCACGTGTTAGACTGGAACCTGTTCAGTCAGAATGTGAACCGTTAGGTAATACAGCCAAAGAATGAAGAGGCAATGGGAGATCAGAAGATTAAAATAAGAATCTAACCGATCTGTATGGCTGAACATGGTCCTTACACAGATAACAATAATAATAATACTAATAACAAACGGATAACACACTTCATATGTCTGTGCATCATATTTCACAAACTATAAAAAATCAAATGGAATATCAAAAAAGAAGTTTGGAGAACACGTAAGGAAATAAAATTTCAGAATCGCATATCAAAACTGGCTATTCTAAATCGATGTGATTCTTAGACAAAATGTTTAAATCGGAATGAATAGCACTCAAATCAGACATACGTATTTAGTGGTATTAATTTGAGGACACAATGAGAAATGGAAAATTTAAGTAAGTAATGACGTACAGAATAAATGGCATCGACGTACCAACGTAAGCAGCACCGGCACAGTATTAAGATACCAGAGAATGTGCTACCACGTACAGTACTTCAGTTTCAATTCGGAGGGAGGAGCGATCCTGGGTAATTATATTGTGGATGGGTTGAACAGAATGTGTAGTCGTAGAACAGGAACTTTCTCAATGCTACTAACAGGCGAAAATATCGATGTTATTCTGAATGGCCACTTGACGACGAACGGAGGCTTGAAATGAATAGAAACTAATTAAACAGATAAAATAACGGCTTGGTATAATTTGTATAAATTTTGTTAATGGTACCGGAAATCGAATTTTTTGTTCCATTTTTCATGATGTTCATTGTGCGTTGATTACGACGATATTATTTGTAGACTGTTGTCACACCTGAAGGTGGTAGTTAATACATCGAAAGCAGTAATGTGAATATTTATAGTTATTAGTGACGATCACGATTTAATAAATTATTGTCTGAGCATTCCAAATGACAATATGTCAACTACAAAAATTAGTAGTGGCCAAGCTATTACAGAGCAAGGAGTTCACAGCCAAACTATAAAAGCTTTTACTGCTGCATAGATCCCAACGTGTTCGCATTGCGAACAGTAAGTGACCATGTATTCATCAGCAACCACAACACGGAAGTTCCTGCTCGTACCCGCAAACTGGCAGGATGCAAATTTACATCTTGATGGGCAAATTCAGTGGTGTTTAAGCTGTACCAGAAGAAATCACAAGAGATCGAAGATCGCATTTGTTTTCCATTTTCTCGAAACAGCTCGAAGTAAAGAAAATGGGATCGCCGGATACAGGAGAATGATAAATTCGCTGCTAAAGGCGCGATGATTAGGGAGTCAAACGTCTAATTTCCCAGACGATTCTAACTTGATTGGGTCCTTGACATTCCCCGCTCGTAATGAAGTCTTTAGTGCTAATGGGAGACTGATTTATGACATAGGGATTATAAAACTCAAATGGCCTTACCGTGCAGAGTTTGGGCTGCAGCAGGAGCTCCGAGCGTGTGATGGGCACCCTCACCCTCCGGAAATGAAGGCCGGAATCTCCCTCCGTGTGGGAGGGGCGCGTTATCTCCCTTCACACAGGAAATCGAAGCTCTGCAAGTGGAGTGCACGACTTAAAAGCGAGCCAGTTACAGTCAAAAAATACTGAAACCCATATAAAAGCACATTTGGATTAAGGTCGCAGCGAGCTTACATATCTGTCTTGGACTTTCTATCGTCGCCCAATGGAGGTCATTTCAATAGCACATTTCCCTGCTGTATACGAATAAATAATTAACCTTTGATCATGACGCTGACCTAAAACAAAACTGCAAAATCCATCCAGAGACGGATAGAAGTTGATGCCTTTGGCGCTACATTTACGAGAGTCATTCAATACGTATGCAATACTTTTTTTTATCAGCCAATTTCAGTTGAAAATGTGGAAGTTTTTGTGGAACATTGTGGAATATTCCCGCTTCTACGTCTAGAGTATTCATACGAGATAGCAGAATGTCTACAGAGACGCGCGCAGTGAACAAAATCACGGTGAGTTGGTGGGTTATGTGTCTGTCATCAACACAAACAAGGTCGCTCAAACCTGTCTGATCTCCCACGTTGCTGCCGGTCGCACATTCTTACAGTGCTGGAAGGTGCGGACACTCTCATTCGAGGTGGTCGACGGATCACAATCAAAGACGTCGCTACTCAGCTGTACGTCTCTGATGATAGACCTAACTCACTCATCCACTAGTTGACATACTCAAAGTTGTATGCTCGCTGGTTTCCTCACCGTCCAAAGAAAGACCATAACGAGAAAGGAAGGACCATCTCTGCGGAATTGCTTGCGCGTTACGAGGCTCGTCCGTGACTATTTTTTCTCGAATATCTTCGCAGGCGATGAAACGTGTGTTGACCTCTTCGAATCGGAAACAAAACGGCAATCCATGGCGTAGCGCTGCACCACCACTCTTCCGAAGAAAAAGTTCAAAACCGCCCCCTCAGCCGGTGAAGTAAAGGCGACCATCTTTTAGGACTCTGAAGAGGTTATTTTGTTTGATGTCCTCCCTCATGGGGAACGATCAACTCTGAAGTGTATTGTGCTACCCTCAGGTAATTGAAGAAACGACTTCAGCGTGACTTCTGCATAACAAAGTAAGGCCTCACACAAGTCTGCGCATCCAAGAGGAGCTCAGAAAACCACACTGGACTGTTCTTCCTCTTCCAACCTACAACACTCATCTAGCACCTTCCGACTTCCATCTGTCTGGCTCAATGACGGAAGCATTCCGCGGGAAGCAGTACATGATTAATGGATAAATGATGACTAACTGAAAACCTCAACTGCTGACAGGTGTTGTTGATATACCTCGATGTGGACATCTAAAAATGTGTGCCCCGACCGGGACTCGAACCCGGGATCTCCTGCTTACATGGCAGACGCTCTATCCATCTGAGCCACCAAGGACACAGATGAATGAGTGGTTGGGCAAATGTCTATAAGGTACAATACATGTCTAGAATTGTGGACAGTTGGGAATGTGAGTCTCACGGGAAGCGAGCAAGGGATAAGTCCCTGCAGTTGCGCTATTCATCTGTGTCCTCGGTGGTTCAGATGGATAGAGCGTCTGCCATGTAAGCAGGAGATCCCGGGTTCGAGTCCCGGTCGGGGCACACATTTTCAGCTGTCCACATCGAGGTATATCAACAACACCTGTCAGCAGCTGAGGTTTTCAGTTAGTCATCATATATTCCAGGGAAAAGCTGCACGGTCATCAACAGTAACTGTTCTTTCGAGAACAAGTTACTGTCTTCGTATATTAATGGATAAGTTGTTGATGCAGCAAGACATTGGCTCCGACGTCGACAAGTAGAGTAGTACCATGCGGACATAGAAGCACTTCCAGTAAGGTGTCGTAAGGCCGTCACATTGAACGGAGATTATGTTGAAAAAGTAGGGTTTTGCAGCCAAAACAGTAGGAACGAAATGGGATACAATTTTGGAAAAGACCATGTACCAGCGTAAAAAGGAGACTTTAAGCATTTACTAGATTACGCTAGAGGATACTGAGAAAACCAGCCCACAGAAATAGGTATTGCTTTACTTAGTGAGTACCCCTCCTATTTGCTAATAAAATTCAATAAGGAACTTATAAATTTGAAGAAAATCGCAAAAACCATCATCAGAAGCTGTGAAAAACGAATTAACAGATTGAACTGAATGGGTTTCTCATGAAAGCAAACAGACGTTTGGTGAAATAAGTGACAATGTAAAGAAAGCGCAACAACAAATTAATTATGTATAGCATCTGTGCCGGCCGCTGTGGCCGAGTGGTTCTCGGCGCTTCAGTCAAGAACCACGCTGCTGTTACGGTCGCAGGTTCGAAACCTGCCTCGGGCATGGATGTGTGTGTGATGTCCTTAGATTAGTTAGGTTTAAGTAGTTTTAAGCCTAGGGGACTGATGACCTCAGATGTTATGACTTCAGATGTTAAGTCCCATAGTGCTTAGAGCCATTTGAACCATATAGTGTCTGTGTAAACGTAATTCTCTGTAAAATAATTAACAATAGAAAGAAGTGAAAAACATAGGGTACTTATGTGTGTGTAATCTCCAGTGAAAAAGAAGGTTTTGAAATATTCAAGCATTGTGTTGCTTATCACTGTCGAGGTGAAACTCAGTGATAATGTGGTCGTGCAAAATGAGGAGATATAGTGTTTCGTATAAAGCGACAGTGATTTGAGCGCGACTTTTAGTTTCTGGAATCTACATAATAATACAAACAGGAAAAGAAAAAAAAGTCAAGCAGTAAAACAAGACGTCAGTGATGTTCAATGGCATCATAATTTTCTGATTACACATGGTCTGAGTAAAATCATGCAGGTAAGAGTAGACTTTACAGTAAATGCAAAGGGTAGGTAAATTTTAGTACGAATTCAGTAACATTACAAGCAGATGAGAGGAATGTTGTTGCACGATTTCTAGAAACAAAGGAATTGACATTGGAGGGGAAGAAAGCAATGTCTGTGCATTGCTGCTGGAAGCAAGAGAACATCGAGGGCTATAATGGATATGATGATGAAATGGTTTGAAGATGATTTACTTTGCTGTCTGAGAAATAATGCTTGGAAGACGTTATGGACTACATTTTGCGATCAAAACGTAAAAATTTGTATTTTTAACTTTATCT
The DNA here is from genome assembly GCF_023864275.1 of Schistocerca cancellata. NCBI lineage: Eukaryota > Metazoa > Arthropoda > Insecta > Orthoptera > Acrididae > Schistocerca > Schistocerca cancellata. The sequence continues at coordinate 312,983,384 of NC_064632.1, forward strand.
GAAGTATAGAAATTGGTGATGATCTTTCAACTGTGCCAAATGTATGAAATTTATTGACAATTGCGGAATCTTTTTGACATTAACTGTGTTAGGTACGAAGATATTACTTATTGGTGACACTAGAAAATTTGTTTCAGGCCGGGACTCGAACCCGGATTTTTCGCTTGTCACCGAAAAATATACATGTTTGGAGTTGCTAAAACCAGAATCTAAATGCTTTCATGAGCAACGTAATTTTGCTGAAATTTTTGTTTTTCGTCCTCAGTTTCAAATAACTTTTAAAGAAATTCGATTCTGATTGCTACCTGGGAGTATCAGTAAATGGGATTCCCTGTTATTTCAACATTTCAGAGAGAAAAGAGTGGTGTTTGTAAATTTTTTATTCCAAGATCTGTAAAGAAAATAAACATGTATTTGCCTTTACTTTACAGCTTATAAGGTTATTATTTGCAGTCTTAGGCGACATTGTATTTGCAGAAAAAACGATTAAGCGACATACGCTTTGACTAATGAGGTAGTATTACAGACAATACACAACACAAAGTTCTTATGAGAGTAAAAGAAATGCTTAGACAGCAGAAGGACACAACAGAAGTGCCTTCTCAAAGGTATGACTAAAATTGATGAGATCGACAGAACAGAATACTCACCATGACGACGATCCATTGAAAAATTTGCAGACTTATTGGTGCCAGTGCCGAGAGTAAATAAGAATCTGATGTCCGCATCCTCAGTTTTTTAAAGAAACTTCATATTTTTGATAACAAAATTTCATTTTTGTAAACATTTAGTAATTTTTTTGTAACTTTACATACTTGATAAGTGAAAATCTCTTATGCAATATTCTGAAAGTACAAGTTTTGATCATTTTTTGTAGTTTGAATTTTAAATAATACTGGACTGTTTTGTACAATTCTTATAATTTTGTACATAAAATATAAGAATCAAATGGGATGTATGGCGCAGTAATATGTAATCCAATAGTAAGATTAAATACTGAATGCCCGAGTATTTGCCCTGTGCAAGAGCCAGCTAGTGATATGCAGGATGCGCAGCTCTGCACCTATCGAGTCGCTATAATACGAGCTGTTATCTAACTTTTGTCCATTTCAGTACTTTGTTTGTAATAAAAATTTTCACAGCGTTTTCAAATAACAATAGTAGATCACCATGTCAATTTCAAATTGATAACTTTAATAATTGCTAGGTCCCAGAAATTTAGTTAAAACGTAAATGTTCAGTATTATAACTTATAATTGCTAAGATCCAGAAATTTAGTTAAAATGCGAAATGTTCGGTATTGCATATAGAATAGCTTCCTTACAGACTGATATTACATTGTATACGTATCATAGAAGGAATCTAGATAATCCGCTTAACATTACATAGTCAGGACAGAGTATTTAATAACAAAAATAAGAGGTACGCTGTAAGAAATATTTTCGGAATATTCTTTTTGACTTCGAACTGTTTTTGGTTAATAGTGTACTGTTTCATGAAGGCAGAGTGTGTGGCGAACTGAATGAGGCAGGAATGTGAGGAAATTTTCAAATGGCTCTGAGCACTATGGGACTTAACTTCTGAGGTCATCAGTCCCCTAGAACTTAGAATTAGTTAAATCTACCTAACCTAAGGACATCACACACATCCATGCCCGAGGCAGGATTCGAACGTCGCGCGGTTCCAGACTGTAGCGCCTAGAATCGCTCGGCCACTCCGGCCGGCGGAATGTGAGGAACGCATCTTGAATTTGTAAATGATTAAGCATGTATATGCCTGTACCAAAAGTGGTGTAGCGATGAAGTGAATGTCGTACACTGTACGAAAGGCATGACAGAACAGATTATGTACAGATGATCTCTCAATTTTACAATAAATAATTATAGCAGTAGAGAAAGAGATGCACATAGCCTTTGTAGATTTAGCAGACGCTTGTGAGACGCTCCCTAGAGCAAACCTGTGGGAAGCACTGAAACGTATAGATATGGTTGACCATCTTTTACACATGAATACTCTCAAATATACAGAGATAATAAGGTACAGATTTAAAAAGGATTAAAATTATCAGAACCCCTGGAAGTGGCTCTCCGAAGATGGAAAACAGATATGAACAAAAGGGCACACGTTAACGCAGCAGCCTATGACGTTTTGAGGCAAGATCACATGGACGAAATAATGGAGCATGCGGTGTGCACAAGGAGGATGCACTGAATAGAGAGATTTGGCAGGAGATAACAGAAATACAGCAAAATGTTGTTGGTAACTAATATTTTTATTTATTAATCACGTAATAATAACAACAACAACAGTAATAATAATAATAATCATCATCATCATGTGTCTCGAAAAAGTAAATATTTACTGCAGTCCTTTAGACAAGTACATATATCATTATTTTAAGTCTGTGATTGTATTTTGGCATAACTGATTGGTCGAGTAGGTGAAGTACATACTTATACCAGCTGGTCGAGTAGGTGAAGTACCTACTTATACCAGCTGAACGCTCATTGGCCGCAGTGTACTTCAGCCAACCAGAGAAGAGAGCAGACCCGCGTTCGGCACCCCTGTGACTTGGCTGAGCATGTCAGAGTATCGACGAGTCAGGAGCTAGTGCTCGTAGAGTAAAGTTATGTCTCCAATGACTCGGTGGTATCATCAATAATGCATGTTGTCAAGGAACAGTATGATAGAGGACAGTATGAAGCGGACAGGAGTGCTAATATCATATTTGGATGATTTTTCTGAGACTTCCTTGCTATATATCGTAACAGCGCGTGAGTGCGTGACGTATTACGCAGGCTCAGTTAAGGGACACTAGCTTGCCGCTAAGTGAGGAACTTGTAACATGCACTTGTATACGTTGCAGGTCTGTGAAGCCTTGGGAATATTTATGGAGCTGCTTCGTCACTACACGTGACGAGACTAATAAACAAAGTAGGTGGGGTACGATCGCTTGATAAGGAATTCCTAAATTAAATGGATGGTTGATTCCAATCTACGATCACAAGAATCAGTCATTTCCCGAATTTTTCAGAGGACTTAGGGCTTAACTGTATAAACGGCCCGTCCCCTTGACTGTTCACCATCCGAGCTCACAACGTACCGTAAGTGTGTCAGTAATCTTCTTTTTTATTCTAAGGGCAGGAGGAAGGACTAGGGACGAATAAAAGAGATGCTACAGTTGAATCCAAAACCCGTATATCAAACTCAGACAACTGGGAAAAGCGGAGGCAGCCTTCAGAGTGTGGGGAAGGCTATGAATTCACATTTCTGGACTACTGTTGGCGCAAACTATCAGTGTCGAAAGAATATACAGGGTGTTCAAAACTTCAGTGTACCAACTGACATGGATGACTCAGGAGACAAAAGCAAATATATTTCCTAAAGCGAACATGTGGCCCAAACCCATACTGCGTGAGAACGAGCATGCTTAGGTAGTACACGAGTGGAGCAGGTAAAAGTTGTTGCTGCATCAAATGTTAGTTTGATATACTTAGTATGTTGTAATGTCATGCTCTTCGACACCTGAGTCAGTAAACAGCGGGTAGCAGCAGTGCCTGCATGGCAGCTGCAGTGTCAACATGCAGCACTACGCATGGGGAGAACTGAGAGACATGCGCTGTCTTTACGATGCTGCTGAAGACAGCAGTCGAGGAGCCCAGTAATGTACCGCGAACGTTTCCACAGACGCAGAGGTCTGCATTGACGCACATTTATTGCAATCAACCCTCGACTGGAAATACCGGCACATTGGTGGCAAGCAGGGCTAATGCGGGCAGACCACGGACAGGGCGTACACCTAACATTGATAAAGAAGTCCTTTTGTACTTCGAGAACAGTCCCGATCTGCTGTTGCGTTCAGCATTCACCATAGTTTAGTATGGGATGTGTTGCGTGAACAGGCACGTCGTCCTTATCGTCCTATCAGAGTACAGGCTATGGGACCAAATGACTATCCACCTCGTCTGGAGCACGTGCGCTGATTCCTGAAACAGGCTAAAGAACACGGGCGTTTTCCTGAAGCTGTTATGTTTACAGATGAGGCTCAAGACATTTACTGTACACATACACTGAAGAGCCAAAGGAACTGGTACACCTGCCCAATATCGTGTAGGGCCCCCCTGTTCAGACAGAAGTGCCGCAACACGACGTGCCATGGACTTGACTAATGTCTGAAGTAGCGCTGGAGGGAACTGATACCATGAATCCTGCGGAGCTGTCCATAAATCCGTAAGAGTACGGGGGTGGAGTTCTCTTATGAACAGCACGTTGCAAGGCATCCCAGATACGCTCAATAATGTGCATGTCTGGAGAGTTTGGTGTCCAGTGGAGGTAAACTCACAATACTTTTCTGTAGCAATTTTCAACATGTGGGGTGTCGCATTATCCTGGTGAATGGCTCAAGTCCGTCGGAATGCACAGTGGATATGAATGGCTACAGGTGCAGGTGCAGATGCTTACGTACGTGTCACCTGTCAGAGTCGCATCTAGACGCATGAAGGGCGCCACATCACTCCAATGGCGTATGCCCCACACCATTTCAGAGCCTCCACCAGCTTGAATAATCCCCTGCTGACACGCAGGGTCCATGGATTCATGAGGTTGTCTCCATACCCGTACACGTCCATCCGTTCGATACAATTTCAAACGAGACTCGTGCAACCAGACAACATGTTTGCAGTCATCAACAGTTCAATGACGATGTTGACGTGTCTAGGCGAGGCATAAAGATTTGTGTCGTGCAGTCATCAAGGTTACATTACTGGGCCATCGACTCCGAAAGACCATATCGACGATGTTTCGTTGGAGGGTTCGCACGCTAACACTTTTTGATGGCCCAGCACTGAAATGTGCAGCAATTTGCGGAAGGGCTGCACTTCTGTCAATGTGAACGATTCTCTTCCGTCGTCGTTGTCCCGTTTTTGCAGGATCTTTTTCCGGTCGCAGCGATGTCGGAGATTTGATGTTTTATCGGATTCCTGATATTCACGGTACACGCGTGAAATGGTCGTACGGGAAGATCCCTATCTCATCACTACCTCGGAGGTGCCGTGTTCCAACGCTCGTGCGCCGATTATAGCACCACGTTCAAACTCATTTAAATTTTGATAACCTGCCATTGTAACAGCAGCAACCGATCTACCAACTGCGCCAGACACTTATTGTCTTATATAGGCGTTGCCGACCACAGGGCCGTATTCTGCTTGTTTACGTATCTTTGTATTTGAATACGCATGCCTGTACCAGTTTCTTTGGCGCTTCAGTGTAATTCACGTATACGGTCGGGTGAAAACTCATGTATTACACTTGCGCAATGTCATGAGAGATGTTATTAGTAAATACGTGGGCTGGTATCGTAGGCAACTACTTTCTTGGGCCTTACATGTTACGTACTCGATAGTCAGGTGGGCAATGTACAGAGAGTTCTTGGAAGTTCACCTGCCAACTCTATTTGAGAAAGTACTCTTAGACAGCAGAGGGAGGACATGGTTTCAGCATGATGGGGACAAGAGCACTTAGTAGAGACAGCCCGAGCAATAATAACCAATGCTGCTGACAACCGGTGGTTCGAACACGGAAGGCCTTTACAATGGTCTGCAAGATCCCCGGAAATCTTCCCATCAGACAAGTTTCGGGCTACATGAAAGCCGAGGTGTATACTACGCTCGTTGATTCAGAGGCCGAATTGGTTGCGAGAATAATTGCAGCAGCCACACAAGTACAGAACTCACCACGCCTTTTCCAGCGAACACGGGATTCCCTGAGACGATGATGCCGGTTCTACGCTCGGGTTATTGGTGCTCATTACGAAAATTTATCGTTATGTTGCAGCGAACAGTACGACGGAACAATGAAAAACCTTTAATGCCGGTTTATTCTTAATCACTCACAATAACCTTCTGCATACTCAGTACTCCAACAATATGCGTTTCCGACACAAGGTTGGTTTAAGAAATACACCTGTTTCTGTCTCTGTTGCCATCCCTGTTCTTTTGGGCACTGAATTTCTTCACACCTTGTTTAAAGAGACACAGAGAAAATAATGGTGGGAGTTCGTTCCAGGTGTATTGAGAGAGGACCAGTCAGAAGGAAATATGTAAGAAGTTAACGAGCCATGAGAGTAATAGAGACGAGAACGAGGGCGCAGACACATATATGTGCGAGTTGCTTGCGACAGACGCATCGGCGTGCTGGTGGCATGCCGCCGCCAGAACCGGATGCTAGGGCCTGTTCTTATTGCGACAGCGAAAATTGCGTGCGTCTTCTTGAGGTGGGACTGGGTTCCTATCGTGACTTTCCAGTACACCTCTGACTTAAGGCATGTTGCCGGCCGAAGTGGCCGTGCGGTTAAAGGCGCTGCAGTCTGGAACCGCAAAACCGCTACGGTCGCAGGTTCGAATCCTGCCTCGGGCATGGATGTTTGTGATGTCCTTAGGTTAGTTAGGTTTAAATAGTTCTAAGTTCTAGGGGACTAATGACCACAGCAGTTGAGTCCCATAGTGCTCAGAGCCATTTGAACCATTCAGGCATGTTGCAACTAAGATGGCAGTAAACTTGCACGCCAGCCTTCACGATATACCGGAACCGGCCGACCGCGACTACATACTGTTTCATAGGGCGGTGGGGACTCAAGAATGCATCTACTTTGGTTTTATTTCCTTATCAGTGTGCCTACTGTGCAAAACATAGTCCGCGCCGTCAGCCTTACACAGCGCGCCGACCTCTCTTGCTGTTCTGCTGCAGACTGGCAAGGGGGAATTAAGTTTGCTAACGCTGGCTGGGCCAATAAAGAGACATGATGAAAAGAGTGTTCTTACGCGACAGTATGGCCGGGAATACAACAACAGCTCTTTTCTTCCTTCTTAATGAACATATCATCTTGGCATTAGTTTAGTATTTTGACTTCAGGTAATCTAAAAACTGTTCGTAGAATCACATCCTATAGTCCTTTTACTTGGCAATATTTTACTCGGTTTGAGCTTGCGGGGAAATTTACTTATCTATGGGAAATTTGTCTATCGTATTTACAAACTCATTAATTATGAAAGCAGTTGTTGTCATTTGATTAGTAATCTCTCCGACAGTTCGATTTGGTGCTTGTATTCAGACGCTGGACGAAACTATCGTTGGAGTTTCTCCACGTTAGTGAGACCTAGAAAAGTCTGCTGTTCACAAGCTGTGTAATATTTCGCCGAGAAAAACTAATCATGGAATGCTGTGTGAAGATATGGCCATTCGTAAACTAAGTTTGTCCTGTTTTATACGTGAAGGACTGTTGATTCGATGTGGATAATGATGTCAGTGAGTGTGTTTCGTGTGAATGAACTAAATAGAAAAGACATAAGTGAAGAAGATAGTTCGTACTATGAATCGTGTTCTGGAAACGTGTACTAGTCGTTACATACCCACATGATCGCAGATCTATGTGGATTTCCTATTTGAAAATACAGGACAGTAACTTTTCAAAGAACTTACCTTATTTAGTTAGGGTACTTAAAACTGATTTTTTATTTTTTTATTTACACGTCAAGTTCCCTAGGACCAAATTGAGGAGCAAATCTCCAAGGTCACGGAACGTGTCAGCACATGAAGTTACAACATAAAATTAATCATCATCATCATCATTTAAGACTGATTATGCCTTTCAGCGTTCAGTCTGGAGCATAGCCCCCTTATAAAATTCCTCCATGATCCCCTATTCAGTGCTAACATTGCTGCCTCTTCTGATGTTAAACCTATTACTTCAAAATCATTCTTAACCAAATCCACGTACCTTCTCCTTGGTCTGCCCCGACTCCTCCTACCCTCTACTGCTGAACCGAGGAGTCTCTTGGGTAACCTTGCTTCTCCCATGCGTGTAACATGACCCCACCATCTAAGCCTGTTCGCCCTGACTGCTACATCTATAGAGTTCATTCCCAGTTTTTCTTTGATTTCCTCATTGTGGACACCATCCTGCCATTGTTCCCATCTACTAGTACCTGCAATCATCCTAGCTAATTTCATATCCGTAACCTCAACCTTGTTGATAACGTAACCTGAATCCGCCCAGCTTTCGCTCCCATACAACAAAGTTGGTCGAAAGATTGAACGGTGCACAGATAACTTAGTCCTGATACTGACTTCCTTCTTGCAGAAGAGATCGTAGCTGAGCGCTCACTGCATTAGCTTTGCTACACCTCGCTTCCAGTTCTTTCACTATGTTGCCATCCTGTGAGAATATGCATCCTAAGTACTTGAAACAGTCCACCTGTTCTAACTTTGTTCCTCCTATTTGGCACTCAATCCGTTTATATTTCTTTCCCACTGACATTACTTTCGTTTTGGGGATGCTAATATTCATACCATAGTCCTTGCATTTCTGATCTAGCTCTGAAATATTATTTTGCACACTTTCAATCGAATCTGCCATCACAACTAAGTCATCCGCATACGCAAGACTGCTTATTTTGGGTTCACATATCTTAATCTCACCTAGCCAGTCTATTGTTTTCAACATATGATCCATAAATAATATGAACAACAGTGGAGACAGGTTGCAGCCTTGTCTTACCCCTGAAACTACTCTGAACCATGAAGTCAATTTACCGTCAACTCTAACTGCTGCCTGACTATCCATGTAAAGCCCTTTAATTGCTTGCAAAAGTTTGCCTCCTATTCCATAATCTCGTAGAACAGCCAATAACTTCCTCCTAGGAACCCGGTCATATGCCTTTTCTATATCTATAAAGCATAGATACAATTCCCTGTTCCACTCATAACGCTTCTCCATTATTTGCCGTAAGCTAAAGATCTGGTCCTGACAACCTCTAAGAGGCCTAAACCCACACTGATTTTCATCCAATTGGTCTTCAACTAATACTCGCACTTTCTTTTCAACAATACCTGAGAAGATTTTACCCACAACGCTGATTAAAGAGATACCTCTGTAGTTGATACAATCTTTTCTGCTTCCATGTTTAAAGATTGGTGTGATTACTGATTTGGTCCAGTCTGATGGAACCTGTCCCGACTCCCAGGCCATTTCAATTATCCTGTGTAGCCATATAAGACCTGACATTCCATTGTATTTGATGAGTTCCGACTTAATTTCATCCACCCCAGCTGCTTTATTGCACTGCAATCTATTGACCATTTTCTCCACTTCCTCAAATGTGATGCTATTTCTATCATCATTCCTATCCCATTCTACCTCGAAATCTGAAACATTACTGATCGTATTTTCACCTACATTGAGCAACTCTTCAAAATATTCCCTCCATCTGCCCAAGGCATCCACAGGATTTACCAGCAGTTTTCCTGAACTGTCCAAAATACTTGTCATTTCCTTCTTACCTCCCTTTCGAAGACTGCTAATTACATTCCAGAATGGTTTTCCAGCATTGTCCATTCCTTTTCCAATGACTGTAATTGACAACATTTGAAACGTCCCCTTAGGAAAATTATACATGACTGTGTTTAAACTGACACACAATATTTTTAGCGCAACGAAATCTGACTTTCAAAAATCCCTACAAAAGAATGGCCCTGACTAACATTAACCTATACCTTTCACAAATCACTTACCTCACAAAAATCTTCGTTACTCAAGCTACTGCAATACAGCGAGCGCCACTACTGCCAGCTAAATAAAAGATTCAAACTACTGAAGGCACTAACTACTGATAGGCATAGTCAGCAAATGAAAGATTTTGATAGAGAACAAATAATGTATTTACCTTAATAGTGTTCAAAAGTCATAATATATATAGCAGTTCATGACATCCAGTCTTACAAATTTCAGAACTCCGCCATCTCTCTCCCCACATCCACCACTGCTGGCGGCTCACCTCCAACTGCGCAACGCTACGCGCTGTTCACATCCAGCTGCCCAACACTACAATGGCAGACAACAATGCAAACCAGCCACAGACTGCACACAGCACAGCCAGTGATTTTTCATCAGAGCGTTACGTGGCGTTACCAATAAGAAAACCTAAACAGCCTACTTACACATTCAACTAACTGGTACCTTTCTGAGATCGCTGTTATGTACTTGTGCCTGATTTCCTTATCCTGAAGTTTCTTCACTCTTATCCTCCTACATACGGACCTGACCTCCTGCACTTTCGGCCTCACAATCCCAATTTCAGTGAAGATTAAACAGTGATCAGTGTCATCAAAGAATCCCCTGAATACACGTGTGTCCCTCACAGCCTTCCTGAATTCCTGATCTGTTATTATATAGTCAATGACAGATCTGGTTCCCCTGCCTTCCCAAGTATACCGGTGAATGTTCTTATGTTTAAAAAAGGAGTTTGTGATTACTAAGCCCATACTGGCACAGAAATCCAAGAGTTGTTTCCCGTTCCTGTTGGCCTCCATACCCTCTCCAAATTTACCCCTAACCTTTTCATACCCTTCTGTTCGATTTCCAATCCTGGCGTTAAAATCACCCCTGAGCAGGACACTGTCCTTATCCTTTACTCCAACAACTACATCACTGAGTGCCTCAAAAAACTATCCATATTATCTTGATCTGTACCTTCACAATGCGAATATACTGACACAATCCTAATTTTCTTGCTAGACACTGTTAAATATATCCACATCAGTCGTTCGTTTACATACCTTATTGCAACTACGCTGGGTTCCATATCTTTCCTGATGTAAAGCCCTACACCCCATTGTGCTATTCCTGCTTTGACTCCTAGCAGGTAGACCTTGTATTCTCCCACTTCCTCTTCTTTCTCACCCCATACCCGAATGTCACTAACAGCTAAAACGTCCAGCCCCATCTTACTTGCAGCCTCTGCCAGCTCTACCTTCTTCCCAGAGTAGCCCCCATTGATATTAATAGCTCCCCATCTCATTAGCATTTGTTTGCCAAGTTGTATCTTAGGAGTCCCTGGTTTGTCAGTTAGAGGTGGGACTCCGTCACCTCCAAAGGTCCGAAGCATTTTGCTCTGATTGTTGCCAGCATCATATTTAAAGTACCAGGGAAGCAGGTTGCTAGCCTTACTTGCCCCGAGTCCCATTGGGTTTTACCCCTAACGGTTGAGGGACTAACCGGTGGATTTGGTAGTCTTTGCCGTATGAGCACAAAGGTGACCACGACTCAGAATATCTCAGAGATGCCCAGCCTTATTCCAAAGTAACTGGTATCCTGACTGTCGGGACCACTTACTTGGCCACTCATATATTGCCCGTGGTTCATGAACTAGGACATGACTACAGGAACCCACACCATGAACCACCATAAAATTAATAACAGATAAAAATAAAATGTTCATGAACCTGAAAGAAAATCAGTCGATAAGTTTAAGCAAACGCTATCAGCAATACAATGAGAACCAGCTTAATTTTTCAAGGAACTCCTCGACAGCACAGAAGGAGAGATCCATGAGGAAACTCTTCGGTTTCCATTTGAAAGCGCGTGTATTACTGCTAAGATTTTTGAATTCGAGTGGTAGCTTATTGAAAATGGACGCAGCAGTATACTGCACACCTTTCTGCACAAGAGTTAAGGAAGTCCGATCCAAATGCTTGTTTGTTTTCCGCAGAGTATTAACTGAGAGAAAGCAGCTTATTCTTGGGAATAAGCTAATACTTTTTATCAAGAAATGACAGTAAGGAATATTTATATATTGAGAGGCCAATGTCAAAATAACCAGACTCGTGAACAGGGGTCGACAACGGGTTCGTGAACTTACAACACTTATTGCGCAAATCGCCCGTTTCTGAGCCAAAAATATCCTTTTAGCGTGGGAACAGTTACCCCAAAATATAATGTCATACGACATAAGCGAATGAAAATAAGCAAAGTAGACTAATTTTCGTGTCGAACCATCCCTCACTTCAGATAGCATTCGAATAGTAAAAATAGCAGCATTAAGTCTTTGAACAAGATCCTGAATGTGGGCTTTCCACGACAGTTTACTATCTACCTGAACACCTAGAGATTTAACGTCATGTTTTGTTGAATGATGTGTTAGAAACTGTAAAAACTGAGTCTTACTGTGATTTAGCGTTAGTTTATTTTCTACAAGCCATGAACTTATGTCATGACATGCACTATTTAAAACCGAGCCAATGTTGCACACAGAATCCTTTACTACCAGGCTAGTGTCATCAGCAAACAGAAATATTTTAAGAGTTACCCGAAATACTAGAGGGCATATCACTTATATAAATAAGGAACAGTAGTGGCTCCAACACTGACCCCTGGGGCACTCCCCACCACTTGACCATACCCCACTCAGACCCCACATCATAACCATTCTCAACACTGTGAATAATGACCTTTTGCTGTCTGTTGCTAGAGTAAGAGGTGAACCAATTGTGAGCTACTCCCCGTATTCCGTAATGGTCGAACTTCTGGAGCAATATTTTGTTATCAACACAATCAAACGCCTTAGGTAACTCAAAAAATATGCCTAGCTTTCGAAACCTTTTGTTTAACCCACCCAGTATCTCACAGAGAAAAGAGAATATAGCATTTTCGGTTGTCAAACGACTTCTAAAGCCGAACTGTATATTTGATAGAAAATCGTGTTAAATAAAATGATCAATTATCCTTACATACACAGCCTTTTCAATTACGTTAGCGAACACTGATGGCATAGAAATAGATCTAAAATTGTCTACATTATCCCTTTCTCCCTTTTTATACAGCGGCTTTAATACTAAGTACTTTAATCGTTCGGGAGACCGACCATTCCTAAACAAAAATTACAAATATGGCTAAATGCAGGGCTAAAATGGGCAGCACAGTAGTTTAATATTCTTCTGGGCACTCCGTCATAGCCATGAGAGTCTTTAGTCTTGAGTGATTTAATTATTGATTCAATCTCCCCATTGTCGGTATCACAGAGGAGTGCGTCAGACATCAATCTCGAAAAGGCGTTTGCCAAGGGAGTTATATGATTCCCTGTATGTATTAAATTTTTATTTAATTCACCAGCAATGCTCAGAAAATGATTGTTAAATACTGTAAATGTATCTGATTTATCAGGTAACAGAAATAGTTTTACTAACAACTGACTTTATATCGTCGACCTTGTGCAGCTGACCAGACACTTCCTTCACAACTGACCATATGGTTTTAATTTTATCCTGTGTATTAGGTATTCTATATGCGTACCACATACTCTTTGTCTTCCTAATAACATTTTTAAGCGCCGTACAGTACTGTTTGTAATGGGCTACTGCAGCTTGATTGTGACTACTTCTAACATTTTGATATAATTCCCACTTTGTTCTCATGATATCCTCATCCCACTAGTCAGCCATCCGGGCTGCCTTTTACTGCTAGTACCCCATTTGGAACGTTCTAATGGAAAGCGACTCTCAAAGAGCATGAGAAATGTGTTAAGGAAAGCATTATATTTGTCATTTAGCCTGTTATCGGCACTACAAACATCCTGCCACTGTTGTTCCTTGACGAGGTTTAAAAAACTCTCTATTACATAGTTTGTAATTATATGTGACATTTGTTTGAGTGCAAAAGCCTTTTAGTGTTAAAATTTGTTCATCATGGTCTGAAAGGCCATTCACCCTTTTACTGACAGAATGCCCATCTAGTAATGAAGAATGAATAAAAATATTGTCTATGGCTATGCTACTGTTCCCCTGCACCCTAGTTGGAAAAAACACAGTCTGCATCAGATCATATGAATTTAGGAGATCTACCAACATCCTTTTTCTTGCACCATCATACAGAAAATTTATACTGAAGTCACCACATATAACCAATTTCTGGTACTTCCTGTGAAGTGAATCAAGAACCCTCTTTAGCTTGAGCAGAAATGCTCTGAAATCAGAGTTAGCGGACCTATAAACAACAGCAACTGGAAGTTTAGTTCCACTAAATTTAACTGCCCCTGCACAACATTCAAATTCCTGTTCAGTGCGGTGTCGTGATACGTCTGTGGACTCAAATGGAATACTGTGTTCTACGTACATGGCCACTCCCCCACTCCACAAGGAACTCTTTGTAAAGCAACAAGCTAATCAGTATCCTAGTGAAGGAGGCCTCAAATTATTTAAGTGGTGCTCCGATATATCAATAATTTCAGAGTCAACATCTATAAGCAGTTCACAAATTTTATCTCTAATACCTTATATTTTGATGAAATATGCTAGCTCCTTCCCTACTTGGAAACACGACTTCCTCTGAAGGTGAGTCCTTAGTTAGAGGGACTTACTTTAAGCAGGTATACCTTTCTGCTGACTTCAATCTAAAAAAAAGGTGCAGCTCTAACACTAACTACTACAGGAATTTTTCCGTGAATGATCCCAGCACCACCCACTACACTGCCACCTATAATCTTTGCCAGCCTCCCCTTCCCATACCTACTGAGGTGCAGGCCATGCCTAGTGAAACCCGATCTACTGATAGACTCAACTGGCACCACTGAAATATGACCCATGTCCTCCGTCATCAGCGTCTTCTCCAGCCCCATGTTACCGCGCCTACCAGCCGGATTAAGATGAGGCCGATCATGACGCTGAAACAGCTGCACGAAATGCACATTAGTACCACCAGTTTGAGTTGCTGTCTTTACCATGTAACCATCTATATTATATTCCCCATCTCTATCAAGACTGTTCCCTGCTGCACCCACTATCACTACCTGATCCTCTTTCCTAAAATTCCTATATAACTCCCCTATGCTGTCAGTCACCTGAGCCAACATTGCACTAGGCTTCACAATGATGGTGACCTGTAATTCACTCTCTAACACTTCCTGCGGCTGCTGGCCCACACCTCTACCATATGAACTGCCTAGCAGCAGGACCTTCTTCTTTCCGTTAGACTACGCAACTAACGTAGGCCTCCTAACTGCTGAGGACTGCTGCATATCTCCTACACCTACAGCTACAAGAGGCTCCTCTCCACTCAACTCTGACAGTTGGTCAAATCTATTGCATAAAGGCAAAGTATAACTGTCTGAATACCTCCTCATCCTAGCTACCTTCTTGCCAACTGCCAGTTCCCATTCCCCAGCACGCTTCACCCTCCTCAACCTATCTAGTTCCTCCTTTGCGTATTGTGACTGCACCTGAAGGGCACAGATCTTTCGCTCCTCCTCCTCTATCAACTTATATCTCCTCCAAATTCTGCATTCTCAGGGGAGGATCTCGCTAGAATGCCCACTAGCTTCCCCACTGCATCCCAATGAAAATACTTTGAACAAATCCCTCACCGTAATCCACTACTCACGAACCTACGACAGAGCTCACACTTCTCACTCATGGTTAAAGTTTACAGTTACTGACAAAAACTATACGTCTACGTTACCTAAGTTCAGTTACACCATTTATAGAACTAACAATGCGATCTCGTAATTCCCTCTCTACTAAGAAAGCAACTACTTGTATTAATACTACTAAACCACAACTAATACCGTTACCAAAAAAACTTCACAAAATTATTAGCTGAAACCAAGAATTTCAGCGGCCACTAGAAAACTCAGCGAAGTTAAAACGCTGAATGAAAATTTTGCTGAAATATTTCACTAGAAACAATAAGAAACGTCAGCTGAAAACCAAAGCACGAAATTTACTAAACAACTTCAACGAGCAGAAAACTCTAAAAATACAGCGAGCGAACGTTTCCATAAGTTTATTAAATCGTTATTTCGCCACAAACAGCACGAAACACCGCTGACGTGTAGATTAAAAGTCAACAGGATGGAATGTAGCGACGAGTCTCATTATGCCAACTTTTAACAACTTGTTTTGACTTACTTACATCTTTTGTCTTCCTAGATCAGGCAGGGGTTTGCGGATCTTACTGGGGTAAGTGAACAGTAAGCTAGGAAGAGTAGATTGGATGAACTTTCCATTCCAGTAGATCCATATTAAGGAGATCCTTCAGGATATAGAACTCGTCAGAAAATGAGAATATACAGTAAATATTTTCACAGATCCCAAGTGAAATAAGCCTGAAGGATGTAGATTAAGTCAAAAATCTTAAATGTATTTTCATTTAAAAAGAAATAACACACTTGACACAAAACATATATATTCAATACTCTAAGGTGCATACTATAATTTGAGGCTACTGTAGTCATGCATCATCAATTAGAAAAGTAATTTTACAATACTTGTTTACATTGATCACATTACTGCACCGAAGTTGTGCAGAAGTCAGATTGTACGTAATGCTCGAATTATTTGACATTACTAATAACGTATACACATCACCTTGTTCTGCTAAGAAATTTGCCCATTGAGTAGAAGGAGTTGACCACTACAATCTGTCGTTATGTATTTTCACTTTGATCAACAGCCGATATAATACTGTGGATGTGCCACTCGACACCTGTTGGGGAGGAGTGCTTCTCAGACTTAAGCTACGTGAATATCTGTAGGGAAAGACGGGAAGTACACAATATGTACAAGAACCAAAGGTGAAAAATTAGCCTGGGAGGCCAACAACAAAGTGCTCGGATTAAAAAGGGCCTAAGACAAGGATGTAGTCTTTCGCCCCTACTGTGCAGTCTACACATGGAAAAAACAATAGTGAAAATAAAAAAGTCTTAAGAGTGGGATTTAATTTCAGCGTGAAAGCGTATCAATGATAAGATTCGCTGATGACATTGCTATCCTCAGTGAAACTGAAGAAGAATTACATTACCTGTTGAATGAAATGAACAATCTAATGAGTACAGAATGTGGACTGAGAGTAAACCGAAGAGACGAAAGTAATGAGAAGTAGCAGAAATGAGAACAGCGAGAAACTTAACATCAGAACTGGGAATTGAGCGAAGTTTAGGAATTCTGCTACATAGGCAGCAATATAATCCATGTAGGACAGAGCAAGGACGCCATAAAAAGTGTGGTGTCACCGCCAGACACCACACTTGCTAGGTGGTAGCTTTAAATCTGCCGCGGTCCATTAGTACAGGTCGGACCCGCGTGTCGCCCCTGTCAGTGATCGCAGACCGAGCGCCACCACACGGCAGGTCTAGAGAGAGACTGACTAGCACTCGCCCCAGTTGTACGACGACTTTGCTACCGACTACACTGACGAAACCTTTCTCTCATTTGCCGAGAGATAGTTAGAATAGCCTTCAGCTAAGTTCATGGCTACGACCTAACAAGGCGCCATTAACCAATTCTAGAGAGAGTCTCACTTGTATCATCAAGAATGCTGTATACAAATGATGGATTAAAGTTAAGTATTCCAGAAGCTACGTACTTTTCTTTATAGCATTCATTACGTATCCTGTTTCAGACCTAACGCCAGCCGGCGTGTGTAAACGCGTGCATTTCGGTTACCCGTCACTGTGGACTGGCTGTCTTGTCAGTCCACAACAAAAAGCAGACTAGCAATGGCGAAAAGGCCATTCCTGACCTGGAGAAGTCTGCTACTATCAAACACAGGCCTTAATTTAAGAAAGAAATGTCTGAGAAACAACGTTTGGAGCACAGAATTGTATCGTAGTGAAACATGGATTCTGGGAAAACCGGAAAAGAAGAGAATCGAAGCATCTGAGATGTGGTACTACAGACGAATGTTGAAAATTAGGTGTACTGATAAGGTAAGGAATGGGGAAGTTCTCCGCAGAATCGACGAGGAACGGAATACGCATTACATAACACTGACAAGCTGAAGGTGCAGGATGATAGGACCTCTCTTAAGACACAAGGGAATAACTTTCATGGCACTACAGGGAACTGCAGATGATAGAAACTGTAGAGGGAGACGGAACACATCCAGCAAATAATTGAAGACGTAGCTTGCAACTGCTAGTAAGGCGAAAATTTTGGCACAGGAGAGAAATTCGTGACAGGCCGCATCAAAACCAAAAATTAAGAAAAGTCCTCTTTCCATATTTCCACAAACCACTTCAGGAGAACGCCAGGACAAAGCCTCTTAACAGTCAAATTCTCAGTCATTTTCAGGAAGATATTATTTAGCGGAAGGTTATATTTTCCTTAAAGATATTATACTACGGTGTAAACAAGTTCCTTAAATGCCTTTTCTTTACGCCAACTGCAGCCAAATGTGGCACCACCGCGAGCGCTGGCGGACTGCGCCGGAAGCTTTCCCACAGACAACGTATTATTACTTGCAGCAGCTGAGAACCGTGAAGGTCGATGCTTTCACAGCCGCCGCGAAAGCTACGGTTACTGCGCTGCTTCCAGCTGTACTGGCAATTTCCTTTTCCGCTCCCTGTGGGTGCATTGCGCCGGGAATGTCCGAAGTTTTGCACGCTTCTGAGTAGCCTACAATGTTAGCTGTAGTATCCGTTAACTGCAATGTTACCAGCGAAATGACCTCCCTCCAGAAGTAATGAAACGAATCCAGTAGTGGATCTGCCACTTCTCCACTGAAATAAGGCACATTCTGATACTTAAATATCTTCAACAACTCCTTAGCCACAAGAGTTTTCCCTGAGGCCTTGAAACAGTGGCTAGTTAAACCACTACATAAAAAGGGCGTTGCCACAGCAACCTCTGATTACCAACCTATTTGTATTCTTCCTGCGCTGTTGAAGGCCTTAGAATATACGGTCCACGACTAGATAGCAAACAACCCAACCACAAACAAGCTCCTTGACAAATACCAATCACTTTCCCGCATAAATCGCAGAGTAATTCCTGCCTCAATAAAGGAGACAGGTGACCAGAAACATGACCTGAAACTTTCCATGCAAGCACAATAGCTGTCTATGTGTGCATCTTAGATTTCAGCAAAGTCTTTCATACTGTCGACTTCGACCTTTTTGTTGACGAACTCAGCAGCCTAAATTTCTCGCCAAGAGCAGTGCAATAGTTTCGCGCATACCTTACGTCTCGCCTGCAGTCGTTCTGTCCCCCACCATTAAGTCACAATGGAAGCAGGTAGTGTTAGTCGCCCTCCCCAACCCCACACCCCCTCCAGGGTTCAATATTAGTTCATAGACTCTTTTCATTGTGTGTCGCCGGCCGGTGTGACCGAGCGGTTCTATGCGCTTCAGTTTTGAACGGCGCGGCCGCTACGGTCGCAGGTTCGAATCCTGCCTCGGGCATGGATGTGTGTGATGTCCTTAGGTTAGTTAGGTTTAAGTAGTTCCAAGTTCTAGGGCCAGATGACCTCAGATATCAAGTCTCATGGTGCTCAGAGCCATTTGAGCCATTGTGTGTCAATCATGCGCTATCAGTTTAGTCGTAATGCAAATACCGCACGTAAGTTGATGACCTCCAACTGGAGTAATGAACCCATCTAAGTGCAATACCATTAAACATAAAGCCATCTATCAAGAATCTCAATAGCGACTTGTGTGACCTATCAAAATGGGCTCAGGATATAGGGTTAAAGTTCAAGCCATTCAAAACCCAATCGATACTGATTGGTCATCGTAGGGCTATAACCCCAAATTATCAGGAATTTCTACCATGTTTGAACCTGAAAGGGACAAATACGAAGATCTCTCCTTCAGCAAAGAGTCTAGAAGTAATACGAGATAAAAATCTAAATTGGTCTGAGCAAGTAACTGCAATGTGTAAAATAAACTTGTATAAACACTTATACTTTTCATTATTGATTACAGCGATGTTCTCAGGAAAGCTCACAGCGCTTTGAACTGTCTGTGAATGCCTGTGTTTGTTATATCTGTGATGTTCGACTCTTTGATCATATTTCAACATCATGTGCACAGCTATATTGGCTGCATGCAAGACAAGTACAGAGATTTTCATAGTTTCTCTCTTGTCTACTGTCATCTGAAAGTAAGCTGTTCTGCATCTCTCTCTACCACCTTAACAGTCTTGTCTGAACAACTTGGCGGAAACAACCGTTCCCATCACAGCAAAAACCTTTCTGTCCCACTCCATAGTTCAGTCACTTTCTCGAATTCCATCTCAGTAGCAGGAACCCTAATCTTAAATAACCTTCCGCATTATGTTAGGCAACTCCAGCTTCAGAAGGCAGTTAATGACATATCTATTAAGATAACAATAATGATTACCATTTTTGCTGCACGTTTTCGTTACACTTGTATTTCCTTCTTTCCAACCAGTTCTTTCTCAGTTCCCCGTGTTTTAGGTAGTGCAGTCTCCTTAATTTCCTTTTCCTAGATCTCGATCCATTTGTACACCTACAAATTCTTTTTATATCTGCCACTATCTTTATTATTATTATTATTATTATTATTACTGTCACTACTAATGGCGGCAGCAGCAGTAATGAAAGTACTGACAGTGTTAACTTTATTAGTTCATAACCGGTACAACTTACTCAAATATGATATGACTGCATGGTGTCTTTTCTTTTGGACACGTCTGAAAGAACGGACACCGTGCAGAAACCACAGCTGTGACATGTATTATATAAACTGAAGTTGGAAGGAGGCCAAGTGAAAGGAAACAAAAGGGAGGGAACTAATTATACCAGCTGCTTGAGGACCTCATGCGAAATCGGCGGCGACGTGTGGAAATCTGTGCTGGACTAGAACTCGACTTAGGAGCTCCTGCTTACTAGGGAATCTCATTAACCACTGCGCCACTCTAACCCAGTGTTCATCGCAGGCCGCTGTGGCCTAGCAGTTCTAGGCGCTTCGGTCCGGAACGGCGTTGCTGCTACGGTCGCAGGTTCGAATCCTGCCTCGGGCATGGATGTGTGTGATGTCCTTAGGCTAGTTAGGTTTAAGTCGTTCTAAGTCTAGGGGACTGATGACCTCAGATGATAAGTACCATAGTGTTTAGAGCCATTTGAACCATTTTTGAAGGCAGTGGGTTCATTACCCATCACGTGAATCAATTATATGGATGTGTGGTGTCTGTTCTTTCGGACATGACCAAAAGAACAGACACCACTTGGAATCTGCAGCTGTGATACATATTGTGTAAATTGGAGTTTGAAGTGGGAGATGGGAAAGGAAAGGGAAAGAGCGACCTTTATGCAGAATCAGTAGCGATCAGTGAAAATGTGTGCAGGATGGGGACTCGAACCCAGGATCTCCTGCTCACTACACAGTTGCGTTAACCACTGCGCCACCCGGTCGACGTGTTTAACGCAAATACATGGAGTACCTCGGCACGCTCCCTGGCCGAACCACAGCCTTACCCAGCGCCGCCTGTCCGCAGTCGCTGCCCGTGTTCTCCATGATCGCTAATTTGCAGTGGTCAACCCAACAGCCTAGTCAGCCTCGTAGCGCTTAAAGTCCCTATGGAGCTGATAACATTAGTTTCCTTCCTTTCTTTTCCTTTCAGCCCCCACCCTCTCCCTCCAACTTCAGTTTCTTTAAACTTCCTCACATTGTCATTACAGACACCCAAATTATTTTAATATTATTTATTATATTATCATAGTTAATTAATTAGGTAAGTGTGATGTAAAAAGCTACCATATGGATGGAAACCTGCCCAAATGTAAGAGAGGACCTCATAGCCCGATTCAGATCATGTTAAATAAATAAATAAGGAAATAAGTGAAAGAATGTGACGAGGCGAAAAGTATCGGATAACGTTTCATCGTATACATCTCAACCATCAAGATAATTGTTACGCCTGTGATCTTGTCAGACGATTCAGTTCTGAATTAAATCCATAATCTTACAAAATATATTTTAGTTCATACCCAATCCACTAGGAATCAAAAGGGTTTGTATGCAGAGTTTGCTTGTGGTCAAACTGCACTCTTCTATCAGATTTCTGTTGTTACTGGCCATGGTACGAAATTATTATTAAATAATGTTTATCGCAACAGTTCAAAGCGTCGTTGTTGTGTTGTTGAGTCTGAGGACTGGTTTGATGGAGCTCGCCACGGTAGCCCATCCTGTGCAAGGTTCTTCATCTGTGTATAAATATCGTAACCTACATCAATATGCAGCTGCTTATTGCAGTCAGTCCTTGGTCTGTCTCTCTACAACCCCCCCCCCCCCCTCCCTCTCCAAAATCTCAGGGGCACAGACACACACACACACACACGGCACTCCAGTAACAAACTGACAGTTGATGCCTCTGGATGGGTCCTGTCAACTGATGCCTTCTTTTTGTCAAGGTCACAAGCCTTTTCACTAGTTACTCGGTCTACCTATCCAATCTTGCTACATTCTGTAGCATCACATTTCTTTATATTGCTTATCATCCGCGTTTTAGTTCAATGTAACAAGTACTGTTAAAAAAATAGCTCCTGTCACGTAAATTTACATTTGATGATGAAGAGTTCCTATGTCTCACAAATGCTGTTCTTGCTATTGCCTTTCTGCATCTTATATCCTCTGTGCATCTACAGGTTTTGCTGTCTTATTGACAAAATTCACCTACAAACGTATTATAAAATTTTGAAAGTATTTAATAGATACGGTGTGGCGATTATTGTCGCAGGGTTTTACACACAAATAACACAAGTGCTCTAATGTGCCACCTGTTGATTCTGCGGATATTAAGTGGATAATCCTAATTCTTCCAACTTTCGGTCCTGCATGTCCCTATCAATATGTTCAAAAGCACTGTCGATGCGAGCTCGCAGCTTTGGTAGGTTCGCTGGTAGAGGAACCGTAAACACTGAATCTTTCACAAAACGCCATAAAAAAACAACAAAAAAAAACCAAAAAAATTTGCAAAGTAGTTCGGTTGGGAGAGCGTAGAGACCGTGACACGAATTGCTGATCATCAACCCCATCAAGACCGATCCATCGGTCTGTCAGTTTTCTGTTTAAGCATTCATGAACATTATAATTGAAGAGGGGTGAAGCACCATCCTATTGGTAGACGAAGTCCAGACTGTCCGTCTCCGGCTCTAGTACTGTATGAGCCAGTTTCCCTGCGTGTCCAGATACATACGTAATGTACCGGTCTTAGAAGGAAAAGGCACCATAAACCTTAAACCATGAGATCGCACAAAACACATTACCTTTTGGTGAATCTCGAATGTGATGCATGATATCTTGGCAATTCTCCGTTCCCAGATACGCACGGTGTTCCTCTTCATTGAGATTCACGGAAAACGTCACTTCCTCACTGAAGATGACTTCCTCACAAAACCCATCCTCTTCCATAAGCTTTTGCAGCCGTGCGGAAAATTCAAAGCGTCTGTCGTCGACAGTCGAGGCTTGTAGCAAGAGGTAAGGCTTCAGCTACAGTCGTTTCCTTAAGACGTTTCAAACGGTCGGTTGTGATATGTTCAGCTCTCTGCCTGCTCTGCTCGTCGATTTCTGTGGGCTATGTACGAAACACCCCACGCGCTCAACCGCTCTTCGTCGCCCATTTGCTTCCCCGTCCAGAGGCAGCATGGGAAGCCTTAAACGGCTGACTGGAGTTGCCAGTTGATGGACCTTTGATGAACTTCGTCCTGAAATGTAGCCGCACTGTTACGGCAGACTGATGAGAATGAATTTTAAGCACAACATACACTTTCTCTGGTCCTGTCTTCATTTTGCCTGACTGCTCGCTGTTGCACTCTTGTGGCAGAAATATGAAGCGCGGATACAACAGTATTAAACTACTTGAGTTATTTTCTATGAGTCCCATTTTGTGACAATATGTGAATTAATGAAGCTACAGTGAATATATAAAATCGCTTCAGTCATTTATAATAACAACCTTGTGCTAGTCTTACTAGTCTAGCTCCCTCAGCATTACCTGGTTTAAATCGACTACATTCCGGTACTCTCGGTTTACATTTGGTTGTGTTCATATTGTAGCCTCTTTTGAAAACGCTATCTATTCTGTTCAGCTGCTTTTCCAAGTCATTTGACGTCTTTGACACATTTTCAGTGTCATCACTAAAACTGAAACTCCCTGAATTTCAATTCCCTTTCCAAATTTTTCCTTGGTTTCATTCAAACGAGCTTGCCCAGTATTCAGACTTTGAGGATACACTATGGGGGGACTGACTTACAAGTTCATAAATTTCTTTGCTACCCAAACTGATTTTCCCCGAGATCGGCCTCTACTAGTTTTGTTCCATTCTTCTGTGAATAATTTGTGGCACTATCTTGCAGTCGTGAATAATTTAACGGATAGTTGAGTATTATTGTGTCCAAATCTTATTGTAACAACATTTGAATGTACCGCCAAAATCCCGCTTGGTCCAAGTACAACGAACGAAAAAAAAAAAAAAAAACAAAAAACACACCTGGAAGGAATGGTCCCAAGCAGGCTAATTTCGTACAGCTATAAACCAGGTTATGAAGGGAAGAGTGCTGCAGAGGAGGGTCAGGTGTTTTGATGTTAGTCAACGTTAGAAATACTTGATAGAGTTTGACAGGGACGCACTGAGAGTCTCCATGTGGCCAGTCGGTCGGTTAGGATAAAATACAAGCATGTCATGCGCCTGGATACAGCCGTGTCCCAATGTTAGAGTGAAAAGAAATATTATGGAAACCACAAGTGTCCTCAAAATTCCATACGAACAAGTATAGCCGCACAAAGGGAAAATAGGCATGTTGTGCCGCAGACACAGTGTAACATTTTCACATCTGTACATCTGCAGCTTCGTTCTGGCCACAAGTTATCAGCACCATTGATAGGAGTCTAGCAGAGGCTGGGCTAAGAACAGCCGTCGCATGTGTTTCCTGCTGTTAATAGAGAATACGGTATCTGACCAAAGGTATCCCCATTCGCCCATGTAAGCGGAATCGACCCTTAGACGCCTCGAGAGGCGGACCCACCATTATGAAAGGAGGTGGGGAGTGTTGTGTTGTCAGTAGAGAAGCAGAAACAGCAGAATGGGTCCCTTATGGCAGATCATTGACTTCGAACGTGGAATGACTCTATGTCGCCTGAGTTAAAATTTCATCAGGGGCATTTCAGTCCTAAAACTGCCCACGTTTACATGCTGGTGATGTGGTTGTGAAGGGAAAATACTACGTACACTAAGTAACAACCACGGCTAAACCACGGCAAGAGAGACCTCACTGTCTGACAGACGGGAGGAACCGTCGACCGTAGCGGGAGAAAGGGGGGAGGGAGGCATCTGGAGTGGATGGTCTTCAAAATCTCGCAAGAAATCAGCGGAAGGAATCAAAGCGCTATCACGAGTCCACCTTGGACAGTGACTCTGCGAAGGGAGTTAAAAATGGTAGAGCAGCTCCTCATAAGCCATACATTTCTGTAGGCAGTGCTCAGGAACGCTTGATGTGGTGAAAGAACTACGCCACTGGACAATGGATCACTGGAAACGAATTATCTCAAATGATGAATCGTGTTACACCCTACTGCAATAGAATGGAAGGTTTTCGGTTGGCCAGCGCCTGGAATAATTTACCTGCTGTCATGTGTAGTGCCAACAGTGAAGTACGGAGAAGGTTATGTTATGCTGTGGAAGTTGCTTTTGTTGTTACTGGGTGGTCCCGTTACTGCGCTTAAGACAACGCTAAATGCAGAATAATATGAGAACATTTTGCACCATTGTTTACTTCGTGCAGTGGAGGAACAGTTCGGAGACGATGAGTTTTTGTATGGGCACGATAAGAAGCATATGTGAGAGAATGATTCGTGGACAATAACATTTCGGAAATGGTATGGCAGTCCCGGCTTGAAATCTTGGGATGAGT
Source organism: Schistocerca cancellata (assembly GCF_023864275.1). Taxonomy (NCBI): domain Eukaryota; kingdom Metazoa; phylum Arthropoda; class Insecta; order Orthoptera; family Acrididae; genus Schistocerca; species Schistocerca cancellata. The sequence goes on from NC_064632.1 coordinate 313,008,859, forward strand.
TAGAACGTGACTTCGCTGCAGACCACAATGTCCAACATCACTAGCTTCTGGTATCGGCTCTTGAGGAAGGATGGGCTGCCCTCTTCCATGGACATGAGACACATCAATGAAATTGTTCCCAGCAGCTTTCAAGCCGCAGGGTTGACATCTCAGTATTAATGTCCATTAATAGGTCTGCAGATATTTTGGGTCATGTAGTGCATATACGCTCCTTGGTGGAATTGCTACATATCGTACCACGGCCGTGAATATGGTTCAAATGGCTCTAAGCACTATGGGAGCATCAGTCCCCTAGCCTTAGAACTACTTAAACCTAACTAACCTAAGGACATCGTACACATCGATATCCGAGGCAGGATTCGAACCTGCGACCGTAGCAGCAGCACGGTTCCGGACTGAAGTGTCTAGAACCGCTCGGCCACAACGGCGGGCGGCCGTGATAAGTATGTCTGTGTGGAGACTGTTGCGTCCTGTGTGAGTCGAAACATTCCTCCCAGTTTCCTCTAAAACGACAGTGCATAATTCTCCTCAGTGTATCTAAAAGTGCACAATTTGTAAGTAGCGGTCGTTAGCCGGAAACCGCTACGAGGATGATCTACAATGTTTTGTGTTTCATGATAACAGTTAAATGGTCTGTAGCTCATAGGCTATTGCAGAGCAATTAATTTTTACGTTGGCGAAGCTAAGTCGACTATTACTCCAGCCTACAGAAAGAAAGAGCAGGCTATTAATTAATTAACCTAAAATCCGATCTCGGAGTAACAGTTTATGGAATTAGGGTCGATTGCATCCATACAGTTAGCAGGTCCATAAACTTGATATTCAAATTACTCCTGGTATATTTATTAAGGGCAAAATTCTGACACTACCAATATATTGTGGAATGAATATCAGGCAGTTATGTCCGAAAAATTATGTGAGTACAGTAAATCACATTTATTAATGATCACAATATGAGGAGAAGCCGTTTCCGTGCTAATGTTGCTCGTGTTATACGCGGTCGCGGAGGAAGATTTTTTGTAAGCTCTCGTATTCGCGCCTTATGGGTGGAGAGGCAACCTCAACTCTCGAAAGTAGTTCCTCCCCATTATAAATATGGAGGTTTGGCAAGACGGATTATGTTTTTAGCCGTGGAAGCACACTGCCAAGACCAGGAAACACCTGGAGATACCACGATCCGTCTCATTCGTTTCCCATTTGTTACTATTCGCTCATTAGTTCTTCGGCAGTGTGAAGATTGACGCTGCAAGCTGCCACAATGCTCTGACCTTCATGACGTCGAGTCAGATTTGCAGAGTCCAGCCATGCAGTTACTTCCGTTGCGTCGCATGACTATCATACCGACGGCCGAAAGAGTTGAGGACTAGCACTCCTGGCATCGACACTACGAGTTGCCAGTCACCTCCATTGTGTCGCTAAACTGGTAACAGCTACAGCCTAAGCCGTCCCTTGAAACGAATCTCTGCAGCTCTCATGGATAGTTAACAAAAAATGGTTCAAATGGCTCTGAGCACTATGGGACTTAACATCTGTGGTCATCAGTCCCCTAGAACTCAGAACTACTTAAACCTAACTAACATAAGGACATCACACACATCCATGCCCGGATAGTTAACAACTCCCAATCTCTCTCTGTATAGCTTTCCACAGAAGGCATTTGGAATTCGAATAATTTTTCTTTGTTTTCTATGCAATCACAATACACTGTCCAGTAACATTAATGTGACCACCAGTCGAAAGCCGGAATAACCAAATTTTGCAGCAGGGAAAGAGTCACTGAGGTTCTGGAAGGTACCGACAGGGCTGTGGAGCCACGCCGACTTCAGTGCGGCAGTCAGCTGCGCTGGGTTTCTCCGTTGAGGATCCATAGAAGGAACAGCTCGATCGAGGTGGTGCCCCAGGTTCTCGACTGGGCTTAAATCCGTGGACTTTAGTAGCCACGGGAGTACGCGGAACTCATCCTGGAGCTCTGCGAACCATGTGGCACATTGCACTGTCCTGCTGGCAGATGCTATCCTGCTGAAGAAAACAAACTTCGTGTAGGGATGGGCATGGTCCCCAAAGACAGACGCATGCTTGTGTTGATCCATCTCCCTCCCAGAATTCCACGAAAACATTCCCCAGACCACAACGCTATCTCCTTGTTGTATGGTGTTGCTTTCAGACATTTCACGCTGCACATGCCAACGGCCATTTGTCCGATGAAACATAATACGTGACTCATCTGAAAAGGCCAACTGTGTACGTGCAGTTGCGGTAGTGGCGTGCAGATTCCAGATTTCGTTACCGATGAATAGAACTTAGCATGGCTGCATGCACCATGCTCCTACTGTGTTGGCCCACACGCAGCAACTTTCGCTGAACGGACGTTGAGGAGACATTGTTTCGAGCGTATCTTTCATCTGGGCGGTTAATTGCTCAACAGTTGCACTTCTACTTGCCTGTACACATCTCCGCTGCCGTCATTCACCCCTGTCATTTATGCCCCGTAGTGCACCACAGTTACCTAGGAGCCGGTTTTGGATAGCGCTATTTTGCCACGCAGTGTGAACTTTAATTACGACGGCATGCGAACAGTTTACAAACTTAACCGTTTCAGAAATGCTTCCAATTTTGGCCCGAAAGCCAGAAATGAGGCACTTTTGAAGATCAGACAAAGCACTCCGTTTCTTCAATATGACAGTTTTCTGCATCCCCTCTCCCCCCCTCTACAAGCTTCACTGCTAGTGCTGCCACGTGTCGTCTGCGAGAGGAACTGCACGTTAACGTCGAACATAAGCAGTGACTACAGTAATGTAACTGGACTGTGTAGTTACCTTGTCTTCTCCCATCTTGCCATTCTGTTCTAACATGCTGCGGTCTGCAGGAAACCAACTTCTTTTATCATCTCAGTACTTTTCACGTTACATCTTAGCCGCGATACACACGGGAAATTTCCACGGCTGACAGTCCAGAATTGTGGATTAGTGCCTCCCATAATGGAAACGCTGCCTCAAATTTCTCTTGTGCTTTGAACAATAGAGCTATATTACGCTGAAATTCATTCCAACTGGATCTTACCTGCAATGGTCTGACCAGTCCGAATTAAATTCGTGCAGCAAGTTTAGGCAGAAACATCTGTAGTACGACGAAAACTCGAACATTTCCATAGTCATGATGACAAAAATTTCTCTTAAGGTTAGAGATTACCTACCCGAAAGTAGGGAAGGAAGTGACATCACAGTTAGGGAAGCTAGTATTATGGGTGGTAGCAACAGAAAGAAACTTTACTTAGTAGAATTGTCAAAACAATGCACGGGTGTCATATTTGGAAGACACGATGCATAAAGATGCGAGGCCGGCAGAAAGTAGAGCGGGCCATGACAAGTCAACACAAAGAGGCGAAAGTGGTTCGTTCACACAGCCACGGTCGCTGCACATTTGTATGCAACGTCAACAACAGTGGCCTGTTGGCCGAGGTAAATGAGAAGATCGCAGCAGGGCTGCCTGTGTTTGAGAATCGTTCTGAACAAGGTTGGACGTTTGCACAACTTAGAGAAGAGTAAATGGGAAGCGGCAGTACAGAGAAACTCGTCCAAGAGCCCATTAACATCATCAGTATATAAGTGGCATGTGAAGAGAGCCAAGTCAGTCATTACCAACAAGCAGTCAAAAATGAAGCACTCAGGAGCAGTACACGTAGGCGAGTCGCCTGGAGCAGTACCACTGCAGAGCCTGTGAGTTGCTACAGAACGACACTTTGACTCTGCTGCAGTAAGAAATCGAGAAGACTGCACACAGTCGGTGAGGACAATTGAGTTTCCATTAACTTCCCGGCAACAGGTATTATCTTGACTTTTCTGCTTCTTATAAAAAAAAAAAAAAACAACGCTTTAGAGTTTGTCTCTAGCAGCAACGAGTAATATTTGTTAGGTTTCTGTCTTTCAGAAGAAGAAAAAGAACCGTCTCGCACTTGTCTCCTATTGCTAATAACGTATCTGACTGGGTATGGACGCAATGAGTAACAGTTACAATTTTCTGTCTGTTAGTATATGAAGAGGAACAAGCGCTGCCATTTACCTGTCTCCAATTGTTAAGGTATTTGTGTGGTTATTGTCGGAAAGTGTTGCAAGGAGACTGCTTGTCTCTGACAGATGAATGTGGAACTCAGGAACTGGGAGTTGCTGGAAACAACTAACACATCGAGTAGTAGGGTGTACCCAGTCATTAGAAAAGATATACAGACACCTCTCTGAATAAGGTTCGACTACTGGAAAAATAGTTTTTTTTAATGAATCCTTCAGTGTTTGCACAATTATTCACGTCCTACGAATCACAACTTCTCCTCTCAGTTCCAGAATTACTGTGCTAAGCATCCTAGGAGACTTTCTTCCTTTATTTCCGAAAAGGTTGCTCATTAGGTCTCAGACTACGATAAAAACACTGTCGACATCGTGAATGACCACACAGGCCTCAACTCCGTCCTACACGGTGACAGGACCTGTGCTGGGACGCAAAATAAGTGAAGTCCGATTGATATATTTATTACACTGAAGCACCAAAGAAACTGGTATAGCCATACGTATTCAGATACAGAGATACGTAAACGGGCAGACTAACGGCGCTGCGGTCGGCAACGCCTATATAAGACAACAAATGTCGGGCGCAGTTATTAGATCGGTTACTGCTGCCACAATGGCAGATGATCAAGATTTGAGTTTGAACGTCGTGTTCGCACGAGTGATGGGACACGATCTCCAAGGTAGCGATGAGGTGGGGATTTTCCCGTACGACAATTTCACGGATGTACCGTGAATATCCGGAATCCGGTAAAACATCAAATCTCCGACATCGCTGCTGCCGGAAATAGATCCTACAAGAATTGAACCAGCGATAACTGAAGAGAATCGTTCAACGTGACAGAAGTGCAACCCATTTGCAAATTGCTGCAGATTTCAGTGCCGGGGCATCAACAAGTGTCACCGTGCAAACCATTCAACGAAAGATTATCGATTTGGGCTTTTGGAGCTGAAGGCCCACTAGTGTAACCTTGATGACTGCACGACACGAAACTTTACGCCTCGCCTAGGAACGTCAACAGCGACACTGTACTGTTGATGACTGGAAGACGAGTCTTGTTTCAAATTCAATCCAGCGGATGGACATGTACGGAAATGGAGACAGCCTCAAGAATCCATGGACCCTGCATGTCAGCAGGGGAATGTTCAAGCTGATGAGGCTCCGTAATGGTGTAGAGCGTGTGCAGTTGGAGTGACATGGGACCCCTGATACGTCTAGATACTACTCTGACAGATGACCCGTACGTAAGCATCCTGTCTGATCAATTGCATCCATTCCTGTCCGTTGTGCATTCCGACGGCCTTGGGCAATTCCAGCAGGACAATGCGACACGCCACACGTCCAGAATGGCTGCAGAGTGTCTCCAGGAACACACTTCTAAGTTTAAACACTTGCGCTGCGCTGGCCAACAAACTCCCCAAACATGAACGTTATTGAGCATATCTCGGATGCCTTGTAACGTGCTGTTCCCTCCACCCCCTCGTACTCTTTCGGATTTATCGAAAGGCCTGCAGGATTCATGGTACTTCCAGCACTACTACAGACATTAGTCGAGCCCATGCCACGTCGTGTTGCGGCACTTCTGCGTGCTTGCGGGGCCCTATGCGATATGAAGTATGTGTATCAGTGGCTCTTCAGTGTATTTCCCCAGTAGTATTTCGTCAACTGAACCATGATAAATAAGACCACTTCAGTTGAATGATAAATATTTATTACTAATCCAATTAGGTTCGCGGCGTTAGAGCCATATATGCGGGGATACAGCTGTATGTAAACAAGACGAGAATCGACTATAGATCATGTTTCGGTTAAAATGTGATTGTGCTATACAGGAAGCTATGTAGGGAACATTTGCAGATGTCACATTGGAACGTGTTTATGAAATTCTACCAAATGAGACGAGCTCGTCAGATTAAACCCTAAACGTTTCAGGAACGTCATTGTGTTGCACCTATATTTGACGGGAAGCTTATTGTACCGACAACCCTTCTTGTCACTGAAGATAGCCTGGAGATGAGACCACTCGGACACCCTCTGAAGAGAGCAGTTGCACTCAGAGGATTGAGTGGATGGTGGTGACAGGTCGTTGGACCCGGAAACACTGCTGACAGTAATAAACTAAACTTCATCCCGAACAGGCCTTTAAGGCCCAATGGTATCGACCAACCGCCGTGTCATCCTCAGTCCACAGGCATCACTGGATAGGGGACATGGAGGGATATGGTGAACACCCCACTTTCCTGGCCGTTGTCAGTTTTCGTGACCAGAGCTATTACTTGCCATTCATGTGGTTCCTCAGCTGGTCTCAAAAGAGCTAAGAGCTGAATGCAACCTGCTTGCCAACAGCTCTTGGCAGACCGGACGGTTACCCACCCAAATTCTAGCCAAGCCCGACAGCGCTTAACGTCAGTGATCTGACTTGGAACAGTGTGATCACTGAGGCAACGCCGTTGGCTGACAGTAATGAGTGCCTTTATTCAATTCTAACACGTGACATATTGCAGCTCAATGAGGCAAACGTGCCTCACTCTTGTCCCTAGATGGCGCCGACATGTGTGTGGCGACTTCCGGCCTGTCTGCTGGGCAGGCACCATGCGATGTTGACGGAAAGCCCGTGACAGCCCTTCGGCCTCTCGAAGGTCAAGGCCGTGTCATCAGCGGCGTGGATTCCTGGCAACCTCTCGGCTCTGCCTCTTTCGGCGGCACGTGGGGACGGCTATGGGTGGGATTCCACTCGCTGCCTCTGGCGGGAGTCGGACAAAGGCTGGCGCTGAGGCTCTAAGTCCACTAACAACTCAGTGGTGGCGGTAGAATGTATGGACGGTACATCGGCTGTGCAGTGGCACCGCCTCCCGTGAGGAAGTCAGTGTGTATGGCGGCTGGCACAGCCGAGTCTCGAACCCATGGCTGCAGGTGGCAATTCCCAGTGGTCTCTCTGTTTGATAGTGCCCAGGTGTCGTTGTGGTACTGCTGGGCCCCAGAGATAAGAATAACTCGGACTCAAAAGTCACACACATTCATATCGCTCCAAGGCGAACTTGGCTACTAATCAATCTCCCATAAGAAGAGACTTACTGTAGTGTAGTGACATCGACCCACCTGCTATGTGAATTATCATTATGCAGTGCAGTTTTCCCCTGAGAGTCGCTAGCCTCGTCTTACAATCCCCTTATATTTATTTTATTCTGACCCAAATGTCACCACACCCGTGGCTACCAGCCTACGTCTGCTAATGGAATACTTCGATGAGGCTTTCTCGATAATTCTCATTATTTTAGCTAAAAGCTGGAGAGCAACGGTAAACCATAGAGATGACAATTCGAGGTATGTTAACAGACTCGCCAGCGTGCAGGCCCCAGTTTCTCGTTCATGACTAGAAGCATTGCGCACTCTACTGAATTGCACTGAAAATGCGGGTTTATTTTCACCTCCACTACACAACTTGCTGTACATGGCGAGTTACTACGATCGAAAGAGTGTTGAGAAATAGGTCACCGGAAAGAAAAAAAGTTAAAGAGGATGGTGCACACCTTTTTTACCAGTTTAAGGCAATTTATGTTTTGAACAGGAATAGCGCTTTCGCAAAACCTTGAGGTATGGCTGTGTCAGCTTCGCTCTCCTGTTTCTTTGGAGGCAGTTAAGTTTTCAGTGGTTGGCATCCAGTGCACAGTCCAGCTACAACGGACTCAATAGCCGCCTTTCTAAAGGGGTTCTGTCGACATGTGTCAGGAAGGGACTTCATGTGCGATACTCAGGATGCTGTTGGAACATTTAGAGCTCCTCTAATCTCGTTCAGTATATGCCTTACTTCCTGTCCTTCGGTACGGCTGCGGCTATGCATCATTACTGTAATCGCTCTCTGGTAATCCGCTTCCTCTTCGAATTTCCCAAACCCAGTCAAAAATATTTATTCATTCGAACCGATAGTTTTCGTTCTTTCGGAGTATAACCTCACCCTCATTTTGTTGAATTCGGATTTTCTTGTTGTCAAAATATTCAGGGAACTAGGAAGTTACCACACTGGACTCACAGTCGGGAGGAAGATGGTTCAAATACGCGTCCGGCCATCCGGATTTATGTTTCCCGTCATTTCCCTAAATCACACGAGGCGAATGCCGGGATGGTTCCTTTGAAAGGGCACGGCTGGTTTCCTGCCCCATCTTTGACACAATCCGAGCTTGCGCTCCGTATCTAATGACCTGATATCGTCAGGATGTCAAACTCAATCTTTCTTCCTTGTTAAAGTATGGCTTACATATTTCTTTCTTTGAATGTTAATCAACTGGAATCGGAACTACAGATCGCTTCGTTGAATCAATTTATTTGTGATTTCTGTGTAGATGTCATATTCTAGCAAGAAGTTCACTCGTTTTTCTCTCCCTTGCTTTGACATTGTGTCTAATGTGGCTCCCGATTATTCCACGGGAACTGCCTTGTTTTTTACGAAGGGCATTCCCACTGAAGGAGTTGAAGTTCTTGATAATGGTAGGGAAGTAGAATGTATTTTATTCCCCTCCCGTTGATTCTCCTTTATGCATCGTCCAGTTCCGGACGCACTCTGGACGATTCACGATTTCATAAGGAAGAGGTAGCGTATTTGTTACGGGAAAGTACGCAGAGTATTTTGATAGGTGGTGGTTTTAACTGCGTGTTGCGTTCTTTGGATCAGTCTCCCAATTTTAATTTAAGTTGGGAATTGCAAGATTAAGTTCGTTCCTTGAAACTGCAAGACGTTTGGGTCTGTAGATATCCGATTCTTGTCAAATATACCCATTATACTGCTGCTTTCTAGCAGTAGGCTTGACAGAGTTTATTTATCTGATGGGTGTGTGATAGGATTTTGGCTGTCGACGTCATCGTGTCATCGCCTCCAGCTTCACTAACTGCTATGCAGTGGCTGTTACTTTAAAATACGCGCGCTAGTTCGTGAAATTACTGCGATCGCCTTGGATGATGAATTTGATGCAGTTGGAGAAGCCCTCATTAGATGAGGTGACCCGGGAAATGTGGGACCGCATTCTCCGTTCATCTGTGCGATACGCCTCCATTTTGGAATGGTGGATTGAACTGGCAAAACTGAGGCTCTGAAAAACGTTGATACGATTCTGTGCAGATACAGCACGGGATTTTGGAGGAGGCAAGAATTTTACTACTTTATGATAGCACTCATCAGTCTCCCGTAGGAATTCTGGATGTCAGGTGTATAAAGATGCAGTTGTTACAGTTGAAGCAATGTCAAATGGAAGGATTAAGGACGCGACCCAAACCACGTTCCTTTGTGGTGAATGAAGTAACTTCTCTGTATCTTCTGGTTCGACACACTGCTCGTCGTCGACGTGCGTGTATCACGTATCTCAGTACCGAGGAAGCCAATGTTGTCATGGCATAGAAGGACATATGGCATGCCTTCGATCAATTCCATGTTGGGCTGTATGTGTCGATATGTCATCCAGCTTTCTTGATCGGACTCTGGATTGTAGACTTGCACCTGCACTTAATGCTGCATTTTTAGAAGTTTTTCAATGAGACGCCGTGTGTGACCTTCTCGTAAGACGCCGAGGGATAGTCTACCAAAAGAGTATTATGTGTGTTTTCGGCCTTTGGTGGGTGCTACTTTTATGTTGCTTTTGAACGAAGTGTTGAAAGAAGGTTTGGTACCCGGATCTTTTAAGGTCGGCAAAACTTCGTTGGTTCCTAAAAGATCTGGTCAGGCAGCAATTTGCAAATTTCGCCTGATTAACTTATTAAATTTTGGTTGTAAGACTTTGGCGAGGGCGGAAAATAGCCTGTTGCCATGGTTACTGAGTATCAAAGTTGCTTGATCGGACTTTTCTGACCCTGGTAGCTGAATATTCTGATATCACATCCGTGGCCGCTGTTACTTCTATTCCTAGTGCTCTGGAGTTTTTGGATTTTGAAAAGACGTTCGATTGTTCACACCTGCCTTCCTGTTGCAGGTACTGGGAGCCGTTGGGTTCACTACTGATGTGTTTACGGGTATCTAAGCGGTACCAATGGTCAACTGACACCCTCGACTAACATCTGTAGGGGTTTTCCTCAGAGAAGTCCGCTTTCAGTGTCGCCTTTTGTTTCGTCACTCATTTAGAAGGATGGACATCCTTGGGCGAGACGACCTCGACGCACGCATATGCTGATGCTGCGGTGGTGCTAGTCCGATCTCCTGCTGAGGTTCCGTTGCTCAAGGCTACCGTGGATGCCATTTGTCTTCTATCTTGTGCCCGCATCAACGAAGGCAAATATCGGTTGATGAATTTACGAGGTTTGATAATTCTGTCATTTCTTTAGGAGTCATAATTGTTAGTTCTCCAATTAAGATGACTACACATAATTGGAAGCCGGTTACTGAGAAGACACAAGTTGCAGTCCCGGAAGATGAACGGCGTTCTCTTAACCTACTTCAGAAAATTCGACTTCGGGATAGCTACGTCTCGTGCAAAGCATTCTACAACGATCTGGTCTTTCCCCTTCCAGCGTTGAGGGCTAGGAAACTGAAACAGCTGTCTAGACGTTTTTTATGGAGGCATTACGTTTTCCGAATATGATATGAGATGTCTGCACGTGCGCGTTCCCTCGGGGTCTTGGGGCTTCCCGTTATACAAAAGAAATTGTCTGTGTCATTTGTTCGGCGCACCATGTTGACTATCTCTCACGCAATCCACACATTCACGTTTCGATTGTTTTATTGTCTGTAGCCAGGCAGTCTTGATCCACCTGACGAGTCGGTCCATTAAATTTTCAGTTAAAACATGTCCGTGAATTATATTGCTGTCAGTTATTTGGCGATTGATATTCTACAGAGGGCGCATCTAACTACCCCTTTTTTGTTAATACGCTGGGGAGGTTAAAAAATGGCTCTGAGCACTATGGGGCTTAACATCTGAGGTCATCAGTCCCCTAGAACCTAGAACTACCAAAACTTAACCAACGTAAGGACATCACATACATCCATGCCCGAGGAAGGATTCGATCCTGCAACCGTAGCAGTCGCGCGGTTCCAGACTAAACCGCTCGGCCACAGCGGCCGGCCGCTGGGGAGGGACTGACTGCATAGCGCCTGCTCTGCCAATGGCAGTAGCGTCTTCAAGGCATCAAGTGGTCTACAACCTGTTATCTACCAATGAGCGCCTGTTTCGTATTGGACTTACTATCATGGATCAATGCATCTTCGTTGTTGCTCCATAGATACTCTACATAGCTGTCGGAAGACAGTTAGTATTTCTAATTATATCAGTTGAGACTGCGTTTACGGCTGATATCTTCTTGCGTCCAGAATTCTCGTGCTTTCCAACGGCAAAGTCAAACACAATTCCATGGTTGTTGGGCCCCTATGTTCATTGCATAGTAGACGGAGGCGACGATACGGACCCACTCGCCTCCCGCCAATATATGACCATTGAATATTGGAAGTGTTTGCGCCTGCCCCGGTATCACAAATTAGTAGCCGATGTGTTGAACCTTGTATTTCGTTGTCAAGGTATCGGTTGAGTTAACTGGTCCTTGTGGCTTTCTAGTTATGGCTCCTTTTCATTCATGTTGTTTCACAGTTTATTTCATTTCTTTGAACATTTTTTTTTCTTTTTTAAGCGATCGAGGTGTTAGACTACGAAACCGCTAGTCTTCGTTCGTTACATGGTTGCGTTTTTTTACATTCGATAATTAGAAAAAAGTTTCTAATGTGTTGGCCTAAAAAATAATGGTTCACACACGTCTTGCGATGAAAAGAGGGGGGGGGGAGGGGGCAGGAAGTGGTTAGTGTTCAATGTCAATAATGGATGAATCGCTGGATCGAGCCTCGCTCCTTTTCTTAAAGGTATAGTTCTTTCACCTCTGGTTATCGTATTTCGCATATCTGTCATTTGAAGTGTGATGTATTGAGGAAACTCGTGTATTTGCATGGAATTTTGTCGGATTACCAATGGTATTTGGAAAGAAAGGAAATCCGGGTTCGAGTCCAAGTTCAGCACAAATTTTCACCTTGTCGTCTTTGGACTTATTTTAAAGCCCGAATGCGGCAGTTGTCGCTGGTTTCTCTTAATCCTTACGTAGTGTCTGAAACATGACATCAACAACTGGTTAATATATGGGCTGGCCTATTTGGAGACAGATTAAGAGGACCTTTCATTTTCCAGGGAGCATTGACTGGGACACCTTAGAGCGATTGAACATTTAAATGCTTTACTGGAAGACGTTGGACTACACTTACGTCAGGACATGTAGTTCATACACGAGAGGGCATGACCTCATTTTGCTCTGCAAGCAAGAACAATTCTAAATTAGCGTTTTCCTAATTAATGGATAGGTTCTGGGGCAGCAACATCTTGGCCTGATTGATCTCCCTATCTCGGTCCACTGGCATTTTAAAGACAGGGTATATTTAAGACCTATTGCGAACGTTGAATTCTTCGCCATCGTATTCAAGAAGTATTTCATCAGATACAGCAAAGACCTATAATATGGGAGCGAGTAAGACAGTCCATGATACATCATTTAGAAACTTGTGTTATGGATAATGGCAGATATTTGTGCATTTAATGTAGTCATCAGAAGGCAAGAAGAAAAGAAAAATATCCGTAGAAACAAGCTGGAAATTTAAAAATAAAAAGACAGAAACGAAGCAAGCCCGCAACAACAAAAAATGTCTGTATCTAAGAAAATAAAAAATGACCAAAATAGAGTATATCTGGACTGTTTTGTTTCTTTTTAAGTCGTCTGTCCACTCCTCAGAGGTTTCCCACACGTTAGTTAACACCCTTTATATCATACTTCAATTTATTTTACTGGGGCCGGGGTGGCCGTGCGGTATTAGGCGCTACAGTCTGGAACCGCGAGACTGCTACGGTCGCAGGTTCGAATCCTGTCTCGGGTATGGATGTGTTTGATGTTCTTAGGTTAGTTAGGTTTAAGTAGTTCTAAGTTCTAGGGGACTGATGACCTTAGAAGTTAAGTCCCATAGTGCTCAGAGCCATTTTAACCATGGGCTCCGAAATACTTACCGTAAGGGTTATGAGCACTCATTCATCCTCACTACGATCGAACATGTGTCAGCAAAGGGCCTGTTACACTACCATGGGGAACGCCAAAAATCACTTCCGTCGAATACTAGGAACGGTGACCTGTCTGGCAGGAAATCACGAATCCAGTCGCTTAACTGAGACAATATTCTATATGCACGCAATTTCACTACAAGCCGCTTGTGTGGTATAGTGTCAAAGGCCTTTTGGAGATTTAGAAATGCAGAATGAATTTGGAATCCCTTGTCAATAGCACTCAACACTTCGTGTGAGTAAAGAGCTAGTTGTGTTTCACAATATCGATGTTTTCTAAGTCCATGTTAACTGTATGTCAATACACCGTTTTGTTCGAGTTAATTCATAATGTTCGAACACAACATGTGTTCCAAATTCCTTCTGCATGTCGACGTTAATGAAAGAGGCCTATAATTTAGTGGAACTGTTGCGTCAGCATACTATTAAACGAACCTATTTCGCATACAGCCTGAACCAGAAGACTTGCTTTTATTAAGTGATTTAAGTTGCTTCACTACTCCAAAAAAATCTACTTCTAAGTTACTCATGTTGGCAGCTGTTCGTGGTTCGAGTTCTGGAATATTTACTTCGTCTTCTTTGGTGAAGGAATTTCGAAAGACTGTGTTTAGTTTCTCTGGTTTCGCAGCACTGTCACCGATAGTGTTTCCATTGCTATCGCACAGAGATTGCATTGACTGCGTCTTGTCTCAGGTATACTTCATATATGAACAGGATCTTTTTGGATTTTCTGCCAGGTTTCGAGACAAAGCATCTTGCACTGAAGTCCGCGCAAAATTTCGAGCTTCTGTAAAAGATCGCCAATCTTGGAGATTTTGCATTCATTTGAACTTGGAATGCTGGTTTCATTGTTTCTGCAACAGTGTTCTCACTCATTTTGTGTACCAAGGGAGATCAGCTCTGTCGTTTTTTAATGTATTTGGTATAAATCTCTCAAGTGCTGTCGATATTACTTCTTTTAATTCAAGCCACACCTGGTCTACACTTACACTGTCAATTTGGAAAGAGTGGAGATCGTCTCTTAGGAAGGCGTCATATGAATTTTTATCTGTTTTTTTTTTAATATCTATATTTTTCGTTTATTTGTGGTGGATTTTGGGGTTACAATATTCATGCTCGCTACGACAACCCTTTATTCACTAATATCTGATCCGCTTTGACGCTCGTTATAGCTCAAGATTATTTGTCGGTCAAATGTGGTTTCACCATCGATTGTAGTTTAGAAAATGCTCTAAGAATTCCTGTCAGTCAGATCTTAGTAGCACAATCACAAATTTTTAAAAAGGTGAAAACAAAGATAATTTCCCGCTGAAACCAGATTTTAAATTATAATTATTACCATTGTTATTATTATTATTTAAATCTCTTTTGCACCGGTAAGCTTGTCTTACCAAAGTAAGCTCTCCGCTCAGTGCACATAAACGTTTCGCAATTACAAAGAAAACAGAGGTGAAGTTTGACAGACTGAAACCGGCGGAGCGAGCGAGGCACGCCTAAGGAAAGAGACAGAGAGAGCTATTGCGCCAAGCCGAGCATTGGGGCTTAACACCGTCATAAACACAGCGAAGCCGTCTTCTGCACTCTGCAGTGCGCGATATGCTGGTGGAGACACCATGAGAGGCCGTGGTTTGGACGCTTTGTACATGACATGGGTACAGCAGCTAGAATGGAGGATGATTAACCCCGATAGACGATACGATTCTACGTACAATATTTCCAGGATCTTCTATTCGCTGCAATACTCATACCACGAATGTTGCGAAATCTGCCACGATCCGCCGTTGTTGGAGGTACGGAGTTTGCTAGGAGCTGGAAAAGTCGACTGAATATAAGGGACGTTTAATAAGTAATACAACAATTTCCTCCTCAGCCAGTTTCGGTTGTAAAAATGCGGAATTTATAATCGGACAACGTAGAACACGCTCGTGCAAACTGTGCCCCTGGGGCGCCAGCGCCCGCGATCGCCCGCGGCCAGCGCCCCGGGCGAATTCGTGTGTTGTCGCAGTGGCCGAGCCGTGCCGCTTAGCTGGCCGTGCGGACCACCCGCCGAGCCTCGCCATGCCGCTGAACACAAATATTGCAATAGATAAAAAATTATTTTGCGACCACACATCGCTGTCCTTTTCAGCGGAACTGGGGGAAAACGCATCTAAAACCAATCTTTTTTGTTAGTTTTTATTTGAGTTTTAATGAATGAAACAATTAATTGTAAAAGTGATAAAAGTGTTTTAAAACAGGATTGTACAAAATTAATTGTATGTTCTTTTTTTGCGTGGTACGAGCAGGAAACAGGTGGGCAAAGTTTACGCGTAAGTTACAAATGATCGCTCAGAATTGGGAAAGCAGGGAAGCCCTTTGCTGCTGGGAATCTCATCAAGGATTGCCTGGTCGACTCGGTGGCTTGTATTTGTCCACAAGACCTCACGGAAAAATTTGAAAAAATAGCTCTTTCGCCTCAAACTGTTGCTCACAAAGATACGGTCTCAGATATGGAGCAGCAGTTAATGGAGAGAGAGGCAAACTTCATTTCACTTTCTATCGCTCTTGCCGAGTCCGCGGACGTTGCGGATGTATCTCAGCTCGCCATATTCATTCGAGGTGACGACGACAATCTGCGTGTCACCGAAGAATTTCTCGATCTTATACCATTAAAAGACACAGCCACGGGTTAGGATATTTTTCTAGCCATGGCAATGGGTTTAAAATGGGAACGCCTGACCAGTGTAACAAGGGATGGAGCCCCTGCGCTACGAGGGATACGCACTGGATTTCTGAGTTACGTGAGGTCAAAAATGGCTGAAGTCGGCTGTTCCTTATTCGCGACAGTCCATTGTCTGATACATCAGGAGGCACTTTGTGCGAAGATTGTCAACATAAAAAGTGTTATGGACACAGTTCTTCGAACGGTTAACTATCTTCGCTCGCATGGACTCACACATCGCCAGTTTAAAGAATCTCTGGCTGATGTCGAAGCGGAATACCCGGACATCCCCTACCACACCGAAGTAAGATGGCTGAGCAGAGGAAAGGTGCTTCGTCGGTTTTTCCCCTTGAGGGGCGAAATAAATACCTTTTTGGAAATGAAAGGACGTCCAGAAGAATTACTTTGTGATCCTAAGTGGATGGCGAATTTGGGTTTTTTGAGTGACCTTACTGGTCATTTAAATACTTCGAATATTTCATTCCAACGCGAAAATCACTATGTCGTTAATTTAGTGGGAAAAACAATTGCGTGAGAAGAATTGTGGACACTTTCCTGCACTAGACAGCGTTAAAGAAGACGTGAATTTTTCAGATTATGTTGCAATCATTTGCGAATTACAAGAACGGTTTGAAAACAGATTTTTGGAGATAAGTGAGCTTCAATCGGCCTTAGATATATTTGTTCTCCCGTTTTCCTTCGGCATAGGACGTCTCACAAGTGCTTCAACTAGAGCTCATTGACCTGCAGTGCCATATCCTCCTGAAGGACCGCTTTCTCATGGATGACTTTTACAGCTGTCTTCCACGAGAGAAATATCCTCTTTTGCACAAGTACGCGGCCTAAGTTCTCTCAATGTTTGGTTCCACATATATCTGTGAGCGCTTTTGCTCTCTTTTAAAGTTTGCTAAAACTAAGAACCGTTCATTACTTGGCGATAAAAATTTGACTAATTCTTTGAGGTTATCAGGGAATATTGTACCAAACATTGACAAAAAAAGTCACGACGACTGTTTTTTGAGACTCTGAAGGGATTATTCTGTTCAGTGTCCTCCCTCATGGTGCAACGATCAACTTTGAAGTGTACTGTACTACCCTCAAGAAAGTGAAGAAACGACTTCAGCGTGTTTGTCACCAGAAAAATGCAAGCGAACGTCTCTTTCTCCCTGACAACGCAAGGCCTCACACAAGCCCGTGCACTCACAAAACTGCGTTGGACTGTTCTGACCCATCCACTCCACAGCCTGGATCTCGCATCTTCCGACCTCCATCTGTTTGGTTCAATGAAGGATGTACTCCGTGGGAAGCGGTATGTGGATCGTGGACAGATTATTGATGAATCAAGACGTTGGCTCTGACGTCGACCAGTGGAGTGGTACCATGCCGGCATGTAGGCCCTCCTAGTTAGGTGGCTTAAGGTCGTCATATTGAACAGGATTATGTTGAAAAGTGGAAAGACGGGAAACCTGAATGAAACCATCCCGCTTTCAGAATAAAAGACGTGTTATTACTTGTTACACGCCCTCTTAATTGTACAGAAGGTACCCTACGTTCTCAGAATGAGATTTTCACTCTGCAGCGGAGTGTGCGCTGATATGAAACTTCCTGGCAGATTAAAACTGTGTTCCGGACCAAGTTCGAGTCTCGATCCGGCACACAGTTTTAATCTGCCAGGAAGTTTCACCCCATGTTCTGCATATTTTTCAGCATATGGGACGGCTAGATGGTTGCTTCCAATTAGCAGATCATAACAGAAGATTACGTCTGCCACTTCCTGTGTGATATAATGGGTTCCCATTACGCCAGTAAGTCTACGAAAAAACTGCACTGTTAAAGAATTTCACAAACTCGTCAAAACACAAGCTGATTTCATTGGAACTAATGTATGCACTGTAAACAAATTAGAACACATTTCTCTGTAGTTGTCCATGGATACAGCATGCAGTAAACTCTATTAGCATTGTTACTGTAAACCAAATTCACATAAATACCGTCTTCCGACCACCGCCGAAGACGAAAGAGCTGCTGGGCTCAGCTAAAGACCCACTCAAACTAAACACACCTGGTATATACAGCATTGCCTGCGAATGTGGTATGCAGTACATTGGTCAAACGCAGCGCTGCATCTCTAAAAGGTGCGAGGAACACATCAGGCATGTTCGACTTGGACACATAGAGAAATCTGCTATAGCTGAACATAGCATCAAAGAAAACCACACCTTTGATTTCGAAAACACCAGAGTGCTGTGCCGAGCCGGGAGCTATTGGGATAGCGTCATTAAAGAATCAATAGAAATACGGGTCCACGAGAATCTTGTGAACAGGGACGAAGGGTATCAACTGAGCGCGGCCTGGAATCCAGCATTAGCCGCAATACACCAGGAACGCAACAAGAACCGTCCAGCTCACGAGACGCGATCAGAATGCTCTGACGGAGACACGAACGGCGCACCCGCTTCCTCCTCCACCCCGCCCGACGGCTCCTCTGGACCCAGCCTCCCGCGGCCAGGTGGTGGGGGGCACACCGCAGGTATAAAGGGACCGGCATCCGCAAAGTCTCGGCACTTCGCCAGAAGATGATGAGTATGTCACTCGTCGAAACGTCGCAGTTTGAAGACACCGCCACCCGGCTGGAAGCCTGAGAACTCTTCGCCAATTATTGAGCAACTGACCGCCCAGATGAACCATGAGGCTACAGACAGCGTCTTGTCAACGACAGTGCAACGAACGTTGCTGGGAATGGACCGCTGCAACAGGCGCCTGGTTCACGCAAACCCGATGACTGTTGTTCAGCAGTGACGAAGGCTGGAACTGGCACACCAGTACTTCAGATGGACATCCACTGAGTGTCGACAGGTGGCCTTTTCAGATGAATCACATTTATGCTCCATCGAACAGATGGCCATTGGCTTATGAATGCAAACTCCCTCCAACGAGGAGGAAGCTTTATGGTCTGACGAGTGTTGTCGTGGCATTCCCTGGATGATCTCGTCATTCAGGAGGGCACAATGGCTGAAGACAAGTATGGATCTGTCCTTGGGGACCATATCCACTCATACATGTAGTTTATATACGCTTGGCACGATCGCATCTACTAGCAGGAGAATGCAACATATCACACAGCTCGCAGTGTACGTGCGAGGTTCCAAGAGTACCAACATGACTGTACTGTATTCTCCTGGGCACCAAACTCCCCACATTAAAACCCAATGGAGAATCTGTGGTATCATCTCGATCGGGCTGTACGCGCCGTATGTCCTCAACCGAGAAACCTAGGGCAGCTGGTCACGCCACTGGATTCGCCATGGCTCCATTTCCCTGCCAGTATATTCCAGAACCTCGCCGACTCTTTTCCTCCATGTTCACGCTACAAAAGATGGTTATTCAGGCTTATTAGTGGATCGTGTATAATATAACTGCAGAAGAATGTGAATAATATTGTACGGTATGTAAAAGTACAGGGTGCGTCAAAAAAAAATGTATACACACTTTGAACTGTCATAGACAATTTGTTTCCCGTTCTACAAGGTTAAATATCTGTGAGAAAGTAATGTTATGTTTCTTCAACAGGTGGCAGCAGTGGCACGGAAGTAACTGCAACATGGCGGACGTGCGTTTGAGCTTTGAAGCGCGGAAGCAGATAAGTAAATGGTACTGGAAGTTTGAGAATGTCGCTGCGGTTCGAAGACAGTGGAGAAGTCAGTATGGTACAAAACCACTTTCAAGGTTAACAATTACACGTCTACGAGACAAATTCGAAATTCATGGAACAGTGTGTGATGTGCATAAAGGTCGATCAGGGCGACCTCGTACAGCTGCAAGTGATGATTCCGCAACTGCGGTCTTGGAACTGTTTCAGCGTTCGCCTCAAAAATCTTCAAGGCAAGCGGCAAATGAGAGTAATGTAAGTGCTAGTAGCGTGCTGCGCATTCTGAAGAAAGGCAAGTTTCGTGTGTACATTCCAAGGCTGGTGCAACAGCTAAGTGATGACGATCCAGATCGAAGGTTGGAATTTTGTGAATGGGTTCAGGAGATGGTGAGATTGAACCAGGATTTATGGGTAGCATAATTTGGTCGGATGAAGCCCAATTCAAACTCAATGAAGCTGTCAATAGGCACAATTGTGTGTACTGGGCTGAAGATAATCCTCACATTACAGTTGAAAAGGCTGTGAATTTGCCTGGTGTAAATGTGTGGCGTGGTTTGTCTGCAGGGGGACTCATTGGGCCTTTCCGCTTTGAAGGTACTGTTGCTGGAGAAACGTACCTAACAATACTTGCTGACTCCATATTCCTGTCATTCGTGCTTTATGAAGTAATGATGAGTTTTATTTCCAGCAAGATGGCGCCCCGCCCCACTATCATAGGGATGTACGAGCATACCCGGATCACAATGTGCCAGGCCAGTGGATAGGACGCAGGGGACCAATCCAGTTTCCTGCACGCTCTCCAGACCTCACGCCGCTGGATTTCTTCTTATGGGGCACAGTAAAAGATGAGGTGTACAAACGTAAACCATGTAACCTGGACACACTTTGGAATGAGATTCAGGCGGTGTGCGCAGAAATCTCATTGGACACTTTGGTACAATGTACGGAATCAGTGGTGACTCGTACTTAGAAATGTATTGATGCTGAAGGCCACCAGTTTGAACATTAATCACATTTGCAAAGTACATTTATTTTTCCAATTGGACTTTAAGCTTTCCATTTAGAGAAATTTAACATTGTAGAACGGGAAATAAATTTTCTATGACGCTTCATGGTGTGTATACATTTATTTTGACGCACCCTGTATATATGCTTTTAGTGAAATGTTGTTTTGTTTACCATGGTAACCACCCTCCCATCATCCCCTGTGCCACTCCCCACCCCTCGCACACCCTCCACCATTTAATGCTAGCCAGGGAATGCAGCAGTTCTCCGCTTCCAGTTCGCGAGCGACTCAGCGGTTGCATTACCAGATGCATGCTGTCGAGAAATGTCAGCAGCGGAACCTTAACGCGTCGTACTCTGGGGGTCCTGGGAATATTTAGAGCTTCTGTCGAGTCGTTCAGAGTCCGCCTTTCTTCCCGACACTCCGGCACGGCTGGCTGCGCGCTGCTCGGTCCCCCCCCAGCCTGGCTCGCTTCTTCTCCCTGCTTCCCACTCCAGCTGCAGCCTTGTCAGGTGCGGGCCGGGTGCGCGTGCACCGAGCCGAGCAGGCGGCAGTGAAAGCGGCCGGAGGCGGCACGTAGCGTGGCATCGATCGCCGGCCGCCAGGCGTCGCATTCAGCTGAGGCGGGCGCGCTGCCACCGGAAGCCACGCTCTTTTGTCTCTGCCGCTCGCCCCTCCACATTCATCAGCCTGGCTGTGTGCGCCACTGTTCGCTTCCCCCTCTCCCACCCCCAACCCCACACTCGCACCGCCACCACACTCCGCGCACTACCGCCTGTGGTCGGAGAAGCGGCGTCTCGTCTCGTTACCGTGCACAGCAACAATCAATCACTTCTCGAGTGCAAGTCTGATAGCAAAGGTAAAGGCACAAGAGAGGCAGTTCTTACATTGCGCTTGATAATGGAAGCAAGACTGAAGAAAACTCAAGACACGTTCATACCGTAGAACCTCGATCAACTGCCGCTTTTGGGACCATGCGGTGGTCTGAACGATAGAAAGATCCGATAATCAGAAGAGAATGAAACAAATCATTTTCAGAGCACGAACCGATGTTACAAATCAGTATTAAGTAAAAAAAAATACATTTACACTAAAGTAAAATAGAAAATTTTACACGCTGATAATTCATTTAAAATTATGTAAAATGTATTTTGTTTAAATTTCTAACCCTTGCTTTTGGGGCTGCATCACAGTACTTCGCTGCCCACAATATGTCCATAGCTGACTTTTTTTGGGGTTAATCTTCTTCATGACCCAGTTTTGGTGCAAATGAATAGCTCTTTCTTTTATCATAGGGCTTTGAATGTGGAATCCCCTTACGTCTTTCCTGACAAATCCAAACCCACACAGCGTCATTCTGTATCTCTAGGTTTTGTTTTTTCACGCCTTTCTACTTTAAAAATAATTTTCACCATCTACAGTTAACAAAAAAGCTTCAAGATATTTCGGTTCTATTTCCAGTTTTTAATGCTTCTCAGTCCAACTCATATTTCAGGAGGTAAGTTAGTTACTGACTCACCTTTCTCAAGTCTTTGCAGAACATTTAGTTTCTGTTCGATTATGCTCATAAAAAGTTCCCTTTCCTGATTTTTAGCTATTTTTAGTCTACCAAAATCCCTTACACTTCGTAATCGCAATGTAAGAAACTGTATAAAACTATATTGTAACATTAAAATTAAAAGGAGTACAATAATAAACTTAAAAAGCTCACAGATAAAGCGGCAGATTAAAAACTGCAGCAATACGGTAGTCTGAAAGCAGTGCGAGGAGCATAACACAGACGAACACCTGCAAATAAAGTCGGTCGATGAATAACGATGGCACATTACTCGGCAAACAGTGCACAAGAAGTGTTGGACCCATGGTTGGATAACCCGAATAGTTAGTAAATCAAAGGTCAGCTAATCGAGGTTCTTCAAATGGTTCAAATGGCTCTGAGCACTATGGAACTTAACATCTGAGGTCATCAGTCCCCTAGAACTTAGAACTACTTAAACCTAACTAACCTAAGGACATCACACGCATCCATGCCCGAGGGAGGATTCGAACCTGCGACCGTAACGGTCGCGCGGTTCCAGACTGAAGCGCCTAGAACCGCTCGGCCACACCGGCCGGCAGTCGAGGTTTTCATCTAGGGTTTGTGGACATGGAAAAAGCGTTCGTCAATGCAAAACGTGTAAGAGGTTTGAAATTGTGAGAAAAATAGAGGTAAACAATGGGGGAAAACTGGATAATGTACAATATGTTTACGAAACAAGAGGGAACACTAAGACTGGAAGACAAAGAAGGACGTGGTCGGATTAAGAAGCGTGTAAAACAGGGATGAAGGCTTCGCCTCTGCTGTCTAAACTGTATATCGAAGAAGCAATGGAGGGAATAAAGGACAAGACCAAGAGTTACATTAAAATAAAAATGAATGGGTATCAGTGATAAGATTCATTAATGACATTGCTATCCTAAGTGAAAGTAAAGAAGAATTACAGAATCTGTTGAATGGAATGAACTATCTAATGGGCACAGAATAAGAAATCCAAAGAAAGACGGAAGTGATGAGGAGCAGTAGAAATGAGAACAACGAAAAAACATCAGAACTGAGGATCGCAGGATAGACAAAGTTAAGAAATTCTGCTACCTAGGCAGCAAAATAATTCACGTTGTCTCGTAGAATCGGATGTACTGCCGGTGGTCCGTCTCTTCCGGTCTCAGGAAACATCTTATGAAGACGCCGAGTTACGGTTTCGAAGTATCGTGGTGGGACGATGCAGACCATTGGCAGTATATCCAGTTCAATAAAATGACAATGAATCACCGGGAAAGTCTAAGACCTTATAATATAACCCATATCGGATGGAGCAAGGGTGACATAAAAAGCAGTTTAGCACTGGCAAAAAGGTTCACCTAAGATCTAGTTTAGGTTGCAATGTGAAAGTATGGTTGATACTTGGCAAACCCAATGAATGTAAAAGCCAAAAATCTATGTGTGGTGACAGACATACGTAGTACAGCTCAAGGTCTACGTTAGGTTAGGTTGTGGACCTGCAGGTCTCACTAACATTCACTGAAATAAAATGTACATTCATTATTTCGTTTTCAATAAATAATCAGCTCAATGTTTTCAATAGATGTAATTGTGCCAGATAAGACAAGTATACCCTCATTAGCTGTACCTGAACAATAACAAAGACTGTACGACATGCCACCACCAAGTAAGATAGCACAGTGGTTAGGACATTGGACTTGCATTCGAAAGGACGGCGGTTCAAACGTACATCTGGTCATCCAGGTTTAGTACTTCCGTGATTTACGTAAGGCGATCCAGGCAAATATCAGGATGGCTCATTTGAAAGGACATGGCTAATTTTATTCCCATCCTTGAAACGTTCCGAGATTGTGTTCTTTGTCTCTAATGACCTAGTTGTCAACTATTCCTTCTTTCCTTCCTTCAATGTGCAACCATCATCATTGTTTTGAGTTGAAAACTTTTCTCTTAGACATAGCAGCGTATATAGTCATTCCAGTACTCCACTATCAAATGTTCATCAGTTGTTCATGGATACCTTAGGAGTATCTTGGTATATGTAGGACAAAGGGTATAAGTGCACATATTTTTATATATGATACCTTAATATGTACACACATCAATACGTTAGTTGTTTTTCCTCTCTGTCAAATCGTCTTCCCATAAACAGATCACTCAGTTTACTACCTGATGTTTTCTCCACTGTCGTAACTGTCAGTGTAAGGTAACTGTGTTACATGGATGTGTCACACTTCAACACCTCACATGCTGCTGAGGGGAAAGTAAACATTATTGGCTTGATCTTGCCACATGTACTTGGAGGTATTAAACCACCTAAAAACATTAAACTCCTGATAGCTACGATTATTGGTCTACATATGAAGTAAATACTGATGTAATGTTGTTCACACACTGTTCTAAGTCACCAACAAAAATATCTGACTTTTACCCTCTACACATTGTATACATACAAGATACTGTGAAGGCATCTGTGAACAACGTCTGAAAGTTTGTCAGTGGAGCTATAGATGCAATTAGATAATTGCAAATGCATACTTCAGGGTAAGTGCATCAAAACATATTGGCTAAATTGACTATGTTTTATCAGCCACTGAGCACTTTGCAATAGTCACTTCCTCTTTTGTTCTAGAGTAGACAGTTTTGGCTTTGTCATCAAACTATATGTATTACACTTCCATATACTCTTGAAATATACATGTAACTCATTTTCATTCATCCTTGAAATATAAGTATATGTTTGCATATTGTTTTTCATGACAAATACGGGCACACAATCATAGATTAACATTTTGGACAAAGATGTATGTATGTATCCTGCCGCCGTTGGATAAGCAGCTGCAGCAGCAAGTCGTATACTCCTAGCTCACTCATTTGTTACATAGTTTAATTCTTAATTTCTTTGCGTGTTTTTGATACTTGCATTGTTTAATTCATAAATTTCGGGCGTATTATAGTATTTGAGAGTTGTAGCATCGCGTTTTAGTACCTGAATAGTGTAAATTCGCGTAGTCGTCTGTCAACTGTTTTTGTTTTGAACGGCCAGTGTCGGTTGGTCACAGTCAGTGTGCTCCCTGCCACCGTTGGATAAGCAGCTGCAGCAGCAAGTCGTATACTCCTAGCTCACTCATTTGTTACATAGTTTAATTCTTAATTTCTTTGCGTGTTTTTGGTACTTGCATTGTTTAATTCATAAATTTCGGGCGTATTATAGTATTTGAGAGTTGTAGCATCGCGTTTTAGTACCTGAATAGTGTAAATTCGCGTAGTCGTCTGTCAACTGTTTTTGTTTTGAACGGCCAGTGTCGGTTGGTCACAGTCAGTGTGCTCCCTGCCGCCGTTGGATAAGCAGCTGCAGCAGCAAGTCGTATACTCCTAGCTCACTCATTTGTTACATAGTTTAATTCTTAATTTCTTTGCGTGTTTTTGGTACTTGCATTGTTTAATTCATAAATTTCGGGCGTATTATAGTATTTGAGAGTTGTAGCATCACGTTTTAGTACTCGAATAGTGTTAAATCGCGTAGTCTCCTTCCGCCGCCGAGCAGTGTGTCAGCAGTGCACAAGTGGCAGCATTACTGCATTTACTAGGCAATCTTGTATTTTAATAACCGCTTCAATTTTGTGTCGTTTTGTTTGCGCTCTCTGTAGATTAGTTCAGACGTTCTTTGCACAGTTTTTAGCATGGATAGGGACTGCAACTGCTGTGTTCGGATGCAGGCTGAGTTGGCATCCCTTCGCTCCCAGCTTCAGGCAGTGTTGGCTTCGGTCACACAGCTTGAGGCTGTTGCCAATGGGCATCACTGTGGGGGTCCGGATGGGGGTTTGTCGGGGACGGCCAGCTCGTCCCACGCATCCCCCGATCGGACTACGACTGTGGTTGCCCGGGATACTGCCCGCATTGAGGCTGATCCCTCACCTGTGGTAGAGTGGGAGGTCGTCTCAAGGTGTGGCAGGGGGCGAAAGACATTCCGGAGGGCTGAACGGAAGGCCTCTCCAGTTTGTCTGACGAACCGGTTTCAGGCTCTGTCTCGGGCTGATACTGATCTTCAGCCTGACATGGCTGCTTGTCCTGTTCCAGAGGTTGCCCCTCAGTCTGCAAGATCCGGGCAGTCGCAGAGGGTGGGCTTACTGGTAGTTGGGAGCTCCAACGTCAGGCGCGTAATGGGGCCCCTTAGGGATATGGCAGCAAGGGAGGGGAAGAAAACCAAAGTGCACTCCGTGTGCATACCGGGGGGAGTCATTCCAGATGTGGAAAGGGTCCTTCAGGATGCCATGAAGGGTACAGGGTGCACCCATCTGCAGGTGGTCGCTCATGTCGGCACCAATGATGTGTGTCGCTATGGATCGGAGGAAATCCTCTCTGGCTTCCGGCGGCTATCTGATTTGGTGAAGACTGCCAGTCTCGCTAGCGGGATGAAAGCAGAGCTCACCATCTGCAGCATCGTCGACAGGACTGACTGCGGACCTTTGGTACAGAGCCGAGTGGAGGGTCTGAATCAGAGGTTGAGACGGTTCTGCGACCATGTGGGCTGCAGATTCCTCGACTTGCGCCATAGGGTGGTGGGGT
This sequence comes from Schistocerca cancellata, assembly GCF_023864275.1. Classification (NCBI taxonomy): domain Eukaryota; kingdom Metazoa; phylum Arthropoda; class Insecta; order Orthoptera; family Acrididae; genus Schistocerca; species Schistocerca cancellata. The sequence goes on from NC_064632.1 coordinate 313,035,445, forward strand.
TTCGGGTTCCGCTGGATAGGTCAGGAGTCCACTACACGCAACAAGCGGCTACACGGGTAGCAGGGGTTGTGTGGCGTGGGCTGGGCGGTTTTTTAGGTTAGATGGCCTCGGGCAAGTGCAGAAAGGGCAACAGCCTCAACGGGTGCGGGGCAAAGTCAGGACATGCGGGGACCAAGCAGCAATCGGTATTGTAATTGTAAACTGTCGAAGCTGCGTTGGTAAAGTACCGGAACTTCAAGCGCTGATAGAAAGCACCGAAGCTGAAATCGTTATAGGTACAGAAAGCTGGCTGAAGCCAGAGATAAATTCTGCCGAAATTTTTACAAAGGCACAGACGGTGTTTAGAAAGGATAGATTGCATGCAACCGGTGGCGGAGTGTTCGTCGCTGTTAGTAGTAGTTTATCCTGTAGTGAAGTAGAAGTGGATAGTTCCTGTGAATTATTATGGGTGGAGGTTACACTCAACAACCGAGCAAGGTTAATAATTGGCTCCTTTTACCGACCCCCCGACTCAGCAGCATTAGTGGCAGAACAACTGAGAGAAAATTTGGAATACATTTCACATAAATTTTCTCAGCATGTTATGGTCTTAGGTGGAGATTTCAATTTACCAGATATAGACTGGGACACTCAGATGTTTAGGACGGGTGGTAGGGACAGAGCATCGAGTGACATTATACTGAGTGCACTATCCGAAAATTACCTCGAGCAATTAAACAGAGAACCGACTCGTGGAGATAACATCTTGGACCTACTGATAACAAACAGACCCGAACTTTTCGACTCTGTAAGTGCAGAACAGGGAATCAGTGATCATAAGGCCGTTGCAGCATCCCTGAATATGGAAGTTAATAGGAATATAAAAAAAGGGAGGAAGGTTTATCTGTTTAGCAAGAGTAATAGAAGGCAGATTTCAGACTACCTAACAGATCAAAACGAAAATTTCTGTTCCGACACTGACAATGTTGAGTGTTTATGGAAAAAGTTCAAGGCAATCGTTAAATGCGTTTTAGACAGGTACGTGCCGAGCAAAACTGTGAGGGACGGGAAAAACCCACCGTGGTACAACAACAAAGTTAGGAAACTAATGCGAAAGCAAAGAGAGCTTCACTCCAAGTTTAAACGCAGCCAAAACCTCTCAGACAAACAGAAGCTAAACGATGTCAAAGTTAGCGTAAGGAGGGCTATGCGTGAAGCGTTCAGTGAATTCGAAAGTAAAATACTAGGTACCGACTTGACAGAAAATCCTAGGAAGTTCTGGTCTTACGTTAAATCAGTAAGTGGCTCGAAACATCATGTCCAGACACTCTGGGATGATGATGGCATTGAAACAGAGGATGACAAGCGTAAAGCTGAAATACTAAACACCTTTTTCCAAAGCTGTTTCACAGAGGAAGACCGCACTGCAGTTCCTTCTCTAAATCCTCGCACCAACGAAAAAATGGTTGACATTGAAATAAGTGTCCAAGGAATAGAAAAGCAACTGGAATCACTCAACAGAGGAAAGTCCACTGGACCTGACGGGATACCAATTCGATTCTACACAGAGTACGCGAAAGAACTTGCCCCCCTTCTAACAGCCGTGTACCGCAAGTCTCTAGAGGAACAGAAGGTTCCAAATGATTGGAAGAGAGCACAGGTGGTCCCGGTCTTCAAGAAGGGTCGTCGAGCAGATGCGCAAAACTATAGACCTATCTCTCTGACGTCGATCTGTTGTAGAATTTTAGAACATGTCTTTTGCTCGAGTATCATGTCGTTTTTGGAAACTCAGAATCTACTATGTAGGAATCAACATGGATTCCGGAAACAGCGATCGTGTGAAACCCAACTCGCATTATTTGTTCATGAAACCCAGAAAATATTAGATACAGGCTCCCAGGTGGATGCCGTTTTCCTTGACTTCCGGAAGGCGTTCGATACAGTTCCGCACTGTCGTCTGATAAACAAAGTAAGAGCCTACGGAGTATCGGACCAGCTGTGTGGCTGGATTGAAGAGTTTTTAGCAAACAGAACACAGCATGTTGTTCTCAATGGAGAGACATCTACAGACGTTAAAGTAACCTCTGGCGTGCCACAGGGGAGTGTTATGGGACCATTGCTTTTCACAATATATATAAATGACCTAGTAGATAGTGTCGGAAGTTCCATGCGGCTTTTCGCGGATGATGCTGTAGTATACAGAGAAGTTGCAGCATTAGAAAATTGTAGCGAAATGCAGGAAGATCTGCAGCGGATAGGCACTTGGTGCAGGGAGTGGCAACTGACCCTTAACATAGACAAATGTAATGTATTGCGAATACATAGAAAGAAGGATCCTTTATTGTATGATTATATGATAGCGGAACAAACACTGGTAGCAGTTACTTCTGTAAAATATCTGGGAGTATGCGTGCGGAACGATTTGAAGTGGAATGATCATATAAAATTAATTGTTGGTAAGGCGGGTACCAGGTTGAGATTCATTGGGAGAGTCCTTAGAAAATGTAGTCCATCAACAAAGGAGGTGGCTTACAAAACACTCGTTCGACCTATACTTGAGTATTGCTCATCAGTGTGGGATCCGTACCAGATCGGGTTGACGGAGGAGATAGAGAAGATCCAAAGAAGAGCGGCGCGTTTCGTCACAGGGTTATTTGGTAACCGTGATAGCGTTACGGAGATGTTTAACAAACTCAAGTGGCAGACTCTGCAAGAGAGGCGCTCTGCATCGCGGTGTAGCTTGCTCGCCAGGTTTCGAGAGGGTGCGTTTCTGGATGAGGTATCGAATATATTGCTTCCCCCTACTTATACCTCCCGAGGAGATCACGAATGTAAAATTAGAGAGATTAGAGCGCGCACAGAGGCTTTCAGACAGTCGTTCTTCCCGCGAACCATACGCGACTGGAACAGGAAAGGGAGATAATGACAGTGGCACGTAAAGTGCCCTCCGCCACACACCGTTGGGTGGCTTGCGGAGTATAAATGTAGATGTAGATGTAGATGTGATGGCCATGTAGCAAAATAAAGCAGTTCAATGGTGCCTCAAGTGTTTCATAGGCAAAAATGTACATAGAATAAGTGACTTAAATTAAGATAAAAAGTTCAATGAGATGAAATGGGCAGTTGCACTGGTACATTAGGAGTATCAAGTTGTTAACAGGAGTAGTGGAACAAGGGGGAAGTGGTGCCACTTAGCATTGTTGCCTCCATCACCTCCCCCTGGGGGGGGGGGGTAGATGTGGCAACATCACATGGTATCACCATCCCCACTTCCCCCCTTCATGAACTTCCCCCCTCCCCCACTTCCCTCTCCACCACTTCTTCTCCCCTCCCCTCCTCCACTTGTGTGCACTGTGCTCCTGGAGGTGGAGCACATAAGGTACTGCCTTTATTTATTTACATGTGGGTTGTCCTACAGCTGCCTCCTCTCCCCTACTTGTGAACTTCTGGGAAAAGCTCAGTTTCCACTGTTGTTTAGGAGGGTGCTGTGTGCACAATTGTGTACTATTGATGAGCTGTGGACATGAAGCAGAGAGGACTTTAATAACTGTATTAAAGGTAAACATATAATCGAGGACTGTGCCCAAAGTGTCCTACTTGATAGATGAAAGGATGAGATAATGGAGGAGTGAAAAAGAATATTTTTTGGCAAATAATGGTAAAGTGGTGGGATGAGGTCAAGTTACATTTGCAACTCATATAGTCGGTTGGTGGTGCTCAAACAGCTGACCACCTCCATTGAATTGGCTTATCAACCTGCCCCTTCTTCTTAGAGGCGATTGCTGCCAGTCCAGCTGGTAAGTGATATTATTCTCATATGCAACATTTTTGTAATGGGCATTACACAGATAGTAATAATATGCTGAACTAATAACAGTTCCCCCTGCAGCCAAACAGTGTGGTCTGCAGCGACTTGTCCTCTTCAGCAGCCCTAGACCAACTGGCCTAGTTGACAATTCTGACACCAGAGGGTGTTAAAAACTGTGACAACATGGGCAAAAAATTGGTGGGAACCAGTAGGAAAGCAGCTTAGCCCCCTCCCCTATCTGAAAATTGGTGGGGGCCAATAGGAATGCAGGAACACTATATTATGTCACATGATTCTGAGGTCAGGGATATAAGGCAGATGGGATCTCAGTTGTAGTCAGTAATTGGAAGATCCATGAAGTGCCACAGCAACCAAGATCATATCCCTCCACTTCACAGAAGAAGAACAAAAGTGCTATACATATGGTTTAAATCTATCTCTTTGTTCATGTGTTTGTCTGTGAATGCTTATTGGTTCCTCTTCTTTGTTCAGTGACCTGCGGCATGACCAGACAGGCAGCACCCTCCACCATGTCTGCACCTGCAACAACCTCCAGCGTTCCAGGCCAGCAGCAGCCACCACTGGCTTGTCAGAAGCTGCAGCGATCTATGGCCTGTTGAGACTGGCAGCATGGGATCCTGTAGTGTACCTGCCCAGCATGTTGGAGCAGGAAAACAAACTGCTATTATCCACCTCAATCATCAGTTTCTGTACAGAAGACACCCAGCCAGTCTCGAAGAATTATGCTGGGGCTCCTACACCACATGGTGCAAAAATAATGGCTCTGAGCACTATGGGACTTAACATCTGAGGTCATCAGACCCCTAGACTTAGAACTACAGTAGTTCAACCTAACTAACCTAAGGACATCACATGCATACATACCCAAGGCAGGATTCGAACCTGCGATCGTAGCGGTTGCGCGGTTCCTGACTGAAGCGCCAAGAACCGCTCGGCCACAGCGGCAAGCACCACATGGTGCAGGTCAGTGCTGGTCTCTGGCATACACACTATGCCAGAACATTCTGGAGTTACAGCAAGGAGTGTTGATGTGGTTGATGAGAAGCTGCAAGGTTGTCCCACTGCTCTAGTGCTCTTTACTTCAACTTATAATTTAACAGGTAGCGATTCAAAGTGCTTAAACATTGGTACAGAAGGATCAGTGGACATTGACTGGTATGTTGTGGTAGAGACAGTGCATCAAAAATGTTAAAGCACAGTTTACAGAGTTGGAATGGGACGAAATGTGTTGTGCAGAACCTTACATCCATCAACAGATGACCTCCAAGTATTGTTCATGTCGTCCATTCCGAGACATTTACTGCGCCAGTCTGATAGTACCTATAACATCATTGCGTGATGATGCAGCACTAATGGTGAGACCTGGAAACTAATCCGTTTATTGCAACACTCCACTATTACAATCTTGCTCCGCCTACAGATGCTAGTGCACCCAAATATATGGCTCCTGAATATAAAATATGTATATTACTGCAAACTGTGTCTTTATTTTGTTCAAACATCTCATAATAACGTTGTTGCTAACACCATTTTCACTGCAATGTCTAGAATACCACAGCTGCAGCAAGCTTTCTGAATCACGTCTCCACCACAGTCATCATCTTCAGTCGTTGTCAAATTTAATCATAGACCAAACTTTCATGTGTATACATATCATGTGAGCACTGCAGCCCAACTGGCGACATATATATTGTCTATAAAAGCTCCTTGCACACCAAAACTTGATGTGGTCGTATCATGGTGGGTGGGTGAAGAATCCTCAAGACAAAACCATTGTTGTGGCTGGTCCTGTGATAGTGCTGAAGAAGACTGGAAGAAGAATAGGATACTCCTTCCCAATAATATACACTCCTGGAAATTGAAATAAGAACACCGTGAATTCATTGTCCCAGGAAGGGGAAACTTTATTGACACATTCCTGGGGGCAGATACATCACATCATCACACTGACAGAACCACAGGCACATAGACACAGGCAACAGAGCATGCACAATGTCGGCACTAGTACAGTGTATATCAACCTTTCGCAGCAATGCAGGCTGCTATTCTCCCATGGAGACGATCGTAGAGATGCTGGATGTAGTCCTGTGGAACGGCTTGCCATGCCATTTCCACCTGGCGCCTCAGTTGGACCAGCGTTCGTGCTGGACGTGCAGACCGCGTGAGACGACGCTTCATCCAGTCCCAAACATGCTCAATGGGGGACAGATCCGGAGATCTTGCTGGCCAGGGTAGTTGACTTACACCTTCTAGAGCACGTTGGGTGGCACGGGATACATGCGGACGTGCATTGTCCTGTTGGAACAGCAAGTTCCCTTGCCGGTCTAGGAATGGTAGAACGATGGTTTCGATGACGGTTTGGATGTACCGTGCACTATTCAGTGTCCCCTCGACGATCACCAGTGGTGTACGGCCAGTGTAGGAGATCGCTCCCCACACCATGATGCCGGGTGTTGGCCCTGTGTGCCTCGGTCGTATGCAGTCCTGATTGTGGCGCTCACCTGCACGGCGCCAAACACGCATACGACCATCATTGGCACCAAGGCAGAAGCGACTCTCATCGCTGAAGACGACACGTCTCCATTCGTCCCTCCATTCACGCCTGTCGCGACACCACTGGAGGCGGGCTGCACGATGTTGGGGCGTGAGCGGAAGACGGCCTAACGGTGTGCGGGACCGTAGCCCAGCTTCATGGAGACGGTTGCGAATGGTCCTCGCCGATACCCCAGGAGCAACAGTGTCCCTAATTTGCTGGGAAGTGGCGGTGCGGTCCCCTACGGCACTGCGTAGGATCCTACGGTCTTGTCGTGCATCCGTGCGTCGCTGCGGTCCGGTCCCAGGTCGACGGGCACGTGCACCTTCCGCCGACCACTGGCGACAACATCGATGTACTGTGGAGACCTCACGCCCCACGTGTTGAGCAATTCGGCGGTACGTCCACCCGGCCTCCCGCATGCCCACTATACGCCCTCGCTCAAAGTCCGTCAACTGCACATACGGTTCACGTCCACGCTGTCGCGGCATGCTACCAGTGTTAAAGACTGCGATGGAGCTCCGTATGCCACGGCAAACTGGCTGACACTGACGGCGGCGGTGCACAAATGCTGTGTAGCTAGCGCCATTCGACGGCCAACACCGCGGTTCCTGGTGTGTCCGCTGTGCCGTGCGTGTGATCATTGCTTGTACAGCCCTCTCGCAGTGTCCGGAGCAAGTATGGTGGGTCTGACACACCGGTGTCAATGTGTTCTTTTTTCCATTTCCAGGAGTGTATAAGATATAATTGTAGATATCCAGCTGTGGCAAAACGGATATTTGTCATGTCATTGCTAAGACACCCAGATGGTGTCTGTTTTGAGCATATGTGTGTATTTTTAAAGACACTGTTTCAATCCAAGTACCAGCTATTCCAAAAGATGGTGTAACATACATGACTTTCAGTCTTCCCTCTTCCAGAAAAAATAAAGCCAAACAACATATTTATATTTGATGATGTTGCTCGTGGAAAACCGTGATAAAATTCTACAAAATTTCTGTTCTGGTCAGCAGCAGCTGATGTCATGAGCAATCCCAATCGATATATTAGTAATTGGGATCATCTCAGTGTACATACTGTGTGAGACCATTGCTGACTCTTTTATACTGGACGCCAATTCCATCAGCAATGCTATAACTAGCATCAATACTATATCTTGCATTTAATAAAGGTTTTATAATGGCTACGGTCGCAGTTTCGAATCCTGCCTCGGGCCTGGATGTGTGTGATGTCCTTAGGTTAGTTAGGTTTAAGTAGCTCTAAGTTCTAGCGGACTGGTGACCTCAGAAGTTGAGTCCCATAGTGCTCAGAGCCATTTTAACCATTTTTTGAATGTGAATTTCTGAATTTAGGTGTTGCTGGGGTACCAGGAAGCAAATCATGACGTATGTTAAGAAAAATATAAGTAATGTCTACTATTTTGACTCATTTGGCTCAAATGGCTCTGAGCACTATGGGACTTAACTGCTAAGGTCATCAGTCCCCTAGAACTTTGAACTACTGAAACCTAACTAACCTAAGGACATCACACACATCCATGCCCGAAGCAGGATTCGAACCTGCGACCGTAGCGGCCGCGCGGTTCCAGACTGTAGCGCCTTTAACCACTTGGCCACCACGGCCGGCGACTCATTTGGACACCTGCAGCCACCAGAGGAGTAAGAACCATACTTTACTGACAGAAGACGTGTGTTCTATAATTTTTGTCGCTACCAAGACTTTAATATGTACTTGTGCGGGCATCTGTGCATCTTATTCTTTCCAATGTTTACGAAGAAGGATCTACAAGGAGGTGCATTAAACTCCCACTCATCAGTTGAGGTTCAGATGCAACGTCGTATTTTCTGAAATTAAAAGATCGATCGTCAGTATTACACATGAATTACTTCCCAATGTTTGACTTAGGCAGTAGGGAGTGGAGTATTCCGCTGACTGAACTGGAGACATATAACAGCATTCCGAATATCACAGAGGCCAACTTCGTCTGTAAATTAATGGTAGAAAAGAAATTAGAAACTGGTGCATACGATATTAACGATTTATATGACTTTTTAAAACGGCCTGTTAAAGAGTTTGTGTTATGTGCAAATACCAATATACTTAAATCTGAAATAAAGATACCAAACCCCATGATTAATTAGAAAGGTTCAATAGGATGGCTACTGGGTTTCATAAAAAAACAGGTTTTGAGAAAGGGCCTTAATAAATTTTACAGATCTTACCAGTCAATGGATATACTTTCTGAAATGGACTCCATTTCCAGTGTAACATTACAACAAACTCTTATCTCAACAATAGATTGATTCATACAATTCGCGGATTCTTATCAACAGTTGGAACAGTGTATAAGATCGTTGAGACCCCCAACCAACGTTATCTCCCAGTAACAGTTCAGACATAGTCTGTCTGGAGTTGTGTATTTATGGAGCAGGATATCAACTCATCGATGATTCGTGATGAGGAAATCATTGTACAACTACATCTAAAGCAGAATCAGCAGTGACCCTGAACGTGCAGAGACCAATAAGTGGCGGCGATCTTCAACCAGCCAGGACCTGCAGTGGACGCACCCCAACTTCTCAGAGAAAACAAAGACCCCATTGACGGGAAACTGGAAACAGCGGCGGTGTCCTTCAACCAGCTGGGACACACAGCAGCTTCCCAGCGTCCTTGTATTGTCAACGAAGACAGGATGGGCGTAAGGTATAAAACCAAGTTGCACAAAACACAGTGCAGCACTTCACAACAGAACAGCAAGGTGATAGCTATGAGTTTCTTAAATCAGTCATCTGAAACCTCGGAATGATGTTGTTCGATATAAATAGCCTGGTGGAATATGATGAAAGGATTATACACCGAGAATACTTCTTGTATAAAGCTCTTGCATCAATCACATTTAACAAGAACGATGAAGTTAGGATTGTCATCCAACACCAAGATGCTTTAACCCTCCCATGCAGGAGTTTCGTGTACCTTGATACAGTATTTAGGAAAAGGGATGGTACTTCTACAGTGGTATCAAATCTTACATATAATGCTTTAGTCTTCATGTTACATAAGATACGATATGAACTTAACAGAGTTGAGACTGACCATGCACACAATGAAGGCATAGCGTCAACTCTTAAAATGTGTATCTCCGCTTCTCCCTCGCATCTGAAAAATTTAGATAATACTGGATGCTTCACAGTCGAGCCAGTCGGTAGAACAGTAGGAGAGTATAAGAGATTTACTACACGTGTACCGCTAAAACTGCTTACAGGGTGAGATGAATTGTTTTGAATGCTAAGCAGGATCTTATTCTGGTATTGAGCGCAAAAGATAACAACTCATACATTCACTCTTTTAAAAGTTCTTTAGGCTGGTGCTTTTGTATAATTATCTTTCTATTCATGGGAGGTTTTTGAGTACCCAGTGTTACTGACTGCAAGCAGACAAATGTGGGCTATTAAAACCTCTTCTCAACTAGAGACGCCAAAGTTCACCATACTTGCATATCATACCAATAGAATAGGGAATGTAACAAATGACTCCACCAAATCTGACAGTTGCAGATTAACTAATGCCAGAATATACATGAAATCTGAATTCTACATGCAGTGGAAAGAAGATGTGTACAATGCAGCATGGTTACTCAACCCACGGAAATTCAAAGAGCTGGCGCCAATCATTGTAATACACTGATCAAAACAGAACGAGTTGATTAAATCTGGACCTATAGATGCACGGATTGAAGTTGAATCTTTGGCAAATTTCCGTGAACACAGTGCAGCATATGCTGTAGTTGTACATGACGGCGTGATTAGCTATTGTCCACTAACTAATTTTGCGCAACAAGCTCTATTAATGAACAACTGCTGCACCGTACATAGAGCATTTCACAGTGGCATCTCAAGTTGTGAAAACCATAGGAGACGCTTATGATTTCTATGATGATGAATGAAGATAGTTCATATTTGAAGATGTTGCATTCATAGAATACACAGAAGATGTCAATACATTAGAGACATTCTCGGCAAACATTGCATCACTGATATTTTTCAAGGATGTGAAGTGTGCTAAAACACGGTGAAGAGCTCAACATGTGTCTACCATGGAATTAACGGGATGATTGTTGTATACCATATAAAGATACGATGATGTCACTTCGATTATTTAACCACCAGGATATCATCATCTATGTCAAAGACAAGGAGAAGATAACAAGGATATGTCGAATCTTCAAGTTTGTTGCCATTCAAGACCTGGAGTTCCGTGGGTTCACCCTCTACATTGACTCAAGAAGACGACGTGTGGAAATAGTGTTAAATCTGCTTAGAGAATGTAAAATTACTTTTAAGTTGGCCATAAAATAAATGAATTTTTACCTCACAATCTATGTACTTTCCTTTCAAATTTGTTAGTATGTAACTTTACCCAGATACCACGTCTGTGATTCTCGTCAAGCACAGGAGATATAATTTTAGACATGTTTGCTACATGTCTCTGGAAGTGGACACTTTGATGTGTTACCTGCTCCCATAATGAAACGCGCTACATGATAGGCATAATCCCATGCAACCAGTACAAACATTATGTTATTCTACATCTTAAATTTCACCTCCATAGTAGTACTCACGTACAAATCTAAAGTAAAAATTCGTGCATTGCACATTATATGTACATAAACATGTACATACACAGATGCGATGTACAATATGCATAACTCTTGATCTTATAGCCATATACTCCACAATCAGTGACCTATTGTGTGTTGTCTTTCATTAGGATAATAACCATCTTGTTCTGTGTGACAATACTTCAGAGATTATCCGCTGTACATGAAGATGTGTCGATATCTTCACTGTGGCACTTCATCACTTCATACGGATCACAGTTTTCCACCCAATAAGCGAAGCTATCTGTATCCATATAAAGTAACTTAGGATCAGCAAAATGAAGTTTTGGAGAGTCCTAACGGAATCGGTACGAGTGAAATTTGGAAAGGCCTATTAGGCACATCCCCACATAGAGAGGTTTCTTGAACTCTCCTGCAGTCTTAGACATCTCCACATGAGCTAAGTTTTTGTTGAAGATAGTGGCCCATCTGAAATTTGGACTAGCGATGCACTTCATTACGCCATAAAACCCATCCCCACATGACCTAATAAGAGTTTCGAGAAGTTTTCTCAAATTTTCCATTGTTTTGCTGAAAACTGCATTAATTATCAATTTATAAAAGTTTTTTCGAAATCATTTTTCGTAGATGACCTCTTTCTGTTATCTAAATCAATATACTCCTTCAAGTAGTATGACTGCTTCAATTAGCTCCATCCCTAAACCGAGACAACCGAGACATTGCTGGAGATTTCCATAATGCATGATATACCGATTCTTGTTCCCCAGCGTTGTCATCAACTTGGCGATGGACCCACCCTATGGAACTAGTTGCGCTGTATATAACTACAAATCGCTTTGCACATAATGCAAACCATCAGGATGTGCGAGGTCTGCAACCACAACATAACCTACACCAGAATTAGCCGCCACGCTATGTATAGTTTCACCCAGTCCTCTGCATTCAGCTTTGGAGAGCCATCAAAACCCGCTATTCGGCAGCGCTGTTGGATAGCATGCCTGTACAAGTTAATCACATCTAGATACATGATGTAGCTCTAGGGATGCGCTAACCTCTCACCTTTACGTGGGTTATTCGCCTTGGAATGTCAATGCAAACACTGGAGAAGTCCCCACAGATCTCTCGCTCAAAGACAGAAGTATGTCAGCAACTAACAAAAGCTCGATGTTGACTTTGGTTTTCTTGAGAATGGCGTCTGATAGCTGTGTAATAGAAGGCAGGGTCCGGAGAACACGTGGTCATGCATACACGCCGGAATTTCTCGAAAAAATCCGCTATCAAACGTACGTCTGTGTCCATATACAGTCTCGCATACTTGCCCAAATTTGGGTTGTTAAACTCCTGCAAAACATTAACAGCATGGTCACACTCTGCATTCAATATGGCATTTCCTGTAATATTACTGGAGAACTAAGTCATGGCAGGTAGTGTGGTTTTGATGAATAACTCCATACAGTCCAGATACTCATGTGGAAATACCTTATTCCCTGTCACAAGCTGAAACTTTGCGTCATTGGAATGTGCACCTCGGGTGATGTGCATACACTCAAAGGCAATATTTCAACAAATTTCTAAAGTGGTGTCTATATAAAGTCGAGGACGTGGAGCGTTACTCTTGGCGTCATTCATTGGGCGAATGAGATATATTTCTCCGTTCGGAATTCTCAGGCAGGACACTGACCTGATCATTCTTCATATCGAAATTAGCCAAATGCTCGGTGATAAACTGCACATCATAACCGCTTAGATTGTCGAGCAAGACAGGTATGTGTCGTGGTAGTTCGTACTTCAAGTTGAATATGTTATGTGCAGCACCATGGAATTTCCCAGTCAGGTGACAAGGTTCCTTACAAGGAGATTCCGCTTTGCAGTCCAGTGGCTGCTTACAGATCTGCCAGTCAACTGGATTGTTGTAAAAATCATTTTCTCCTTTGACTTTGTCATGGGAATGTTGGTGCTGTAAAGCTTTTGAATCTCTCATGAAAATTTCTCAAGCCCAGTGAGTAACCAAATTGCATGATCGCCTCTGATCTATGACTTGCCTGGTTAAGAGTTGAATCATACGATCGTAGACCTTGATAAACTACTGAAAACGGTAGCACTGTGATGGTTGTATGTGACACTGTGGGGTTGCCTTTGTAGCACGTCACAGGAGCGAGAAGGCATTCAAAATCAGCTCGAACTACGAAGGGGCTATGCTCCTGGTGGTTGGCGTTCTCAAACTTTAAGAATTTGTTTTCCTTCGCAGGTATGTACTAGTTGGTGGTTTGCTAATACGTCGCTCGTGGGAAGGTAATTCAAACATTTAAGCAAGTTTGCTGTAAGAACGCTGTTTTTTATGGTGTTATTGGATGTGTTAATATTTGTAAAGGAGAATGATATATTTGAAGAATTGTGGTCGGAGATCCAGTTGTTAGGCAACAGTATCTGTGGCAGCATTAGAACCTTTGACAGTCAGTAATGGATAGCTGCGGTGCACAGCAGGCAGCGGTTTGTTAAGTATACAGTATATTGCATGGGCGCACTTTCCGAGCTATGTGAGTTGTCGATTTATTGAAAGGAGGAATGATGACTCAGAACAATGGTTGGGTAGCATGTTGTTGTTGTTGTGGTCTTCAGTCCTGAGACTGGTTTGATGCAGCTCTCCATGCTACTCTATCCTGTGCAAGCTTCTTCATCTCCCAGTACCTACTGCAGCCTACATCCTTCTGAATCTGCTTAGTGTATTCATCTCTTGGTCACCCTCTACGATGTTTACCCTCCACGCTGCCCTCCAGTACTAAATTGGTGATCCCTTGATGCCTCAGAACATGTCCCACCAACCGATCCCTTCTTCTGCTCAAGTTGTCCCACAAACTCCTCTTCTCCCCAATTCTATTCAATACCTCCTCATTAGTTATGTGATCTACCCATCTAATCTTCAGCATTCTTCTGTAGCACCACATTTCGAAAGCTTCTATTCTCTTCTTGTCCAAACTATTTATCGTCCATGTTTCTGAAACGACTTCCTGACACTTAAATCTATACTCGATGTTAACAAATTTCTCTTCTTCCGAAACGCTTTCCTTGCCATTGCCAGTCTACATTTTATATCCTCTCTACTTCGACCATCATCTGTTATTTTTCTCGCCAAATAGCAGAACTCCTTTACTATTTTAAGTGTCTCATTTCCTAATCTAAATCCCTCAGCATCACCCGACTTAATTCGACTACATTTCATTATCCTTGTTTTGCTTTTGTTGATGTTCATCTTATACCCTCCTTTCAAGTCACTGTCCATTCCGTTCAACTGCTCTTCCAAGTCCTTTGCTGTCTCTGGCAGAATTACAATGTCATCGGCGAACCTCAAAGTTTTTGTTTCTTCTCCATGGATTTTAATACCTACTCCGAACTTTTCTTTCGTTTCCATTACTGCTTGCTCAATATACAGATTGAATATCATCAGGGAGAGGCTACACCCCTGTCTCACTCCCTTCCCAACCACTGCTTCCCTTTCATGTCCCTCGACTCTGATAATGCCATCTGCTTTCTGTACAAATTGTAAATAGCCTTTCACTCCCTGTATTTTACCCCTGGCACCTTCAGAACTTGAAAGAGAGTATTCTAGACAACATTGTCAAAAGATTTCCCTAAGTCTACAAATGCTAGAAAAGTGGGTTTGTCTCTCCTTAATCTTTCTTCTAAGATAAGTCGTAGGGTCAGTATCGCCTCCCGTGTTCCAACATTTCTAAGGAATCCAAAGTGATCTTCCCCGAGGTCGGCTTCTATCAGTTTTTCCATTCGTCTGTAAAGAATTCGCGTTAGTATTTTGCAGCTGTGACTTATTAAACTGATAGTTCGGTAATTTTCACATCTGACAACACCTTCTTTCTTTGGGATTGGAATTATTATATTCTTCTTGAAGTCTGAGGGAATTTCGCCTGTCTCATACATCCTGCTCACCAGATGGTAGAGTTTTGTCAGGACTGGCTCTCCCAAGGCCGTCAGTAGTTCTAATGGAATGTTGTCTACTCCTGAGGCCTTGTTTCGACTTAGGTCTTTCAATGCTCCGTCAAATTCTTCACGCAGTATCATATCTCCCATTTCATCTTCATCTACATCCTCTTCTATTTCGATAATATTGTCCTCAAGAATATCGCCCCTGTATAGACCCTCTATATACTCCTTCCACCTTTCTGCTTTCCCTTCTTTGCTTAGAACTGCGTTTCCATCTGAGCTCTTGGTATTCATGCAAGTGGTTCTCTTTTCTCCAAAGGTCTCTAATTTTCCTGTAGGCAGTATCTATCTTACCCCTCGTGAGATAAGCCTCTACATCCTTACATTTGTACTCTAGCCATCCCTGCTTAGCCATTTGGCACTTCCTGTCGATCTCATTTTTCTTTTTGCCTGCTTCACTTACTGAATTTTTGTATTTTCTCCTTTCATCAATTAAATTCTGTATCTCTTCTGTTACCCAAGGATTTCTACTAGCCCTCATCTTTTTACCTACTTGATCCTCTGCTGCCTTCACTATTTCACTCCTCAAAGCTACCCATTCTTCTTCTACTGTATTTCTTTCCCCTATTCTTGTCAATTTTTCCCTTATGCTCTCCCTGAAGCTCTGTACAACCTCTGGTTCTTTCAGTTTTTCCAGGTCCCATCTCATTAAATTCCCACCTTTTTGCAGTTTCTTCAGTTTTAATCTACAGTTCATAACCAATAGATTTTGGTCAGAGTCTACATGTGCCCCTGGAAATGTCTTACAATTTAAAATCTGGTTCCTAAATCTCTGTCTTACCATTATGTAATCTATCTGAAACCTACTAGTATCTCCAGGGTTCTTCCATGTATACAACCTTCTTTCATGATAATTGAACCAAGTGTTAGCTATGATTAAGTTATGTTCTGTGCAAAATTGTACCAGGCGGGTTCCTCCTGCATTTCGCAGCCCCAATCCATTTTCACCTACTACGTTTCCTTCTCTTCCTTTTCCTACTGTCGAATTCCATTTACCCATGACCATTAAATTTTCATATCCCCTCACTACCTGAATAATTTCATTTATCTCATTATACATTTCATCAATTTCTTCATCATCTGCAGAGCTAGTTGGTATATGAACTTGTACTACTTTTGTAGGCGTGGGCTTCGTGTCTGTCATGGCCACAATAATCCGTTCACTATGCTGTTTGTAGTAGCTTATCCGCAATCCTATTTTTTTAATCATTATTAAACCTACTCCTGCATTACCCCTATTTGATTTTGTATTTATAACCCTGTATTCACCACAACAAAAGTCTTGTTACTCCTGCCACCGAACTTCACTAATTCCCACTATATCTAACTTTAACCTATCCATTTCCCTTTTTAAATTTTCTAACCTACCTGCCTGATTAAGGGATCTGACATTCCAAGCTCCGATTCGTAGAAAGCCAGTTTTCTTTCCCCTGATAACGACGCCCTCTTGAGTAGTCCCCGCCTGGAGATCCGAATGGGGGACTATTTTACCTCCGGAATATTTTACCCAAGGGGACGCCATCGTCATTTAATCATACAGTAAAGCTGCATGCCCTCGGGAAAAATTACGGCTGTAGTTTCCCCTTGGTGTCAGCCGTTCGCAGCACCAGCACAGCAAGGCCGTTTTGGTTAGTGTTACAAGGCCAGGTCAGTCAATCATCCAGACTGTTGCCCCTGCTACTACTGAAAAGGCTGCTGCCCTCTTTAGGAACCACACGTTTGTCTGGCCTCTCAACAGATACCCCTCCGTTGTGGTTGCACCTACGGTACGGCCATCTGTATCGCTGAGGCACGCAAGCCTCCCTACCAACGGCAAGGTCCATGGTTCATGGGTAGCATATGGACATAAAAAAGGTTTTTAAATGAAGAACAAGGTATTATTTGACGAGGTAAAAAGTTTATTTTTATTTTTGTAGGCTAGTATTGTTGGTCCACTTCAATCTCGTCACAGTCGAGTTTTTGGTCATTATTCTGTTGACTGATCTTCTGAGTTAATTTACTGTACCATGGAAATTATTAGATTAAATAAATTTTCATATTAGAATCTATAATTGGTTTCTTTGATTAGTTCCTTCTTAACTGAAATTTCAGTACTTAAAGGTTGAGTGTTGTGTTTTATTGGCATTCTGTGTCAAGATTGTGAACCCAACTTCCCTGGACCAAAAGTAATTACATCTTAGCAGTATTTTTTTAGATTTTGCGGAGTCCTACTGCGTTGCTGTTTCTGTCAGTACTTCATTTTGCAGGTGAGATTGATAATAGGTAATTGTTTCGTTTCCTTTCCACATTATTAGTTCTGTCAGTTTCTGTTTGTACTAGGACCATATTACATTGCAGAAATTTTCGTGTGATTCATGTTACATTCTTATACAGGTCGACATTACAGTTTGTTCTATACAGTTACGGTTTTATTTTTTCAAATAGTTCGCACTGACCAGATCTACTGAGTGTGAAATTATTGATTTGCATATTTTTTTGCTTACGAATATTGTGTTTCACACACAAACAGGATTCTTCTCAGTTTCATGTAAGTGATGTGGCTTTGAGTTCAGTAGCACATTTAGATTGCCAGTTGACATTCCCAGGTTTGTATTCACGATTAAACACACACAAGTAAAAGCTATTCACTTACAATGGTTTTTACAGTTGCGTTTACTCAGCTGGGTCTATAGGAGCTGAAATATGTCCATGATCCAACAATAATAATAATTGCCTTTCCCCCGATTTTTCTCATCTGAGAATAACAGCATGCTCACATGCATCTTATGGTGACCTGCAAATTCCGAGAAATGGACGAAACTTTACCGTGATCTGAGTTTCACTTGCCTATGGTATAAACATGAATCAATATATAGGTATTCTGTGTCTCAAAACTAGGTATACCCTGGAGTCTATGGGGTACTCGATACTGTCGAAATTACAAGACCCACAAACACTAATATCCGTGCTGTATCGAGATGTATACTGTGGATCATTCCTGTAACTGTAATTGCCTTTGCAAACCAGCAATGACCAAGCTCAGGAGCACTGATCCTCATTTTTGACATTAAAACATACCTCGTGGCTAATACATCATCAGGAAGCTTGATATAGCTGGGCCCACCATTGACTGGATAATGGATTGGTGTATAGGTGCCTTGGTGTATTACTTGGCTGAGTACTGTACCTAACTTGTACCTAACTGTACCTAACTTGCATCTCAGAAGACACTGCTCCCAACCACAGAAACACTATGACTAGCTGCTGGCTGCTGTCAGTCTTCATTGCTCCAGTGTGAGCACCCGGGCTGATGTGAAGCAGGATAGCAAGCTGTATCATCAGCAACTTTTCCAGTTGGTGGTGTGTTGTCACACTCAGGCTGAGGGGATGCAGACTGGCACAATGTACCAGAAGTGGCGAAACCTGCTCCAGATGGCTTTTGTGGTGATGGCGGTGTCATCTGTGGATGCTAGAGTGGAGCTATGAGGGTAGTGGGGACAATGGCCTCAGCGAGGGTGGCGGGTGCAGCTAGCTGTGCAGCTGCAAATCTTGTCCTTCCAGGTGAAGCATGTTGGATGGGACTGCATTGTGATTGTGTTACCACCTGCATTTGACACACACCACAAAATACTGTGATGGTATAGCTGTGAAAAGATGTGTGTGTGCGTGTGTGTGTGTGTGTGTGTGTGTGTGTGTGTGTGTGTGTGTGTGTGTTTGTGTGTGTGAGTGTGTGTGTATGAGAGAGAGAATAAATATATTTACACTCTACTGCTATGAAAAGTAATTATACATAATTCCCACTCTCCCTACGGCAATATCTTATACCAGATGTCTGTATCATTTGGGACAAACTCCATCCAGTCAGGCATGTGGGCCGTGCGGGATTAGGCGAGCGGTCTAGGGCGCTGCAGTCATAGGCTGTGTGGCTGGTCCCGGCGGAGGTTCGAGTCCTCCCTCGGGCATGGGTGTGTGTGTTTGTCCTTAGGGTAATTTAGGTTAAGTAGTATGCAAGCTTAGGGACTAATGACCTTAGCTGTTAAGTCCCATAAGATTTCACAAACATTTGAACTTTTTTGAACAGACATGTGGGACTGAGGTTCGCAACACCCCTACTTAAGCAACATTCTGTGGACCCAGTCCAGGATGGGGGACTGGAGTTCAGTTACCAGAACACTAGAAACGATAAGAACTGGATTCTTTTTTCTCTAAATATACTGTGAAACAAAACTTTCCATGTACTTACATGATGGTCGCTAAGGAGGCCCTTCAAATGTGATTCTTCTCGACCAGCCTATCTGTCTCATCAAGATCATGCAATGCAAAAAACAAAAAACAAAAACAAAACAAAAAAAGACTTCTGCTTCTAACGTGGACTGGAGCAGTCTCTAGTGGCGGTGCTGTGAACTTGAGCAGTCGGTCTTCAAAGTTTGAGGTGGACATATGCCCACACATGGTTGGAAAGGGGAACAAGATCAATTTCAAGTGTTCTCATTTGAGTCCCATGCACCAAGGCGAGCACCTCTGGTTCATTCAGTGAGGGGCAGTGGAATAGGGCAAAGCTCTCTCCTGCACTGTGGACTGATGGGCCATTTGGAAAAACACAAACAGCTCCAGCACAGGCAATATTCCCTATGAAATGCAAAATGTATCTGCAGTCCATCCCACTGTATCACCATTACTTGCTGAAAAGTATTCCCCTACGATGGCCCATTATTACCTCCTTCCATTCATCATGTAGGAGGCTATGGGTGCAGTCCTTTGCTATATGCTTACAGGTAATAAACCTATTAAAGTCCTCTCTGTCCAATACCAACATCTCATCATCTGACCACATTACCTGCCAAAAACAAATAAATAAATAGATACCTTACATTCCTCCTCTCCAGTACAGATTGGCATTTTCCCCACCATTTTCCAAGCTGGGGTGATGGCAGTGGGAAGTGGAGACAGCTGTAGGGCAAGAGGGTATTACACAAGTGAACACAGACAGTACATTGTGTCTTTCCACTCCAGCAGCTCAGCACAGACTAAGTCTCTTCACACCAATTTCCAAGTGGGGCAGGGGAGGGGAAAGCGGAGAGAGGAGAGAGAAAGTGGGTGTAGGGGGGGGGGGATAGGTGTCGTGACATCATGTGATGTTGCTACATCTACCGTACAGGGAGAGGAAGTGGATGGACAACGGCCATTTTGAATAAATTTGACAACTTTGTAGAGTGGTATCATTTCCACCTTTCCCCACTACTATCATGTCTGTATTTAAAAGGCAGCTGAGAGTCTAGAGATCAGAACTGTGATCAGTTTTCTGTAATTTTAAGGTTATGAATTTTATGTGGTTACTACCTCATGTAGTTTATTGATAGCAAATTAAATGTAACCCATATATCACGTAGGTGTAGTACAACTTATTTTACTTTCGTTCTGAGCTGAAACGAATTCTGTGATGGAAAAAAATATTTTCCCAATTTCTGCTGACGAGACAGGAACAGAGTGTAACTCATTTCAACAAGTGAATTAGCAGCGAGGAAATTCGTTTCGTAATCGCTTTAGAGGCTCATCCGAAGTTGTGCCCGACGGCAACCGCTAGCGGTTGAGCGGCAGAGGCGTTAAAGGGAGATGCGGAAGCCACGTCGTTCATAGCTTTCTGTACTCCGACACAGTTATGACATTTGCAAAGGAACTGCGTTTACCACTGCTTGTCAGAGAAGTGATGCATTTAGGGAATATTCAGAATATCTGGAAAAAAATATACACTACTGGCCATTAAAATTGCTACACCAGGAAGAAATGCAGATGATAGACGGGTATTCATTGGATAAATATATTATACTAGAACTGACATGTGATTACATTTTGACGCAATTTGGGTGCATAGATCCTGAGAGATCAGTACCCAGAACAACAACCTCTGGCCGTAATAACGTCCTTGATACGCCTGGGCATTGAGTCAAACAGAGCTTGGATGACGTGTACAGGTACAGCTGATCGTGCAGCTTCACGATATCGCAGCTCATCAAGAGTAGTGACTGTCATATTGTGACGAGCCAGTTGCTCGGCCGCCATTGACCAGACGTTTTCAATTGGTGAGAGATCTGGAGAATGTGCTGGCCAGTGCAGCAGTCGAACATTTTCTGTATCCAGAAAGACCCATACAGGACCTGCAACATACGGTCGTGCGCTATACTGCTGAAATGTAAGGTTACACAGGGATCGAATGAAGGGTAGAGCCACGGGTCGTAACACATCTCAAATGTAACGTCCACTGTTCAAACTGCCGTCAATGCGAACAAGAGGTGACCGAGAATTGTAACTAATGGCACTCTATAACATCACGCCGGGTGATATGCCAGTATGGCGAAGACGAATACACACTTCCAATGTGCGTTCACTGCGATGTCGCCAAACACGGATGCAACCATCACGATGCTGTAAACAGAACCTGGATTCATCCGAAAAAATGACGTTTTGCCATTCGTGCACCCAAGCTCGTCGTTGAGTACACCATCGCAGGCGCTCCTGTCTGTGATGCAGCGTCAAGGGTAACTGCAGCCATGGTCTCCGAGCTAATAGTCCATGCTGCTGCAAACGTCGTCGAACTGTTCGTGCATATGGTTGTTGTCTTGCAAACGTCCTTATTTGTTGACTCGGGGATCGAGACGTGGCTGCACGATCCGTTACAGCCATGAGGATGAGATGGCTGTCATCTCGACTGCTAGTGATACAAGGCCGTTGGGATCCAGCATGACGTTCCGTATTACCCTCCTGAACCCACCGGTTCCATATTCTGCTAACAGTCATTGCATCTCGACCAACGCGAGCAACAATGTCGCGATACGATAAACCGCAATTGCGATAGGCTACAATCCGACCTTAACAAAGTCGGAAACGTGATGGTACTCATTTCTCCTCCTTACACGAGGCATCTCAACAACGTTTCACCAGGCAACGCCGGTCAACTGCTGTTAATGTATGAGAAATCGCTTGGAAACTTTCCTCATGTCAGCACGTTGTAGGTGTCGCCACCGGCGTCAACTTTATGTGATTGCTCTGAAAACCTAATCATTTGCATATCACAGCATCTTCTTCCTGTCGGTTAAATTTCGCGTCTGTAGCACGTCATCTTCGTGGTGTAGCAATTTTAATGGCCAGTAGTATACGTTCTTGTGCTTATTAGCCAGAGTCCATAACACAGTTATATTTTCCACAGTCATATTCACGATAACGGTTAATATGTAGGAGTCTCAATTGGAAGAATAACTGAGGAGACAAAAGTGATACACACATGTACAGATGGCGGTAGTATCCCATACGCAGAGTACAAAACTGCTGTGCATCGGCGGAGCTGTCGCTTGTAGTGAGCTGATTTACGTGAAAATGTTTTTGACGTGTTTAATGACGCACGACAGGAATTAACTGACTTGGAACGCGGAATGGTAGTTTGAGTTAGAGGCATGGGAGATTCAATTTCGGAAATCCTTAGGGAATTTAATATTCCGAAATCCACAGTTTCAAGAGAATACCAAATTTCAGGCATTGCCTCTCATCATGGACAACGCTGTGGTCGACAGCTATTACTTAACAATTGAGAGCAGTGGCGTTTGCGTGTAGTTGTCAGTGGTACCAGCCAAACAACACTGCGTTAAATAAGCGCAGAAATAAGTGTTGGAAGTACGTTGAACGTGTCTTTTAGGACAGTGCGGCCAAATCTGGCGTTAATGGGCTATGGCGGCAGACGACCGACACGAGTGCCTTTGCTAACTTCACGACATCGCCTGCAGTGCCTCTATTGGGCTCGTGAGCATATCGTTTGGCCTGATCAGCTGTCCCGATTTCAGTTGGCAAGAGCTGATGGTGGGGTTCAAGTGTAGCGCAGACCCCATGAACTCCATGAAGCCATGAGTCCAAGTTATCACAAGACACTGTTCAAGCTGGTGGTGGCTCCATAATGGTGTGGGCTGTGATTACATTAAATGGGCTGGTCCTCTGGACCGACTGATCCGAGTATTGACAGGAAATACTTATGTTCGGCTACTTGGATACCATATGCAGCCACTCATGGTCTTGATGTTCCGAAACAACGATGACATGTTACCGGGCACAATTGTTCGCGACTGGTTTGAAGCACATTCCGGACAATTCGAGCGAATGATTGGCCACCCACCGAACATTTATAGGACATAATCTAGAGGCCATTTCTTTCACGAAATCGCACACCTGCAACACTTTCGCAATGGCTCAGTATATCTCCAGGGTACTTCCTACAACTTGTTGACTCCATACCACGACAAGATGCTGCACTACATCGGGTAAAAGAAGGTCCGAAACAATATTAAGTGGCATCCCTGTGAGTGCTGTTACTGGCAATATTAACCGGCGCAAGCTCTGATGTCGGGCAATATTTGTGAAACAGTACAGCAGTTGACGAGTGTGGTTCCTTTCTACTGCACATTTACTCGTAGTTCTGTTGACGAGTATTGCCGCACAATTTGCATTAAAGTCCACTAGCCCCAATCCACCCGCATTTAAGCTGGAGGTGCAGTTCTGCAGAGAAACCAGGAAGCTTTCACCTCTCCATATAATCCAATATATCACTTGCCGTATAGCCCCCCTCGATGTTTGGTGATTTTAAATTGGAGTGCAAGGTATGGGTGAAGCAAGCACTGCGTTGGAGAGGAGTGATGCAAAGAAAGCATGTTTTGTAACAAGTGGATACTTAGCTTTCTTTTCTAAGAAGATTGTGTAGATAGCACTGGCGATGCAGTGAGAATTGCTTGATGATTCTATGAAAAAAAGTTATTAGAAATAAGCAGTACCAATTCGTAGTTCAAAAGAACATCTGCACATATTAAATGTCTTTTTACTTTCATCATTTCAAAAATGATAGCGTTCAAGGAGACTTATTTTCCATTGTAAAATTTTAGTTAGGCGCTAATGTTTATGACGTTGGAGGGAGATGGAAGGGGGGAGGAGAAAGGTCCAGCTAACATCTGAATGCATTCAGGGGTAAATGATCTGAGGAAGGTTGGAACGGCTGATGCAGAGGAAGTAGTTAAGAGGAAACATCTTTGATCTACATCTGAAAACACTTGTATCTGTTAGACATTTTATTTCTATGGGTAGGATGTCAAAGAGTTGTATAGTTGCATACGGATTCGGGTCTTGTGAACGGCGAATGCCACGCTACCGGACCTCCACGACCAGTTCATCGAGGACGCAACGTTGCGGTGGGGTAGTGTCGCACGGTCCATAGAAAATGGAGTGGCGCCCCATTTGTGCATAAACCACAGTCGTTCTAAAAAATGGCTCTGAGCACTATGGGACTTAACATCTATGGTCATCAGTCCCCTAGAACTTAGAACTACTTAAACCTAAGTAACCTAAAGACAGCACACAGCACCCAGCCATCACGAGACAGAGAAAATCCCTGACCCCGCCGGGAATGGAACCCGGGAACCCCGGCGTGGGAAGCGAGAACGCTACCGCACGACCACGCGATGCTGGCCCCACAGTCGTTCTCTTTCTGGCAAGGTAACACTCTTCAATAACGCTGTTAATTCACTGAGCACAAACCTGTGATACATGACGCCTGTTAAACTGTTTGATAAAGTGTATGGCTCCATGAGTCCGTACCAATTCCTGCCCATACACTGATGCAGAAGTTAACTTAATGTCTCGCCTCCACGACTGTTCAAGAATGGCATTTTCTCACGTGTACATGTTGTGGTAATTTACTATGCTATCTAGAATGACGACCTAAATCATCGAATACAACACGTTATTCGTCACAAGTAACAAGTAGACGACACATATCTCAACGCGTGTTCGCTTCCGGACATATAATTACAGAAACTTTTCTTCTGGCTTCGACCAATGCTACCTCTTGTACGGATATGTGACACTTTCATTAAACGTATCACACATACTGTATCGGGGACAGATCTGGGGGTCTTGCTGGCCACGTGCGTACCTCGACAGCAAGGAGACAGTCCACTGAGACACGAGCCATGTGTGGTCAAGCATTGTCCTGTTGGAAAATGGCACCACGATACTGTCTCATGAAAGGTAACACACGCAGAATGTCCTGACGTACCGTTGCGTCGTCAGATTTCCGTCAATCAGTTCCAGCCGTGGTCTGAAGTCATACCCGACGCACCCGCGCTGCATGACGCCATGGTTAACACTGCTGTGCCTACGGGAACAGTGGAAGACGGTACCTTTCCTCAGGTCACCGACATACGATGGTCATCTGAGGCAATCCCGAACCGTGATTTATCGGTGAACACAATGCGTTGCCACTCATCAGCAGTCCATGTTTCCCGGTCGTGAGACCTCTACAATCGCAGCCGGTATTTTGTGGTCTTCGGGGCAGCCAGTGCATAGAACGGTAATTACCTAGTCTAGCTGCTGGTAGTCTCCAATCAACGCTACGGTATGACACAGATTATTGCAGGTAGTTAATTAGGTGGCCATCCGACACTCAACATTCATTGTGCAATACTCAGTACTGAACAATAATATTGACCATCTGAGAGCAGAATTGACAGTTTGAGCAATATACTGAAGGAGATTTCGGAGCTTTAAAAGTATTGACGTTTCCTCAATATATTGTGCAGTTTATTGTGCCGTGTACGGGTGCTATCGTTCAATACACAGCAGCTCCTGCTGACACTTCGTGGTATACGTCCATACAAAGAACTGATGCAGTGACGCCATATGCCATCAGGAAAGACAGATGAAAGAATTCATCTGTCGAAGTGCATTCAGGTGAGTAGTTTGAATACATATGTAATATTTATTCAACAATTAGCTATGGAAACATTCGACAGAAGTGTTTAAGTGCAGAGAAATAACGCTTCAATTAATCATTTGTTCGTTTCAGAATACTGTCTTATTTACTGCAGAAACACATAACAGAGCTACCTACCGTTTCTCTACAATAACGTATCAGGCCCTTTTCTGGTTCATGGATCACTTCCAGCATTGTAGGAAGTGGAATATGACGAGTATATTAATTGTATCTTTCCTGTGTGCGTAAGATGCAATGAAGTTCATTAATTTGTTGAAAGATTCCTTGTTTGTACTTAAAAAACTACGATAGTCATCTGGCTCTGCTGCAGGTTCTCTTAGCATGTAAGCATGCCCGTGTATAACGCCTTCCAAGCCAATTTTTCGTCCATCACGACTTTCTCTTGTTTTTCATTTTGTAGCATGTAGCAATTGCAGTCACAATAAAGGCGAGTTCCATATCATCGACTGCCGTCGAGTTCGTTACGGAGGCAGAGTTCTAACTGATGCGTTCCATACGTAATTATTGCACAATAACATTGTTCTGTTCTTTCCTTCGCACTTTCACACAATTTATTGACACAATATTATAGCACACTAAGCAGTGAGCGTGTGACGCTCGATTTACCTGCTGTCCGATGGCAGACGCAGATGTGAAACGATTCATCTGGAGGCTAGTAGTTATATTTATTAGGAGCAGTATGTTTTATGTTGGTTAAGATGTCCAAGCGTTTGTACCCGTGGTCTTCGGGTAGCGTCGTTGATCCAGAATTAAAACGTATTCAGTACCGGGTTCGAATACCGCCGCTGTTTAAATTTTGATTGATAATCTTGCATTGGCAGCCGAAGACTTCCGGCATAAGAAGTCACCCTCATTCTACCAACGGTGGAAGAGTGGACAGATGTTCAGGGCACTTTCTTGTCCTAGGGGTGGGAAACTGCCGTTGCAGGCGGAAAATCAAGAAAGATCAACGGCATGAGGATGCAGAGAGCAATGGAGACCACTGCATTAGACACTTAACGTGTACCCACAGGAGATGTGAAAAAGTGTCATGATGATCTCTCCTTTAGAAAAAGATTCTGGAATAGTCCCTCATTCGGGTCTCCGGGAGGGGACTGCCAAAGGGGGGTGTTACCATGAGATAAAGACTGAATAATCAACGAATTAATAACATTCTACGAGTCGGGGCGTGGAATGTCAGAAGCTTAAACGTGGTAGGAAAATAAAAAATCTGAAAAGGGAAATGCAAAGGCTCAATCTAGATATAGTAGGTATCAGTGAGGTGATGTGGAAAGAAGACAAGGATTTCTGGTCAGGTGAGTATAGGGTAATATCAACAGCAGCAGAAAATGGTACAACGGGAGAAGGATTCGTTATGAATAGGAAGATAAGGCAGAGAGTGTGTTACTGTGAACAGTTCAGTGATAGGGTTAGTCTTATCAAAATCGACAGCAAACCAACACCGACAACGGTAGTTCATGTATACATGCCGACAGCGCAAGCTGAAGATGAAGAGATAGAGGAGGTTTATGAGTATATAAAGGGAGATGAAAATCTAATAGTCATGGGGGACTGGAATGCAATTGTAGGGGAAGGAGTAGCAGAGAAGGTTACAAGAGAATATGGGCTTGGGGCAATGAGGACAAGGAATGAAAGAGGAGAAAGATTAATTGAGTTCTTTAAAAAACTTCAGCTCTGTTCAGGAATCACAAGAGGCGGAGGTACACTTGGAAAAGGGCAGGTGATAAGGGAAGATTTCAGTTAGATTACATCATGGTCAGACAGAGATTCCGAAATCAGATACTTGATTGTGAGGCGTTCCCAGGAGCAGATATAGTAGTGATGAAAAGTAGGCTGAAGTTGAAGACATTAGTCAGGAAGAACCAGTACGCAAAGAAGGGGATACGGAAGTACTAAGGAATGACGAGATACGCTTGAAGTGCTCTAAGGCTATAGATACAGCAATAAGGAATAGCTCAGTAGGCAGTACAATTGAAGAGGAATGGACATCCCTAAAAAGGGCGATAACAGAAATTGGGAAGGAAAACATAGGTGCAAAGAAGGTAACTGCGAGGAAACCATGGGTAACAGATTAAGTACTTCAATTGATCGATGAAAGAAGGAAGTTCAAAAATATTCCGGGAGACTCAGGAATACAGAAATACAAGTCGCTGAGGAATGAAATAAATAGGAAGTGTAGGGAAGCTAAGACGAAATGGCTGCATAAAAAATATGAAGATATCGAAAAAGAAATGATTGTCAGAGGACTGACCCAGCATACAGGAAAGTCAAAACAATCTTCGGTGACATTAAAAGCAAGGGTGATAACATTAAGAGTGCAAGGGGAATTCCACTGTTAAATGCAGACGAAAGGGCGGATAGATAGAAAAAGTAAATTGAATGGCTCTATGAGGGAGGAGATTTGTGTGATGTGATAGAAGAAGAAACATGAGCCAGTTTAGAAGAGATAGGGGTCCCGGTGTTAGAATCAGAACTTAAAAGAGCTTTGGAGGAGTTAAGATCAAATAAGGCAGAAGGGATAGATAACATTCCATCAGAATTTCTAAAATCGTAGGGGGAAGTGGCAACAAAACTACTGTTCATGTTGGTATGTAGAATGTATGAGTCTGGCGACATGCCATCTGACTTTCGGAAAAACGTCATCCACACAATTCCGAAGACGGCAAGAGCTGACAAGTGCGAGAATCAACGCACAATCAGCTTAACAGCTCCTGTAACCAAGATGTTGACAAGAATAATATACATAAAATGGAAAAGAAAATTGAGTATGCGCTAGATGACGTTCCATTTTGCTATAGCAAAGATAAAGGTGTGAGAGAGGCAATTCTGACGTTGCGGTTAATAATGGAAGCAAGACTACAGAAAAATCAACACACGTTCATAGCATTTGTCGACCTGGGAAAAAGCGTTCGACAATATAAAATGGTGCAAGATGTTCGAAAAACTGAGAAAAATGGGGGTAAGCTATAGGGAGAGAAGGATCATATACAACATGTACAACAGCTAAGAGGGAATAATAAGAAGGGACGAACAAGAACGAAGTGCTCGTATTAAAAAAGGGTGTAAGACAAGGATGCAGCCTTTCGCCTCTAGTGTTCAATCTGTAAATCGAGGAAGCAATGGATCTGGTGAATGGAAAGAACAGTCTAATGAGTACAGAATATGGACTGAGAGTGAAGCGAAGAAAGACGAAGGTAATGAGAAATAGTAGAAATGAGAACAGAAACTTAATATCAGGATCGATGGTCACAAAGTAGATGAAGTTAAGAAATTCTGCTACCTAGGCAGTAAAATAACGTGTGACGGACGGAGCAAGGAGGACATCAAAACCAGACCAGCAAAGACAAAAAGGGCATTCCTGGCCAAGAGAAGTCTACTAATATCAGATACCGGCCTTCATTTGAGGAAGAAATTTCTGAGGATGTACGTCTGGGGTATGTGTGGTAGTGAAACATGGACTGTGGAAAAACCGGAAGAGAAGAGAATCTAAGCATTTCAGATGTGGTGCAACAGAGGAATGTTGAAAATTAAGTGGACTGATAAGGTAAGGAATGAGGAGGTTCTGTGCGGAATCGGAGAGGAAAGGAATATGTGGAAAACGCTGATAAGGAGTAAGAGGCAGGATAATAGGACATCTGTTAAGACATTAGGGAATGACTTCCATGGTAGTTGAGGGAGATGTAGAAGTCGAAAACCGTAGAGGAAGACAGTGATTGAAATCTATCCAGCAAATAATAGAGGACGTAGGTTGCCACTCTGAGATGGTTAGCACAGGAGAGAAATTTGTGGCGGGCTGCATCAAATCAGTCAGAAGACTAATCCCCCTCCCCCCCCCCCCCCCCCCCCGAAAAAGAGAAGTATCACCAACTACATGTAGCAGAGTTGACACGTGGACGCAAAACGGAAAGTCTGTACTCACAGGTGTAGTCCACTGAGCGGTGCAGTACGACTGTGTAGAAAAAGTCAGGTCGTAAAATTTGTTATATGTTCGCGGGAAAGCTGTTTGAAGCGGAGAATAAACAACAATACTTTTTTTTGTATATATTAAGGTACCACATAGAAAAGTATCGGTACTTATACCCACGACACCCTGCATACAGGGTGAGTCACCTAACGTTACCGCTGGATATATTTAGTAAACCACATCAAATACTGACGAACCGATTCCACAGACTGAACGTGAGGAGAGGGGCTAGTGTAATTGGTTAATACAAATCATAAAAAATGCACGGAAGTATGTTTTTTAACACATACCTAGGTTTTTTTAAATGGGACCACGTTAGGTTTGTTAGCACATCTGAACATATAAACAAATACGTAATCAGTGCCGTTTGTTGGATTGTTAAATGTTAATTACATCCGGAGATATTGTAACCTAAAGTTGACGCTTGAGTACCATCCCTCCGCTGTTCGATCGTGTGTATCGGAGAGCACCGAATTACGTAGGGATCCAAAGTGAACGGTGATGGACCTTAGGTACAGAAGAGACTGGAACAGCACATTACGTCCACATGCGAACACCTTTTTATTGGTCTTTTTCACTGACGCACATGTACATTACCATGAGGGGGGGGGGGGGGGAGGTACACGTACGCACGTGGTTTCCGTTTTCAATTACGGAGTGGAATATAGTGTGTCCCGACATGTCAGGCCAATAGATGTTCAATGTGGTGGCCACCATTTGCTGCACACGATTGCAATCTCTGCCGTTATGAATGTCGTACACGCCGTAGTACATTTGGTGTAATGTCGCCGCAGGCTGCCACAATACGTTGTTTCATATCCTCTGGGGTTGTAGGCGCATCACCGTACTCATTTTCCTTTAACGTACCCCACAGAAAGAAGTCCAGAGGTGGAAGATCAGGAGAACGGGCTGGCCAATTTATGCGTCCTCCACGTCCTATGAAACGCCCGTCGAACATCCTGTCAAGGGTCAGCCTAGTGTTCAGTGTTAATAATGTGGTATCAGCATGATGGTGCACCTGCACAAGGTGCACCATCATGCTGATACCACATACGTCGACGCGTTTCCAGTGGGACATTTTCGAGCAACGTTGCCAGATCATTCTGTAGAAACGCGATGTATGTTGCAGTGCTCTCCGATACACACGATCGAACAGCGGAGGAGTGGTACTCAAGCGTCAACTTGAGGTTAGAATATCTCCGGATGTAATTAACATTTTACAATGCAACAAATGGCACTGATTACGTATTTGTTTATATGTTCAGACGTGCTAACAAAACTAAAGTGGTTCCATTTAAAAAACCTAGCTTTGTGTTAAAAAACGTACTCCCGTGCATTTTTGTATGGTTTGTATTAAACAATTACACTAGCCCCTCTCCTCACGTTCGGTCTGTGGAATCGGTTCGTCAGTATTTGATGTGGTTTACGAAATATATCCAGCGGTAACGTTAGGTTACTCACACTGTATATGTAAGAGTAATATTCTCCAATAGCGCTGGTATTTTTATAAGGTCGTGGTCCAGGTATCGAACTGAGCGACCTCCGTACTGTGTTACATCCAGCGTACTTGACATCCACGAAGGCGTTCAATGATATCCTTGAGCAGCACAGGTCACCGTATGTGGTTGAGGGGAAGCATCCCCATGTCGAGTTGCGTGCCGTTTCGCGATCGGTGTGTGCTCCTTATCTTGACACAGACGTCCAGTCTGCATCGTACATTACTGTCAATGGAAAGCAAGTATGCCGGTCACGCCTTCACAGGGTTCACCACGCACACATCCCGTTGTGTGTCGCTTGTGATGTTTTGGACACAGACGAACACCGCCTGGTGTGCAGATCGGCAAGAGGTGTCTGGTTCTTGGGGTGACAGATGTTGTCCCTAATTACCCGTAAGACTCTTCATTAGATACCGACCGTACTGCTTCTTTTTCCGGAAGCGGGATACTTCCCGCAAGCGAAGACGAACTCTGTGAAGTGGATTTGTGGACACGCAGCTCACCACTTCTTTGCTGATGACGAGAAAAGTACCCTTGATTTTTGGCCCCTGTGCTGTTGTCCGCAGTCCAAAATACAGACAATTTTTCTCCAATTTTCTTTACAGAGTCTTTCTTAAGCCACTACAGAGCTGGGGCGTTCCTGTCATGAAGGGTTGACGCCCGCCTCTTCCACATTTAGAACCAATATATTCTCTGGTCATAGGAACGTTCTTCTCGGAAACACTACACGTCGATACTTTCACTGAGTCTGACGTCTTGCTGCGCCGTCCTACTCGCGACGCCGATTTCCTGCTATTCTCGGCGGTATTAATGTAAATAAAGCGAGTAAATAAGTAATTGATGTTCTTTGTACCCATACTCTACGTTTCCTATACTGTTTTTGATTCCTGGAGGGAGTGAACGGGACATGGCGGACTAGGCCTCAGATTACGAACACCTGGCCACTTAGCTCCGCCCACTCCCTTTGGGTGGTAGGCAGGTTCCTTTAAGTGAAAAAGGAAGTGCAGCGTCTTTGATTAATAATCAAAAAGTTCTCGGTCCAGGGTTCGGAACCCAGCACCACTTGAATTTTGAATAAAAATCGTCTGCACGAGCGGAGGAAGACTTCCACCATAAGAAGTCACCCTCATTCCGTCAACGGCCTTGTCAAAGTGAGCGGAGGAGCGACAGAGGTTTAGGGCACCCTCTTACCTTTGGGATGGAAAATTGCCCCTAAAGACGGAAAAATCGGCAATTGTCAAAGGCATGAGGATGCAGAAGGCAATGGAAACCGCTGCATTAAAGATATTTTATTTGTATCTACAGGAAATGTGGCCTCCAGCTGCAAAAGTGTCATGGTGATCTCTCCATTGGCAAAATATTACGGAATAGTGCTCCATTCGGATCTCCGGGAAGGGACTGCCAAGGAAGAGTTGAACATGGGAAGAAGATTGAATAATCACTTAAAGGATAACGTTCGAGGAGTCGGGGGCGTGAAATTCCGGAAGCTTGAACGTGGTAGCGAAGCTAGAAAATCTGAACAAGGAAATACAAAGGCTGAGTCTAGATGTGGTGGGTGCCAGTGAAGTGAAATGGAAAGAAGACAAGGATTTCTGGTCAGATGAATGTAGAGTACTGTCAAAAGCAGCAGTAAATGGTATGACAAACTGCCGGCTTCTGTCTCGGGGTCTTCGGCCGACGTACATCTAATGATTTTACTGACGTTTAGCCAGCACGAATGGCTGGCATTGTCAAAGCTTCACCCTCCATTGCCTGGTGCCGCTGCGGGCAGGTGACGCGGTAACAAAAGTGTGTAAGCGAAGCAGACACGGTCGGAGGATCATCCTAGCGAAGATATGGGCTGCAAATAGGGAAATCCATTGACATAAGCGTCTTTGACAAAGGGAAAATTATTATTACACAGAGCTTGTGAACGAGTATCTCGAAAAGGGCGAAGCTGTCGTGAGCATGTACGGGAAGATGTAGAAGGACAGTGAAACCACAACTAGGCTCTAAATGGTCGGGCGTCCACGACTATTCGCACAACGTGAGGTTCGGCGGCTTGACTGCTGTGAAAAGTAGGACAGGTGACGATCTGCGGCACAACGTTTGTGCACGCACAAGTGTTTCAGAGCACACCGTTCATTGTACATTGCTGAACATGGAGCTCCACAGCGGAGCACCCCAGTTTGTTCAGAGTTGACCCAACTACATCGTCAATTACGACTGCAGTGGGCGCGGGACGGTCGGGATTCGACTGTCGATCAGTGGAAACGTGTCGGCTCTTCGGTGCATCATATTTTTGCTACACTAGGTCGCTAGTCGTTTCCACAAACGCTGTCTTCGACATGAACGGCAGCTCGAGGCGTGCAGCACACTACGGACACAGGCTGATGGGAGCAGAACTACGCTGTGGGAGACATTCTCCAGCCCTTGCAGGGGATCTCTTGTAGTTATCGAACAGCTGACAGCTGCCGAAGCATCTTCATCCTTTCACGCTTGATGTCTTCCCCGGCGGTGTTGTCCTCTTTCAGCAGTATAACTGTCTGTGTCTCGGAGCCAGAACCGTACTATAGTGGTTTCAAGAGCGTTGTGGTGAATAGAAGTTGATGTCTCGGCGGCGATATTCGCCTGCTGTAAAAACTACAGAACCAATCTGGGTCTCTATAGGGAACCGTTACCGCGTACGCAAATCAGCAGCTTGTTACTTATGCGACTTATATGAGCTGTGCGTACACATCTAATGCCACAAACAAACTGTCGGATCCCTGACACGCAGAATCAGTGATGTACTTCACTAGCCATATAAGCAGGGTAGACTAGTTATTAAACAGGTAGTCATAACGTTTTGGTTCATCAGTGTACATGCCGACGTCGCAAGTTGAAGAGACAGTATATGAGGATACTGAACGGGTAATACCTATGTAAAGAAAGATGAAATTCTAATAGTCATGGGGGTTCGGAATGCGTCTGTAGGGGAAGAAGTAGAGGAAAGGGTTATTGGAAAATGTGGACTTGGTAGTGGGAATGAGAGACGAGAAATGCTAACTGACTTCTGCAATAAATTTCAGATACTAATAGCGAATACTCTGCTCAAGAATCACGAGAGGAGGAGGTATACCTGGAAAAGGACGGGAGGTATTGGAAGATTATATTATGGCCAGGCAGAGTGAAATCAGATATCGGATTGTATGGCGTACCCAGGAGCAGATATGAACTCAGACAACTTAGTAGTGATGAGAAGTAGGCTGAAGTTTAACAGAAGAATCAACTCGCAAAGAAGTGGGTTAACGAAATACTAAGGAATGCAGAGAAACGCTTGAAGTTCTCCAAGATACTGCGATAAGGAATAGCTCAGCAGGCTGTTGAATTGGCTCAACTTAGTAGTGATGAGAAGTAGGCTGAAGTTTAACAGAAGAATCAACTCGCAAATAAGTGGGTTAACGAAATACTAAGGAATGCAGAGAAACGCTTGAAGTTCTCCAAGATACTGCGATAAGGAATAGCTCAGCAGGCTGTTGAATTGGCTCAAATGGCTCTAAGCACTATGGGACTTAACATCTGAGGTCATCAGTCCCCTAGACTTAGAACTATTTAAACCTAACTAACCTAAGGACATCACACACATCCACGCTCGAGGCAGGATTCGAACCTGCGACCGTAGCAGCCGCGTGGTTCCGGACTGAAGAGCCTAGAATCTCTCGGCCACAGCGGCCGGCCAGGCTGTTCATTTGGGGAGGAACAGATATCTTTAAAAATGTCAATCACAGAAGTTGGAAAAGAAAACATAGAAACAAAGAAAATAACTGCGAAGAATTCATGAGGAGCGGAAGAAATACTTCAGTAGATCGATGAAAGAAGAAAGTACAATAATGGTCAAATAAATTCAGGAATACAGAAATACAAGTCGGTTAGAAATGAGATAAATATGAAAAGCAGGGAAGCTAAAGTGAAATGGCAGCACGAAAAATGTGAAGAAATCGAGAAAGCTATAATTGTCGGAAGGACTGACTCAGCATATAGGAAAGTGAAAACAGCCTACAGGAAAATTAAAAGGAGTGATACTAACATTAAGAGAGCGTTCGAAATTCCACTGTTAAATGCAGAGGAGAGAGTGGATAGGTGGAAGGAACACGGTGAAATCCTCTAAAAAGGGGAAGATTTTCTTTGAGGTGGTGGAAGGAGTAACAGTGGTCGATATAGAAGGGATAGGTGATCCAGTGTTAGTGCCAAAATTGAAAAGAGCTTTGAAAGACTTAAGATCAAATAAAGCAGTAGGGATCATTACATCAGAATTTCTAAAATCATGCGAGGATGTGGCAACAAAACGAATATTCATGTTGGTGTGTAGAATGTATGGGTCTGGCGATATGCCTTGAGACTTCCGGAAATTTCGTCCACACAATGCCGAGGACTGCAAGAGCTGACAAATGGCAAAATTATCGCACAATCAGCTTAACAGCTCGTGTGTGCAAGTTGCTACAAGAATAACACGCTGTAGGATGGCAAGGACAACTGAGGATGTGTTAAACGACTATTATTTTGGCTTAAGGAAAGGTGGAAGCACCAGAGAGGCAGTTCTGAAGTTGTGGTTGATAATGGAAGCTGCGCGGGCTGGCCGCGCGGTTAGAGTCGCCATGTCACTGATTTCGCTGTCTCTCCCGCTGGAGGTTCGAGTCCCCCCTTGGGCATGAGTGTGTGTGTTTTTCTCAGCATAAGTTAGTTTAAGTAGTGTGTAAGTCTAGAGACCGATGACCTTAGCAGTCTGGTCCCATAGGAATTCACACACATTTGAACATTTTTTGATAATGGAAGCAAGATTAAAGAAAAGTAGAAACACATCCATAGGATTTGTTGACCTGGAAAAAGCTTTCGACAATATCAGATGGTGCGAAGATGTTCGAAATTATGAGGTAAATAGGGGTAAGCTGTAGGGCGAAACGGGTAATATACAACAATCAAGAGTGGAAGGGTCATCCAGGGATATAGTCATTCGCTCCTTGTTCAATCTATACATCGCCCGCATCTCGTGGTCGTGCGGAAGCGTTCTCGCTTCCCACGCCCGGGTTCCCGGGTTCGATTCCCGGCGGGGTCAGGGATTTTCTCTGCCTCGTGATGGCTGGGTGTTGTGTGATGTCCTTAGGTTAGTTAGGTTTAAGTAGTTCTAAGTTCTAGGGGACTGATGACCATACATGTTAAGTCTCATAGTGCTCAGAGCCATTTGAACCATTTGAATCTATACATTGAAGAAACAATGATGAAAATAATAGAAAGGTCCGAGAATGGAATTAAAATTCAAACTGAATGGATATCAATGATAAGATTCGCAGATGACATTACTGTCCTCTGTCAAAGTGAAGAATGTAATGGCAGTTGTGGGGAAGGCGGATAGTCGTCTTCGGTTCATTGCTAGAATTTTGGGAAGATGTGGTTCATCTGGAAAGGAGACCGCTTATAAAACACTAATACGACCTATTCTTGAGTACTGCTCGAGCGTTTGGGATCCCTATCAGGTCGGATTGAGGGAGGACATAGAAGCAATCCAGAGGCGGGCTGCTAGATTTGTTACTGGTAGGTTTGATCATCACGCGAGTGTTACGGAAATGCTTCAGGAACTCGGGTGGGAGACTCTAGAGGAAAGGAGGCGTTCTTTTCGTGAATCGCTACTGAGGAAATTTAGAGAACCAGCATTTGAGGCTGACTGCAGTACAATTTTACTGCCGCCAACTTACATTTCGCGAAAAGACCACAATGATAAGATAAGAGAGATTAGGGCTCGTACAGTGGCATATAGGCAGTCATTTTTCCCTCGTTCTGTTTTGGAGTGGAATAGAGAGAGAAGATGCTAGTTGTGGTACGAGGTACCCTCCGCCACACACCGTATGGTGGATTGCGGATTATGTATGTAGATGTAAATGTAGAAGAATTACAGGATCTGCTGAATATAAGGAACAGTCCATTGAATATAGAATATGGACCGAGAGCAAATCGAAGAAAGACGAAAGTAATGAGATGTAGCAGAAATGAGAACAGCGAGAATCTTAACATCAGGAGTGATGGTCACGAATAGATGAAGTTAAGGAATTCTGCTGCCTAGGGAGCAAAATAACCAATGACGGACGGAGCAAGGAGGACATCAAAAGCAGACGAGCACTGGAAAAAAGGGCATTCCTGGCCAAGAGAAGACTATTAGTATCAAACATAAGCCTTATCCGAGGAAGAAAGTTCGCAGAATGTACGTTTGGAGCACGGGACTGTGTGGTAGAGAAACATGGACTTGCCAAAACCGAAACAGAAAAGAATCGAAGCAATGAAATCTGGTGCTACAGACGTATGTTGAAAATTAGGTGGGCTGATAAGGTAAGAAATGAAGAGATTCTGCGGAGAATCGAAGAAAAAAGGAATATATGGAAAACACTGAAAAGAAGAAAGGACAGGGTGAAAGGACATCTGCTAAGTCCTCGTAGCTTCCCTGGTACTAGAGGGTAAATACTGTAGAGGAAGACAGAGACTGGAATACATCCAGCAAATAACTGAGGATGCAGGTTGCAAGTGCTACTCTGAGATGAAGAGGTTGGCACAGGAGGTGTAATCATGGCGATGTGCATCAGTCCAGTAAACCAGTCACAAGATTGATGACTGAAAAAAGGAATTGTTACAAGAACTCTCCCACTTGAAAGTGGGTCAGAAGATGGAACAAATAGGCAGCATCAGGTCTTGATGCCCGGAGACTTCAGATTTGAATTCAGTTTATTGCTATAATTTTTCGACCTTTTATCTGGAAATTTTTATGCAGGCCGTATATATTTAATAATCGATACAACACAGAACGCTTTATACTACATGCATCTATTGTTAATGTACTATGAAGAACCAAAACACAACATTGAAAATATTATAAAATAAAATAACATAATTAAAAGGAATATCGTAAATAAGTGACCAACCTTCAGCTTCAGTTACTGATACGACTGGTTGCCCCATATGAGTTGGAAGTTTGATATCTAAGAATAACTGTACGTAAGTCTAGTGCTACTGTCCCTCTAGCATTGTAGCCCACTTCTTATGCGCAGTAACTCTGTAGGTTCTGTTGGCGATAGCTTCCACGAACTAGCCCTGCAAAGACTAATATGGCAGCACTGCTCAGTTTTTATTTAATACAGTTTCTTTGAAAAGCAGTCTGAAGTAACCTAAGTATCATAGTCGGTGCGCGTGGTCGAAATACAAGTACCTTGATACACGTAATTTTTTTCATCGAAAGCACGGAGTTCTCATTAACGGCAGTTAGTTGAAACATTAATTCAAATGAATCAATAACTTGCAAGATACTTTGTCCTGGAAAAGTGATCTATGATTAAAACGCGATCATTTGATAGACATATACAGGCTGTTATTCGTATTGTGATCATTGGTACCTTAAAATGTACCTACTTCTGCGTGTTGGTTGTTTATTCTCTGCGTCTAAGTTTTCCCGCAACTTACATAATTTACTATCTGATGTTTTCTGCTCGGTCGTAGCTGCACCACTAAGTGGACTACGTCTGTCAATATAGACTACCCATTTTACTTCTATGCATGCACGCTTCAACATCTGATCTATTGCACAGGGGAAAATAAGCGTTAATGGCTTGCTCTAGCCACACATACTTGAGCAACCTAAAAATATAGTAAATGACGTCACAAGCCACCAGTGTAACAGAAGCAATTTCAGCTGAAGGTGGACATTAAATGTGGTGGACAATTTTGTGGAGTGTTGAGTAAGTTAGGCTTAGGCTAATGAGTCTGATAATTGCATTCAATTTAGTAGTCTGGTGGAAATACTGACTACGCCAGACGCGCATACTCCCGTATGCAGGACATAGTAATAGGCACCGAGGAAGAGAAGCAAATAAAGGAGTTGAAGTTTAAGTCGCCAGTGTGGATGGAATATCAATTTGGTCCTACGACAAGTACTGTTCAACACTGGCTCCTTACTTAGCTTTCATTTATCACGAAAATCTCGCCCAGCGCAAATTCTCAAGCGACTGGAAAAATTGCAGGTAACTCCTGCGTATAAGGCAAAACAGGGGACTCACAAAATCACAGACCAATCTCGTTAACATCGCTCTGCTGCAGAATTCTTGAACATATTCTTAAGTCGAATGTAATAAATTTTCTTGAGACGGGAAACCGTCTGTCCAAAAATCAGTACCGTTTTAGAAAGCATCGCCCGTGCTAAATCAGCTTGCCTCTTTCTCACATGATATTCAGCGAACCATGGATGAAGGGCAACAGGCAGATTCCTAGGTTTCCGGAAAGCGTCTTTCACCGTGACCCACTGCAGCTATTAACGGAGGTACGAGCATGCGGATTATGTTCCCAGATATGTGAGTGGCTCGAAGAGTTCTAACGTAGTAGAACCCAGTACAGTCCTCGATGGTGGGTGTTCATTGCAGACAGAGGTTTCGTCAGGAGTGGTTAGAATAGGGGTGGAAATAAATTTATGTGTCACAAAGAATAAGTAAACTGTTAAATGAGAAATATGGAGGCAAAGTTGCCTTCTCTGTAAACAATAACGTAAAGCAAGAATTAATCCATTATATTAGAACACAAGAATACCTTTTCACAAAATCTGATGTTTATAAAATTAATTGTAATGAATCCCCTAACTATCACTTAGGACAGACAGCAAGACCGTTTAAGGTAAGACACAAAGAACACCTGATGAGTAATGGTGAGAGATACGTGTAAAATTCCACCTTTGCTGAACACCTGCTTCTCCTGGAACATGCATTTTAAGATTTTAAACAAGTTTAGCATGTATAGAACGAGATAATAAGTAAGTAGTTACGCATAATAGTTTAGTTTCTACACCGGTTTCGAGCACTTAGTGCCCTTTTTCAGAGGGCTGTACAGGAAAATACATCACAAATAAGTAGAACTCAAATCAAAGTATTAAAATTAAAGGCGAAAAGTTTAAAAATTTGAAAAAATAGTAATAAAATAATTAATATTCTGATCTGACTTTTATTTATTTGTGGTGTATTTTCCTTTAGAGCCTTCTAAAGAAGGACACAAGTATCGAAACCGGCAAAGAAATTAAATTTCTTTTCTGCAATTGGTTGATTATTACCTCGTTATATAAAACTAAAGTTGCTGAGGATGGATAAAATACTACGAGTAAGTTTGGCATGATAAAGCTTCATTCACTATCACACACCTTCCTTAGGCATACTACTATTGCCTTCCCGCTAGAAGCTTTCCTCAGCCCAAGCGTAGCGTACGCCACGCTAGTGCAGTAGCTGTACATTGGTTAGGAAATACCAAATGCCAGCAACCACGCTGTACATATTTCAGCGGTTATGGAGGTGAAATTTAATATTTTTCACCTTTCGGCTGTATTTTAACGTACCTGCAACAACATGTAATCCAGTAACTTTGAGTAATTTTCTGTGTTCGTAACGATGTATATCTTAACACGTTTTCACAGTTAACTTGTCTAGGTTGTCAGCATTTCCTTCTGAAGAAGACGTTTTTATAAACGTTGATTCAATGGTAAGGCGTTTTAATAAACCTTTCATTTCGCAATTTTTGCGTTTTTATAAACGTTGAACCAATGGTAAGGACATTTTAATAACCATTTTACAACTGAATGGCTGTTTACTGTTTCCACACGAAGATTTTATTCTATGGTTGCTGCTCCATCCGTGTACAAATTTTTAAAAGTAACGATTAAGTACTACACCACGACTGTTAAGCCACAAGCGTTCGACAATTCACAATCCCTAATAGTGAATAAGAAAGGAGAAATGGAAGAACTAAGAAAGGAATGATAAAATTTGAGGAAATTCTTCGGACCGCAAGAAGGGACGATGGTATATGACGGAAGAGAAAAATTTAAGATCTATCTAAATAGGTGCAGAAGACCACAGAAACTATACGCAAGAGAAGACTGAACTTCTATGAGCGAATACAGATTGCGAAAGAAAATTTTCATTACATTACTAAGCTTAAAGGTAACCACAAAATAGCTTGAGGGAATAAGAAAGGACATGGAGTGTTGGGTTGGCAGAAGAGCCAACACCGTGTTACGAATGGAGGCCGAAATGCACGCGTTATAGCTTACGCAGGCTGGTATGAGGAGGGAAGAACTATACTGACGTGAGGTCTGGAACATGACAAGGAATTAGAATTCAGAAAGCGCACTTAATTAGTTTGATACTTAACTTTAATCCATTAATGATGAACGTCGCTCTTGACGGTACATGATTCACAATATTATCTGTTCAGAATAGTAACTGAATATGGCGCCTTGCTGGGTCGTAGCAAATGACGTAGCTGAAGGCTATGCTACTGTCGTCTCTGCAAATGAGAGCGTAGGTAGTCAGTGAACCATGGCTAGCAAAGTCGGCTGTACAACTGGGGCGAGTGCTAGGGAGTCTCTCTAGTCTAGACCTGCCGTGTGGGGGCGCTCGGTCTGCAATCACTGATAGTGGCGACACGCGGGTCCGACGTATACTACGGACCGCGGCCGATTTAAAGGCTACCACCTAGCAAGTGTGGTGTCTGGCGGTGACACCACATGGAGGAAGTAGGGGTCAATCAGAAAGAGATCTGGGATAAAGGTGGACACATTGAATGGGTTCCCAGCAAAGTAAAGTACGAGTGAGATCAGATAGAAGAAAGGAACAGGAACCTCAGCGAAGGAAATATGAGATTCTGGGAGGAGAAGAAAAGAACTATCCATCAAATCAATTGTTTCCAATGATCCAAAGTAGGCCAAAGTTGAATTTAAAAAAGAAGTTTTAAAAAACCAGAAACATGAAATGACGCATTAGACCTGCAACCCTGGGCAACCAACGACCCCAAAACACAAATAGTCACGAGAGCTGTGTATTCAAGTATTCGATGACGTGGGTTAACTTTTTTGAACTAAACAAAGAAGATAGGTAAATCTCAAGTGAGACTGATAATCTCGTTTGGTCCTTTATAAACATCCACATCAAAACATGATACAATCGTGATTGGCGATACATTCTATAGCCACACTAAACAGAGATCCTAGAAAGATATTAGGTAAATTCGACAAGTACGTTCTCAGGGAACTGAGACACTGCCATTACCTAGCTGGTCATAAACTGCAACAACTTCTAAACAGAGTCATTCACGCTCTCACGCAGCCTGTCTTCATATAAACATCTACATCTACATAGATACTCTGCAAATCAATTTATGTGTCTGGCAGAGGGTTCATCGAACCACCTTCACAATTCACTGTCATCCCAATCTCGTATAGCGCGCGGAAAGAACGAACACCTGTATCTTTCCTTACGAGTTCGGATTTCTCTTTTTTATCACGGTGATCGTTTCTCCCTATATAGGTCGGCGTTAACAAAATACACTCCTGGAAATTGAAATAAGAACACCGTGAATTCATTGTCCCAGGAAGGGGAAACTTTATTGACACATTCCTGGGGTCAGATACATCACATGATCACACTGACAGAACCACAGGCACATAGACACAGGCAACAGAGCATGCACAATGTCGGCACTAGTACAGTGTATATCCACCTTTCGCAGCAATGCAGGCTGCTATTCTCCCATGGAGACGATCGTAGAGAAGCTGGATGTAGTCCTGTGGAACGGCTTGCCATGCCATTTCCACCTGGCGCCTCAGTTGGACCAGCGTTCGTGCTGGACGTGCAGACCGCGTGAGACGACGCTTCATCCAGTCCCAAACATGCTCAATGGGGGACAGATCCGGAGATCTTGCTGGCCAGGGTAGTTGACTTACACCTTCTAGAGCACGTTGGGTGGCACGGGATACATGCGGACGTGCATTGTCCTGTTGGAACAGCAAGTTCCCTTGCCGGTCTAGGAATGGTAGAACGATGGGTTCGATGACGGTTTGGATGTACCGTGCACTATTCAGTGTCCCCTCGACGATCACCAGTGGTGTACGGCCAGTGTAGGAGATCGCTCCCCACACCATGATGCCGGGTGTTGGCCCTGTGTGCCTCGGTCGTATGCAGTCCTGATTGTGGCGCTCACCTGCACGTCGCCAGACACGCATACGACCATCATTGGCACCAAGGCAGAAGCGACTCTCATCGCTGAAGACGACACGTCTCCATTCGTCCCTCCATTCACGCCTGTCGCGACACCACTGGAGGCGGGCTGCACGATGTTGGGGCGTGAGCGGAAGACGGCCTAACGGTGTGCGGGACCGTAGCCCAGCTTCATGGAGACGGTTGCGAATGGTCCTCGCCGATACCCCAGGAGCAACAGTGTCCCTAATTTGCTGGGAAGTGGCGGTGCGGTACCCTACGGCACTGCGTAGGATCCTACGGTCTTGGCGTGCATCCGTGCGTCGCTGCGGTCCGGTCCCAGGTCGACGGGCACGTGCAGCTTCCGCCGACCACTGGCGACAACATCGATGTACTGTGGAGACCTCACGCCCCACGTGTTGAGCAATTCGGCGGTACGTCCACCCGGCCTCCCGCATGCCCACTATACGCCCTCGCTCAAAGTCCGTCAACTGCACATACGGTTCACGTCCACGCTGTCGCGGCATGCTACCAGTGTTAAAGACTGCGATGGAGTTCCGTATGCCACGGCAAACTGGCTGACACTGACGGCGGCGGTGCACAAATGCTGCGCAGCTAGCGCCATTCGACGGCCAACACCGCGGTTCCTGGTGTGTACGCTGTGCCGTGCGTGTGATCATTGCTTGTACAGCCCTCTCGCAGTGTCCGGAGCAAGTATGGTGGGTCTGACACACCGGTGTCAATGTGTTCTTTTTTCCATTTCCAGGAGTGTATTTTCGCATTCGGAGTAGAAAGTTGGTGATTGGAATTTCGCCAGAAGGTTGCTCCGCAATGAAAATCGCATTTGTTTTCAGTGACGTCCATCCCAAATCCTGTGTCATTTCAGTGACACACTCTCCCATATTTCGCGATAATACAAAACTTGCTGACCTTCGTTGAACTTTTTCGATGTACCCCGTCAGTCCTATCTGCTAAGTATCCCACACTGCGCAGCAGTATTCTAAAAGAGGACGGAAAAGCGTAGTGTTGGCAGTTTCCTTAGTAGATCTGTTGAATTTACTAAGTG
This sequence comes from Schistocerca cancellata, assembly GCF_023864275.1. NCBI lineage: Eukaryota > Metazoa > Arthropoda > Insecta > Orthoptera > Acrididae > Schistocerca > Schistocerca cancellata. The sequence goes on from NC_064632.1 coordinate 313,079,717, forward strand.
TTCTGCACAGTCAAACTCTGTCTTTGGTTAGCCATCCCCACAACATTTTCTGTGTGTTCCTTCCAATTTACGTTGTTCGTAATTGTAATTTCTAGGTATTTAGTTGAATTTTCAGCTTTTAGATTTGACTGATTTATAGTGTAACTGAAGTTTAACGAATTCCTTTTAGCACTCATGTGGATAACTTCACATTCTTAGTTTTTTAGAGTCAACTGCCAATTTTCGCACCACACAGTTATATTTTTTAAATCGTTTTGCAATTTGTTTTGCTCTTCTGATGACTTTACTAGCCGATAAACGACAGTGTCATCTGCAAACAACCTAAGAGGCTGCTGTGATTGTCTCCCACACCGTTTATATAGATAAGAAACAACAAAGGGCCTATAATACTACCTTGGGGAACGCCACAAATCACTTCTGTCTTACTCAAAGACTTTCCGTCAATTACTAAGACCTGTAACCTCTCTAAAAGGATATAACTAATCCAGCCACACAACTGACACGATATTCAATTAGCACGCCTTTTCACTACAAGCCGCTTGTGTGGTACAGTGTCAAAACCCTTCCGGAAATACAGAAATACGGAATCAATTTGAAATCCCTTGTCGATAGCACTCAACACTTCATGCGAGTAAAGAGCTAGTTGTGTTTCACAAGAACAATGTTTTCTAAATCCGTGTTGACTACGTGTCAATAGCCGCGCGGTCTCAGGCGCATTGCAAACGGTCCGCGCAGCTCCCTCCGTCGCATGTTCGATTCCTCCCTGGGGCATGGGTGTGTGCGTTGTCCTTAGTGTAAGTCGGTTTAAGTTAGATTAAGTAGAGTGTAAGCTTAGGGATGGATGACCTCAGCAATTTGGTCCCGTAAGATCTTATAACAAATTTCCAATTTCTTACGTGCCAATAGACCGTTTTCTTAGAGGTAATTGATAATGTTAGAACACAATATATGTTCCAAAATCCTGCTGCACATCGAGGTTAATGACATGGGCCTGTAATTTAGTGGATTACTCCTACAGCCTTTCTGGAATATTGGTATGATCTGTGCAACTTTCCAATCTTTGGGTACGGATCTTTCGTAGAGAAAAACGCTTGTATATGATGTCCATGAACCATGGACCTTGCCGTTGGTGGGGAGGCTTGCGTGCCTCAGCGATACAGATAGCCGTACCGTAGGTACAACCACAACGGAGGGGTATCTGTTGAGAGGCCAGACAAACGTGTGGTTCCTGAAGAGGGGCAGCAGCCTTTTCAGTAGTTGCAAGGGCAACAGTTTGGATGATTGACTGATCTGGCCTGGTAACACTAACCAAAATGGCCTTGCTGTGCTGGTACTGCGAACGGCTGAAAGCAAGGGGAAACTACGGCCGTAATTTTTCCCGAGGGCATGCAGCTTTACTGTATGATTAAATGATGATGGGGTCCTCTTGGGTAAAATATTCCAGAGGTAAAATAGTCCCCCATTCGGATCTCCGGGCGGGCACTATTCAAGAGGATGTCGTTATCAGGAGAAAGAAAACTGGCGTTCTACGGATCGGAGCGTGGAATGTCAGATCCCTTAATCGGGCAGGTGGGTTAGAAAATTTAAAAAGGGAAATGGATAGGTTGAAGTTAGATATAGTGGGAATTAGTGAAGTTCGGTGGCAGGAGGAACAAGACTTCTGGTCAGGTGACTACAGGGTTATAAACACAAAGTCAAATAGGGGTAACGCAGGAGTAGGTTTAATAATGAATAGGAAAATAGGAATGCGGGTAAGCTACTACAAACAGCATAGTGAACGCATTATTGTGGCCAAGATAGATACGAAGCCCACACATACTACAGTAGTACAAGTTTATATGCCAACTAGCTCTGCAGATGACGAAGAAATTGACGAAATGTATGATGAAATAAAAGAAATTATTCAGATAGTGAAGGGAGACGAAAATTTAACAGTCATAGGTGATTGGAATTCGAGTGTAGGAAAAAGGAGAGAAGGAAACGTAGTAGGTGAATATGGATTGGGGCTAAGAAATGAAAGAGGAAGCCGCCTGGTAGAATTTTGCACAGAGCACAACTTAATCTTAGCTAACACTTGGTTTAAGAATCATGATAGAAGGTTGTGTACATGGAAGAACCCTGGAGATACTAAAAGGTATCAGATAGATTATATAATGGTAAGACAGATATTTAGGAACCAGGTTTTAAATTGTAAGACATTTCCAGGGGAAGATGTGGACTCTGACCACTATCTATTGGTTATGACCTGTAGATTAAAACTGAAGAAACTGCAAAAAGGTGGGAATTTAAGGAGATGGGACCTGGATAAACTGAAAGAACCAGAGGTTGTACAGAGTTTCAGGGAGAGCATAAGGGAACAATTGACAGGAATGGGGGAAAGAAATAGAGTAGAAGAAGAATGGGTAGCTTTGAGGGATGAAGTAGTAAAGGCAGCAGAGGATCAAGTAGGTAAAAAGACGAGGGCTAGTAGAAATCCTTGGGTAGCAGAAGAAATATTGAATTTAATTGATGAAAGGAGAAAATATAAAAATGCAGTAAATGAAGCAGGCAAAAAGGAATACAAACGTCTCAAAAATGAGATCGAGAGGAAGTGCAAAATGGCTAAGCAGGGATGGCTAGAGTACAAATGTAAGGATGTAGAGGCTTATCTCACTAGGGGTAAGATAGATACTGCCTACAGGAAAATTAAAGAGACCTTTGGAGATAAGAGAACCACTTGTATAAACATCAAGAGCTCAGATGGAAACCCAGTTCTAAGCAAAGACGGGAAATCAGAAAGGTGGTAGGAGTATATAGAGTGTCTATACAAGGGCGATGTACTTGAGGACAATATTATCGAAATGGAAGAGGATGTAGATGAAGATGAAATGGGAGATACGATACCGCATGAAGAGTTTGACAGAGCACTGAAAGACCTGAGTCGAAACAAGGCCCCCGGAGTAGACAACATTCCATTGGAACTACTGACGGCCTTGGGAGAGCCAGTCCTGACAAAACTCTACCATCTGGTGAGCAAGATGTATGAAACAGGCGAAATACCCTCAGACTTCAAGAAGAATATAATAATTCCAATCCCAAAGAAAGCAGGTGTTGACAGATGTGAAAATTACCAAACAATCAGTTTAATAAGCCACAGATGCAAAATACTAACACGAATTCTTTACAGACGAATGGAAAAACTAGTAGAAGCCGACCTCGGGGAAGATCAGTTTGGACTCCGTAGAAATACTGGAACACGTGAGGCAATACTGACCTTACGACTTATGTTAGAAGAAAGATTAAGGAAAGGCAAACCTACGTTTCTAGCATTTGTAGACTTAGAGAAAGCTTTTGACAATGTTGACTGGAATACTCTCTTTCAAATTCTAAAGGTGGCAGGGGTAAAATACAGGCAGCGAAAGGCTATGTACAATTTGTACAGAAACCAGATGGCAGTTATAAGAGTCGAGGGACATGAAAGGGAAGCAGTGGTTGGGAAGGGAGTGAGACAGCGTTGTAGCATCTCTCCGATGTTATTCAATCTGTATATTGATCAAGCAGTAAAGGAAACAAAAGAAAAATTCGAAGTAGGTATTAAAATCCATGGAGAAGAAATAAAAACTTTGAGGTTCGCCGATGACATTGTAATTTTGTCAGAGACAGCAAAGGACTTGGAAGAGCAGTTGAACGGAGTGGATGGTGTCTTGAAGGGAGGATATAAGATGAACATCAACAAAAGCAAAACGAGGATAATGGAATGTAGTCGAATTAAGTCGTGTGATGTTGAGGGTATTAGATTAGGAAATGAGACACTTAAAGTAGTAAAGGAGTTTTGCTATTTGGGAAGCAAAATAACTGATGATGGTCGAAGTAGAGAGGGTATAAAATGTAGACTGGCAATGGCAAGGAAAGCGTTTCTGAAGAAGAGATATTTGTTAACACCGAGTATAGATTTAAGTGTCAGGAAGTCATTTCTGAAAGTATTTGTATGGAGTGTAGCCATGTATGGAAGTGATACATGGACGGTAAATAGTTTGGACAAGAAGAGAATAGAAGCTTTCGAAATGTGGTGCTACAGTAGAATGCTGAAGATTAGATGGGTAGACCACATAACTAATGAGGAAGTATTGAATAGGATTGGGTAGAAGAGAAGTTTGTGGCACAACTTGACCAAAAGAAGGGATCGGTTGGTAGGACATGTTCTGAGGCATCAAGGGATCACCAATTTAGTATTGGAGGGCAGCGTGGAGGGTAAAAATCGTAGGGGGAGACCAAGAGATGAATACACTAAGCAGATTCAGAAGGATGTAGGTTGCAGTAGGTACTGGGAGATGAAGAAGCTTGCACAGGATAGAGTAGCATGGAGAGTTGCATCAAACCAGTCTCAGGACTGAAGACCACAACAACAACAACATATGATTGTTAAGTGTGGAGCTAATGCATCAGCATACTCTGAAAGGAACCTAAATGGTATACGGTATGGACCAGAAGACTTGCTTTTATTAAGTGATTTAAGTTGCTTCACTACTCCGAGGATATCTACTTCTGCGTTACTCATGTTGGCAACTGTTCTTCATTCGAATTCTGGAATATTTACTTCCTCTTCTTTTGCGAAGGCATTTCGGAAGCCTGTACTTAGTAACTCTGCTTTGGCAGCACTGTCTTCGATAGTGTCTCCATTGCTATCGCGGAAAGAAGGCATTGATTATGTCTTGCCGCTAGCATACTTCACATAGGACCAGAATCTCTTTGGATTTTATGCCAGTTTTCGAGACAATGTTTCGTTGTGGAAACTATTATAAGCATCTGGCATTGAAGTCCGCTCTAAATTTCTAGCTTTTGTAAAAGATTGCAAAACTTGGAGATTTTGCGTCTTTTTAAATTTGGCATTATTTTCTGCAACCGTATTCTGACCCGTTTTGTGTACCAAGGAGAATCAGATCCGTCGTTTGTTAATTTATTTGGTACAAATCTCTCAATTGCTGCCGATACTATTCCTTTGCATTTATGCTACATGTGGTCTATACTTACATCATTTTGGAAGGAATGGAGATCGTCTCTCAAGAAGGCGTCACGTGAATGTTTATCTGCTTTTTTGAATACGTATATTTTTGTTTACTTTGAACGATTTGGAGGTTAGAACATTCAATCTCGCAATGACAACCCTGTGGTCACAAATCCCTGTATCTGTTTTGATGCTCGTTATTAACTCAGGATTGTTTGTCGCTAAGAGGTCAACTGTGTTTTCACAACCATTTATTATTTGCGTGGTCTCATGACCTAACTGCTCGAAATAATTTTCAGAGAATGCGTTTAGCACAGTTTCGGATGATGCTTTATGCGTACCTCCGGAAAGCATTTCCGCCGAGATATCGAGAGTAAATTAAAATCATCACCAAGTATAATTGTGTTAGTCGGGTACATGTTTGAATTCAAAGTCAAGTTTTCTTTGAACCTTTCAGCAATTGTATCATCTGAATTGGGAGGTTCATAAAAGGATCCAAATATTATTTTTTCGGTTGCCAACCATGACCTCTGCTCATATTAACACACAGGACCTATCTACTTCAAATTTGCGACAAGATGAACTACTTCTAACAGCAACAAATACCGTCGCCGCCAACAGTGTTTAGCCTATCCTTTCGGAACACCGTTACGTTCTTCGCAAAAATTTCGGGTGAGCTTTTCTCCGGCTTTAGCCTGCTTTCAGCACCTATAACGATTTTAGCATCAGTGGTTTCTATTAGCGCTTGGAGCTGTGGTACTTTCCCAACACACCTACGACAATTTATAACTGTTATACCGATGGCTCCTGTATCTACGTTCTTCCTGTGTTCGGCCTGCACCCTTTGTGACTGAAGCCCTTATTGTGTTTTCCCGACATCCTCTAAACTAGGAAACTGCCCAGTCCACGCCTCACAGCCCCTGCTACCCGTGTAGCCGCCTCCTGCGTGTAGTGGAATCCTGAACTATTCAGCAGAACCAGAAACCCATCCACCCTTTGGCTCAAGTCGAGGAATCTGCAGCCTACACGGTCGCAGAACCGTCTAAGCCTCTGATTCAGATCCTCCACTCGGCTCTGTACCAGAGGTCCGCAATCGGTCCTGTAGACTATGCTGCAAATGGTCAGCTTTGCTTTCATCTTGCAAGCATAGCTGGTAGCCTTTACCACTTCTGATAGCCGCTCGAATCCACAGAGTATCTCTTCTGATCCAAAGTGACACACATCATTGGTACTGACGTGAGCCACCATCTGCAGTTGGCTGCACTCTGTGCTCTTCATAGCATCTGGAAGGACCCATTCCATGTCTGGAATGACTCCATCCGGTATCTACACAGAGTACACTGTGGATTTCTTCCCATTCGTGGCACCCATGTCCCCAAGGGGCCCCATAAGGCGCCTAACACTGGAGCTTCCAACTATCAATAATCCGACTGTCTGTGATTGCCCAGATCTTGCAGGCTGCGAGGTTTCCTCTGAAACAGGACAGTTGTCGACATCTGGCTCAGCTACAGTGTCAGTCACAGACAGCACCTGGGACCTGTTTGTCATACTAACTAGAGAGGCCTTACATGAGGCCCCCTGGGAATGCTTTCGCCGCCTGCTACGCCCTGGGGCGAGCTCCCACTCGACCACAGGTGAGGGGTCAACCTCAGTGCGAGCAGTAACTGGGCAGGCCACCGGTGGGGATCGAGCATAGGACTCAGACGTGCTGCAGGTCCGTTGGATCCCCACGACCGGCCCACAACAGTGGTTCCCATCTACTGCAGCCTCAAACTGTGTAACCAAAGGCATCACAGCCTGGAACTGAGATCGATGTGTCACCATCTCTGCTCGCATCTGCACACAACAATCACAGTCTCCATCCATACTAAGGTCCTTGGAAATCTAAGTACACAGATTATCGGACTATCGGCACGTGCTGTGGAATTCGACTGCCGACTGTGACGGAAACACAGGAACAGTGTCTAATAAATTAGTTTAATACGCAGAGGTCCCAAAAACCTAACTACCGAAGCACTCAGGTGAAACTATGTAATTCACTCCGATTAGGAACTTGTAATATGTCCGACGCTAACGAAAACGCTAGAAGTGTGGCTATTAAATATTAAATTAACCCGCATAAACTCAAGAAACTAAACTGTTAAAGCGCACAGATGATATAATAAAATTCGCTCCTGCTTAGGAACTCGTAAAATCCACAAAATAGGTATACTTCCCTGTCGCTGTGTGTGTGTCTCGGCCGGCTGCTGCTGCCTGAGTGGCTGACTAACGCCGACAAGCGGTCACTAACATTTGAACAAACAAAGAACCTATCAAGTGGTCACCGCCATTTTGGCGCAAATTACCAGTTGCAAATTGGGAGGAGTTACACTAAAACTGAAACCATAGGGAACTAGGTTGGTAAATGCTAACGTATTGGATCAAATAAATTGATACAGTTTCAGTTAGTTTATTTAACAATAGGATTAAACTACAAAACCAACAATCAGTTTCAAGCTTTCTTAATGTTCCAGACAGACACTTCAGAAGAGCAATTTATATCCTGTTAGCTTTTCCGCTCTGGTAACCACTCAGAATAATGAGGACACAAGCAATAAAATATGGAAACCAATTGCAATTATTACGCGCCTTAAAAGGCAATAGAGTGAAGAAACGCAGTAATTGACTAACCGCCTTGACGCTGAACAATGTGTTTGAATACAAGTTTAAAAAACAGTTACAATTTGTAGCTCATCTTAGTCGGCAACCAAGATAAGCAGATTAAAAAGAAGTAGCATTTCGCAATTAGCTGTGACAGCTGTCGGATATATATTAGCAAAACGAAGAAAATAAAAGTTTAACTGTACGCCTCAGGTGGCCAACTACGTTTCAAATGAGTTTTAGAAACTTAGAAAGCAGTTCTTGAACAGAAAACTTCAGGAAACAATACCCACCACTGGGCTGTCTTTCACGATTTTAAATTTCTTATAATGTCAAGAATCATGAACAGTAGGATGTTGCTTGAAAAACACAAAACGTTTGTAAACCTTCAATTATTACTTCGGCAAGTGCATAAAATTAAACCTGAATTTAAAATACACAAAGCAAATCAAGAATCTAGTCTTCAGACTGTAAAACAAAAATTAAGAATACACCAAAGAGAAATCGCCAAATGGCCACCAGCATGAGGGTCACAAGAATCAACATATAAATACCATATAACGCCGAAGCTGCACAGAACAAGTCGATTTTTTTTTCTTTATTGAGTTTCGATTCCCTGTGACGGAGGCGGGCTGGCCGCAGCTTAGTATGCCGCTCTTCAGCCTACAGAATTTGTTTTAAAAAGATGAAGATAATAACTGATAAAAACAGGCGATAAAATCGGAGACTTAAATGGTAACATGGCGGAAAATCGTGGAACGTAAAACATAGAACAAAGGGTTGATGATGCTAATAAAATACATATGAAGCAGACAGGTAAAATAATAAACAGACAATTAAGAAACACAGCGACAGTCTGGTTTCTGTTCGCAAGAGATATAAAACTGACACCCAGCGACTGCATGATTTCTGTTCGCAACACTTTGGAAAGACGAACAACACTGAACATTCACTTGAACACTGCACTAAAAATTTGGCAAAAATATGACATAACACAGCCGAGGGCAGACGAGGGGAACCTTGACAGATGATGGGAAAGAAAAGAGGGAAGGGGAGGAAAAACGAAGGGGGAGGGGGGAAAGGAGCTGATGGAGGATGAGGACCCATAAAAGGGGAGGGGTGCTGGGCAGACGCAACAGGGTGTGGGGAAAGGCAGAGGACGGGAATACAAAAGGACTCGGGAGTTTGGGGAGAAGGGAGGCAGGGAGAGGTTAGGTGGGGAGAAAACAGGATGGAAAGGGGGGAAGAGGGAGCCCAGGGAAAGGAGGGGGAGAGTTGATAGGAGGGATAAATGGAGGGACATAGGGCATCATCCGGGAGGGAGAGTTGATGGAAGCCACATTGGGAAAGGAGATGAAGGGTAGTGGAGACACAACAGTGAAGGCGTGGCAGAGGGCAGGGATGGGAGAGGAGAGGAGCAACCAGGGGGTGAGGAGGATCAAGGTGGCAGGAGATGTAGAGTATGCAGATATATTCGAGGAATAGGAGCAGATGGGGGAAAGGAATGAGGTTGTAGAGTATCCACCTGGGGGATGGGAGGTGTATACGGAAGGTGAGGCAGAGTGCATGGCGCTCAAGGATCTGGAGGGACTTACAGAATTTGGGGAGGTGGGGTGGATATACAGGTGGGACTGCCATAACAGAGGATGGGATGGATTAAGGATTTGTAGGTGTGGAGGATGGCAGAGGGGTGCAGCCCCCATGTCCAGCCAGAGAGAAGTTAGAGGAGTCGAAGGCAGTGGGGGCTTTGGATTGGGTGGAGCAGAGACGAGGGATCCAGGTGAGCTAATGGTCTGTGGTGAGGCCAAGGTAGGTGAGAGTGGGGGAGAGGCGGGTAGGACGGGCGCAGAAAAGTAAGGGAGAAATCCAGGAGCCGGAAGGAACGAGTGGTACAATCTATGATGATTGCCTGGGTCTTGGAAGGATTGATTTTCAGGAGCCACTGGTTACACCTTGCGGCAAAAAGGTCAAGGTGATTCTGGAGAAGGCGTTGGGACCGTTGGAGGGTAGGAGCGAGGGCAAGGAATGCTGTGTCATCGGCTTACTGCAAGAGGTGTACTGGAGGGGGGGGGGGTTGGGGCATATCTTCCGTGTACAGGAGATAGAGGAGAGGGGAGAGGACAGAGCCCTGGGGCACACTTGCATAGGGGTAGAAGGTGTGGAAATTGGCATTATGGATGGTAATGTAGGAGAGGCGACGGGAAAGGAAGGAGGCCATCAGACGGATATAGTTGACAGGAAGGGCATAGATTTGGTGTTTAAACAGGAGACTGGGATATCAGACTTGGTTGTAGGCCTTTTCGAGGTCGAGGGAGACAAAAATGGCGGAGTGACGGAAGTTAGCTGGAGGGAGAGGAGATGAGTGAGGCATAGGAGTTGGTCATCGGCAGAGAAGGAAGGTCGAAAGCCACATTGGGTGTTCAGAAGGAGGTGGTTTCAGTGGAAGTGATGATGAATGCGCCAGATAAGAATGGATTTCAAGAGCTTGCTAAACACCGAGGTGAGACATATAGGACGATAGGAAGAGGCATCAGATGGAGGCTTGTTGGGTTTGGAGAACATCAGGTCGGGGTAGAAGCCGGTGGCAAGGATGATGTTGTAAAGGGTGGCAAGGACTGCAAGGAAGGAGTGAGGGCAGTGTTTGAGGAGGAGGTAGGTAGCGCAGTCATGGCCGGGAGCAATGTTGCGTTTAGTGCTGAGCGTGAGGCTGATATCCTGTATAGTGATGGGAGTGTTAAGTTCAGATGTTGGTGTGTGGCCCAAGTACTGGAAGCTAGGGGCAAGGGGAGGAACAGAGGTATTCGTACGGTCGATGACGTCAGGGAAGAGGGAATAATCAAATTGGGGATCATCTGGGGTGGAAAAAAACATCGGATAGGTGAGAGGCAAAGTGGTTGACCTTACTGAGGTTGTCAGGAAAGGGATGGTCATCAAGGAGGAGGGGTTACTGGGGGGTTGGGCGGTTCCCAGTAAGGCTACAATATATCAGATCAGCAACTGGAAGTAGTTAATTCCATAAATTATCTGGGAGCACGCATTAGGAGTGATTTAAAATGGAATGATCATATAAAGTTGATCATCGGTAAATCAGATGCCAGACTGAGATTCATTGGAAGAATCCTAAGGAAATGCTATCCGAAAACAAAGGAAGTAGGTTACAGTATGCTTATTCGCCCACTGCTTGAATACTGCTCATTGGTGTGAGATCCATACCAGATAGGGTTGATAGAAGAGATAGAGAAGATCCAAGGGAGAGCAGCGCGCTTCGTTACAGGATCATTTAGTAATCGTGAAAGCGTTACGGAGATGATAGATCAGTGGAAGACTCTACAGGAGAGACGCTCAGTAGCTCGGTACAGGCTTTTGTTGAAGTTTCGAGAACATACCTTCACCGAGGAGTCAAGCAGTATATTGCTCCCTCCAAAGTATATCTCGCGAAGAGACCATGAGGATAAAATCAGAGAGATTAGAGCCCACACAGAGGCATACCGACAATCCTTCTTTCCACGAACAATATGAGACTGGAATAGAAGGGAGAACCGATAGAGCTACTCAAGGTACCCTCCGCCACACACCGTCAGGTGACTTGTGGAGTATGGATGTAGATGTAGATATAGATGTAGAGAAGGCTGTGTAAAGCACACCAATACTTGGAAGAGTTTATTGGGAGCGTGGTGTTGAGCTGTGTATATGTCTGGCGCCAGGCACGGCATTTCTTCGCAGTAAGCAGGTTGCGGATGTGTCACTGTAATTGTTGGTTGCATGTAAGTGTGTCCCGGTCACGAGTGCGGAGAAAAGAGCGGTTGAGGTGGCGGGATTCTCGAAGGAGAAGGATGGCCTGTGGGGGCAGGGCTGGGTGGTGAGGGAGGATGGCTTTGGTGGGGATATGGGTGGCGACGGCGTCAGACAAGGTCTGGTGCAGGAAGGCAGCAGTATGAGAGACGTCAAAAGGAAACTCGAGGGTAAGGACGTGGCCTTCAAGCTGGGTGTTAATGGAGTCCCAGTAGGGATCCCAGTTGGCACGGGAGTAATCATGGACAAGTTTAGGAGGGATGTTGGGGCTGGTAGTGGGATGGGGATGGCGACCAGTAGAGATAATGAGGAGAACAGGAGCATGGTCACTGCCAATGAGGTCAAGGACATGTGCAGTGATGCGAACAAGGAGGTTGGGAGAGGCAAGGACAACATTGGGAGTGGTGTTGGATTCATGTAGGGTGTGCTGGGGGGGGGGGGGGGGGAGAACCAGGTCTCCCTGGAGGATGGTAATAAACCGAAGCCACCTCTGGAGGTTGGGAGGAGCACGGCTGTGGGTATTGAGGTCAGCAGCAATCATGTAGGTGGAGAAGATGCGGTCAATGTAGGCCAGGAAATCGTATGGGATAGGGGTGCGAGGGCGGTCATAAATGGTGGCACAGGTGACTGTAAGGACAGGGAAGAAGAGGCTGAGGGTGAGATGCTAGGCAGGATTGTTAAGGAGAGGTTGGGGCCGAACAGGGAGGTGCTTGAGGTGGCCCATAGGAACTTCGCCACGCGCCAGAAGGTATGGGTTATCTGTGCGGTGAAGGGTGTAAGGAGCTGTGGAGATGGAGATAGGGGGTTGAAGGACAGTTTCATTTAGGACACAGGCATCTACGCGGTGCTGATGGCGGGTGTGGGGGAAGATTAGTTTGTGGGTGGGCAGGGAGCGAATATTGTGGTACAGGATACTGTAGTGTTGTTGTACCATGGGAGGGGGGAGTTAGACGAGGGTTGTGAGGGGGGCGAAGGTGAAGTGGGCCTGGTTGTGGGAGTAGGTGGCATAGGTGGTAAGATGGAAGATGGAACGGGCAGCGAGGGCGATTTGGGAAAGGGTGTGGGAGCGCTGAAAGGGGTGGATGTTTTGGAGCACAATGGTGATGAAACGGATGATGTCCTCTGCAGCAGGCAGAGGGCGGAGCGAGTTGTTCGGGTGGATGGGGTCATCAACAGGACGGACAGGGACGGTGAGCTAAGGGGTGACTGGAGGAGGTTTCGCTTGACACTTCGAGGAGTTGGTAGGATGTGGTTCACTACAGATGTTGCAGGAAGGGGGAGAGTTGAGGTTGGGGTAGTTCTTGAGGAAGTGGGAAGCTTTGCAGTGGGGACAACAAGTCGAAAGCCAAGTCATGATAAATGTGAACAGTACTTCAGTGAGTGCCACAGACCCACGCAGTTTCATACAGAGTGTAAACACAAACAAAATAAATTACATACGGACCATGTCCGTTGGCCAGCCTACTTCATATACAGGGTGGACCATTGATTGTGACCGAGCCAAATATCTCACGATATAAGCATCAAACGAAAAAAACTACAAAGAACGAAACTTGTCTAGCTTGAAGTGGGAAATCAGATGGCGCTATGGTTGACCCGCTAGATGGCACTGCCATATGTCAAACGGATATCAACTGCGTTTTTTTAAAATAGGAACCCCCATTTTTTATTACATATTCGCGTAATACGTAAAGAAATATGAATGTTTTAGTTGGACCACTTTTTTCGCTTTGTGATAGATGGCACTGTAATAGTCACAAACATATGGCTTACAATTTTAGACGAACAGTTGCTGACAGGTAGGTTTTTTTTAATTAAAATACAGAACGTAGGTACGTTTGAACATTTTATTTCGGTTGTTCCAATATGATACATGTATCTTTGTGAGCTTATCATTTCTGCGAACGCATGCTGTTACAGCGTGATTACTTGTAAATACCACATTAATGCAATAAATGCTCAAAGTGATGTCCGTCAACCTCAATGCATTTGGCAATACGTGAAACGACATTCCTCTCAACAGCGAGTAGTTCGCCTTCCGTAATGTTCGCGCATGCATTGACAATGCGCTGACGCATGTTGTCAGGCGTTGTCGGTGGATCACGATAGCAAATATCTTTCAACTTTCCCCAGGGAAAGAAATGCGGGGACGTCAGATCCGGTGAACGTGTGGGCCATGGTATGGTGCTTCGACGACCAATCCACCTGTCATGAAATATGCTATTCAAAACCGCTTCAACCGCCCGCGAGCTATGTGGCGGACATCCATCATGTTGGAAGTACGTCGCCATTCTGCCATGCAGTGAAACATCTTGCAGTAACATCGGTAGAACATTACGTAGGAAATCAGCATACATTGCACGATTTAGAATGCCATCGATAAAATGTGGGACAATTATCCTTCCTTCCATAATGCCGCACCATACATTAACCCGCCAAGGTCGCTGATGTTCCACTTGTCGCAGCCATCGTGGATTTTCCGTTGCCCAATAGTGCATATTATGCCGGTTTACGTTACCGCTGTTGGTGAATGACGCTTCGTCGCTAAATAGAACGCCTGCGAAAAATCTGTCATCGTCCCGCAATTTCTATTGTGCCCAATGGCAGAACTGTAGACGATGTTCAAAGTCGTCGCCATGCAATTCCTGGTGCATAGAAATATGGTACGGGTGCAATCGATGCTGATGTAGCATTCTCAACACCGACGTTTTTGAGATTCCTGATTCTCGCTCAATTTGTCTGCTACTGATGTGCGGATTAGCCGCGACAGCAGCTAAAACACCTACTTGTGCATCATCATTTGTTGTAGGTCGTGGTTGACGTTTCACATGTGGCTGAACACTTCCTGTTTCCTTAAATAACGTAACTATCCGGCGAACGGTCCGGACACTTGGATGATGTCGTCCAGGATACCGTGCAGCATACATAGCACACGCCCGTTGGCCATTTTGATCACAATAGCCATACATCAACACCATATCGATCTTTTTGCGCAATTGGTAAACGGTCCATTTTAACACGGGTAATGTACCACGAAGCAAATACCGTCCGCACTGGCGGAATGTTACGTGATACCACGTACTTATACGTTTGTGACTATTACAGTGCCATCTATCACAAAGCGAATAAAGTTGTCCAACTAAAACATTCATATTTCTTTACGTACTACACGAATATGTAATAAAAAATGGGGGTTCCTATTTAAAAAAAAACGCAGTTGATATTTGTTTGACTTATGGCAGCGCTATCTAGCGGGCCAACCATAGCACCATATGGTTTCCCCCTTCAAGCTAGAAGAGTTTCGTTCTTTGTAGTTTTTTCGTTTGATGCTTAATTCGTGAGATATTTGGCCCGGTCACTATCAATGGACCACCTTGTATATTGACAAGGCAAGCCTCTGCCAAATATGAGGCAGAAATTTAAAAAAGTAGTAACTCACCTGCTTATTACAAGAGCAGAGGATAACAATGCGCCCACATAGGTAGGGACCACTCAATGCTACAGCACACTGTATCTCTGTAATCAGGGTGGTGGAACCCTGAGGCAGAACACAGAAATTTTCTAAAATTCCCCTCTTTCGTACCTAATGGCTATAAAACATTTGCTTACCGTAGTTTCCAGACTGTTCGTGGATGAAATTAAAACCACGACAGGCCGCGAGTCCACCAGGCAAGGCAGCGTACTCAGGGACTCAAACTCCAACCCACGACACGCCGCTCCTTAAGCAGAAAGCGGACAGTTACTTCCAACAGCGAGGCCATTCTGTTAATTGTCGACACTCCCGCCTCGATATTCCAAGAGGTTCAAATGGCTCTGACCACTCGGGGACTTAACTACTGAGGTTATCAGTCCCCTAGAACTTAGAACAACTTAAACCTAACTAACCTAAGGACATCACAAACATCCATGCCCAAGGCAGGATTCGAACCTGTGACCTTAGCGGTCACGCGGTTCCAAACTGTAGCGCCTAGAACTGCTCGGCCATCCCGGCCGGCTATTCCCAGAGGACTCAACAAACAAAACCAGTGCTTCGGCCATTACACGAAACCGTCAATAAAATGTCGCCCACAAGTCGCACTGCTGCAGTGGACGCTCAACCAGCCTCCTCGCTGTACCTCACATGCGATCCTTTATCCTCATGAAGTACAACGTCGCTGTGTTTTAGCGGAGCGCCCGACCCGCTGTTACCAGGCAACGGGCCAAAGACGTTTTTCCAGAGCAGCAGGAATCGATAAAGGCTCTTCTTGGATGGTCCAAACATTAAAATCATACAAAGATATTTACACAGATAACGAAAAGCGTTATTTAAAATTAGTCTTTCTGTCCTGTGTGCTTTAGGAGATCGTTTTAGAAATTATTATGATTATTAATTAATAGCTTATAGCTAAACAACATACGGCATTTCAGCTCAAATAAAGGTCTGCTTGACTTTTAGTCACATAATTATATTAAAATCTCCATCCCTTTTGCTCTCACACTACCAATATCGTTGTAAACAAAGGTCACAATTTCAAGTTCATATGAAGCCAAACGTTTGGTTGCAGCCAGATCACTCTGGTGACGTACACAAAACCTACAGACGGAGCGTTCGGAAGCCACAACCATTGCTCTCGAGCAGAAATTTCTTTTGCACATTGATTAACATTATTGGCTGCATAATGTTGCTCAGAATAAAGGACCACAATGAATAGGACCCACTAAAAATTACTTCTCGAACTAGTGTCTCCATGTTTAACCACAGCGAGTTACCCTCTAATAACAGTGCAATAAGATGTCTGTATCTGTTTGTCTTTTTATAAATGGTTTTGTGAAAGCCTGCGACTGTGGAAGACACAACGTTTCTGCTGCAAGTCACGATTTTTCTCTTATTGCATATTTTACACGACGCGTTTCGGGAAATGATTCCCATTTTCTAGTGCGTTTTATGTGCCAACTATAGCATTTTTACGTAACGTTTTCGATGTGTTACGTTCTGTTGTTTTATTTTAATGTACAAAAAAACGCGCAACATTACTTAAAGATGGCATGGTATACGCAGGAAACGCACTTGAAAATGGGAATCATTTCTCGAAACGCGTCGTATAAAACATGAATAAAAGAAAATCTTGACAAACCAAAAAAAAAAAAGTAAATTAGCTTGTTAAACTTGAAGAATAAGAACATGTTATCGTGAATTAAGACATCTTCCTATTGACTTCAGATGACAGATACATACATGTTATGGTGCCTATCTAGATTGCGTTGCCTACTTTATACATCATTCCTACCTTTGAGAAGCAATTTTTCCCTTCATTTTTGTGATATGTTCATTTCAACTTTTGTTTTCTCACTATACTACAGATCTTTCGTTGTCCCTTTTTTTAGGATTTGATTTCCACGCTCTCACAGTCCTCACATATACCACATACGATGGCAAAAAGTCTCCTTGCATGACTGTTGCTGTCTGCTTGACACACATAATTCGTTTCCATTTATTGGTATGAGAACTGATATTTTCTCATTTTGTAAAATTTTAACTTCGTTGCTTTCTGGGTTATCTTTTCTACGTACCTGCTTAATGTTTTGCATATCCTTCAGAATTGCCATAAAGTCCGTTATGCACTTATTACATCAATTAGATATCGCCCTTGTTTCATGAGAACCCAAGTCAGCCTACGCTCAAAACTGAATAATGTCTTTGAAAAGTTTTCTTAAAGTTTAATTGCAGCACTTTCAAAATATCCTACAGAAAAATACGCTTTAAAAATATTTTTAGAAAATCAAATTTCTTCACATGTACGAGAAACTCAACAAAACCGTCAGTAATAGCTTGTGGTACAATTAGTAGACCTGATAAAAATTAAATGTTTAGCTTGCGTGATATCTTCTTCTCAACTTTGCCAGTGGAGTATCGAAAGAATTTCGGTTGCCACTATGAAGGTTGTCGTGGCGAAAGCGGCACATGACATTTTGCTACCTGAAGTAAAGACGATACTGCCGGTGACTGGTGGAACATGCTCTATACGTCTGCACTTGAGAAAATGTTTAGTTAATAGTTGCCAGGCTGACTGTGACCTTCGGGAAGAGGTGAAACAGTGACAACTCCTACGCGCTACGCGAGTGGCTTTAGCCCTTTAGCGTCCTGGTCACTCACAGAGCTTTGCACTCTTTACGTTGTGAGTCCACGATCTTAGCCTAAAACAACTCCTGAAAACTGCTAAGTTTTTAGAGCTTTTAGCAAATTAGCACTGTGGTACACCTAGATCAGATTTTTCATTAACAACGACCAAGTCCATCGGTTTTTCCTCCTTTACCCAAAGCTTCCTAGGTATACAAGGCCCATCCACAGCGGCTATATCGGAATATGACGTAACTAACAGTTGCCGAGTTCGTGGTTTCTACTACAAAACTGTAGTGCGTGTATGTACTGCGTTGAAAGTATTTGCCACTTTACAGTGTTATAATTCATACAGTATACGCCTTGTGCTTCTTGTTCAAACTATTGGCTACAAATCTCTGCGTTCCCTGCTGCCAGAGAAATTATAAATCTCAACAAAGAATGAAAGAGCACATGTTACGATTTCCCAAATTAGAGGAGCTGACAAATTGCTGGACCGCTTCAACCTCCTGAAATGATTTTGGGCTTACGCATTATTCAAGGATAAGTAAACCATGACAAATCTTTATGTGTTATTTGTTCCCATTGTTATTTGCTCTTAGAAGCAGTTAGGTATAATGTAAAAAGGTCATTTTATCTTAATTCAACAGCCTTGCGGGCAAGATTACTACGAAGCTGGGTTATGGAATGTTTATCATTAATTTAACTATTTTGAGAAAGGTTTGGCGTTCTGCTGTTACAGATTTTTCACAGATATTTCCAAATTATAAGCGTTGTTTGGATAGCATTGGTTTAAACAGTAAATCTCGAACAACCATGGATCAAAGGATGTACGTCAACAGACATTTCCTGGTTACCTTCAGAAAGTCATGAATAAAAGTTTTAATTCAGCAGTTTTCAGTGACCCCATTATGGAAGCGTTAAAGACATTGGGGGAATCTAATAAATTAACCATATATGTTGGTACAGTAGATTTAATCACTGAGTGAAAGGTTTAGTAAGAACAATATTATTGTAAATGTACAAGAAACAACTCACATCAGTTTCAGCACTTGACATCAAAATCGAAAAATCTCCATCATAGTCCTAAACAAGTAGGACCCCTCTAACGTTGAGTACTGTTAAGTTGCTTGGTATATGGCTCAAAGAAAATCTTAAATGGAATACTGACTTCGATTAGATTTCAAGTAAGCTGTCAGTTGTATGTTATGTCCTGTGGGTATTCAGCAAATCAGTCACCAATTTATTTCTGCTGCAGGTATATTATTCTTGCTTTCACTCTGTGTTACATAACAGAATCATATTTTGGGAAACTCACCCCGCAACAGAGATATCTTTAGAATGCGCAGAAAGATAGATTGTATGATATGAAAAGGAGGCATAATGAATCACGCAGGGAACGTAACAGGAGGCTCTGTGTCCTGTTTACATCAACACGATTATAGCATAAGTCAATAGCTACTTACTTTATAATTTTTTTCTTATTTTGCCCAATGTAATATTTACAAATTGTACAATTTGGTGAGTTCATGATTCAATAAAATACTATACAATATAACCGAATTGAAGAGGGATCAAATGCAGTAACCTCTAACAAATTCAAACATAGATGAGCGGTTCATTCTCTTAAACAACATTTAGTCTTGACTAGATAAATGGGAACAGTTGGCAAAATGTATAGGAAACTGTACAAAAAAATATTATCTGATTTGAAGTTGTCTACATATTCCATTCTTCTGATTACAAATTACCATGTGGTGGACTTTCTTTAAAATATGTTTTGCCTGGAAAAATTCTAACTGGCCTTCTTGAGGACCAGTTTGAAAAGTACAGACAACTTGCATGGGTACAATACAATCTGAAAAATTTTTGGAGTGGAGATACAAATTATAGTTTTCTATGTTTTTAAGGATTTCTTCAAAATCTGAAACAAATGGATCAACTTGAGTGAGTTACTTTGATGTTTTTGAACTACTGAAGTAATGTACTGCAGAACATATACAACTTTCTTATAACTTTGGTTGTCTCTCTGTATCAGATTCTGACATTAGTGGTGTTAGCAGTTGCTTGCCAATAATGGCACACCTTGGTGGCTATTGTGTACACACCATCACAATAAAATTGAAATGTTATGTACTCAACGATACTTTGTTTCTTCGCAAAGTCAAATATTATGAGGAGTCTTTCAAATTTATAAGGAACTGATTGTGAAGACTTACTCTAGCCGTGTCTGCTCGCCGTTAATGTTGTCATATACAGCTACCAGTAGAACGAAAACAACTCCAAAATTCCAAATCTTTTAGCTTTTAGTCACTCTGACTAAATTCGGGCTGAGACCCATTTTCAGATCATCGTAACATAGTCGAAAGTGAGATTTCCGAAGACGTCAAAAATGGGCAGTGAACAGTTACAATGCATACAGTTATCTGTATCCTTTGTAACTGTGTGCATCGTCGCGAAACTAGTCACCGAGTGAATAAAAAGTAAAAGTTCGCAACTTTGGACAGATTTTTCGTACTACTGATTAACAGAAGTTGTTGACGCTTGACCCAAGTTACTCCAGCATGCTGGAAGTTCGTATATGCAGCTGTCTCTTATCTTGTTAATCCTGAACATGGATAACACTTCCTGTGGGAACAAAATCGAGGACAACAGGCTACACGTTTGATACTACATAACTTGTCATCAAATTTTCAACAGCTAGATCTATGTGGCAATCATACAACTGGAAACTTTCTGAAAAGGATTGTCTGGATTTCAACAAATTCATTGTTAAGGAACAACTGTAATAAAAAAGGAACGTAACAGCCATGCAGTCAAAAGGTAGCTAGAAGAGAAATCTCTAAATATTACTGAAATAGAGTGGCAATTCTCTTTAATCTGAGTCTTTCAATACAGCTGCTATAGACCTGTCCCCTTTAAGAAGTGTTGCTACAGACAGCTAACCAACTAGAGCAGGAAGGGTTGGTTTCCTTGATTCACTGTCTTGTATTTCCGTGTGATTTTCTTGTTTTTGCCTGTATTCATTCACCATGAATTCCATTCTGCTGATAAAGTCAAGATGTATATTAACAGCCACAAGGAACCACTGCAGGTCTCTCCTGTAAAGTATACTAATAACAAATGATACAAGGAGAAAAGTCATTGCTGTTTTCATTGGCTAATTTTTGCTGGGAATTTACGTAACTTAACTCATCTTGGAGAACAGTCTCATCTGCCTGTACTTTGGAATAGTTAAAAACCATTCCAGCACTAGTATTACATAGAAGTTGTGGTGGTCCCAATATTCTAATAAACTACGGAAGTGGCTAGTAAGGTACTCTTTTAGTTTGTTTTGAATATCTTCAGATTTCTGATTTTCTGCCAGATGTCTACCACCAAAATATTACATTTTTTTGTGAAAGTGTATTTGCAACTTTTTCTCTGTGTCCACTGAAATTATCTCTGGACTGTTTGAATGGAAACATGGATTTATATTATTGTAAAGATGTGATTTTGGAAAGAAATGTAGTTCTACGTCCTGTCAACCGTTGGTAAACTTCCTAGATATTTATGTAACAAATGTTTCTGAATAGCGTCTCTTGCGATATAATCAGCACTGAGACATTACGAATTCTTCGATGTAGTCAGGTACCTGTAAATTCATTTCCTAAATTTATATGTTAATAGAAAACTATACATACGAAAATTCTTGTTTCGTGAACAACTATACATATCTTATGTGTTTACAATAAATTTTGAAGGTCTAAAATAAAAATCTGAAATTTAAATTCAACAAGTTTTGATAAATGCTCTGCTTAAAAGGAGAAGGGGAATACTTGTATCAACGTCCGGTATGTTAAATCTATTTTGATACATGTATCTGTGGTTTCACTACATAGCCTCAGATCTCCGCTTTAAGTGTGTGCAACAACTAAAGTCATTCACCATTTAATGGCTGTGTTATGCATTACAGTATCAGGTGGAGTCTCAGAAGGAAGCACACAGAGAGTAGTTGACATTTGCTGACGTTTTATTCAACGAAACGTATGAACTGTAACATTTTAATACAGTGTAAGTTTCGAGACTCGTCTGATTGATCCAAGAGCTTTCCGTCGTGTAGCTGGAGATGCCAATGTCTCCCGACCTGTCTTCGATTCGTTGCGGACACGCCATATGGAGACAGGCGAGTTGAACAAGATCGCCGACGCATTACAACCCCACGTGAAGACCGATATCTGACCATATCTATGTTGCGGTGTCGTACGGGTACCACCAGAGCACTTCAAGACGACCTCAGAAGGGCCACATGAGCCGTTGTGTCTGATCGGACTATAGGGAACAAGTTCCGAGAAAGGACCTAAAGGGGCCCAGACGTCCTGTTCGAGTAGCCCGCAAGACACGACAACATCTCGCAGCTCGCCCTCAGTACTGCCGTTCCCACGTCAGCTGGTGGTTTCGTCACTCGCGCATCGTGTTATCCACAGACTAGTCCAGATTTCCCCTGGTCAATGGTTCAAATGGATCAAATGGCTCTGAGCTCTATGGGACTTAACATCTATGGTCATCAGTCCCCTAGAACTTAGAACTACTTAAACCTAACTAACCTAAGGACATCACACAACACCCCCGATCAATCCGATGGCTATGTTCGTGTATGGAGACACCATGCAGAGTGGTAGCAACCAAATGTTCTCCAGGAAATCGAGAGATTTGATGGTGTGGGCAGGCATCACTGTTGACAGCCATACGGATATTTTAGTTTTTCATGGTCGTCTTACTACCAGGCAGTTGTCGAACAGATCCTGTTGAACCATGTGGTGGTTACTGCATACATGGTGGCTCTGAATTCCTTCTGATACACAATACACAACAATGTCACATCCCATGCGGCGGGTGCCACAGAGGGTGTCTTGTGAAGTCTGGACATTGAACCAGTGGAGCGGCCAGCGGTGAGTCCCGAACTTAGCCTCATAGTGCATGTGTGACACGTGCTTGACAAACGTGTTCTTTGTCATCCTGTTCCACCACAGGCTCTCCAATAACTCTCAAGCACTGTATCGCTCGAGGAGGGCATGCACGTTATTGAAGCTTCAAAAGTCCAACGAAAAGCACACAGGATGAATTTTGTCTTTGACATCTTTTGGACATTTTACTTATTGCCTTGTAAGTGAACGAGAATGTGATGATGTCCTTTTTGTGTTCTTAGTTGATGAAAGATAAGGGTATAATTTGGTAATTGTCAATTATTTTTCAGTGGAGTATACCAGACTCCGCAATTCATTTTTCTTTAATTGTTTTCAGCAGTTTAGTTGTCAGTTAGTGTCTTTGACAACGAGGTAAACCTTTTTGCTTTGAACGTTATCTTTGTACTTCTTCTTTGTGAACACTTGGTGAGAAGTTGTGGAACACTAGAGACACGTCCTGTGTGTGATGCTGCAGAAAACACACATTGTACTTGGACGTGATAGCTCATAAAAGTGATTTAATATCAACTTCTGTTATTTCAGTGTTTGAAGATTTAAAATAGAATATTCAATGTGCAGATATTTATTTCATTTCGTAGACATAGATTCACCTGACCGTCAGGATCCTTGCATCAATGCTTGTTCTTCGTCCAAAGCTGTCCCGCGGCATAATAAAACCTCTATGAGAAGACAATGAAGCCAGCTTCAAGATAATCAGCTAAGTAAAAATTACACTGCTGGCCATTAATATTGCTACACCACGAAGATGAAGTGCTACAGACGCGAAATTTAACCGATAGGAAGAACATGCTGTGATATGCAAATGCTTAGCTTTTCAGAGCATTCACACAAAGTTGGCGCCGGTGGTGACACCTACAACGTGCTGACATGAGGAAAGTTTCCAACCGATTTCTCATTCACAAACAGCAGTTGACCGGCGTTGCCTGGTGAAACGTTGTTGTGATGCCTCGTGTAAGGAGGAGAAATGCGTACCATAACGCTTCCGACTTATAAAGGTCGGATTGTAGCCTATCGCGATTGCGGTTTATTGTATCGTGACATTGCTGCTCGCGTTGGTCGAGATCCAATGACTGTTAGCAGAATATGGAATCGGTGGGTTCAGGAGGGTAATACGGAACGCCATGCTGGATCCCAACGCCCTCGTATCACTAGCAGTCGAGACGACAGGCATCTTATCCGCATGGCTGTAGCGGATCGTGCAGCCACGTCTCGATCCCTGAGTCAACAGATGGGACGGTTGCAAGACAACAACCATCTGCACGAACAGTTCGACGACGTTTGCAGCAGCATGGACTATCAGCTCGGAGACCATGGCTGCGGTTAGCCTTGACTCTGCATCACAGAAAGGAGCGCCTGTGATGGTGTACTCAACGACGAACCTGGGTGAACGAATGGCAAAACGTCATTTTTTCGGACGAATCCAGGTTCTGTTTATAGCATCATAATGGTCGCATCCGTGTTTGGCGACATCGCGGTGAACGCTCATTGGAAGCCTGTGTTCGTCATCGCCATACTGGTGTATTACCCGGCGTGATGGTATGGGGTGCCATTGGTTACACGTCTCGGCCACCTCTTGTTCGCATTGACGGCACTTTGAACAGTGGACATTACATTTCAGATGTGTTACGACCCGTGGCTCTACCCTTCATTCGATCCCTGCGAAACCCAAATTTCTGCAAGGTAATGCACGACCGCATGTTGCAGGTCCTGTACGGGCCTTTCTGGATACAGAAAATGTTCGACTGCTGCTCTGGCCAGCACATTCTACAGATCTCTCACCAATTGAAAACGTCTGGTCAATGGTAGCCGAGCAACTGGTTCGTCACAATACGCCAGTCACTACTCTTGATGAACTGTGGTATCGTATTGAAGCTGCATGGGCAGCTGTACCTGTACACGTCATCCAAGCTCTGTTTGACTCAATGCCCAGGCGTATCAAGGCTCTTATTACGGCCAGAGGTGGTGGTTCTGGGTACAGATTTCTCAGGATCTATGTACCCAAATGTAATCACATATCATTGTATGCAACGCCATCTGCTGGACTAATGACAAATATCCGGTCCAAGTCATTGTCTAATCTGTACTGAATCGGTAAATTACAGACTGGAGCCAGTATTATGATTCAGTAAAACAGTACTTTCCCCGTTCTTTAATTGAATATGACTAATGAATGTGCATTTTGGCTGCCATATGATTATAATAATGAAACAAACCATTTGCTATGGTGCGCACATCTCTTACATAAAAGACAGCTGGTTTTAGAAATAAATTATTAGTCACTGTAGCACTATGTCCTCCTTTTCTAATTGGAAATGTTGCTGTGGATAAGAAACCAAAGTTATAAATCAGTGTCCTCGCCTGTACTTTCAGTACAATCAGTATCGTCCAAAATGAAGTCAATACTGAAATGTTCGCTTAATATAATACTTCCCTAATTATTTCTGCTAAATATTGTTAGTACTCAAATTGCCCGGCGAAGTACAAAAATATTTCTGTTGGAGGCCTATAGACTGTCAGAACTAAAATAAGTATTCATTTGCAATTTATAATTATGGGCTGGAACTTTATTCCACTTTTTGTGTATACAGCGAATCTTTCTTTCTTTATATTTTGCCTACAGTAATGTGATATTAACTATTACTCATGTAAGTGCATCTGTTCTATTTCTATACTTCCAAATGATGTTTTGTTACACATAATATATCTGTGGAAATAACTTCTGATTTTTAAATTTCCGATGGTTATATGAGAAACTCATGTTACTTACATTTCATGACTGTTAAGTTTTGATGAAAAAGAGCGAATATATTTTGATAAGGCTTTTCCACAAACATGGAGTGGATAAAGTTTTAGTTCAGTTAAATTTGCATTGTATTTTCACCGCAACTGCCTTCAATTAGCAACTACCTTACAGGGAAATAGGTATCAAGTTTTCTGAATAGCTTACCTTTTGTCAGTTTGAGCTCATGGCTGAGTGTGACATATTGCTTTTTATGTGACATACCCACATGACGTAATCTGCTATAGTTGATTAGTTATTTCCTGGTGCAGACTGATGGTGTATTGGTGACAAACTAAACTTTTTGTGTGATGTTGAATGTTACTCGGGCGATTTTAACTACACTTGTGGTCCCAGAAATAAAATATTTAAACTTCATTTTCATTATGTTCCGGTAAAAAGAAACAGGTTTTTCTCTACATTGAAACAATAATGTCAGTATCTTGTAACAGAACTACTGCCTGCGTTAGGTATCTGTCTGACTTCACTTTTTACACTGCTTTACAGATTTATATTGTCATAGGTCTTTTTATGCACTGAAGTATAGATTTTTTATTGACTCTGTGACTCGAAATGTTTAGTATTCCTTATCATTCGTACTAGATTTTTGCTTTACCAGAATTCGTATTTCAAAGAGCTACGGCATTATTTTGGTCATTTATAGAGATGCAGCTATTTTGATAAATGATTTTGAACTTAAATAATTTTTCTTAGAAACTTGATTTTACTGTGTGTTTTACAAATTAAGCAATATAACAAAGAGAATGTTTTCAAGATAAGTGCCTCATGGTGAAATTAACAGTACTCTCTGACAGTATTTTCAGTCCAGGAAATATAAAGGTGCATAACCTTTTCATATTTAGGCTACCTTTTGGCCTAGGAAATCTGGGAAATAAAATGTTAGTCGTGGTTTCTGATTTAATGAACACTGACTCACGAAATGCTCCACTCCACCAAATAATGTGTGTTATACATCAGGTTTCGTGTGCAGTCAGCACATTTTGAGGGACAAGTGGAGAGAAAAATTTATTAAAATAACCAAGGAAAATAAATTCTTGGAATCTGTAGGAAAACGAATGATAGCAAACGGGATGTATCTGTTACTTGATGCATACGACTGATTCTTTTACTCCAGGAACAAGTAAGTATCGGAGGGGAGAGAAAAAGAATGAATTATAATTTCAGTTTTCTTTAAGACGTACAAATGCGTATTTACAGTAAATTGTCAGAGCCAATTTACATGCTCAGACAACATAGGGTGGTTTTGTTCAGTTGTTTTACGTAATGGCATAAACTGCCACGTGGAGTAGCCACGTGGTCTAGGGCACCTTGCTACGGTTCGCTTGGCTCCCCCCGTCGGTGGTTCGAGATCTCCCTAGGGCATGGGTGTGTGTGTTGCCCTTAACGTAAGTTAGTTCAAGTTAGATTAAGTAGTGTGTAAGCCTAGGGACTGATGACCTCATCTGTTTGGTCCTATACGAACTTACCGCCACCAAGTGCATCAACTTTCCTACCTTGAATAGAACGCAATATAGGAGGAGAAAGCAAATACATCATTATTTTCGGCACTTGATCTCGGCGGACGTCATATGACTTTTCAAGCTGACCGTTGAACATTTTACTTAGTTTTTTAACTACAGAGGACAGCCAGCGCTCTGACCCAACACACCGACCGAAGACGGGCTATTGAATCACGACTAACGACCCATCCTCACAGCCATATTCCTGTCACACGACCCTTCATCACAGCTATACATCCGTCAGTATTCCATCTCCTACCTTTTCATATCCGCGCACAATCAGCTGCAGAGTCCAAAATTCATTCTCAGCTCTAAAATTCTTAATCTGAAGTCGACATAGCT
The DNA here is from genome assembly GCF_023864275.1 of Schistocerca cancellata. Classification (NCBI taxonomy): domain Eukaryota; kingdom Metazoa; phylum Arthropoda; class Insecta; order Orthoptera; family Acrididae; genus Schistocerca; species Schistocerca cancellata. The sequence goes on from NC_064632.1 coordinate 313,106,838, forward strand.
GGAGTGTCTGCCACAGCGCAGTTCCAACGCAGTGCGGCCGTCAATGTATGACGTCACCAAGGTACGCCCAGGCCTGCACAGTCAAGTTCGTGCTGCTCTGACGCGAATGGTACTTCTCTCCACGAGAAATCTGATAATTATAGTTACAACCTGAGCCGATGAAAATTTTTATTGATTACATGGGGAAACCTCAGAAAAATTAGGCCAACCTACAAACTTACCTTAGTTCTCAACGAGTGCTGAAAACTCCTTCTCAGAGCAAAACCACACTCTGTGTAGGGTAATCCACTTACTCATGCAACAGACTTCAAACTGGTATGAAATATGCTACATGCTGGGCTGTGTAAATGACTGTCACTGAAATGCAACTGCTCGAAGTAGACAGGAGTAACGTAACCTACTTTCTTTGCATAACAGTAGATTGCTTACAAGAGACTCCTTTGACCTCGAACGCTCTGAACCGCACGATACAATGCTTAGACTAACACTCGATCATAAAAACAACAGTGGGCTGTGTCATTTCCATGCAAAACTCTGCACTTGACTGCTAGCGCCATCAGACGGCCGCGTGTTGTAGCTCCACTGCTCGAGTTGTGTGAAAGGCATTGCTGCAGTACGGATGTGACTTTTGGAGTGTTCACATGCGGGTTTCCGTCTAAACTGTGTACAGTAATATTATGAATATACGAATATGGTACAAATATTAGGGATAAAGTTGCGACGAGCTGAATATGAAAATGAAATCTGGTCGAGGATAGAGAGTTCGCGTATATATTATATTACATAATAATTCAGGAATATTACGGGGATGACAGAGACCTGAATCTGAAGGTGGCTGTTCAAACAGTACACGACGGTGATCTCCAGAACAACAGGAACAGTGCAGCCAAAGTAGTACGAACTGTCTACACGGAAACAGTCGAGGCTCAGTGTATTAAAAGATAATGCTAGAGAACAATTATAAAGGCTATTACATCTTTACTTCAATTCCTGTAACAAACTAACGAGGCGCTATAAGTGGTTAAAACTAAATCCTATTGCAGATTAATTCTGAATTATGTGTCTAGCAAAAGACGAACAGGAGCTCGTTTCAAAGGAAACAACTGTCGCAGCTACAAACCACAAAAGAGCATGTAATATTACAATTTGATAGAGCAAGGTGATGTGGATCAACAGCTCACAACTGGCATCTACAAACGTGGGCACTAGAGAAGTCTAAAATGGTTGGCTTGGAGTATTTCAAATCTTCGACTTCTTTTACCGACAATCTTAGGACTGAATATGGCATTTCATCCAATCATGTTACTATACTTGCCAAAGGTAAGGACATAGAAGACTATAATAGGATACGTCAGAAGGCACGATAGGTTACAGAGGAAGTGAATATCCTCATGATAGAGCAGAGTGTGGAGAAAGGAAATGTTTTCAGTGATCAGAGTCAATTCCAGTATGAAGTGTTTTCATCATCTACACGGTCTTACAGAGGAAGGAAAACTGAAGGTAGTGTGTTCCAGTGTGTACAGAGCTCTACCAACGGTTACACAATTGATTTGGCTTTGTCAGTGATAGGTAGACTAGCAAACAAGTTGTTCATATGGTTTCAAGAGGCGGAAGTCACATGTGGCCTAAATATTTCAAAGAAATTTGAAACAACCTGCCCACGAAACATCGGTATGTAGGCAAGAAAAAGTGGAAAATGCTAAATAACATATGAAACGTTTTCTAACTTAAGTCCTTGGCGAACACGCAACAAGTGAAAAGAGCCCACTGTTGTATGCTTCCTGGCCATGTCACACAGGCGCAAGTTTTCCAACCAAAGACGTTATGCTGAAGATATTGCCACTAAAAACAACAAAATATTGCTAACCATTTGATGCTTATCTGTTTAAAAAATATAAGCTCTATATCAGAAGGACCACTGATATTTTTAACAGTATAATGTGCCAAACCACAATCGAAGATACAGGATCGTAATTTCATCATTAAACTTCATTTTGTAATTTTGTTCACAGAAGTATACGCCTATGTTGTAATATGCTTGGCGAAAGGCAGTGTATGACATTGACATATACATATCATCATTTGAAAATGTAATTGGTGCTACTTTTGATAATGGATTACTTGAATGCGAAAGCGATTTTTAACGTAAATACGTGTGTTTAGTGCGGTGCACATATTGTTCTCTTCCACTTTGTTGTAACCACTTCATCGAAATCCCGCATCTGCACTATGAAGACTAATATCAACACTATCAGGTGTGTAGGATATGTGTCTTTTGCGCTGTTATAATTACTTTAAGCAGAGGGTTTTTATTATTGTTAATTGAAAACGTAATGATACACTGACGTCTTTGAATTACTGTAATTGCCCTCCTATGGTACTGATATGTTTTTACTTTGGTTATCTCTATTTAAGACATCATTTGTGGTAGGATACAACATTTTGCATGGAAATGACACAGACCACTCTTTATATTATGATCGAGTATTATTCTAAGAATGGTTTCGTGCGGTTCCGAGCGGTTGAGGTCAAAGGCACCCATTGCTAGCGGTTTTCTCATTCATAAATTACATCTGAATATTGTTTGTTTCTGAGTAAATTGTGTAATTCATCGTGTAAGTCGGAGAAATGTTTGTCACCATGTTTTTATATATGCATCCTTCTGACTTGAGGTTTTTGGGACTTCGGCCGGCCGGCCTGTGTGGCCGAGCGTTTCTAGGCACTTCCATCTGGAACCGCGCGACCGCTACGGTCGCAGGTTCGAATCCTGTCTCGGGCATGGATGTGAGTGATGTACTTGGGTTATTTTTGTTTTAAGTAGTTCTAAGTTCTAGGGGACTGATGACCTCAGATGTTAAGTCCCATAGTGCTCAGAGCCATTTGAACCATTTTTTGGACTTCGGCCCTTCACTTATGAAATAAAATGGAACACCTACAGCCGTCCTTACGATGTTATTGACTGAATCACTACCATTTTTGGTGCCTGAGTGCACCATCTTCAGGCATTAACTGAAGCTGAGGAGGTAAATTCCAGCCGCATGCACGATTCATGAGCGGCCAATGGCCTTCACCTGACGACCGGGAGCAGAGACGTTAGCGTGTATTGTCAATGCTAGCTGAGAAGCAACACTGCTTGGAACTTGGGATAACCGCAGAAATCAATGTGGGACGTCCGACGAACGTATCAGTTAGGACGGTGCGGCGAAATTTGGCGTTAAGTGTCTTTGTCAGACCGACGAGAGTGCCTTTGCTAACAGCTCTTCATCACATGCAGCCCCTAGTCTTAGGCTGGCGACCATATCGGTTGGACTCCAGACGACTGAATGACCGTGGCGTGGGCAGATGGATCTCGATTTCGGTTGGAAAGAACTGATGGTAGGGTTCGAGTTTGATTCAGATCCCACGAAGCCATGGATCCAAGTTGTCAACAAGGCGCTGTACAAGCAGGTGGTGGCTCTATTATAGTGCGGGACCTCTTTACATACATGGAATGGATTGGGTCCTCTGGTCCAAATGAACCGTTCATTGACAGTAAATGGTTATGTTCTGCAAGCTGTAGACCATTTGCTGCCATTCACGGACTTCGTGTTTTCGAACAACGATAGAATTTTTATGGACAACAATTTACCATGTCACTTGGCCACAACTGTTCGCAACTGGTTTGAAGGACATTCAGGCCGATTCGAGTGAATTACTCGTATTTGGCCACCCAGATCGCCCGACATGAGCTCCATCTATGATTTATGGCACGTAATCGAGAGGTCAATTCGTGCACAAAATACTGCACCGGAAACACTTTCGCAGTTATGGAGCGGCTACAGAGTCAGCTTGCTGGGCACTCACAACGACATGTTGAGTCCATGCCATGTCGAGCTTCTGTACTACAAAATTTGACAGTGAAAAATTATGGTACGGCTCATCTGCTCAAATGTTTAAATACAGCTGCATTATTGGACAACAGAAAACTGAAGTATAATGCTCGTTCCTTAGTTCCAAATGGTTCAACAGTATCGACAGTGGAGTGAAAGTAATCGTTGTACTCTTATGAGCGATAACAGTACGATCCTCTTCCATTATTAAGTTTCATCTGGGTTGTAACTAATCTCGGACTCACAGATCCGTTGTATACATATGTGTCTACAGGTTTATTTATAAGCACAGGATGGCTAAATGAAAGTGCAGTTAGTTACAGAGGTCCAGTTCAAAATGGTTCAAATGGCTCTGAGCACTGTGCGACTTTACTTCTCAGGGCATCAGTCGCCTAGAACTTAGAACTAATTAAACCTAACTAACGTAAGGACATCACACACATCCATGCCCGAGGCAGGATTCGAACCTGCGGTCGCTCGGTTCCAGACTGTAGTGCCTAGAACCGCACGGCCTACTCCGACCGGCCAGAGGTCCAGTATGGGCCGTAATTACGGTGTGGGAGAGAAGCTTGCCGCAACCAAGTTACACTGAAAAAAAAAAAATCCAATTTGGGCACAGAAATGTTTCCATGTGTAATGGATTAGGAACGGAACATGGTCAGAAAAGAACAAACGAATGAGAAAGTTAGAATGTTGATTTTATTGTTAATCGTTGCTTACACAATCTATTAAATATAAGCACCGAAAACATCTACGAGATGCTGCATCCATAAAATGACGGGCTCAAAAGTTTATCGCAACAGTTTCGATGAAATTTGAGCAACGTGTTCCTGTACACTGGCCTTCAAATCAGGACCGAAAGAGGTCCTAGTAAACGGGTTCCTTTAGATGTCTACATAGCCCAAAGTCACATGGATTCAGATTAGGTGATCTTGTAGATCATCCTTCCGGAAAACTTCTGTAAATAACACGTTCATGGATTAAGCAGATCTTTCACTGGGCGAGTGACATGAGGCGTTGCCCCATCTTACATGAAACTAGTGGTTTCCACACAATAGTGCTCTTCCAAAGCAGGAATAGCATGGTGTACATGGAGGTCTTCATAATTTGCAGACACCACGGTACACCAGACTGGCCCTCTGAGTGTATTCTCGTCAAATAAGAATGGGTCGAGAGTAAAGTCGCTTGTAAATCCACACCGCACAGTCACATACCGTGAGTGAAATGGCACGTGGTTTAACGGTGCCCCAAATTGGGCAATTCTATGAATTCACTGCACATTGTGCGTAAAATGTACCTCGTCCCTCCATCGATTATTGCCCGGCCACAAGTCATCAACGTCGATCCGTGCTAGAAACCGAAGGGCAAATTCAGAACGTTGCTGAGCGTCATGTAGTTTCAGTTGCTGCACTGTTTGGATCTTGTAGGGTTATCAGAGTAATGTAGATGGCAAAACGTTCCGTACTGTTGACCACGGGATGACACAGCACGAGCACTAGCCCTACCCGGTGCACGTGCTGCATGGTCAGTTACACCAACAGCAACTTCGTCAGTAACTTCCACTGGGATAGGACGCCTTCCTGTTCCAGGTGCCACACCAAGCTTACCCCACTCTTACAATTTCATTATCATCTTCTTTAAACCACTTAATGATTTCAGACCTCTCCTCGGCCTTCTCAGCCAGCGATACTCTCTCAGCGCAGCGGTGTAATTGTTGCCCTCCACATAAAACAGCTTTACTAAGAGCTCACGGTCTCTTTTCCCGATAGCCGTACTGTTCACTCACGTTGTGACTTGTCAAATGACAGCGTGGATGTCACACCGTCATACAAACAGTGTACAGCACCAGATTTGTACCTGGTGGCCAAAATCTTGAACTAATTTTTATCCAGCGTAAATCGGTTCCATGTTGACGTGTTAGAATATCTACCAAGTTTCGCTGCCATGCGGTAATTACAGCGCACAATAGGCCTCAGTGAGTAGATGTACTTAACCACTCTTTTTTTTTTTTTTTTTAAGGTGTGAGTCATTCCACACTTGCACAAGCATGGTGACCAACTTAAAAGGTCTACTGTCACCTCTGCATTGTTAGTGTTTAGAATCGAGGAGATCGCAGAAGCGAGGAACTGCGATGTTATCCGTACGTCTGGGTAGGGTTACCCATTAATACGGGCGCATCTGGGTGATAGAAGTGGTCGAAAAAGCTCGACTGAGTCAAACTTGAAAGAAAAGTGGTTTTAAGGGCAGAGGGAAAAAAGTGCCAAGGCAAGTGCCAAGGGAAAAAACCTTTGCGACAGAGTCAGGTTGGGTAGTAAGGGCAGTACCGGTTTCTTGCTATCTGCGACAGACAGCGGTTGGCTGCATCAGTACCATAGAAGTAATGCCAGATTGTTATGGAATGATCAGTCCTGTCGAGGAGGTGAGCGCTGCTGCTGCTGGGCCGACGATGTGTCCTGGACCAGCTGCTGCTGCTGCTGCTCCTGTAACATAGCCATGTCGTTTTAGGTTTGTCAGTTCGATGGTCCTCACAGGAACTGGCAGTGTGATATGTGTTGGGAGTTTGTTTGTGTGTCGTGTGTGGCTTCCCTGCGATTGCCAGTTCTCATGGCAGAGGCTCAGCTAGCAAGCTAGTCAGTGGCTGAAGTGCAGGGCTCGCCTCATTGTGTCGTTTGCGTAGTTAATTTAACCACTCGGTACCTTAAGACATGCAGACAGTAGGCACATAAAAGTAGATAGAGCAAGGTTATTTATTAAAAATTACTCCCGGAAGTTAAAAAATGAATCGACTGTCGGCGGAGATGCCCGATCTCTGACAGAAATGCGTCCAATATGGGAAAGAGAGCAGTTGTGGAGTGTAATCTTAAGCATTCCAGTTCACGCGCTCGGTGATGTTAACATATCGAAGGAATAACTTATAATTTTTTAATTAAATCTGAAATTAATATTAAAAGTGCGTCGGTAATTTTTTGATGACAAGTTGATCAACAAAAGACGGTCATATCAGATATTAGTGAAGCCTGATATTGTGGCCGGCCGGAGTGGCCCAGCGGTTCTAGGCGCCACAGTCTAGAGCCGCGCGACAGCTACAGTCGCAGGTTCGAATCCTGCCTCGAGCATGGATGTGTGTGATGTCCTTAGGTTAGTTAGGTTTAAGTAGTTCTAAGTTCTAGGGGACTGATGGCCTCAGAAGTTAAGTCCCATAGTGCTCAGAGCCATTTGAACCAACCAACCTGATATTGTGACTAGGCACTGCGATCGTAACATTGACTAATGGATTTTTACTGACAGACACACGACATTGATTTTGCCACATCGGGTCTAAGACGCCTCGTTACGGTCCGCGCGTCTCCCTCCGTCGGAAGTTCGAGTCCTTCCTCGAGCATGGGTGTGTGATGTCCTTAGTGTAAGTTAGTTTAAGTTGGATTAAGTAGTATGTAAGCTTAGGGACCGATGACCTCAGCAGTTCGGTCCCGTAAGATCTTATCACAAATTTCTAATTTCCAATTTTGCCACATCGCCTAGTTTATTCCCTTACTTCACAAAATTGTGCAGCTAAATAAGGTACCATTGTTTTTCTTAAATTAAAGGCTTTGAGCGATATCACACGATATTACAATGAGAAGTGTAGCAATCCCAGTGAACCCACTTGCTTTCGCTGTTGGGCATCGCTACGTTAGTACCTGAGATTTCCGGAGAGGAATTTTCCTAGGGAGAACGAAACATCTTCAGGAAACCTTATATGAACAGACACCTCTTCCAACAATCAACAAACCACTGAGTGCACTTGTTACGATTTACCTTTGCAGTTCGTCATCCATAAGCAACATAAGGAAAAACTTACGGAATTAGCATAGTCAGAACCAGTGAGGCGTAGCGCCGTATAACGATCCTGCCTTGGAGGCGGTTAAGTGGGAGATGTGTCTCAGAGCTGGATAGTGGCAGATGGTGACGCGAGGCTGGACGCGCACGTAGTTTATGTTTCAGCCGATAGAGGACGGTATTGGATAGGGGGACTGTGATTTTAGTTTAGATTGTGCCCAGTAGAGTGCACTAAAATAATAGAATATTTTTCATGAACTGTTCTGGTATTTTCATAAAGTGTTACTATGTCTTTTTGTGTATGTAAAATGTTATAAATGTGTTTTAGCAGTATGAATGATGCGTGAGTGTGGTTTAAGGTTAATATGGAGATAATTGTTTAACGAGTTATGTAGTAGGATTTAGTGTGGGAACATTTCGTAGAAGTATGGATATGAACAAAGGGGATTTTTGTAGAATAGATTTGTAAAGTAAGTTTATGGTAATTGGAAGGTTAATTCAGGTATAAATGACAATAGTAAATAACTTTATGCATAAAGAAAACTTCAGCATATTAGATAATTGCGTCGGTAAAAAGTGCAGTCATTAGGTCTACTATTTTGCTATCGGTTATGGATGAAAATCGCGGACTGACGCAGGAGAATGTTGTTTTGCTATTGGCTGTTGAGTAAACTGACCAATGGTAAAGCAATATTCTTCGTGCGCCTTCCTTTGCTGGTGGAGAAGACTTAGTGTATTCTAAAGAAGAGTCGAAGCCTAGCGATGAAAGAGATCGGACGTGTGCAGTAGTAGTTCCGATGGAAATGATAAGTTGCCGGATCTAGCAGTGTTTCATACATCAAAAGTGTTGGAAAGTGACGGCATAATTATTCGGATGTGTGTGTAGAAATTTCGGAAATTTTAAGTGAATTTTGTGACGAGAATAGACATATATTCCGCGTGGCGTATTGAGCAGGTCGGTGGCTAAAAACTGTGACTGCATTTGGTACCGACAGACTTAATATTTGGCGAGCATTATCAATCAAAAACAATCAGTATTTTTGTAGCTATTACGTTTTCAGGAAATGCAACACCATAAACTTGCTAACGTGAGTGAAAGGGATGGTGAGTGACTGTGTTAAGACTAGTACGGGCTTGGCAGTGATATTTGTTCACCTAAGATTCAGAATATATTAACTGAGGACAAAATTTCCAACCTTTCATTTCATGTTTCTCCCGAAACGTAGATCAGTGATTTTAATTGCAGCCTGGTTGACGTCGAAGTACAGTAGGTTTCACTCGGCTTTCCTACTGATGATCTGCTGACACAATGTTCACAGGTAGGTGCAGGTCCGTCGTCAAAGGGACGGAAAGTACCACGCCGTCGCACCAGTACTGCGTCGCAAATTAAGAACTCCATTCCTTTCGCATGTTCAAGAATGTCTGTATAACGTTTTTTTAAATTTTTATTACTGTCGTCGTTTCAGCGTTCTAAGATTCGCTTGAACACATAGTTTCAACTGTGAGTCCACATATTCGTTTAGTTAGAGCGTCTTGACATCCGTCCCACGGCGTCGCAGTGTTTCATTGACAACACATCCGCCAGGACTGCTGATGCAGGCGCGTCCTTGTCGCACAACTGCGCGTGGAATAACAAGTAGAGCTCGTACCGTGGAGAGGCCTGTCTATTGCCAACTGGTTTCTTCTATGTGCAGCATACCTGAAGTTTCCAGACCTGAGTGCCGGCTTCATAGACATCTAAGATACTATCCGAAGTTGTTAACTGTTCAGTCAAGTCATTGCCGTTGAATTAGCTCATCTTTGGAGCCGTACATTGTAATTAATGTGGATTAATTAAGAGCAATGACCACGCTGAGAACACCAAAAAATTACATTTCAGAAAATTATTACAGTATTTTTTTGGTGAATCAGAGCATTAGTGACATTGCCAGCGACGACACCATTTTAGTGTCGACAGTGATGGAATGGAGCAGTCACATTCAGCAGCACAGCAGCAGTTTGTGGCGTCACCGCCAGACACCACATTTGCTAGGTGGTAGCCTTTAAATCGGCCGCGGTCCGTTAGTATACGTCGGTCCCGCCTGTCGCTACTATCAGTGATTACAGACCGAGCGCCGCCACACGGCAGGTCTAGTCTAGAGAGACTCCCTAGCACTCGCCCCAGTTGTACAGCCGACTTTGCAAGCCATGGTTCACTGTCTACATACGCTCTCATTTGCAGAGACGACAGTTTAGCATAGCCTTCAGCTACGTCATTTGCTACGACCTAGCAAGGCGCCATATTCAGTTACTATAAGTACTATCTTCAATAATGTCTTCTGAACAGATAATATTGTGACTCATGTACCGTCAAGAGCGACGTTCATGATTAATGGAAAGAATGTCTTCTGAACAGATAATATTGTGACTCATGTACCGTCAAGAGCGACGTTCATGATTAATGGATTAAAGTTAAGTATCTAACTAATTACGTCCGCTTTCTGAATTCTCATTCCTTGTCATGTTCCAGACCTCACGTCAGTATAGTTCTTCCCTCCTCACGCCAGCCTGCGTGAGCTAAAACGCGTGCGTTTCTGCCTCCACTCGTAACACGGTGTTGGCTCTCCTGCTGACACAAAACAGTTCATCACTGGGAAATACAACTGCGAAATGAGACGGATGCACAATTTCTGCAATCTAAGTTTTGGAATTTTAGTGTATATGTAATCTGAACAGCTAAGAAAGCAAAAAAATACTGGCAGAGTCTGCTCGATGTGTTGATGGTACAATAGTCTTAGCAAATTCTGTACGGGACATGGATTACATGTAAAAATGTTCTTTGGACAACCATGAAGTGAAAATAAATGCATAGTAGAAACTGCAAACGTCAAGAAAAGGGAGTAAAAATAAAATGAAATGAACGTATGGCATCGTTGGCCGAAAGGCCCCATGCAGCGAAGTTCGACCGCCAAATGCAAGTCTTATTTCAGTCGACGCCACATTGTGCGACTTGGGAAATATAGTAACGGATAACAATAGAAATATAATAGATATTACTTAGTCAACATAAGAAGATCAGCACATAGAGAGCTGTAAGAAACAAAATAGGCTGAGTCCCTGGCAGACACGGCAGTCAATCCATTTTCCGACCACCCGAGAAAATTTGGGAGACACTGCGCTCAGTGAAAGAAAGTCTTGGCGTCGGTGTTCCAGGACTTTATAAAATGCATTATGTTCGTGGTATCAGTTAAACTGGTCCGACAATACGAACAATATCAGAACGCTGCAAAGAGAACCACCGACATATTAAATATCGCGATTTCGACAAATCTGCTGCAGCCTCATCAACAAACATACGATTATGTTTCATGAATCGAAAATATTATCCCATGCATCAGCGTACTGGGATTCTGTCATCAATCACCCTGCTGAAACCAGAATGTATAGCACTAACTTGCTAGGGGACAGTGGATACAGTTGTAGTGGTGCTCGGAAAACGGGCACTTGATACTGAAAGGAAACAGAGAAATCAGTTGAGTCTTCCACCATCTAACCGCCAAGGAAATCAGCATCTTCAGACATAGAGTTCGACGTAACCTCTGGTAGCATATGGAAGCTCCATGACTTGGTGACGTCTCTGTGACATACACTACTGGCCATTAAAAGTGCTACACCACGAAGATGACGTGCTACAGACGCGAAAATTAACCGACAGGAAGAAGATGCTGTGATATGCAAATGACTAGTTTTTTAGAGAATTCACACAAGGTTGGCGCCGGTGGCGACACCTATAACGTGCTGACCTGAGGAAAGTTTCCAACTGATTTCTCATACACAAAGAGCAGCTGACCGGTGAAACGTTGTTGTGACGCCTCGTGTAAGGAGGAGAAATGCGTACCGTCACATTTCCGATTTTGATAAAGGTTGGATTGTAGCCTAACGTGATTGCGGTTTATGGTATCGCGACATTGCTGCTCGCGTTGGTAGAGATCGAATGACTGTAAATGGAATCGGTGGGTTCAGGAGGGTAATACGGAACGCCGTTCTGGATCCCAACGGCCTCGTATCACTAGCACTCGAGATGAGTTTTAGCGTGAGACTTTTTCGCGTCTCTGTTACGTTGCAAACGTTAAAAACATTGCCCCATCATGAAAAGTATAACGTTTCTCATTGGACAGACAGAATTTTTGTAGGCGGAGTTTAAGGTTAACATTGAGACCCTAATTGGTCAGATGAAAACACAGACAGATAGTTTTTTTAAACCAACTTCGGTAAATTGTGCTAAGGAGAAGTTAGGGGGAGTGGCTTCCGAGACGGGGAGGTGTGTGGAGCAGTGCCGCCCGCCGCCCGCCGCCCCCTGACTATCGCCGACAAGGTAATGAACGCACGCGATGCCGCATTTTTGAGCGCATAAGGCTTCACTCAGAACTGCAGAAGTTTCATCTGTTACATCCCCTTTTTACGTAATACTAGTGTCGATCGTCAATTGAAGCTCATGGTATTCACAGCCACTGTAATTTATGACAAGTTAGATAAGTAATTTAAGATAATTGAGGGTCACTGTTTATCCATTTTGATAGTTTTCTCTTTTGTGAAACTTAATTTAAACCTAGATTATAGATGTGATATGGCATAGGTCATCCTTCGATCCATTGTAGAACTTGGAAACCCACTCACGGAATATTCGTTCACATTTTTGTTGAACGCAGTTGGTTTTTACCATCCTGTATTAAAACATTTCCTTTTATCAATAGTGCAATTTATAAACAATGTTTTGTGAGTAGAATAAAATTTCCAATGGTAAACTTAACTGCTTTTTCGACGGTATTTTACCAGCTAACTAAAAATAGGAAAGCCTTGAACCCCTTCCACTAAATTTAGTTAGTATTAAGATTCTTTTACAGGGAGTGCAGTGGAGCTGACGCTGAAATCATTAAGTATTTAGTTATATCATCGCTAGTCTCACTGAACTCTTCTGAACTCTACATGTCATGTGTGGTCTGGCGTCTCCTTACCAGCAACAGGTCCCAGGTTCAAACTAGTCAATTCCCTAAAAAACACGCTCAGAGCGTCGTTGCGCGAAAGTGGTAGGGAGACACGACTTAGAACAAACAGACACCACGAAGAATGTTAGACACTCACTAGTAGTCTGAAGCCGATCCTACAGAAGAATTCATGATTTTAATTATCGGGAGCTCATCTTTATAGAGGAACCATTTTGTGAGACAGATATCAAGGGATTTGTCATTACAGTGGAATTACATCACAGATCAGTCTCTTACAAGAGCACATGCACAGGGATGCTTTAAAGTGTAACGGGAAATGGTCTCGAAGAAAGCTCAAAAATAGAACTAATCTTTCCAGTGTCCTTGATTGATTGACTGAGGGAGTTTATCGGAAGAAACCTGTCCTAATTCCTTAAAGGCCTCGATGAATTCCTCAAACCTCACGTTTTCTTTGACTCCACCGAGCTTAGGAAAAGAGACGACGTTTTTTGTGAGAATTTTCTTTCGCAATGAACACAATGAGATTTTGTTTTTAAATGCATTCGTATCAGATCAGAAGTAAGTTGTTCCTCACTTCACGGTGTCTAACTGTGCGCAATGTGCAGTCAAGTCCACTTGAAATATGGGATCTACAATCGGTTCCGGATATTCCAATTTTCATTCTGCACTCCTATTTCCTTCATAAACTTGACAACAGTGGTTTTTAAATCGAAAAATCGTTCCCAGGCATGCCCCTTGAGAATCACACACACACACACACACACACACACACACACACACACACGCACGCACGCACGTACGTACACACACACACAAACACACGCGCGCGCGCGCGAGCACACACACACACACACACACACACACACACACAGGGTTGGAACTTTAATAGTGGCAACTATTTATTTACAGCTCGTACAAAGTATATACGTATATCAAAGTTTTACTGACCTTCAAAGTAGTCACCAGCATTGTGTATAACCCGTTGCGAGCTATGTGGAAGTCGTAGAATACTCTTAGCAGTGCCAGTTGTGTTAACAGTTTGAGCGGCCGTGAAGTGTTTCCTTCAGTTTAGAAGTAGAGTTGAACTCACGAGGGCTTAAGTGAGGGGAGTGCAGTAGGTGGTATAGCACTTAGCAGCCCTATCAGTCAAACAAATCAGTAACAGCTCGCACTGTCCGTGCATGAGCATTCTCCTGCAAAATAATGCTCAGGTCCTGCAGAAATTGTCGTCACTTGTGTCTCTATGTTGCTCATTTTTGGAACACAACCTACGACCAGCTTAGAGACCTTCACCAGTATGGAAATGGATGCGACATAATGGTTTATTCATATGAGGAAACAGCAAGAAGTCACTGGATGACAAGGCAGTAGAATAAGAGGGAGAGGGAAGAAAAAAAATTTGGTGGTACAAAAAAAGCAGCATGTGGGACTGTGGCCATAGCAGGATAAGTATAAACGTTGTCGTGGATCAAAAACATACGCTACTGGTCATTAAAATTGCTACACCACGAAGATGACGTGCTACAGACGCGAAATTTAACCGACAGGAAGAAGATGCTGTGATATGCAAATGATTAGCTGTTCAGAGCATTTACAAAGGGTTGGCGCCGGTGGCGACACCTACAACGTGCTGACATGAGCAAAGTTTCCAATCGATTTCTCATACACAAACAGCAGCTGACCGGCGTTACCTGGTGAAACGCTGTTGTGATGCCTCGTGTAAGGAGGAGAAATGCGTACCATCATGTTTCCGACTTTGATAAAGGTCGGATTGTAGCCTATCGCGATTGCGGTTTATCGTGTCGCGACATTGCTGCTCGCGTTGGTCGAGATCGAATGACTGTTAGCAGAATATGGAATCGGTGGTTTTAGGAGGGTAATACGGAACGCCGTGCTGGATCCCAACGGCCTCGTATCACTAGCAGTCGAGATGACAGGCATCTTATCCGCATGGCTGTAACGGATCGTGCAGCCACGTCTCGCTCCCTGAGTCAACAGGTGGGGACGTCTGCAAGACAACAACCATCTGCACGAACAGTTCGACCACGTTTGCAGCAGCATGGACTATCAGCTCGGAGACCATTTCTTCGGTTACCCTTGATGCTGCCTCACAGACAGGAGCGCCCGCGATGGTGCACGAATGGCAAAACGTCATTCTTTCGGATGAATCCAGGTTCCATTTACAGCATCATGATGGTCGCATGCGTGTTTGGCGACATCGCGGTGAACGCACATTGGAAGCGTGTATCCGTCATCGCCATACTGGCATATGACCCGGCGTGATGGTATGGGGTGCCATTGGTTACACGTCTCGGTCACCTCTTGTTCGCATTGACGATACTTTTGAACAGTGGACGTTACATTTCAGATGTGTTACGACCCCTAGCTCTACCCTTCATTCGATCCCTGCGGAACCCTACATTTTAGAAGGATAATGCACGACCGCATGTTGAAGGTCCTGTACGGGCCTTTCTGGATACAGAAAATGTTCGACTGCTGCCCTGGCGAGCACATTCCCGAGATCTCTCACCAATTGAAAACGTCTGGTCAATGGTGGCCGAGCAACTGGCTCGTCACAATACGCCAGTCTCTACTCTTGATGAACTGTGGTATCATGTTGAAGCTGCATGGGCAGCTGTACCTGTACACGCCATCCAAGTTTTGTTTGACTCAATGCCCAGACGTATCAAGGCTAGAGGTGGTTGCTCTGGGTACTGATTTCTCAAGATCTATGCACCCAAATTGCGTGAAAATGTAATCACATGTCAGTTCTTGTATAATATATTTGTCCCATGAATACCCGTTTATCATCTGCATTTCTTCTTGGTGTAGCAGTTTTAATCTCCAGTCGTGTAGATGCCCGTGGTGTCGTCAGATTCCTATAGTACGCTCTTGCGACGGCCTGCGCATTACGAGCATAAAGTGCAGCACCGCATCATGGCAGTTCGAGAAAAACAATGTACATCACCTTGGCCAATTACGGATGTGACTTCGCATTGTCCGGCGATAGTGAACCAAAATGTCCTCCTTTGTACCGAGGACATAGTAAACAATGCCCAACACGATCATGGCTATTGTGCGGCTGCATAGGCCATGTCACAACTGCAACTTTTCACGGCTTTCTGAATTTGTTCAGCAGTCGCAGGCCGCGCTAGCGCCGATCCTCGTCATGCTCCAGTGGTTCACAGACGTTGCGTCATTCATTGTTGTGAGAGCTGTACGTGTGTCAACGAGAGAGCTGTCGTTGTCTTCAGGTGCTTCCTCGCATGTTTCTGCAGTTGCTCGCCAGTTCACGCGCTGGCGAGCTAGAAAAGTGCAAGCGCCAAGGGGTGGACCTATAACCTCATCGTAGATCTTTCAGAGAGGACGTCGGCACCCAGTGCCTCCTGTCGGAGAAACGCGCCACTGTCTTCGCAGGCGCGATTAAGGCAAAGCGCGGCCACACATCGTGGCCCTGCGTGCGCGCGCACATAGTGTTGTGCACCGAATTTGTTTCTTGATTCCTGCCGACCGGTGTGGCCGTGCAGTTCTAAGCGCTTCAGTTTGGAATCGCGTTACCGCTACGGTCGCAGGTTCGAATCCTGCCTCGGGCGAGGATGTGTGTGATGTACTTAGGTTAGTTAGGTTTGAGTAGTTCTAAGTTCTAGGGGACTGATGACCATAGATGTTAAGTCCCATAGTGCTCAGAGCCATTTGAACCATTTTTTTCTTGATTTCTATTTCCCGTTTGAGCTGACCCGTTGCTTTCGTTCGCCTGACAAGGCCTCAGTACCGCCATGCCTTGCTAAGTTGAAATCCTGTGTTTAATCAGGTCGTTAGTTACGTATATATTTCGACTGCTTCTTTAGTGATAGATTCCTAATACATAGAGGTATGGCTTTTATGGCTGAGTAAATCTAGTGTAGCGTCTTTACTTCATTAGGATGACAGGACGTCCCAGTGCTGCCGAAATACTCCCGGTTTTCACTTAACGTTCTCGTGTCTCGAAAACATTATTCGGGACACATAATTGTCCCAGTTTTAATCGAGAAACAAAATGGTTGCACTAATATTCCTTATTTAATTACAAATTTCCGAAAAACAAGTTTCATAGAAGTAAAACTCTTTTTTTGAGTCATAAGTCGTCTGACTGGTTTTATGCGGCCCGCCACGAGTTCCTCTCCTTTGTCAACCTCTTCATCTCGGAGTAGCCCCTGCAACCTACGTCGTCTCTTATTTGCTGAATGTATTCCAGTCTCTCATTTCCCCGACAGTTTTTACGATGGAAGTCATTCCCTGATGTCTTAACTGACGTCCTACCATCCTGTCCCTTCTTCTTGCCAATGTTTTTCATATATTCCTTTATCAGCCGATTCTCCGGAGAACCTCCTCATTCCTTATCTTATCCTAATTTTCAACAGTCTTCTGTAGCACCACATCTCAAATTCTTCGATTTTCTTCTTTTTCGGTTTTATCACATTTCATTTTTCATTACCGTACAATGCTGTGCTCCAAATGTTCACTTTCAAAAATTTCTTCCTCAAATTAAGGTCTATGTTTGATACTAGTAGACTTCTCTTTCTCAGGAAGGTCCTTGTTGCCAATGCTAGTCTGCTCTTTATGTCCTTCTTCCTCCATCCGTCATCGGTTATTTTGCTGCCTAGGTAGCAGAATTCCTTTATCTACTTCGTGAGCACCAGGCCGGATAAGTTTCGTTGTGTTGTGATTTCTGGTACTTCTCATTACTTTCGTCTTCCTTCGATTTATTCTCAATCCGTATTCTGTACTCTTTAGACTGTTGATCCGTTTAACAGATCCTGTAAATCGTTTTCACTTTCACAGAGGATAGCAATGTCATCAGCGAATCTTATCATTGATGTCCTTTCACCTTCAATTTTAATTCCACACTTGAATCTTTCTTTTATCTCCGTCATTGCTTCGTCGATATACAAATTGAACAATAGGGGCGAAAGTCTAAGTTCCGTCTTATACCCTTTTTAATCCGAGTACTTCGTTCTTGGTCTTCCACTTTTATTGTCCCCTCCTAGCTCTAGTACATAATGTATATTAATTGTCTTTCCTTATAGCTGACCCCTAACGGGAATGCAGCCATATGGAAGTTAATTTTGTGGACAATGTGAGCGATGCGGCGTGTGTTGTAAGTATTTATTGAATATTGTTGCACATGTTTGCACGCTTGCCCTAATAGTCTGCAGTGAACGAAATCTTAAATTTTAGTGTCAAATGTATAATTTCTATCTGACTGCGGCTGTATTTAGTTAAATTTACGGCATTTTGATTTGTGTGATCTGTCGTGCAACCGAAATTTAGCAGTTTTTCTTAATTTTTTTTTAATTTTTTTTTCATTATTCATGTATATGTCTTTACGCTTTGCATTATCTAGAGTCAATTGTCATATTTCGCACCCTACAGATATCTAGTCTAAATCGTGTTACAATTGGTTTTGGTCATCTGGTGACTTTATAGGACGGCAAATTACAGCAACATTTAAGTACCTAGTAACTGACTAAACATAGCAAAAAAAAAAAAAAAAAAAAAAAAATGTACCCGAGTTGTTACAGTAAAAAGAGTACATTAGCCTTTTATATTTCTGAAGAAAAGAATTTTTTCATGTGTGATGTAGCTACATGTTCGTTTTCAGTTCACAAAATTAAGAAAGCTGCATCGTTTCTATTATCGATCTCAAAATATCACGATAATTGACAAGCAAGGTAAGCGTTAGTGTAGTAATGAAATTAGGTATAAAGACAAAGTGTAGTAATGAAGTTAGGTATAAAGTATAAACACAGGTGTCTCGATTGTATGTCATTGAAATGTGATCAGCCTATACGTCATATACTGGCCAGACGTGTCGCACTGTTAATGATAGAAGCCACAATAGATTAGGTCAGCCAGAAAAGTTTGCTGTTGCTAAACACAGTCTTGAGACGGGACGTAGCATGAACTATGGAGCGACAAAGATCTTTTCGTCAGCCTCCACGACTGGGAATGCATCATTAAAAAAGAAGTCTAAATACGTATAACTAACGATCTGATTAATACAGACACAGGATTTCAGCTTCGCAAGGCATGGGAACCAGCACTGGCGGTATTAGGGCACGAACGAACCTAATGAGTCAATACAGACGGGGAACCGGAGTGAGAACATTTAAACTGGGCGCCAACACTCCACCCGCGCTAGGGGTGGCAGTTGTCTCTGAAACAACCGGTTTCTGAAACAACCGATTTTCTGTTTTTGTATTGCTGTTATTTCCAACAATAAACGAATATATCGCCCACAGGTTGAAGAACTCTACGACTCCCTCAGACTTGTGTGTTATAGGTTTCAAGATGGCTAGAACCAAAATATCAAATAAGACAGGTAAATAAAGGAAAATTCGGTCCGTCCACCGTACAGTGATTTTCTCGAAAGTAATGAGGGTTTTAATACCAAAAAATATTCACCAGTATTCTCCTACTGATTATAATTTTTAAATCATTGTTAAAAATCACGTGGATAGTGAACGCCAATGGGTCCAAACTAAGGTAGAAAACCTCTGGTTTTGGTGTGAAGTTGTCCGTTTCTAAAGGCTGCACGTAGGTAAAGGCATATTATGCAGACAGAGGCAGCAGATCTCTAACATTCTGCGTGGTGTCTGTTTGTTCTAAGTCGTGTCTCCCTACCACTTCCGCGCAACGACGATCTGAGCGTGTTTTTTAGGGAATCGACTAGTTTGAACCTGGGACCTGTTGCTGGTAAGGAGACACCAGACCAAACATGACATGTAGAGTTCAGAAGAGTTCAGTGACACTAGCGATGATATAACCAATTACTTAATGATTTCAGCGTCAGCTCTACTGCACTCCCTGTAAAAGAATCTTAATACTAACTAAATTTAGTGGAAGGGGTTCAAGGCTTTCCTTTTTTTAGTTAGCTGGTAAAATAACATCGAAAAAGCAGTTAAGTTTACCACTGGAAATTTTATTCTACTCACAAAACATTGTTTATAAAATTGCACTATTGATAAAAGGAAATATTTTAATACAGGATGATAAAAACCAACTGCGTTCAACAAAAATGTGAACGAATATTCCGTGAGTGGGTTTCCAAGTTCTACAATGGATCGAAGGATGACCTATGCCATATCACATCTATAATCTAGGTTTAAAATAAGTTTCACAAAAGAGAAAACTATGAAAATGGTCTACAGTGACCCTCAATTATCTTTAATTACTTATCTAACTAGTTGTAAGTTACAGTGGCTGATGTGGCTTCTCAATAATTATATAACAGAAAAATCATAGTGTTTCAGATTTTAACTTACGTAGCAAATGTGAATACCATGAGCTTCAATTGACGATCGACACTAGTATTACGTAAAAAGGGGATGTAACAGATGAGACTTCTGCAGTTCTGAGTGAAGCCTTTGGCACTCAAAAAATGCAGCATCGCGTGCGTTAATTACCTTGTCGCTGTTCATCAGGGGGCGGCGGGCAGCACAGGTCCACGCACCTCGCCATCTCGTAAGCAACTCTCCCCTAACTTCTCCGTAGTACAATTTACCGAAGTTGGTTTAAAAAAAACTATCTGGCTGTGTTTTCATCTGACCAATCAGGGTCTCAATGTTAACCTTAAGCTCCCCCTACAAAAATTTTGTCTATCCAATGAGAAAAGTTATACTTTTCATGGTGGGGCAATGTTTTTAACGTTTGCAACGTAACAGAGACACGAAAAAGTCTCACGCAAAAACTTGCAGCTGGTGTAGCCCTTTTAGTGTTATCGTAAGATCTATACTGTTCTTCTGGAGGGCTCTATCTTTTAACATGGGCTGGAGGGTGGTCCATGTGGTTGGCTGGCTATGTGGGTGTTCGTCCCTTATCGTAGGGCCTTCTAGCTTAACACGGTTCTGCTCTCGGCTTCTGTTCTCGTTTCTTCCCTCAGAACTGCGTCTGTTTCACGGTGGGAAGGTATGACATGCATTTAGGCGTTCTTGTGTTAGTCTGTGGTATTCCATTTGCTCACTCATTGATCATATTACTTTGTTTAATTTAATGTCAGGATTTATCCAGAGCTATGTGACATACTGCCGGATTTGCTTATCATGTCAGGGTTTTCATGGAAGGTGTTGGATTTGCCTGACACCTTACATATCACCACCTTTCGAACTTAATTTTTGCACTGAAGTTAGGCAATGATTGAATCGTTGTCTAAGTCAGTCAAGAATTATTCCTTTATCTAAATTTTGTTGCCTACTGTTCAGCCACATTATCCTGATTCTATGCTGGTTTGTATTACTAATTTATATTTTTATATTCTTCCACATTATTCTCAAAAATATGTTTATATTGACAAGAGAAGAATATTTTTATGCTATTATAATTATTAGTTTTTAATTATTTTCTTTCTTTATTTAAGTTTGAAGTATGTTATCGAAAGTGAGGAGTCTTTCACATCGATTTTCTTGGAAATATTGTTTTTTTAATTTTTTTTAAATGTGGTAATTAAGTAAAATCTATTCCTAACACATTTTCTAAATATTATGTAGAAGTAAAATGTTTTTGTTTCTAGACACTCATTTCAACATTGTTACACTAACAAATAAGAATTATTTCCTAGAATAGCTTTGACAAAGAAATATACATACACAAGTATTGAGATATTATCCTAACAAATGGTACAATTATTAAAAAAAAGGAAAACATCCAACAAGATAATTTTTTATTCTTTGTTTTTACAAGGAGAAAAAAGTAAAATATAGTTATTCTTTTATTTTTATGAGGAGAAAATAAGTGGCATATAGTTTTAGTGTTTATTATGCCTTACTTCTGTTCTTTATATACTGTCTATTTCAGAACTAATGACTTATTTTTATCGATAGTCTATTTTTTACTTAAGTCCATAGTCAATTACTGTTATTTTGTAGTTTATTAGCTGTCTGGTGTGCCTAACTTATTTAGTTTTTCACACGTTTCTTTTGCACAATTCCTACATCACATACTTTGATTTCACACATTCACACAATCATATGAATGTTTAAGCCTGAGGTTGGCGAATGTTTTTGCACAAAGGTGATGGAATTGAGCGAGATGGATGTGGGCAAGTATTTGATGTACAGCTTCGTTTGTTGTTCCTTGTTGGCTTTGCAAGTTTGTGTTGCTGCTGTGGAGGTGCCATAATGGATTGGAGCTCTGAGTGCAGAATCTCATGGTTTACTGGCTTTGTATGCATGAAACTCATCGTTATGTGCCGCTGAAAGCGGTCGTTTTTCGTTGTAATACTTCGCAGACGACTAGTTTACAATAGGATAGGGATTTGGGAAGGTATTTCGTTTATTGTTCACCCATCTTCTTTCTTGGTCTCAATCTTGCGAATCTTCAACTTCTGTTCTTCCTGCTTTTTCTCTGCTTCTTACTTGATTCTTGGTTCTTCTCTGGGCAGAATATAGAAATATTTATTGATAACTAGTCGCTTTGAAGTTCTCCTCTTAGTAACAGTTTGATAAATTGTTTGGGCATGTCATTTTTACTTTGTGGAAGTTTTCTTCAGTTTCGTTCATCAGCGTGCTGTTTAATAGCAGTAGTGTTGAAACGTCCCCTATGATCAATTTATACAAGACTGTGCTTAACCTGACACACAATAATTTTAGCGCAACGCAATCTGACTATCAAAAATCCCTGCAAAAGAATGGCCCTGAGTAACATTAAACTATACCTTTCAGAAATCACTTACCTCACAAAAATCTTCGTTACTCGAACTACTGCAATACAGCGAGCGCCACTACTGCCAGCTAAATAAAAGATTCAAACTACTGAAGGCACTAACTACTGATAGGGATAGTTAGCAAATGAAAGATATTAATAGAGAACAAACAATGTATTTACCTTAATATTCATAATTGACATCCAGTCTTACAAATTATCAAAACTCCGCCATCTCTCTCCCCACATCCACCACTGCTGGCGGCTCACCTCCAACTGCGCAATGCTACGCGCTGTTCACATCCAGCTATAGCAGTTCATGACAACAATGGCAGGCAACAATGCAAACTAGCCACAGACTGCACACAGCACAGCCAGTGATTTTCATACAGAGCGCTACGTGGCATTACCCATATAAAAATCTAAACAGCCTACTTACAGTGTGACTTTTACACATATTTTTTTGCAGTGGTGTCTTGCCCTAGCGGTCTTCTCGTTGGGCCATTTTTTGCTCACTCTGCTGAGTGGGGGCGTCCCGGGGCTTACGAGTGGTGAAAGTCCAGTGTTTGCTTGTCTGTCCCTGCACCGGTCGCTATCCTTTCCCTTCTCTCGACGCTTCTGCCTTGTAGGAATCATGTCTTGCTAATTACGTCCTTTTCTTTCTTGATACTTCTCACATTGCAACTTGTGGGTCGTTGCATCTGGTCCATGCTGGAGTTTTTACAATGGTTCTTACAAAAAGTTTTACTTATATTCATCTAACATATGTCTAATACCTACACTGTTTTACGCCTTTTTAAAAAGCTTTACAAATTTCGGCACCTTTTCCATGTTACAATTCTAAGATATTTTGAGTCTTAACTTCTACAAGAATCCTCTAATTCGTTTTTTATTTTTGTGTAGTGCCGTGGTGTATAGCATTTTAGTATTTCATGCCAGTAGACTATCTACGCTTTATCCCTTCACCTTAATCTATGCTACTATTGGTGTTATTTTTGTTTTTGTTTTTATTCAAACTACTTTCTTTTTTCCACCTTCCTCTCTCTTCATTTAATTTCTCCTGACGATCTTATCTGCAACATAAACTTGAAATATTGTGCTAATTATTTACCAGTAATAAAATTAATCTTCAAACTTTTTGATATGGCTCACATGGTGAAGTCCTAAGGTTTTGCCTGTTTTTGGGTTCATTGGTTCCACAGCATTATCATGAGCAATTCGGCTAATTATGACAGGTCCTTTGCATGGAGCATAAAACTTATGTATTTTGTGTTTCTGTTTGCTGGAGAGATGGTGTGTTTTTACAAATACTTTCTGGCCTACTGAGAATGTTCTTTTAATTGCTGTTCTATCTCCTCTTTCTTTTCTTTTAATGGCTGCCTTTCTGATGTTGGAGAGTGCTGTTGCTATGACTCGTTTGTGCTGTGTACGTGGTACAATAGGAAATCTAACATATTCTCTGATTATATTTGGGGGTTCAATATTTTTAAGTAGAGTAACTGGAGGTAGTAGTGTAGTGCTATGTGGTTCTTCATTTATTACTTCTTGAAAATCTTTAAGGTATATATCCCAATTGTTGTGTCTTTTGCCTGCATATAATCGGCATAAAGTGCCTATGTCCTTCATAGATCGTTCTGCTGGATTTACACTAGGTTTGTACTTAGATATGTAGATGGGTTTTATTTTGTGTTGTTTTAACATGTTCTGCCATTCCACTGATTTATATTGTGGGCCATTATCCGAAATTATTCGTTCCACTCGACCTACTTGTCTGAGAAAATCTTGTATAAATGCTTTACTTATAGTAAGACCTGTTGCCTGTTTAATGGTGTCAAGGTAACATATTTAGAAGTAAGTTCCAAAACGACAAATATGAAAATATATCCATTTCTTGTGCGTGGGAGGGGCCCCATCAAATCTGTTGCAGCTATTTGTTTTAATTTTTTAGGGATTATTGGAAGCATAGTAGGTTTGGTTTGGAAAGTGACGTGTTTAGCCCTCATACATTTTTTGCATTTGACTAATACTGTTCTAATTCGTCTTTCCATATTAGAAAAATGACTTGTTTGTTTTATTTTTAAAAAGCATTTCTTTGGTCCAAAGGGGCCATTACTTAAATGTGTATACCATATGTACTTATTAATTAAGTTCATCTGGGATATAAATTAACCATTCATTCGTTGCAACATTTCGTCTAAAAAATAAAACATTTTTTTTTTTTACGAGATAGTGCTGTCGAATATCTGGAAAATCCTTACTTCTCCACTTGCGTTTGATTCCTAGTATTTCGGGATCCTTGTCCTGTTCTTTGCATATGTTTTACAATGCTGTCGTAATGTAGTTTTCGAAAGGTACTTGTTTCATACAGCACATTGTAAACTGGTCTTCTGCTGCTTCCAAACCTATGTTATTGGATGCACCCTGTAGACATCGTGATAAAGCATCTGCTAATATATTCGCTGGTCCTGGTATGTGTGTAATAGTGAAGTCAAATTCTTGTAGTATTAACATCCATCTGGCTAACCTCCCATGAGTTAGTTTGGCGGATAACAGAAATTCTAATGCTTTGTGGTCAGTGTATACTTTTGGTTTTCTTCCGAATAGGAAGTATCGAAAACGTTGGAAGCCCCATACAATGGCCAATGCTTCCAGCTCCGTGACTGAATAGTTTTTCTCGCTTTTTGTGAGTACCCGACTGGCAAATGCAATTGTTCTACATGATCTTAGCCCTGCCTGTTCGTATTCTTGGAATAAAACAACTCCTAAACCTGTTTTCGCGCTATCAGTGGCCATACAAAAATTTTGTGTTAGATCAGGATGTGCTAAAATCGGTGCTGTTGTTAGTGCATTTTTCACTTTTAAAAATTCTTCATTGGCTTGTTGATCCCATACCCATGGCGTGTTTTTTCCATTCAATGCACATAGGCGTGGTGTTGCGAGAGAGTCGATCCAAATAAATTTTTTATAGAATCCGGTGAGACTTAGAAATCCTCTGAGAGTTTTCTTATTATGTGGAGTACAGAATTCTTTGATTGCAGTTAGTTTTTCTGGGTCGGGCATTGCCCCTTTCTCTGAAATTGTGTGTCCTAGAAATTTGACCTCTCGCCTTCCAAATTTGGATTTTGTTATATTTACTGTGACCCCATGCTCTTTCATGATCTGTAAAAACTGATTTAATGTGTCGTTGTGATGTTCCCAAGAAGGTTCTGCTATAATCACATCATCATCATAACAAGTAATTTTTTGTAAAATTTCAGGACTGAGTATAGCATTAAATCACCTAATAAACGCTGCTGATTATATGTTTAAACAAAATGGCAATGTTTAGATTGTTAACATCTACCGAATACGATAAATGCTGTAAATTTTCTACATTCTGGGGGCTAATTCTATTTGCCAGAAACTACTCTGTAAATCAGTTGATGAAAATATCTTAGCACTGTGGAAGTTTTGTATCAATTCCTCTAATTTTTCTGGGCGATCTGTCTCAGTGATTATGATTGATCTGTCTGTAATCAAGCACTAACCTGATGCTCCCATCTCGTTTTTGTACAATATGGAGCGGGCTGTTATATGTGGAAGTAGCTGGTTCAATAATATCATCATCTAACATTTTAGATATCTCCTGAAATACTTTATTCCCGTAGCTTAATGGGATTGTATAGGATGGCACTGTAAATGGTTTGTGCTGTTTTACTTCAAATTTGTACTGAAAGTGTTTATTACTGCCAGTCTTGGGTAAAAATACCTCTGCTTTATCTCGTAAAATACCCTCTAATTCTCTTTTACTGTGTTCCGAAATACCTTGAACTTCTTGCAATTTCTGTTTTTATTATAAACTATGAATGCTCTGTTAAAGTTTTAATTTATTACTCATGCCATCAATGTCTTTTTTTATTATTTTTAGAAATGGCTGGGAAATAATAAGCTTTTGCGTAAGATTTTAAGGCATTCTTTTTCTTTAATTATTTCGAATGAAAAAGCCTTTTTCAGTGAAATACATACATTTACTTTCTAATATGTCTTTAAATACGACAAAGTTTTTTTTGCTAAAACCCAAAAACGCCCTTCTAAAAAATTTAAGTAAACAGTTCAGGTAATGGGAAAATATAACATTTACCAGGAATAATTTCATAACAATAGTTAAAACTTCAATAATGTATTAATCCAATGGCGAAAATTTATTGTCCAATCTGTTCATAAATACTCGTTCCATAATGAGTTGATCTGTAGGTGACTGCTTTCATCAGAAACATTATCATAGAATGACGATATCAGTCTTTCAGACGCCACAAGCCGCCCTACCGAACTCTGTTTTTTAAAAAAGTTCTGTCTAACCCAAAAATTTTGGCAACACTGCCATGGCAAATTGATACACCGGTTTTATATCCGTTTATCAGGAAAAAGAGAAAATATCAGTTATCACTCAGACCAAACAAATACCGAGAAATACCTAACATTCACAGCTGAAACACCGGTACCGATTTTAAACTGTCGGTATTTCCCATCCGTACCGAGCGCGAGTGCTGGGCCGCGATATGCGGCCGCGTTTTTCCGGCGTCGCGCATTCGTAGACTTCGGCACGTTTCTCCGGCAAGGGGATCTCGATGTAGCCCCAACCGTTGGCGCCTGCGCTTTTCCATGGAGTTAGCGTATATTTTGGCGATCAACCGCAGCAACACGTCGCTACGGCCACTAATGAAGCGTTAGTGTTGACTGGACCACACGATGGCTATCGACCATCGCAAACCACCACCGTAATATAGTTCGTAGTTGCCCTTGACCTGAACTTCCACCGTCAGAGGGTGGTACGGGACTTCAAGTCACACCACCACACCTTCAACGTGCACTCCAGTGATGTCTTTGGAATGACATCATTGTCGAATGCAACAGTTTTGCTATCCATCAAGACGGTAAGACCGTGAGCCACCGGTGAAGCTATATTTCAACCTCCCACAAAAAAGCGACATATCCAGCATACGTTACATGTCGATGGGCACCGCTCAAGGCTCTGAGTTGTCTCTCACCCTCTTTAAAGTTTATGTTAATGACATGCAAGTCAATTTGCCGACTATGCGGAGATACGACCAGCCGCAGAACCGACCAGCTCATTGCTAGTCTCCAGAGACAGGTGGTCGCAACAGTAACCTGGTGTTGTTCAAACAAACTTTCCGTCAATGCTACAAAAACTACGGGAGTCTACTTCTCGAAAAAGCGCCCTATTCTCCGCCACAACATCATTACTGGTGGTGTCCGAGTGTCACGGCCCCTGGATACAAATATCTAAGAGTCCTTATGAATAACAAACTGCTCTGGCACCGACACTTGGAGTACGTCACTCTAAAGGTGCTGAAACTGGTAAAAGCATCGTCCTCGCCCTTCAGCAGCACGTATCTGAACTCAGATAACAAGCTCTGACTGTATCGTATGGTTGTCCATTCTTCCCTCACCTATAGTTCCACAGCGTGGGCCACGAATAGTGCCTCCAGGATGCAGACCCTTCAGCACCTGCAGAACATGCCGCTTCGATGGATCTTCTATGCCCCTCCACTCACGTGGATTGTCACTTTCCCCGACGAGACAAACATGGTCCCACTGACGGCGATCATTCGTGAGAAGGTGAGGTGCCAGTACGACAAGTCGACGCCTTCCGTAACATCGTCAATGGCTTGGAACACGTTAGCAGCGCAACTCCCCAGCGCTGGCACCGCCGCCGTGTTCCTCTTAGCATGTTCGAGGGCTCGGATTCGGACCACGGCAAATGGTAGCATTGGTACAGCCGCTAATAATGTGACAGTTTTGATACAGCCATTCATCACGTGATATTCTTAGTACGGTCGCCACTATAACTACCAATGTAGGTGTGTCCCTTTCATACCGACAACACTGAACTCTCTCTCTGTCGGAGGGTGGTAAGGGACTTCAAGTCTCAAAGTCACACCTTTAACGTGCAATACAATGATGTCCTTTCAGTGATGTCATTGTACTACAGGAAGGTTTTACTCCTACACGAAGACAGTTACACCACTCTAAACCGGTGACGCTGTACCGCAAACTCTCACAATAATCAACATGTCAGTAAGCACATGAAGATAACGAGCAGCTGTCACAACATTATCCACCGTAAAGCCTGTGAATCACTGAAGCAGTTATTACATAGGGGAAACTCTCAAACAGCAGATCCCTGTCTTGTCCAAATGCCGCACAAGATGTTGAATACTTTTCCACCTAATAGTCACCTTTCCGACTGTCGGCTCGACTGCAGTTCGCAGGTCTTCGAGCACCAGGGCCCCACTTCTCTTGGGAGACCCGGTTATTCACAGAGTGACGGTTTCTACTTCGTACTCTGCCATTCAGAGTTTTAACCTCTATTCCCACACAATACACAATACAATACAATCAACTCAGCATGGATTCTTGCAGCGTTGTTTCCCTTCAAGAGCAGGAAACGTATTATTACATAGTACTCCATTTAGCGAGAGGACAGCGCCATTTTGATACGGCTCCTCTAGAGGCGTGCTGCGGTAGTGTATTGATGCGACTTCAATGTATGCCAGGACTAAATACAACAGGGTTGAGAAAAATGCAAGTATTTTTAAAAAAATGAAACCAATGTGTAAAACTGGGTTTTATTGATTTTTTGGGAGTTTTTGTATTGACGATTAAATAGTTCAGTTTGAATTCCTATGATTAATTAAAACGGCACTAACCGATTCTTACAACTACTTCTATTAGTAACTCTTTTCTTGCCATGCTAGCACTGCATCCATTGAGAGAATCTCCTCTATCTACGAGGCCGTGTAGTCAAAATTAAGAAATGATTTAGAAGAGAAAAGACCTGAGATATTACTGAGGATCTATATATTGTATTTCACATTCATTAGGATTGCACATCAACTTAAAGTTTTATTTCTGGAAATGTAAAAGATATTAATATGTAATTCTTATATCAGAAAAAGATTTTGAACACAATACACATAAAATTAATACATGTTACCGTCAATAAATATGATGACTCTTGCTAACTGTGTAGCATTTTGTACATTAATTAAATTTTCATAATTAAATGTAGTTGCTTTTGTTTCGTTTCTTTAACAAATCGCATGGTTTTATTTTGGCTCAGATTAAATTACAAAAAACTTGACAAACATGCACCTGAAAACAAACTGAAAGCTAATTACGTAAATGTAATTTTTAGGTAATGATTAAAAGTTTGTGACTGCTTGTCGTACAGAAACGGAGTAGAATATCAGTAAAATTCTGGTAATCTTCACTAACGATGTTTTCTTCATACAGCTTCTCTTCTGGTGCAAATGATATTAAACAGTGAAAAGTTTGTGTTTGGGAGAAATTTTCATCTGACTCTAGAAAGAATTGAAAAATGGTATGGGTGATTTGAAAATCCGTTTGCACTTAGTGAATAAGAGTTTTCGTTGTTTCAAATGGTGCAAATGGCTCTGAGCACTATGGGACTTAACTTCTGAGGTCATCAGTCCCCTATAACTTAGAACTACTTAAACCTAAGTAACCTAAGGACATCACATACATCCATGCCCGAGGCAGGTTCGAACCTGCGACCGTAGCGGTCGCGCGCTTCCAGACTGTAGCGCCTAGAGCCGCTCGGCCACCCTGCCGGCTTTTGTAGTTTCCGTACTCGTTTCGCCACTAGGTATTGTGATGCTTTATATTTGCGTATTTTAAATAAGTATTTTTAATTTACTTGCAATATTTTTGGCACTGTCTGGCTTTGTATAAGTGACCATCAAAAAGTTTTCGTTTGAGAGTGTTGCTACAGTGTATACGCAACGTAGTGCCACTCCGATGCAGGTACATATACAGCGACATGTGAGCAAAGGATTGCCGTGGCATTCGTGTCTTTCCGAAATTCGTGCGGTAAATACAGGAACGTGAACTACGGTGACATTTTCAAACGCGTCCAAACAGGACCAACGTGCTCTTATTCTTTTCTTGGCTGCCGAAGGACAAACACCGGTAGACATACATCGGAGATTGAAGAATGTGTATGTGCCAGCACGTCTGTTGGAGACAACTGTGACATGGTGGAGGGGGAGTGGGAGGGGGGGTGCTGCTGATTTATGAAATGCATGTCCCTATATCGCAAGTATCCTAAGTTACGCGACATCTGAGATGGCGCTTAACTTAGGAGACACTCGTTCTTCGCTCGTATCATGCGATTATCACACCTTCGGTTCTTTAAAAAAGGCCTTGAAGGTTCGACGACTCCTGTCGGACTAGAATGTGCAGGTGGCAATTCCTCACGCAGCAGGACGTGGTGTTAATCTTCAACCTGGTGCGGTTGTGGGATGATTAACTTAATGCTCACGGCGATTTTACCTGACTGACATGCCTATCCTGGAGTGTACGGCCTTCTGACTATTCTGCGTAATAATATTCGGTAAGCTCACATATAGGACTCTTTAGAATATTTAGTAGATACAAGGATGTACATTTTAATTAATTGCAATAGAAGAAAAATACAAAGTACTTTGCTGTAGGACAGTTCAGTACTGATGTTCTTGTAGTCTTCAGCCTGGCTTCGTCCAGGTATACACGCTGGTGTATACTGCGCAACCCCATACATTTGTGTGTAACTACTGAGACACATATCTATTTGAATCTGCTTATTGTAGCAGAGTTTTGGACCCCCTCTACAGTTCTTATAACCCACAAGTATGAATTGCGGACTGGTGGCTGGGGTGTTCGAAAACCAGCGTATCACTGTGGAGACGATAGCTGAAAAAGTGGAAACCTATCATTGATCAGTTTTCAACTTCTTACACGACATTTTGGACATGGGAAAAGTTGTCGTATGTTCGAATCCGCAACTGCCCATATGGTTTTAATCAATACGCTGAACTGAGACAGAAATGGGAATCTTCAAACTGTGTCACGGCAAACGAGATGATGTACTTAGCCGCCTGCTCGCTAGACTCCGAGACAAAGGGCAAAGCAAGAACTAGAAGTATGAGGAATCATCACCACCATAAGAACTGAAGACCTAACTCGCACGGGCGAAGGCAAGGTTGAGTGTTTCTTTGGGACTGTCCTCGCGCGGTGCTAACGCATTCTGGTTATGAAGGGTAAACCCTCACAGGAGCGTATTACCAAAATCTCCTGACGAGGTTACAGGAGTCTGTCAAGACGAAAAGGTTTCAGAACCTGTCCAAGGTAGTGTTTGTGCTCCACAACAACGCCCCAGCTAGTTCTCCATACCACCATGGCCAGCTCTAGGGGGATAAACCATGCTGCCAACTAGTGTGGCAGGTTTCATGGGGCGTCAAAATATTAAAGTTCAATGTGGTTCCAAAAGGATGAAGCAAACACAACAATGAAAGATTTGTGTAAATGAGAAAAAGTGAGAAAAAGTGGGAAATGGAAATCATTCAAAAATCTACAGTCTTTCTGCAAATTATCTATGGTATTCTGAAACAGATGACAAATGTGTGGGAGTTGGTCACATTGCTTGTGTCTTTCAAAATACACTACTGGCCATTAAAACTGCTACACCAAGAAGAAATGCAGATGATAAACGGGTATTCATTGGACAAATATATTATACTACAACTGACATGTGATTACATTTTCACGGAATTTGGGTGTATAGGTCCTGAGGAATCAGTACCCAGAACAACCATCTCTGGCCGTAATAACAGCCTTGATACGCCTGGGCATTGAGTCAAACAGAGTTTGGATGGCGTGTGCAGGTACAGCTGCCCAAGCAGCTTCAATACGATACCACAGTTCATCAAGAGTAGTGATTGGCGTATTGTGACGAGCCAGTTGCTCGGCCACCATTGACCAGACGTTTTCAATTGGTGAGAGATCTGTAGAATGTGCTGGCCAGAGCAGCAGTCGAACATTTTCTGTATCCACAAAGGCCCATACAGGACCTGCAACATGCGGTCGTGCATTACCTTGCTGAAATGTAGGGTTTCGCAGGGATCGAATGAAGGGTAGAGCCAAGGTCGTAAAACATCTGAAATGTAACGTCCACTGTTCAAAGTGCCGTCAGTGCGAATAAGAGGTGACCGAGACGTGTAACCAATGGCACCCCATACCATCACGCCGGGTGACACGCCAGTATGGCGATGACGAATACACGCCTCCAAAGCGCGTTCATGCGATGTCGCAAAACACGGATGCGACTGTCATGATGCTGTAAACAGAACCTGCATTCATCCGAAAAAATGACGTTTTGCCATTCGTGGACCCAGGTTCGTCGTTGAGTACACCATCGAAGGCGCTCCTGTCTGTGATGCAGCGTCAAGGTTAACCGCAGGCGTGGTCTCCGAGCTGATAGTCTATGCTGCTGAAAACGTCGTCGAACTGTTCGTGCAGATGGTTGTTGTCTTGCAAACGTCCCCATCTGTTGACTCAGGGATCGAGACGTGGCTGCACGATCCGTTACAGCCATGCGGATAAGATGTCTGTCATCTCGACTGCTAGTGATACGAGGCCGTTGGGATGCAGCACGGTGTTCCGTATTACCCTCCTGAACCCACCGATTCCATATTCTGCTAACAGTCATTGGATCTCGACCAACGCGAGCAGCAATGTCGCGATACGATAAACCGCAATCGCGATAGGCTATAATCCGACCTTTATCAAAGTCGGAAACGTGATGGTACTCATTTCTCCTCCTTACACGAGGCATCACAACAACGTTTCACCAGGCAACGCCGGTCATCTGCTGTTTGTGTATGAGCAATCGGCTGGAAACTTTCCTCATGTCAGCACGTTGTAGGTGTCGCCACCGGCACCACTCTTGTGTGAATGCTCTGAAAAGTTAATCATTTGCATATCACAGCATGTTCTTCCTGTCGGTTAAATTTCGCGCCTTTAGCACGACATCTTCGTGGTGTAGCAATTTTAATGGGCAGTAGTGTAGCAAAGCTTGCTAGTGGCAGTGTTTCAATTAAGTTTCTACCATCAGCTTGAAAGCCCGTACAGAAGCAGAAAACTTTATAATCTGGTATATATGTGTAAAACAGTGTATATGTGTGTATGTCTTGGATCTCTTCCAAAACTCCGTGATCGATTTCAACCAAATTTGGCACAGAAATAGCAGGCCTCATTAGCATCACCACTGTAGTATTTATAACCTCCTTGCTCCAATGGGAACGGTGATATTGGCAAAAACTTGTTTTTTATAGCTTCTGGCTTATAGGCTGTCCTGCAAAACAGGAGTTTTGTGTGGGAACAGTATAAGCCTACCAAATCAATCTGCTTTGCAGGGCAGCCTACATGTCATATACAGAAAACAGTTTTACAGCACCCAACATGTAATCTGCCCTACAAGACAGGCATGTTATGTTGTAGTAGTATTGGCCTGCTTTATTTAAATGTATTCCCGATGAGCATAGCTAGGGACAGATAGATACTGAAAAGAGAGAGGATAAAGAGCAAATGGAGGAGGAGGAGATACATGAGACTGGTGGAAGGCGTACAGAAGTAGTGGGCAGGTGGAAAAGGAAAGGGGGTGGTGGTGAGATGGAAAGAAAGAGGGGGAGGAGGATATGGTCAGAGGGATGGGGAGGAATATATGGTCAGAGAGAGGGTGTGGAGAAATTGGACAGTGGAGGAAATGGACAAAGAGAAGCAG
Organism: Schistocerca cancellata; assembly: GCF_023864275.1. Lineage (NCBI taxonomy): Eukaryota > Metazoa > Arthropoda > Insecta > Orthoptera > Acrididae > Schistocerca > Schistocerca cancellata. The sequence continues at coordinate 313,140,812 of NC_064632.1, forward strand.
AGGAGAAGAGGAAGAGACAGAGAAAGTGGAGAGGATGAGATTGGCACACACGGGTGGAAGGATGACGTCGACAGACAAAGGGATAAAGAGGTGGACACAGAAAAGGGGATCAGGAGGAGGAGGTGTGTTCAATATATTTCTTGAACACACATGTGGTCAAAAGGCTAGCAAGAAAATGCAGATAAATGTCAACATATGGTGGCTAACAGTTACTATGCGGCAACCATAATTACCTATAGCAGATTGCTGAGAAAAGCACTTTGTTCATTTATTGACATAGGGTACGCCCACATTGGAGAACTAAAATCAAACATAATACAACAGAGTGTACAATGATTAAGTTAAGGTCTTAGCAGTCAGCAGTTTCTTTGTTTCCCAAAATTTCTTCACTCGCTGTGATCCGGCTTCTCGTTCTTCTGCAGATATGACATACTTCTTCCGTTCCGATGATATGAATGTCAGCTGTGTGTATTTGTTCTTCAGAAGCAGTTTTCTTCTCTGTGTTGAATTTGGTGTGTGGTGATATTCATTTCATCCAGATCACTTTGTACTTTTTTAAACCAGATGTTTTTGGTTTTACTGTTCCAGAAGTAGTCAAGAAGTTGCTTCAGGATTCTCATATTTGGTAGGAGATATATGTGGCAGAAAAATGCAATCGTTCTTTTCCGCATTGTATCAATAATGGAGTCACTTTCTTTATACACTGCTGAATTGGGCCAAAGTTTCCACTGCCCATTAACTTTATGTTTTTTTACTGATAATTGTTTGGCGTATTCTTCTATCAACTTTCTGCAATTTGTCAGTCGTTGCTTGTGTATTTAGTTTGAACAGTGTTTCACTTGCATATGTTGTTTCCGGTTTAATGATGGAGGAGTAATGTCGAAATTTAGCATTTATTGAGAGAGATCGTTTTATGTAGGTTGGCCATGTGGTTCTCTGCGCTCGCTGTAGTTTTAATGCTCTACTATCTATTGATGCTCTTTCGATAGCATTCCAGGTAAAAATCTCACCAAGATATTTAAACTTTTTTACTACTTTAATTTTTTGATCATTATGAAGTATGATATCGCAGGTAACAACTGGGAAGCTGGGCATCATTTCTGTTTTCTCAAACGAAATTTATAATCCAGCCTTTCCCACTTATCGTTCTAGTTGCTCTATCTGAACCCTTGGTTGATCAATATTGTTTGCTAACAACGCCAAATCATCTGCAAGTGCAAGGCAGTTAAGTCGAATCTTTCTTCCAATCGTAACAGATGGTAGGCATATCTTGTTCCATTCACGCACGATTTTCTCCAGCACACAATTGAACAATAATCTAGACAGTCCATCGCCTTGTCGAAGGCCAATATGAATCTCAAAAGGTTGAGAGAATGATTTCTGAACATTACACTAGCTTTGGAATTTCGATGGGTGACTGCAACGAGGTTGAGAAGTTTCTGACATAAACCAAAGGACTTGGTTATAAATAGAAAATAAATAAAATATGCCATAGTCGTTTGATACATGAACTGTATTCGCAGTTGGTTATATGTACTTTTTCAGTTGCATACCTGAATGACAATATAATCTGTGCCAGACTGGAGTCTCGGACTTCCCGCTTTATGCGTGCAGTCACCTCAACCGCTGTTGTTGCCTGGGCACACGACTCATGGCCAGACCTAAGCTCCCACTTGTCATCGTTCAAGCGTCACAACCTGAACTCGTACATATTATGCAGTTTCTGTATAGGAGGAGGACATTTTAATTGAAAGTCTCTGCCTGGTATCTGAGGACAAATACCGTATTGCAGTACCAGTGTTGTTAAGTACGATGCAAAGTTCCTTCAGACATGCATTGACCAAAAATAGAAATGGACCTATACATCTGTGTAAAAATAATGGAGAATAACTATTTGGTACCGTTTCGGAATGGTTCTTTTTTGGGCTTAGTCGACTTTACTTGTGAAGAACGGCCGTACAATTGGCGGAGAAGATTAGCTTCGTACATACTTTCAAAGACGTAACTCTTGGACAATTCGATTCCTTAGAAGTCACAAATGAAAGTATTGAAAAGGAAGCTAGCCGTTACATCGTACAGCGGGATATTTGGATTAAGTGTTTCGGATTTATTTTGGTTGTTGTACTATGGTTCCAGTACAGGTAACCTTTTTCAAAATCACTAATAGATAATAATTTTAATAATTGTTCCTTTAGCAAATTTTTATTATCCTTTGTGCAATTAAAATATATTTGGTAATTAACAATATGAGTAATTCACAACGGGCTTTAGATGATAATTTCTAACAATATTTAATTGAAAATCCAAATAGGGGTTTGGATTTCGACATTTTCTACTACTAATGTTTTAATCCAATACAGTAATTTTAAGAGTGCCTCTAATGGCTGCCTTCATTAGAGTAGGACATATTCACTTTCTTTTGCTCCCGTTCTGTTGTGGTACCGTTGGTGTGTGACGTCTATGATCAGAAATTTCGATGTTCATGTATGTGTAGTTTAAGTAATATGTGAAACTTACTTATTACTTCCGTTCCCTATCTCAAATGTTTCACTTATTTCTAATTTAACTAATTATTATTTTTTCACCAGTTCCGTGCTCGTTGTACGATTTTTTTGCCTCTCTCACGTCTATGATTACAGATTTACTGTGTCACTTTACTGCATTCTGCTGCGACTTGCGTAAGGGTTTAGTATTTGCGTGGATAGTGGTATTTGCGTTGTTCATTTTCATGTCTTGCTATATAGAGTTGCTCTATGATGTTTATGCCATTTCAAGTGCTGAGAAACCGCTGAATGTTCGTTTTGCAACTTGTTAAAAAATGGTTTAAATGGCTCTGAGCACTATGGGACCCAACATCTTAGGTCATAAGTCCCCTAGAACTTAGAACTACTTAAACCTAACTAACCTAAGGACATCACACACACCCATGCCCGAGGCAGGATTCGAACCTGCGACCGTAGCAGTCCCGCGGTTCCGGACTGCAGCGCCAGAACCGCTAGACCACCGCGGCCGGCTTGCAACTTGTGTTTTCTCGTTTTGTGTTTCCGCCAGAGTAATTACATAACAAGATGCTCTTACAAGCGGGGTACGAGAACATACCGTGCGGTTATTAACGGCTGCAGCAGCTGGCGATGTAAGCTGGCAGACGTTGCAGTTTCGTGCAACCATGCGCCTTCATGCAGTGGATGTTGAAACTGACAACACGGGAACGGTACTCAGCCGTGTGATCAGTGTGTAGTCCACGACTTAAGTAAAAAATTGCAATGATTTTTCCGCGTTTGTTTAATCATAATAATCGTTCATCAAAACTATATCTGAAAATAATTTCACGAAGTTTCTTCAACAAAGCCGTATATGCCCCACTGCTGTACGTGCCCCGCCGAGTCTTCTTAGGATCACCAGATGAACAAGTTCTTTTGCCTCAGGCACGATGCTCAAAACGGCTTTTCCACATTGACCACCCAAAGAATCTAACAATAATTCAGATTATTCTCCCGTACTAGGAAAGGAAACGTCTGTAAAATATCTTTTGAAGTTGTCAGACGTTCCTTTATAATATATCGATGCCGCCACAAGATTATTTAGGACTTCAAAAAGAGATTCTCCAATTGTCGGCCCTAACTCTCCATTATTATGTATGTTTCGTTGAAAAGGGGGAGGGGGTCTGAGCCTCGTTCCTGAGGACAAGAAACTTGCGCAGCTTGTGGTCCTAAAATGCTCGACAGGACAGGTAGAGCCATTGGACGTATACAGCTTTCGATGACGGAGAAACTTCGCGAGATTTTCATTCTAGTTCTGATGAGAAACAATGTAATAAAGCTGTCATCAGTATTGTATCGTATTGTATTGTTAAACTGGGGTCCTACAAACGACGGAGAGGCTCCGTCCCCGCCACAGCCGCAGTGGTCCACAACCCCACGACGACGACTACCGCAGTCCACCCCTCCACTGCCCCACACCGAACAACTCTTTCAGGGTTATTGTGCGTTTCGCCCCCCCCCCCCCCCCCCTCCCAGGAAACGTCTCACACCAGACGAGTGTAATCCCTATGTTTGCGTGGTAGAGTAATGGTGGTTACTCGTACGTGGAGAACTTGTTTGCACAGCAATTGCCAGCATAGTGGAGCTGAGGTGGAATAAGGGAACCAGCCCGCATTCACTGAGGCAGATGGAAAACCACCTAAAAACCTTGTACAGACTAGCTGGCTCATCAGACCTCGACACAAGTCCGACGGGCTGATTCGTGCCAGGGACCAGGCGCTCCTTCCCGGCCAGAAAGCCGTGCTTTAGACCTCTCGGCTAACCAGGTGGGCTGTGATCAGTAGTGTGTAATCAAACTCTTCGCCAGAATTTTCAATTATACTCAAATATACCTGGTAGAAAACAGAATATTTAGAGGATCGTCCGTCATAATTTGCGAATCCTACTGAAATTTATTTTACATTTTGTGGTTTATATGAAGAAATTTCGTTTATTTTAAGTGGATGATGTAAAAGAAACGTTGTTTTAAGCATTTTTTTTACACACAATCATTATTATAATGATTTAGTATCTTAATGAGTTACTTATGATTTTCAATAAACAAAAAAACCTATTTTAATTTATGTTTTAAAGAGAGTTTTCATTTTTGAAAATTAGTTAAAAGTGGTGGCGCATTTTGAAAAATTTTAAATTATAAGAAAAGTTCGTTATACAATATTCAAGAACGTTAATAGCATTTCAATACTTATATAAAGCAAATTTTTTTTATCATGGTTTTTTAGATATTCCCACTAAAACTAATATACCAAATTACCTTTCAGTGTATGTTTTCCCCTAAAAAGCGAAATAGGTCAAAAACGAAAAACTACTTACTTCTCTGTTTTGACCCCCGGTGCATACTCTTCAAGTTTAATCAAGATTATTTATCTACACCCAGGAAATTTCACTTGTAACAGTGGCCAGTTCTCTGATTATACTGTGCAACAATAGAAATGTAAATCGAATGAAAACAGACAATTACTATCAATTCTAATGTGCTGATCGCGAATATCACAAAGACAATACAAAATTAGGTCTAGTTTTCATTTTACACTGTTTTATTATGGTGAGATAATTATATACGGATTTTTATGTTAAGTTTAAAATCAAATATTATAATGGTTTGTCAGAGACATAATAACTAGTAACAATGGATTATATTATTGTCCCTGGTCTTACTTGTGTGCAATATTTTGGATATAAACATTTTGATACCAATTTTAGTGATCTTTTTGTCTCCCACCTCTTCAACTTCATTGACTTTATTGATGCATGTAATAATTTTGGCACATTTGTTGCTAGGTTAACTACCAGTTGTTCAAGTTGACTGCTATTGAAATAAACAAAAATGTCATGAGTTTGTGGTAACAGTGCTGACACATTTTGCTATGTGTGTGGAGAAGGGAAATTTGCTTCACAACAACAGCAAATAACTCCATTGATGAAAAAAGCTTACAGTTGTTATTTTGAGTGCAAAAAAAGGTGATCAGGATAAACTGTGGGCTCCACATGTGATCTGCAACACTTATGCCAGCAACCTCAGGAATTGGATGCATGGGAAAGGACGTTTGATTCCCTCAGGAGTGTCCATGATGATCTGCTACTTCTGTATGGTTTCTCCTATCAAGAAGGGAATATTTAAGAAGAAAAAGTGGACAGTGATCTATCCTAACATTCCGTCGGCCACACGTCCAGTACTACGTGGGGAAGGATACCCAGTACCTGAACCACCGACAGAGTACGAAACTTCTTCTAACTGGGATTCTGAATGTCCTGAACCATGTGCACCACAAGATCAAGAGTTTCTTCCAAATATATAATCAAATGATGATCCACAAAAATTATCTCAAAATGAGTTAAGTGATCTCATTAGAAATTTGGAGCTCTCCAAAGCTAACGCTGAGATTTTAGCATCAAGATTGCAGGAGCGCAATTTTCTGGAAAGCAATGTAAATGTTTCATTCTACCGCAGAAAAGAGCAACAATTCTCTCCTTTTTTAACATGCAAGATGGTCTTGTGGCATGTGTAGACATAAATGGTCTAATGAAGGTTCTCAGAATTAATTACAACCCTGATGAGTGGAGAGTGTTTATTGATTCGTCAAAATTGAGTTTAAAAGCAGTGCTTTTACATATTGGTAATGAGCTTCCTTCTATGCCTGTTGGAAATAGTGTGAATTTGAAACAGTTATACTAAAACATGAAATTTTTCTAGAAGCCATCAAGTATAATGACCGTCAATGGCAGATTTGTGGCAACTTGAAAGTGGTTGTACTGCCGTTGGGTATGCAATTAGGTTATACTACATATTGCTGCTTTCTCTCTGAATGGCATAGCTGAGCTCGTGCATCTCATTACAGTAAACATGAATGGCCCACCAGAAAATCTCTTCAATCAGGTACAAAGAACGTTAAGAGTGAACCTCTAGTAGACCCTAAAAAGATTCTGCTCCCTCCTTGCACCTTAAGTTGCGTCTCATGAGAAACTTTGTTAAGGGAATGAACAAAGATGGTGACGAGTTTAAGTAATGAAGGCAAAAATTCCCTTACTCAAGTGATGCCAAAGTAAAGGAGGGTATGTCTGTAGGCCCACAGATTAAATGTTGAAATGTTCACATGTGTTTGAATTCCCAAGCGACCAAACTGCTTAGGTCATCGGTCCCTAGACTTTCACACTGCTTAAACTAACTTACACTATGATCAACACACACACCCATGCCCGAGGGAGGACTCGAACCTCCGGTGGGAGTCATCGCGCAGTCTGTGAGATGGCGCCACAAACCGCGTGGCCACCCCACGTGGCACCCAGAAATTCGAGAGTTTTTGGAAACTATACTTTAGATGGAACCATACAAGGTGATGAGAAGCATCCATGGGAATGTTTTAAGACAGTCTGTTTACAGTTCTTAGGGAACAAACGAGCAATAAATTACAAGGATATTGTAGATAACATGTTTTTATGATTGTAACATGTCACTGAAAATGGATTTCTTACATAGTCGTCTTGACTTCTTCCAGAAAGATTGTGGTGCAGTAAGTGATGACCATGGGGAGCGATTTCATCAAGATATTGCCACATTTGAGAAGAGGTATGCCGAAAGTGGAGCCCTACTATTTTACCAGATTACGGCTGGACTGTCATAAGAGATGTTCCCGGGTATGTGTATATATATTTCGAGCAGTTAATTTATATATTTTGTTTTATGCTTTACATAGTACTGGTACACCAGACTTACAAAGTATTTTCATTCATGTAATGTTATCTTAATTTTTTCTTAATTTTTACTTTTTACTTCCAGAATGGCACCGAAAGTTATCAGTGAATAACACACAGCATAATTCAAGTAATTATTCGCTTAAAATTTCTTATGCTGAATCTTGGAACATGAATGCATATTTAGTTAGTTATGTATAGAAAAATGTAATTACTTTTTTAAAAAAGCTAGAGCTAAATATTTATGAAGATGATGATTTTGTATCAGTTCATACTGACATAAACATAACTAACTCAAAATCATGCAAGTTACACACTTTCACTTCAAATTTGTTGTTCAGTGAGTAAGGTGGCATGGTCTCCTGACCTTCATTTCAAACATATTTCGACATCATCATCGTATTCTGCGTATAAAGACGTTTCATTCAAGCCCAAACTCGATAGGATAGAGTCAATTTTACATATTTCCATTTAATCGATATGCAAATCCAATAAATAAATCGCAAATGCACACTGAGATTAAAAAGTCGAGGCTGGTGTACATGAACATTAAAGACACAATGGCCACAGGAGTTTTTGTTCGGCAGAGGCAACCAGCCCACTGGAAAGTCTGTAGGAGGGTGAGTTAGCACACAGCTGCACTGGCCGGCCGACCACCCACGGACCAAAACAGATTGGTCAGTTTAGCCATTCTCCCATTTGTAAGAGTAACGCTGATTGGTGGACTATTTGTGACACAATGAGCCGGAGGAGTGAGGGAAAGACAGCGGATGATATACTCTTTCGCTTTTTGCGTGGAGGGAAGTCATTCCGGTGACGCTCTTGTAGCGGGAACACCTAGTGGGAGCGAGTGCGCTCATGCGTGTACGCAGAGAGCAAGGAACAAAGTGTCTATTCAGTACTGCACTGAAAGAGCACCTCTGTCAGTAACGAATCAAAGTGATAATCTACATTGAGTCGCTCACGATTAAGCGTTTGTTCACTGTGTTGGCCACAACACTTAATGTGCAGTTTGAACACAGAGTATTAGTTAGCGCCTGCGAGCGAACATTGAGTGTCATTGCAGTGGACTGGTTATCTGACCGGTGTACCACGCCAATATTTAGACTAGGGACAGATAGGAGTCCTTGACTTCATTAAGGCGTAGTGAGAGTGCGATTGGTGAAGGTCAATCAAGATACAATGAGATAGTTTTGTTATTTTTCAGTAGCAAGCGACGCAGGCAGCAGTCGTCGCAGCTCACAGTATTGTGCGCTACAGCGTAAGCGATCCCCATCTTTCCTCCATTAGAAATAACATACTTTTTTCACGTCACTCCATTACATTTCTCACGCGACAGCCTCGACCGTACTTAGAAAAATTCAATCAGATAATTATTCAAGTTTAGTAGGCGCGCCTCTCAGCCATTCTGCCGACTAAATAACATTCTTTAAGAAAAGGGATAAAAGGGCTTTCCCACACTTTGTATGTAAATGTCATTAACAGGATTCCTATCTATGAGAGGTAACCTCCTATTCCGAAAAGAACCCGTAAATTTGTGTATCAGTTTATAAATAAAAGTTTCACTTGATTTTCTTAAATTTTGCAATAAATAATATTTTCCGTTCGTTTAATGTTTCTCTTACAATAACTGGCAATACTCCAATACCCAAGTATCCCACTAGTTACGTAAGAGAACAGAATATTTTTGTGTCTTTTCCTTACAGCGGACGACTCCATAAGATATTTATTGCTGAAAGTTTTTCAGGCATTTCTTTTTGGTAAGTTAAGAGCGTCTGTCTGACTTCTGTAGTAGTGTGGGGTGGAAATTGCTTCTTGCAGGAACCAAAGGGTACTTGTCAGATCAATCCGTTACGCAACTCGTCAACATAACACCCACACACTGACAAGTGTTACTTTTTTTTTTACTTTGGGGTAAAAGGCATAACAAAAGAGAGTGTAAGCAGTCCTAAGAATGGGCTGGAAACCATAAAGGGCTGTAGTGCACGGAAGACAGCGGAGTACGCATTTAGGGGCAAAACATGTCTTTGAAGGTGGAATCATGTAAACGATTGTACTATCATTTCACGCCTGCTGTAATTTATGTATCATGATTAAGAACATAGAAACGTCGTGCAGTCTAAAATTGGCCTAGAACCAGGATCAAACACTCGATATTGAGTATTCTAACGCCAAACTCAATCCACTGCGCTGTGACGGAAGAACTTCTAGAGAATATTGAATGGAGATACTTGTCGTGTAAGTGTTTACGGTGTTGCCAAACTGTCTCTTAAATAAATTTTCTACTGAAAATATGCACGGGTCGAAATTTTGTTACAGACATTTTCTTAGTATTCAAGGATTCTCACTATGGTGCCCAAGTGCGCGTATTGCCTGAAATTTGGGATAGTGCCTATAGCTCACTTTGTAGGAAAAGGGTCCGCAGCTCGTGGTCGTGCGGTAGCGTTCTCGCTTCCCACGCCCGGGTTTCCGGGTTCGATTCCCGGCGGGGTCAGGGATTTACTCTGCCTCGTGATGACTGGGTGTTGTGTGCTGTCCTTGGGTTAGTTAGGTTTAAGTAGTTCTAAGTTCTAGGGGACTGATGACCATAGCTGTTAAGTCCCATAGTGCTCAGAGCCATTTGTAGGAAATCCACTACAACGAACAGTACTATTCCCTTAGTACTAGTCTACAGAAACTGCGCGGTATCGTAGTGTTTGAGTAATGATAAGAGTACTATGCTGTTATTCTCTTCATCTAGTGACGGACTCTAGTCACTGCTGCGAACTGGTAGAATGAACGAACACGTGTGAAATATTTACAGAAACGTGATATCTGTCAGCATCGGGACAGACAAGAGGTTAACATCCAGAAATTATTTGAAATTTTAGCTCTCAAAATGTCGTCACGGCTGCGACGTATGGCCACGATCATAGTTTGCTCACTAATTCAAATCGGTGCTATTGGAACGGCGGAAACCAATCACGTCTTGATATATGCACTACTCTGTACTGATGTGAGTGCAATTCTTTCAGCTGTTACTTTCACCTGAAGGATTACGCTTAAAGGAACTGTTCAAAAGTTTTTCTGAGATTTCGAATGAAAGAAATTATCCCCCTTTTCTTCTTATTATTAAGGTACCTGTGACTTCTATACCATTAGGTCGAGCCTGAAAAATGTACATTGTGAGAATAGCAAGGTGAATTTTTAAATCTCGGACTTAAGTAAGGGAAATTCAGAAAACGGGGATCATTCATGTGTCCTGATTTAATGGTGAGGTAAATATTCGAAAATATAAACGAATTAAGAAAGAAATTACCCCAGTGTTCGTTGATCTTATAAAAACAATGAGTAATGTTGGGAGGTAAGACTTGTGAACTAGTCTGATGAATAGGAGCAGCCTATTTCTATAAGCAAAACTGCGGAAAAGGAGTTTGTACAAAAGTAAAAGAATAGATAAAAATTCTATTTTGTACATCCAGGCAAAATCTGTCCGAACGGGCAGTAAGGACTGACAAGTGGGTAGAGTTACACACACCCTTTTTAACACTTTTACAAACAATGAGATTCATAAATTATAAAGTATTTCATTCCAGCGAGTCAAATACATACATACACTGTGTTAAACCATCATGCTTAAATGAAGTCGTATCATGGCATACATTATGTCAGCGAATGGAAAAATTACTTAGAGACAAATTGCGCAAGCAATGAAACATGAAATATTCCGAAAGAAAGGAAAGGTCAGAGTTTTTATTGTGGCAGTTTCTAAAAAACAGGTAATAAAGTGATAAAAAAACGACTTTTAATTACATACATACATACAATGTTTGTGAACCTGTAACGAAAATATGAAAAACGTTAGGTACCAACCAGTTTCGTACCGTAAATTATCAAACTTATTTTTCAGTGTATACGATTATTTTAACCCGGAAAAGGTTTTATAAACACTTAAAAATAATTATTATTTCTGCTTGTAGTAACTGTAATTTCGCATTATTGAAGTCAAGCAAAAAATTCGCTACCTCTGGTCTGTTGTGTATGCTAGTGAATGCAGTTTATTTGTTATCTTTCCTTTTGGAGAAACGGTTACTGGATTTCCGTTAGCCATATTCAAGAGATGAAAGGCATGTATGATAAAAGTAAACAGATGAATTGATAGTAAAGCTATCGCCCCTGTCTCCCTCGCCGAGTAGCGTTTTAGCGTCGTATTTTTTTTGTAGGCGCTATTGGTTCCTGATTATTTAACGCGAGGCAAAAGCACAGTGGGGTATCGGATTTCGTTTACTAATTTTACGTTCGACAGGTAGTATAAAGCGTTACACATATTTCCAACCTGCAAAATGTTTATTGTCAGAGATAATTTCTCTTGCTAGTATCATCATTTTTCAGTGATATTTAAATATGATGTAGGCAATATTCCACTGAACTACTAATTTCAGGTAGGAATTCACTGTGAAAATATATTTTGGTGGAAGTCTCTACATTAGCCCCACCTGCCTCATTATGTCACAAATCACAGGCCGATACAATGTAATTACGTACTTTCAAGCTTTTAAGTAGAGCATTCCTTTGCTCAGTTATTAGGCCTAGCAGGATTCTAGTAGAAGGAAATCTAGTTCAGCCAGATATAATTAAAATACATCGCTACAAATAAACAACTTCAACAGATTACTCACTGAACCTGGCATAATACATTGAAACTTTCGGGTCAGAAAATACCACACGCAATAATAAAAACATTACACTTAGCGAAAGAATAACTTACTGGTAGTTTTCGTTCCCTGCCTTTCAAAACCTAATCAGAATAACTCCTTTGTGTGCACAAGACAGTCGAATTACAGGAAGAAAACTCAAATAAAGCAGTGTGGATTTTCCTGGATAAAGGTAGGGATCAGACATGCTATTCTGTAACCTTGGATCAGCACCATCGTACAATGACGTATAATTTGAAACACAATGCAACTCATTTCTTTAAAACTAATTCGACGTGACCCGTTTCCTAGTATTAGTACTTTCTACTTGAAACTTCCTGGCAGGTTAAAACTGTGTGCCAGACCGAGACTCGAACATGGGACCTTTGCCTTTGGCGGGCACGTGTTCGACTGGCTGAGCTACCCAAGCACAACTCACGACCCGTCCTCACCGCTTTGCTTCCGCCAGTACCTCGTCTCTTACCTTCCAAACTTCACAGAAGCTCTCCTGCGAACCTTGCAGAACCAGCACTCCTGGAAGAAAGGATATTGCGGAGACATGGCTTAGCCACAGCCTGGGGGATGTTTCCAGAATGAGATTTTCACTATGCAGCGGAGTGTGATCTGATATGAAACTTCCTTGCAGATTAAAACTGTGTGCTATACCGAGAATCGAACTCTGGACCTTTGTCTTTCCCGGGCAAGTGCTCTACCGACCTTTTTTTTTTTTTTGCATTTTGTTCGTTGTATTTGGCCGTCCCAGACGTCCATGACACCCGGTGAAGTTTGTTTGTTGATCCATTTACTCAGTTTCTTTTTATTACAGAGACTAGCCAGCTCTCTAACCGAACACGCTGAGCCACCGTGCCGGCAACCGACTGAACTACCCAAGCAAGACTCACGACCCATCCTCATTTTCTGTTTCGTTAACTCTTAGTCGCCTCCGTAGTCAAAATAGCGGCATACTGTCATAAGAGCGCCTTAACTTTTCAGTGCCATCGTTAATGACAGTGGCTCTATGATAAAGTGGATAGGTTTCATACCACAAATCCAAATATTGGTCTTCATACCTTGGTCAGTGCTAGGACAGTATTCTGTCACTTCTTGCTTGTCTCGCCTCTTGCAGTGATAGGTTCATGTGGAAAAATGCCTAGTAGCCAGTGTTTCGAAGATCACCCTATAACGGGCTGGGCAAGTGACCTCAAAGGACGGAGGAATTTAAAGACATATGATTTGCAACAGCATCATGCCTAATGAGAGAACGTGGTGCTCAAAGTAAACTTCGGGCTAATGTCAGTTTTATATGTACATTTACATCTACATCTACATCTGCGTCCTCACGTACATTTATACTCCTCAAATCATTACTGTACAAGAAGTACTACCCGTATTGCTAAACGGCCAAAATCGTCACACGTCAGCGGGTCCTGGTTGGCGGAGGGTTATTTAAAAGCTTCCAAGGAGAACAAAAATTTGATTTTCAATATTTCGTATCATTATTGATAGAATCTGAAAACACATTAATAGGTAAAATTTTACGGTAAAGGTTAAAAGAGGTGCCTGGTAGTGAGAAGTAGGATTGTGGGATTTCTAGGACATGTTACATTCACGAGTGTTGCTCAACCAAAAAAGGATATGGAATTTTACGTAAAGGATAGACACCTGACTATAATAAATGAAAACCACTAGTTTGCTTTTGATCTACAGTATTACTTTTATTGTGTTAACCGTGGAAAACAAGTTACACATCCATATTGAAGTAGAAACGTACAGTAAATAACCATCTTTGGTGGTGGTAATACAATGTAAGAAGTAAAAAGTTGGACAGCAAATAAATGTAAACTGAGTATATAGGAAAACATTGGAACAGCAAACCTACATAATAGTTTATGTTAATAGAGGAAAACAATAGCAATAAAAGGAAGAAAGAATTATCAGTGTAACTACAGAATATATAAGAAACCTAAGCAATATTAGTAAAATAAACAGAAATGGGTAAATGCAGGAAAATGGAGGAGTGTAGGAGAATATATAGTAAATGCCATCTTTGGGGGTGTGATGGCACTGCATTTTAAAAAAGTAAAACGTTGAACAGTAAACAAATACAAAAGGAGCAAACAGGAAAGACATTAACACTGTTTTCAAAACTGTGCCTATGTACTCGTAACAATTTGCATTAAATAAATGAACCCACTTAAAAAAAAGCAGTGCATGATGAGGCAACTACAAGAGGTATTAAACATAGAAAGTAATACAGGTATCAGTTCATAGAAAGACTTAAGAATTGTAACTAAAGTCTGTATGGATTATATATATAAATCAATAAAATAAAAGAACTCAATGAATACAGAAAAATGGGAGAATATGTAGGAACAGATGGTGAGGAAAATAATGAGAAACAGAGAGGATTATGTAAAGTTTAGGAGAGGGAATGTGTTAAGCTGCGCCTGGCTGTTTAAGATTAGATCTGGACTGTGAGCTAGATGTTTGTTGATTTCCATGGCTTCCAGCAGATTAAGTTTTTGGACTTTGTTTGCTAAGTGAAGAACATGGGCTGATAGTTGAGACCATCACTGAGATATGAGCAACAAATGCGGAGTCAGAATTCAGCAACCTACAGCTGCGTTCATGTTCAGGCAGCCTAGTTGCTATGTCTCTGACTGACTGAGCAATGTGAAATTTCTCACAATCAGAACAGGTAATTTTGTATACCACACTGTTTGCTAATAACTGGATCTTATCTTTGGTATTGAAAATGCACTGGGCTGTGGTGTTCTTAGCATAGTAGGAAAGCGAATACTTGCAAGGTTTCAGTGTTTTTGCTTCACTCCGTAATACCCCTCCTAGTAATATTAATGTAGACTGCTTCTTGAAAACAGTGGAAGGGACAGCAGATAGGGCGCAGAGGAGGGATATAATTTTCAGTTTTTGTTTCCTATGTAAGATGTGATCAATCAGGAATTGATTGTAGCGATTAGTTGAGGCAATAAATTTTATTGTATCTAGCTGTGCTTTAAAATCATCTGTGAACAAGAGGACAGATATGAGACGGTGTACCATTGAGTGGAAAGCTGCATGTTTGTGAGCTATGTGGTGTTGTAAGGAAGAAGGTATTACTGTGACTGTAGTTGTAGCTATCTTAAACAGTGCGTTATCATGAAACTGCAACACTCCTTCTCGCAGCTTTCCCGGACGTTTCGCCTTAATTCCACGCCAGAATTGTGTCCAGCGTTGTGATTACTATTCCCCAGAGATGCAGACACCAGGTTACTTGAAATCAATGAGCAATGGGCCTCAGTAGTCAAAGAACAGGATGCGAATCAACTTTGCAGCAGCAGCACAGAACTTGGCGCACCATTCTAATACGGTGGTTTTCTACACACGTGCAGCCCAACACACATTCTTCATTTTGCGGTATATGTCTAAGGGTGGTGTCCTTTGACAGCCAAGAACAGAATAATACCACGCTGGTCCTGTTTGGACGCATTTGATAGTAACATAGTGTAAGGCTACTTCCCGCTCGGGCGTACGTTAGCTCTTTAAAGCCTGTACTGTAATAAGTTCATGGGCTTCACCTTATAAACAAGGATTTTAGTACATAAGTTGACCGCGTGTACCTAATTGGAAGCAATTCGGACTTATATCCAGTCAGTAACTACAGTGATGCGTCAAGCAAATGTAAAGTATAATTACTCGTTCGCATGGACAAGAAGTACACACAGTAGATACTACCAATGATTAATAATTCGGTCGCCAGCCTAATTAGGCATTGAGTGAGTTTTTCCTTGTACAAGTGGGTGCATGTACAAGCATAATAACACGTAGTAATGTTGCGTTTTATGGCAAAGTTTGGAACCGAAAAAATCCACTGAACTAAAGTTTTCTCCTTTTGTACTAATTGGGACGAGCTATAAATACACAACACCACACTGCAATGATTACTACGAACTGCATTTTGTATATTGATCAGACTGAAATCGGGCATAGATTACCCTAGAATTAGCAATCTTGAAAGTACACATACAATGTCACTATTAAGGATGGATAAGCACTAATACACTTAAGTTTAATATGGAACTTAACTTTGCTGGTCAAATCTGATCAGTACACTTCAAGGTTTGAAAGAATGGACAAGAGAAGGGGGGGGGCCTGAAACTTTTATGGTCGTTATACTGAAACTATTAAGTACTGAAGGTAAATTAACACTCAGAATTATTAACCTATGGATTACTACTCTTTTGTCTCACTTCTGGATTATTTAACTATCATTCTTTCTGTCTCAAATTAATTAAGTGTCATTGCTAGCTCAATTCAAAAAATTATCTTCCAATTTAATCAAACTGTTGTTCTTTACTAACATTTGCATTAACACACAGAACTTTAAACTTCTTTATAGCATAGATTTGTCTGCTGATAATTCTCATTAACACTAACTTTAAACTTTCAGTTCGGGATACTCGGGTTGCACAATATGTGGTAAGGACCCTGTCTAGGTTAGTGATAAGGATGATTAATTGTTAGGGCAATTCTGGTAAAAGTCACATTATTATTGAACAGTTAGAAACATTTTCGACACTGGTCCACACAGATACAATTCTAAAGATGAATTAAATGTTTGACCTGTGCAAGTCGGTGCGGCGGATGGCGGGCAGCGAGATAGCGAGAAGCACAGCACACATACAAGCACGGCTAAGGCTCTCACTGCATCGGCACTTTCCTTCTTCTTAGCGTCGTAATCTTTCCAATTTTGTGCCTAAGAATATAGCCATGCCATGTAGTCGTCGGGTTCGGCACATCCGAGGCTCAGTGGAATCCACTTTTCCTAGATAGTCTCCTCGATACGGTACGTGTTCCTCTGACCGATGCCCAACTCCGACTGTAATACTGAGCCCGTTGTGCCGAACCGCGCCAGTGTGTGTTTTCCCGCGCTCGCCTGCCTCCACCTTTTTCCGCTCCCCTACAGGTAGGGTATTCACCACAGGTTTTCTACTCAACATATATTAATACCTTTCCTACGTATTGACCAGGCGTATAAAATACAATTTTCACATCTTACAAGAGTTTCAACATTAAATAAACTTCCCTTTGATTACCACATTACTTGAAATCTAACATAATAATAATATTCACTTCAAAAGTTGCTTATAGTTTCTTTAACATAACGATACGAAAAGAAAAAGAAATTCGAAACATTGCTTACATTAATCTCTCGAAATTCATAAAGAAAAAAATTTATAATATGTACAGTTGTTGTTGTTACAATAGTTCCGCATTTGCTGCCCGCTAGTCGGAAAGATACGAATGCCACCGTAATCCACTACTTACACGTCGGTGCTTATATACCCACATCTGAGTCGCGCTACTTTGCATACACATTGCAGCAACGCCCTCAAACGGAAACATTTTGATTGCCTCTTACAACTCAAGGCCCACACTATATTTATCCAGTATCTGAGAATGAAAACATTCACAACTTTCATTAAAATTTACATATACACTCCTGGAAATTGAAATAAGAACACCGTGAATTCATTGTCCCAGGAAGGGGAAACTTTATTGACACATTCCTGGGGTCAGATACATCACATGACCACACTGACAGAACCACAGGCACATAGACACAGGCAACAGAGCATGCACAATGTCGGCACTAGTACAGTGTATATCCACCTTTCGCAGCAATGCAGGCTGCTATTCTCCCATGGAGACGATCGTAGAGATGCTGGATGTAGTCCTGTGGAACGGCTTGCCATGCCATTTCCACCTGGCGCCTCAGTTGGACCAGCGTTCGTGCTGGACGTGCAGACCGCGTGAGACGACGCTTCATCCAGTCCCAAACATGCTCAATGGGGGACAGATACGGAGATCTTGCTGGCCAGGGTAGTTGACTTACACCTTCTAGAGCACGTTGGGTGGCACGGGATACATGCGGACGTGCACTGTCCTGTTGGAACAGCAAGTTCGCTTGCCGGTCTAGGAATGGTAGAACGAAGGGTTCGATGACGGTTTGGATGTACCGTGCACTATTCAGTGTCCCCTCGACGATCACCAGTGGTGTACGGCCAGTGTAGGAGATCGCTCCCCACACCATGATGCTGGGTGTTGGCCCTGTGTGCCTCGGTCGTATGCAGTCCTGATTGTAGCGCTCACCTGCACGGCGCCAAACACGCATACGACCATCATTGACACCAAGGCAGAAGCGACTCTCATCGCTGAAGACGACACGTCTCCATTCGTCCCTCCATTCACGCCTGTCGCGACACCACTGGAGGCGGGCTGCACGATGTTGGGGCGTGAGCGGAAGACGGCCTAACGGTGTGCGGGACCGTAGCCCAGCTTCATGGAGACGGTTGCGAATGGTCCTCGCCGATACCCCAGGAGCAACAGTGTTCCTAATTTGCTGGGAAGTGGCGGTGCGGTCCCCTACGGCACTGCGTAGGATCCTACGGTCTTGGCGTGCATCCGTGCGTCGCTGCGGTCCGGTCCCAGGTCGACGGGCACGTGCACCTTCCGCCGACCACTGGCGACAACATCGATGTACTGTGGAGACCTCACGCCCCACGTGTTGAGCAATTCGGCGGTACGTCCACCCGGCCTCCCGCATGCCCACTATACGCCCTCGCTCAAAGTCCGTCAACTGCACATACGGTTCACGTCCACGCTGTCGCGGCTTGCTACCAGTGTTAAAGACTGCGATGGAGCTCCGTATGCCACGGCAAACTGGCTGACACTGACGGCGGCGGTGCACAAATGCTGCGCAGCTAGTGCCATTCGACGGCCAACACCGCGGTTCCTGGTGTGTCCGCTGTTCCGTGCGTGTGATCATTGCTTGTACAGCCCTCTCGCAGTGTCCGGAGCAAGTATGGTGGGTCTGACACACCGTTGTCAATGTGTTCTTTTTTCCATTTCCAGGAGTGTAATATCAACCGTTTTCGAAACTTTTTCTCACCCCCTAAGAAAATAATGAAAGGGAAAAAATTACAGGAAATGGACAAAGGGGAAAGGAGCAGATGGACCGAGAAAGGGGAGGGGGGAGAGAACATGGGCAGAGAGATGCAGGAGGAAGAGATGGACGGAGACAGGTTTGAGGAGATGGACAGAAAGAGGGCCAAGAGGAAATGAACGGAGAGAAGAGAGATGGAGGAGGTGAGCAGTGAGAGGGGGTGGAGGCGAAGGACAGAGATGGTGTGGAGGAGGAGACGAATGGAGAGAGACGGAAGGAGTAGCAGGACTAATACACAACCGGGCAATATCGAGGGCTGAGCTAGTTGAAAATACACGAAAGATCTGCTCACTTTCGTTCCTGACACAGGGCTGATGTGGTACTATTATATTGAAGATTTTTTGTGCTAAGTAAAACTGTTTCACCTGGGATCACGCTCTATGCCCTCTAAGGAACTCTACAGCAGATTTTTTTAAAGTATCCTATGTGATAGGTCGCGTGCACTATACTCACATTTCAATAACCATGTTTTATTGACATTATATTCATTATATGTACTTTATTAACATCCTTGACGTTCTACGCATATGTCACTGCAGACGTCAATTGCAAACCATTTGAGGTACAGCAACGAAAGAATTACTAACGTAAATGTCTCTAGTTGTTCTAGTTGGGAATGACCAGAATGTAAATGCTAGCCTCTCTGCATTTTACTTTGGTTTTATTACGCTCAAGAATTATGACGATTTTGGGGAACGAAAATCCCCCCTTTGAAAATAAACATGAATTCCGCAAACAGAGATCTTGCGAAACTCAGCTCGCTCAGTTTCTCCATGAGATCAATAGCGCTGTAGGCAACGGTTCTCAGCTAGATTACGTGTTCCAAGACTTCACAAAGGTATTTGACATTATCCTGCAATACTGTGTAGTGAAAAAAATACGAGAATATCGAGTGTCGAAGCAGCTTTATAATTGGATTCAAGACTTCCTTGCCGATAAAACTCAAGACTTCGCTCTTAAGGGGCTCCGGAACGCCCTATACTTGCAATGTTAAAATAACGCTTATAAATTACATCTTTCCTCACAAAGTATTTGAGGTAGGAAGTTGAACTTTTACAGATTATTTATTGGAATATGGGCTACAACTTAACACAGGGATTTTACAAAATTTTAGTTCAGTTATTAAAGATGATTTTTTTTTCAATTGTAATGAAAATTCACAACATTTTTTTTGCAATTTTTTATTTATATATTCAAAAATATACAGTTTTTTGGAAAAAGGCTGTGTTAAATTATGCAGAAGGTACTGTGTAACATTTACTGAAACTTTGAAACAAATATGTTTGGAAGATCCTTAGAAAACATGTAATTAGTATGAGAAAATAAAAGTTTTGGGAATCGAGCGACAAAGATTGGATTAACTTTTTAGTGCATTCCAGGTCCATAGGATGGATTATCTTCATCCTCTGCAAACTCCTCCTCCAGCTTCCTCTTGTTCCTCCTCCTGTTTACTCTTGCTTGTATTTCTAGACTATTTACATCCCTGTCTGCAGCCCGAAGGCGTTCCTTGTCTAAAGCAAGCATCGCTCGTACCATGTTAGAACCTATCTTCATTCCCATATTTCTAAATACCTTGCACCTTACAATGTTGCCATCACTGAAAGTCGCAACAGCATCATACACACCAAAGTGAAGTGTTTCTATTCCAACAAATACAGTCTTGAGGATTCTCGACCATATAACACTATTTACACTTTCATTGGGGTTTTGAGTTTTTCCTTGAATACACCTTTTCAACAGTTCAGTTATTATTATTATTATTATTATTATTAATTATTAATAATTGGTTAATAATAACACCATTTGACAGCAGTTTAACAGCGCCACAGTGGGTCACACCCATGTAGAACACATTTCAAAAAAAATTTAAAAATAGTTGTGGTCTTCGGAATTGAATAAATTATATATCTATTAAAAGGTAATAGTCTGCAGATTCAGAAAACGAAAAAAAGTAAAAATTGAACTTTTCATGATTTTGAGCCTTTCCGGAGACCCTTAATGGAACAAAATCGACAGTCGTAACGGCAATTTCTGGAATACTCTTAGGAATTGTGACAGGACCGTTATTGTTTACAATGTAAGCAGGTGACCTAATAGAAAGCGTTAGATGATCTGTCCGCAGATGATGCTGTTCTCTGTAGGAAAGTAGCAATGCCAGAAGACAATGTACATTTTCAGAATGGTGGAGGTTCTGGCAGTTAACCCATAAAGAAAATAAATTGTAACACATTGCGCATACGTGGAAATCCGCTACTGTACAACTACGCTATTGATGACAAATTGCTGGAAACAGTATCTACCGTAAAATATGTAGGCTAACTACGCAGAGCGACCTCAAGTAGAATGAACACAGAAAACAAATAGTAGGAAAATCAGATGTCAGTTTGAGGACCAGAAAAAGAATCTTAAGGAAACATGACACATCCGCGAAGGAAGTGGCTTACAAGGCTCTTGTGCGACCGATCGTTGACTGTTGTTCACCAATATAGGATCCTCACCAGGTAGGACAGATAGAAGAGATAGAGAAAATCGAACGAAGAGCGGCACGTTTCCTCAGAGGTTATAAGAGAGGCTTTGCGCATCAGGGAGAGGTGTACTACTGAAATTTTGAGTGAGAATTTTCTGGGAAGAGTAGGACAACTTATTACTTCCCCCCATCTCTCGAAATGGCCAAGACAAGAAAATTCTAGAAATTAGAGCTAATACAGAGGCTTATTGACTATCACTCTCCCCATCCACCATTCGCAAGTGGAAGCTTGCACAATATGTTGTAGATGCAGACGTTGCTAAATAGTGTTCTTATTTTAAACTTCCATCTTAATTGTTATGAAAATGCAGCGAAAAGCGTCAACCGACGTTCGTGCAAGTTTTGCAATAATGTTAAGGAACGATGGAGCAGTGTTCTACATCTACATCTACATCTACATCCATACTCCGCAAGCCACCTGACGGTGTGTGGCGGAGGGTACCTTGAGTACCTCTATCGGTTCTCCCTTCTATTTCAGTCTCGTATTGTTCGTGGAAAGAAGGATTGTCGGTATGCCTCTGTGTGGGCTCTAATCTCTCTGATTTTATCCTCATGGTCTCTTCGCGAGATATATGTAGGAGGGAGCAATATACTGCTTGACTCTTCGGTGAAGGTATGTTCTCGAAACTTTGACGAAAGCCCGTACCTAGCTACCGAGCGTCTCTCCTGCAGAGTCTTCCACTGGAGTTTATCTATCATCTCCGTAACGCTTTCGCGATTACTAAATGATCCTGTAACGAAGCGCGCTGCTCTCCGTTGGATCTTCTCTATATCTTCTATCAACCCTATCTGGTACGGATCCCACACTGCTGAGCAGTATTCAAGCAGTGGGCGAACAAGCGTACTGTAACCTACTTCCTTTGTTTTCGGATTGCATTTCCTTAGGATTCTTCCAATGAATCTCAGTCTGGCATCTGCTTTACCGACGATCAACATTATATGATCATTCCATTTTAAATCACTCCTAATGCTTACTCCCAGATAATTTTGGTATTAACTGCTTCCAGTTGCTGACCTGCTATTTTGTAGCGAAATGATAAAGGATCTATCTTTCTGTGTATTCGCAGCACATTACACTTGTCTACATTGAGATTCAATTGCCATTCCCTGCACCATGCGTCAATTCGCTGCAGATCCTCCTGCATTTCAGTACAATTTTCCATTGTTACAACCTCTCGATACACCACAGCATCATCTGCAAAAAGCCTCAGTGAACTTCCGATGTCATCCACCAGGTCATTTATGTATATTGTGAATAGCAACGGTCCTATGACACTCCCCTGCGGAACACCTGAAATCACTCTTACTTCGGAAGACTTCTCTCCATTGAGAATGACATGCTGCGTCCTGTTATCTAGGAACTCCTCAATCCAATCACACAATTGGTCTGATAGTCCATATGCTCTCACTTTGTTCATTAAACGACTGTGGGGAACTGTATCGAACGCCTTGCGGAAGTCAAGAAACACGGCATCTACCTGGGAACCCGTGTCTATGGCCCTCTGAGTCTCGTGGACGAATAGCGCGAACTGGGTTTCACATGACCGTCTTTTTCGAAACCCATGCTGATTCCTACAGAGTAGATTTCTAATCTCCAGAAAAGTCATTATACTCGAACACAATACGTGTTCCAAAATTATACAACTGATCGACGTTAGAGATATAGGTCTATAGTTCTGCACATCTGTTCGACGTCCCTTCTTGAAAACGGGGATGACCTGTGCGCTTTTCCAATCCTTTGGAACGCTACGCTCTTCTAGAGACCTACGGTACACCGCTGCAAGAAGGGGGGCAAGTTCAATCGCGTACTCTGTGTAAAATTGAACTGGTATCCCATCAGGTCCAGAGGCCTTTCCTCTTTTGAGCGATTTTAATTGTTTCTCTATCCCTCTGTCGTCTATTTCGATATCTACCATTTTGTCATCTGTGCGACAATCTAGAGAAGGAACTACAGTGCAATCTTTCTCTGTGAAACAACTTTGGAAAAAGACATTTAGTATTTCGGCCTTTATTCTGTCATCCTCTGTTTCAGTACCATTTTGGTCATTTTGTTCGGTGTTAAGTGCACTACCTCCACGCATTTGAAGCTTACGTACGAATTCAGACACTTAATTCTTAATTTCTTACCCCATTTTGGTTACTTCCTCAAAAATTGCTCCTGCCACGCAAAGTAATCCTCACTGAATGTTAGAGTTTTGCATCTTGTCTCTAACTATACAGTGCTTTATTCTGTCTGCCGAATATTATCACCAAACAATAATAACTCATTGCCATTTGGCTATGCTAATTCTCTCAAGGTTCTCTTCTGTTCACTCCTACGTAAACGCTTGGTTACAAATGCAAGCGAATGGCAGTGAACACTGGCGAATTGTCTGCGACTGCTCATTCGCTAGCCATTCCCTTCGAGTCACTCCGGTGACAGCCAGACTTTAATGACTACCGATAATTTCTTTCCTAAATAGAATTTAGTGTGTAAGTGACTAACTAGTGAGGGAATGTTTGATCTATATTTGTGAAGACTTACGTTTTGATTCAGAAATTACATCATAGTGGATGGAATGAGGGCTGGCGAGTCTTACCAGGTGATTGCGACACCGGGCATACCTCGACGGGACGCCAGCGCGTCTGCCCCTGTGGTCCATAAATACAGCCGCAGCCTCGCACAATGCTCCCACCAGTAGAGGAGCAGAGGTGGACCGTGACATCACAATCACGAGGCATTCCCTGACGCAAGCAGATAGGCAATGACCGTACCATCCACCTAAGGGCTGTGTAGATGGCAACCAACAGTAAACACGCAGCAGTATAGTGGATGCGCACACCTGAAAACTGCAGCAACGACTATTATTCAGCAGCAAATCAAAGTCAACTTTTAATTCTGCATTATGGTTTTTAGAGTTTAAAGTTCTTCTTTTCCTCTTTCTCCAAGTGTTTGGCGTTTGCCTCTTATGTCATCTTGTTCATTGTCTCTGTTGTCCGTGGTTAGTGAAAAGTTTAAAAGAAGAAGAATTTAATAAGAGTGAAGAACAGGAATTATGTTAGATAAAATGGATGACTACAGGAAACCGAGAAATGACAATTCGTAAGAAGGTAGAAGAGAATGCAGAAAACTTAACAATGAAATGAGAAAGATAACTGACCAGTCTAGAGAAGATAGGGTGAAGAAATACTGTGAGGTAATACACTCCTGGAAATGGAAAAAAGAACACATTGACACCGGTGTGTCAGACCAACCATACTTGCTCCGGACACTGCGAGAGGGCTGTACAAGCAAGGATCACACGCACGGCACAGCGGACACACCAGGAACCGCGGTGTTGGCCGTCGAATGGCGCTAGCTGCGCAGCATTTGTGCACCGCCGCCGTCAGTGTCAGCCAGTTTGCCGTGGCATACGGAGCTCCATCGCAGTCTTTAACACTGGTAGCATGCCGCGACAGCGTGGACGTGAACCGTATGTGCAGTTGACGGACTTTGAGCGAGGGCGTATAGTGGGCATGCGGGAGGCCGGGTGGACGTACCGCCGAATTGCTCAACACGTGGGGCGTGAGGTCTCCACAGTACATCGATGTTGTCGCCAGTGGTCGGCGGAAGGTGCACGTGCCCGTCGACCTGGGACCGGACCGCAGCGACGCATGGATGCACGCCAAGACCGTAGGATCCTACGCAGTGCCGTAGGGGACCGCACCGCCATGATTCTTCATATCGTTGAGGGGTACAGGCTAGGTTAAAACGACGACTGAAAAGTCGGTGTTCCTACCAAGATACGATCCCGTGAGCTCTCGGTTTCCAGGCACGCACTTTAAACCACTTTTATTTCACTTGGGCTTTAAGGAATCAGGTAGTGGGTTGACACATACAGGCCTTTCAGTGTACATTGAACCAACGACTACTCACCAATAGTTTCACTACCATGTACACAAGAAGTCGGTCATGAACACATTAATACACACAGCGAAGATTATTTTTGACGACAGACATTTGAAAGGTAACACTTAAAATGAATGTGCAGAGAAATTGGTTACAGCAAGTGCGATAATGCAAACTCTTAAAGAGTCTTAGGACGCCTCGTGAATCGGCGGAAGAGGCCAAGCCGGCCACTTTCCGGTCGTACTGTGGGGAAACGATCAGCAAAGTACGACGTGTGCTGCGGAGACATGGACTGAGACCAGAGTTCCAGTACGCCGACAAGACACGATATAGCTATTCAAGTGCCCAATGTGTATGGTGTCCCCTGCAAATGCTGCAGCATCTTTGTAGGTGAAACTATTCGCACTGTTGCTGACTGCTGTGCTGAGAACAAACGACACAGTAAACATAGGGACAAGAGTTTAGGTCATACGTCGTTATTTTAGTACTACTAAGTACCTGGCGATACCCAGGTATATATTTGTTTCAGTCTTCTACCATTCCATCTTGTCCTTCACCCTCTCTCAGTCCTTCTCCTCCTTTTTCCCCCCACACCCTCTCTCTCCTTGTCTGACAACACCTTCTCCTCTCTCTGGCCATTTCCTGTGCCCCCTCTACTCATCTCCTGCTTCCCCCTCACTCTCAGCCATTTCCTCCTGCCCCTCTCACTGAACATCTGGTACTTCTCCTTCTGGCTGTCCATCTGCTCCTCTCCACTCTCTCTGTCCATCTGCTCCTCCTCCCTCTGTCCCTCTGCTTCTTCCCCCTCTGTCCACCTACTCCTCCCCTCCATCACCTCCTGATTCCTCCATCTCCTCTTCCTTTCTTAGTCCTTCGTCTCCTCTCTGTGTGTCCATATTCTCTTACTTTCTCTATTTCCTCCTCTCCATCTCTCTGTCCATCTCCTCCTCCCCTTGTCTCAGTCCATCTCATCCTCCCTCTCTCTCTGTCCACCTACTGTTCTCTCCTTTTTCTGTCCATTTCTCACTTGAACCCCCTCGTTCTCGCTCCACGTTACCACCCCCACCATAATAAGAGGTTGTTGGTTCTTACCCCCAAAGTATTTATTTCCATATGTGTACCAAGTTTTGTTGAAATTGATCCAGAGATCTAGGAGGAGTTTTTGATCTGGAGCTTTACCTGTATATGCACATTTCACTTATATATAACATATTGCACCCTGCAATTTCGTTTACACACAGCTAAATTTTTATGACGTCTTATCTTTTGAGCTATGTGTTGTACAGTGATATAATTTTGCAGGCACTTTCAGCGGTATATTTAAATACTGTCTGCAAAGTGTGTCACAAAAACAGTAAATAGTAATGAAGTAACAAATTAAAACGTCATGCCCGCTACGGAAGTTTTACTGCACGGCCAACAAAAATGCAGTAATCCATAAACTGTTTTCGTTTCGTCGTTTTGTGGGGGTTGTCAGTGCGGTAAATTTTCGTAAGGATTTGAAATTATCTGTTAAATATTGTTGCCAGTCGCTAAATGCTCTCATTCTCAAATACTGGGTGAATATAGTCCCACTATCGTCGTAAGCTACCCTACTTTTTCAGTCCTACACCAAACCTTTTGATACTTACGTAGTTATTTTCCTCACACCGATTCTTTCTATACAGTAATTGATATTTGTACTAAAGTTGGTTGAAATCACTCCACTAGTTTATAAGGAGATGTGGAAGATGCATTTATACATTCATCCATTTTTATAATCTGCAAGGATTCAGTTCTAAAGAGAGCAGCCAAGAGAAGAATAAGTCGCTGCAATTTTAATAGTCACCAGGGGCGTACTGAACTGCTTGTGGGCGGCCTCTGGGTATCGAGCGAAACCGAAGACAGACCGTTGAAGCTTGTCGGGAGGCGTTCGATACAGTTCCCCACAGTCGTTTAATGAACAAAGTGAGAGCATATGGACTATCAGACCAATTGTGTGATTGGATTGAGGAGTTCCTAGATAACAGGACGCAGCATGTCATTCTCAATGGAGAGAAGTCTTCCGAAGTAAGAGTGATTTCAGGTGTGCCGCAGGGGAGTGTCATAGGACCGTTGCTATTCACAATATACATAAATGACCTGGTGGATGACATCGGAAGTTCACTGAGGCTTTTTGCAGATGATGCTGTGGTGTATCGAGAGGTTGTAACAATGGAAAATTGTACTGAAATGCAGGAGGATCTGCAGCGAATTGACGCATGGTGCAGGGAATGGCAATTGAATCTCAATGTAGACAAGTGTAATATGCTGCGAATACATAGAAAGATAGATCCTTTATTATTTAGCTGCAAAATAGCAGGTCAGCAACTGGAAGCAGTTAATACCATAAATTATCTGGGAGTACGCATTAGGAGTGATTTAAAAAGGAATGATCATATAACGTTGATCGTCGGTAAAGCAGATGCCAGACTGAGATTCATTGGAAGAATCCTAAGGAAATGCAATCCGAAAACAAAGGAAGTAGGTTACAGTACGCTTGTTCACCCACTGCTTGAATACTGCTCAGCAGTGTGGGATCCGTAACAGATAGGGTTGATAGAAAGTATAGAGAAGATCCAACGGAGAGCAGCGCGCTTCGTTACAGGATCATTTAGTAATCGCGAAAGCGTTACGGAGATGATAGATAAACTCCAGTGGAAGACTCTGCAGGAGAGACGCTCAGTAGCTAGGTACGGGCTTTTGTTAAAGTTTCGAGAACATACCTTCAGCGAAGAGTCAAGCAGTATATTGCTCCCTCCTACGTATATCTCGCGAAGAGACCATGAGGATAAAATCAGAGAGATTAGAGCCCACACAGAGGCATACCGACAATCCTTCTTCCCACGAACAATACGAGACTGGAATAGAAGGGAGAACCGATAGAGGTACTCAAGGTACCTTCCGCCACACACCGTCAGGTGGCTTGCGGAGTATGGATGTAGATGTAGATGTAGATGAGGCGGCAGCGATAATGTCAGTGCCGTACCTGCCCCTTGCGTCACCTAACGCCACTCGGTCCCCTGCTGGGCCCACGAGAAGTACAGAGCCCACAACAAATTTTGGACTTCACACTAGATGCCATGGCCAACATACATAGAGAACGCTCGGTTACGACCAGAGACAGGCGGAAAATCAGTATGTGAATGAAAATGTACCCAGTATTGTCCTTCGGAGCCAGGCGGAAAATCAGTATGTGAATGAAAACGTACCTAATAAATTCCATAACTTTGTCATATGTTACCGAGAGCTTAACAGTATTTAAACGCGCTGCTACGAAGTATGAAATTAGTGTAAAATAGCAATTCGCTCTCTGCCGGAGACGGTCGCTATAACTCGTAAGATCTTTAGTGTCACTTATTGTGACGCACGCCATATGGCCCGTATATCTCGTTTGTCCCGGTCCCGTGACGAGTTGGAACTGCTACCAGCTGCTCAAATCGCATGCTCCACTTCGAAACTCTCGTTTCGGAAGTTGCTGTCGTACCTACAGAAGTGGAACCCGTCACTAGCGGATTTCTACACTTCACTGAAACAGCCATCGAATGCAAGAGTGTTATTGGAAGTGACGCGGCTGATAAACCGAGATGTTTAATTGACTTAATTAGCAGCTTTGACAAGCGAGATTCTAGGCTGAATCCTCCCAGCAGACTGAAACTGTGTGCTAGCCCGGGCATCGAACGCATAATATTTTCATTAGTGAGCAATTATCGACCTATTTATGCAGAAAATACTCACTAGCTGTCCTCACAGCTTTACTTCCGCATACCTCGATAGCTCTGTCGATAAGTGCGTCGCTCGCTAAAGGAAAGGTCGTGGGTTCATGTCCCCATCTGAACGCATTTTAATGTCAGGATATTTCAAAATAGAGAACACTCAGCTCCAGAATTATAGATTATTTACGAAAATAAAGCTCAGCAGGCTGTGGTTGAACCATTTCGCCTTAATATCCTTTCCTCTAGGAGCAACAGCTCACCCGAAGAGGTAGTAGCGGCAACGAAACTGTGAAAACGAGTTGCTAGTCGTGCATAGATAGCTGAGTCGGCGGGGCTCCATGCACACGAGCGAATTATTACAGCGCTTTTTAGCAGTAATCTGAAACAGTGGAGCCGCGCACACGGTGGCAGTGAAGCTGTGAACTCTTCAGTACCGCAACGATATCTCTGATCACCGCGTGTTTTCCCTAAACCACATAAGGCAAATGCCGGGATGGTTCCTTTGAAAGGAGACGGCCGATTTCCTCCCCCAGCCTTAGCCAATCCGAGGCATCTGATGACCTCATTGTCGACGGGATGTTAAACCCTAATTTTCCTTCATTCCGATCACCGCGGTGCAGCAGTCATTATGACAGAATTAGACAGTTCATACTTGTTCGCAACATTAGCAGCAGCTACCGTCAGCTAGCCACGGACGTAGAACTGTTTGTTTAAGAGGCGAAGAAATGCTCTGGAATATGGGGTATGCTTCGAAAAGAATACCACGAGAATCGCGTGGTTTCATAGGTGTGTAAACTTTCATCAGTGTTTTCGTGCGGCACCGGATCAGAAAGAGTTGGTATAGACAAGTATCACTGTTAATCTGTTCTGTGTTAGTGTTGTAGTGGTGGGAGTTTTGCTCGAATGTCGTTGTTCAGAACTTGATACATTACTGACAAGCACATGCGGGCCCTTTCTTCTGGATGAATATATCTTTAATCACTAATAAGAACTCAAAATTTATTCTGTTACATGAGCCGATCCTGTACTGTATAACAGCTGTTCTGTTATATCAGCCGGTTCTGTTCTGTATAGCAGTCACACTGCCTGCTTCCTTCTGTCTATGTCCAGACTTGTTGCCTTCCACTCTACACTGCCCAACACAGTTAAAGGATCACCATTTCGAAACCACGTAATTGTGTCCCGTTGCAACGCAGAAGTTTGAAATTGGCTCAACGCGCCTTGATCTTTCCTCCGTGGGGCGCACTACATCATCACCCTCGGGCTCGGCGACGTTTCAAACGGCAAGCTGTCGACGCACGCGAAATAAGGCCAGAGCCCAGAACTCCATGTGGGGTGTAAGGTGAGTTAATAGTTTAACATCGACACAAAATTACACCACAGTTCTGCCCAACGCCACCGTGGAGGTGTCACACGATGTCCCTTCTTAACCACGCTTCACCCCTCCTGTTGACACGTCTGCGATGGAAGTTAGAACCACGACTCCCAGAGTTGAAAACACATGGTTTTCTTGTGGGTAGCCGATGTAATGTAATAAAATAAAAAATTTTATTTGTTTTGTGACTATTAGTGTAATGTAAAAAAATAAAATATGAGCCGTGACTTATACAAAAAAGAAACACACATTAATGCAATGGCTCAGCATAAAAAAGAAATAACTAATGTAGGAATATTATTAACAGTGTAATATGTTGTTTAATTTAACCCGACGTGTGTAAGCACTCAGTAAACTAGCTCAGTTCTCAGGGTAGTTACGTAATCGTCGATAATTAATTGTCCTTTTCTTATTTCTCAACACCAGAGATATTATTCCAGGTTCGTAAGAAGTCATGTGCTTATTGCACCAGAGAATATTTGCAAGTCTGTTCGATGAACACTACTGTAATACGTAACTTATCGTGGTTTCGTCTCGATTCCCCAATATAAGATAACAAGAGTAGCAACTCCAAATGAAATCCTATAATGGAACTGGAATCCTGTGACTGGACCTTTTCTGCCTGGGATGCTATCTCGTTATATATAAAAATCTGCAAGTAAAATTGTTTAATTATTAGTAGCTGCCTCCGGTCTCGTGGGATCTGAAATAAAGTTAATTGTCCTAACCGTCGGGACATCTCGTAGTTGAGCTAAAAGAAAAATGTTAAAGATTTTTCTAAGATGACGCCTAACAATGAAAATTCTTTGTTAAGGCCCATATCTACTTAAGGAAGTCTAGTTATCAGACTAAGAATAGATTGACCACATACACAAAATTCTTTTGACAAAATAACCATTACATTTTCCGGGTTTTAAGTACAACTTACATTATCAACTGATACAGCGAGATGAGCTTTACACAAGAACGTCCTCTTAGGTCCGAATCCAAGCAGATTAGATAAGCGAAAGACAAAGGAAAGACAGTTCATGCATAGAAACCCAAGAGTCCATGGAATAACATGTCCATTGTAGTTCTGTCTCTTCTTCTTTGGCGTACTTGTCGATTATTTATAAAATTTATCGTAATATTTACACTCCTGGAAATGGAAAAAAGAACACATTGACACCGGTGTGTCAGACCCACCATACTTGCTCCGGACACTGCGAGAGGGCTGTACAAGCAATGATCACACGCACGGCACAGCGGACACACCAGGAACCGCGGTGTCGGCCGTCGAATGGCGCTAGCTGCGCAGCATTTGTGCACCGCCGCCGTCAGTGTCAGCCAGTTTGCAGTGGCATACGGAGCTCCATCGCAGTCTTTAATACTGGTAGCATGCCGCGACAGCGTGGACGTGAACCGTATGTGCAGTTGACGGACTTTGGGCGAGGGCGTATAGTGGGCATGCGGGAGGCCGGGTGGACGTACCGCCGAATTGCTCAACACGTGGGGCGTGAGGTCTCCAGAGTACATCGATGTTGTCGCCAGTGGTCGGCGGAAGGTGCACGTGCCCGTCGACCTGGGACCGGACCGCAGCGACGCACGGATGCACGCCAAGACCGTAGGATCCCACGCAGTGCCGTAGGGGACCGCACCGCCACTTCCCAGCAAATTAGGGACACTGTTGCTCCTAGGGTATCGGCGAGGACCATTCGCAACCGTCTCCATGAAGCTGGGATACGGTCCCGCACACCGTTAGGCCGTCTTCCGCTCACGCCCCAACATCGTGCAGCCCGCCTCCAGTGGTGTCGCGACAGGCGTGAATGGAGGGACGAATGGAGACGTGTCGTCTTCAGCGATGAGAGTCGCTTCTGCCTTGGTGCCAATGATGGTCGTATGCGTGTTTAGCGCCGTGCAGGTGAGCGCCACAATCAGGACTGCATACGACCGAGGCACACAGGGCCAACACCCGGCATCATGGTGTGGGGAGCGATCTCCTACACTGGCCGTACACCACTGGTGATCGTCGAGGGGACACTGAATAGTGCACGGTACATCCAAACCGTCATCGAACCCATCGTTCTACCATTCCTAGACCGGCAAGCGAACTTGCTGTTCCAACAGGACAATGCACGTCCGCATGTATCCCGTGCCACCCAACGTGCTCTAGAAGGTGTAAGTCAACTACCCTGGCCAACAAGATCTCCGTATCTGTCCCCCATTGAGCATGTTTGGGACTGGATGAAGCGTCGTCTCACGCGGTCTGCACGTCCAGCACGAACGCTGGTCCAACTGAGGCGCCAGGTGGAAATGGCATGGCATGCCGTTCCACAGGACTACATCCAGCATCTCTGCGATCGTCTCCATGGGAGAATAGCAGCCTGCATTGCTGCGAAAGGTGGATATACACTGTACTAGTGCCGACATTGTGCATGCTCTGTTGCCTATGTCTATGTGCCTGTGGTTCTGTCAGTGTGATCATGTGATGTATCTGACCCCAGGAATGTGTCAATAAAGTTTCCCCTTCCTGGGACAATGAATTCACGGTGTTCTTATTTCAATTTCCAGGAGAGTAGTTTACAATTTTTTTAAACCCAAGTCCATCCAGGAGAAACTGTACACCGAGAAATTGTTTCAGACACACTGTCCCGCAGAATCGAGACGAAAATATATCTGGTGGGTGGCATAAATGGCGTCAACAAAACTATCCCTTCCCTTGGTTGTCGATTACCAGACATGTCGCGATCGATAACGACCGTTCACAGTTCGATAAGCAATGACATCCTTTACAACCTCTGATACTGCTGACACCCCTTCGATGATTAAGTCCAACTCTAAGGACACCCTGGGACTGTAACCCCACTGAACGCAGTCCGTGTGCAGTATAGCGTGACTGCACTTTTTGCTCTGGATGCAGGGTGGAGCCACTGTGGACGTTCCAAAACCATTCGAGATAATTTGAAGGTGATTTGAAGTAGCAAAGAGTATTTATCCTTATTCAGCCCTCCTGTGGCGTGATGGGAGTCAGTTTCGGACGGGGGGGGGGGGAGGGGGGGTCGACATTGACACATGCATCAATAAAATGGGGAAGTGTCTCTCTAAGACTCCCCAGTGCACCAACAGTCCCGGTGACACCCGCACGCCTTCATTGTTGGGCACCGTTCACTGATTCTTAGGAACCGGTGTGACTTGCACCTCTTTCGTCATCTCTCAGATATAGCATGTTGTCCTTAGTTGCTAGAGCAGCGATGTAGGACCACTCAGATGAGTAGTGTCGAAATGGTTGCCACCAGCGCGTAGGAATCACTGGATGCCGGTCTTTGCGCAGGGCCATTTTTAAAGTTTTCAACAAAAGTGCGCAAATGGCACCGAATATGTTGTTGAACTGGGATACCTTAGAGGGCTCGTTTCCTGTTTTACTCACATACGGAATGTGTCAGAGTCGCCGCAGTCCATGCCCCCCCCCCTCACTGCCTCCCCTTCCACTTCTCCCCTCCCCCCCACCCCCGGATAGAGCACAGGAAGGTGCGACAAGCACGCGGTCTGAACCAGCATAAACACCATATGCTGATTGAAATCACTTTTTAATTTTATCTAATGGTTTCTAAAGGTCTCTAGTCGTTCCATCCCCTATATCGTCGAAAAAATTGTGGTCGTACTAGACTCCAAAAGGGTCAGATGACGTTCAATGGGGTTGCAAGCTCACAACCCCACATACCTTAGAGAAGGGCTGAAACGTCCTGGAAGGGGTGGAGACGTTATCATTGTCGGAGGTTGTCAAGAACGTCGCTCTGTTGCTCATCACACTGCGAACTGCCGTTTCCGACCGTGAAATGTATGGGAATTAAAGCCCTAAGGAAAAGGTGTTGTCATGGGCGCCCTTTATACCAGCACCTAAGGTCTTTTCGTATCGATGCCGAACAGCGGTGTGTCTGAAATGAATTCCTTGTCCGCTCTTGATAAAAATGCGTGATTTTAACGCTGAATGTCGCGGTTCTGACCTCCATCACACAGGTGTCAAGAAAAGGGTGAGATGAGGGTAATGAGACGTCGCTGGGTGGCATGCTTATGCATCACTACAGAAAAATGTTGTTGGCACGTTTGAGGCAAATTTCAAACGTCTACGTCGCAATGGAAGACAATTACAGGGTTTCTGAAAAGGAACCTTTCAATTTTGTTGCTCAGTGTGGGGCTGCTGTGCGATTGTTGGTGTCACATTGCCGTGTCTATACTGAATCGATTTCTGATGCTGAGTGCTTGCTGCGAGCATACAAAGCATACAAGACTGTTAAGTGCTCGTGTGCTTCAAGTCTTAACAGCATGTGACGGCGTAGTTCCACAGGTTTCTTATTCTTCGCTAAAATATAAATTTCAAGTGTAAGGAGAGGGAGACGAAGTTTTAAACTGTTGCTGAGTGATGGAATTAGAGTTACAAGTGGGGAAAAAACCTTTTGTTAATAATTTTGGGAAAAAATTGTTTCATGTTCACTGCTAAGAGCGTCCGACCTGCCACACAGCTTCGCGTTCCGAGGAGAGACCGATGTGAATATGGTGGAGGTCCGGAATGTCGGTCTAAGAGACAGGGGATCCACAACCCACCTTTTCCTCGCAAGAAAAGCACGGCAGTGTAAGAGAGCGGTTGCATTGTGTTCGTTCTGAACTGACTAGTTTATATTTGCGTCAGAGCTATTTCAATTACCATTAATAATTGTAAAGGCTGTTAAGAAGTCATTTCTTCGAAACAAAGTGCTTGTAATATTATTTCAAGAGTACACTAACTGATCAGAAGTATCGAGACACTCATTAAGGGATTTGACATTTACACAGGTATGTCAACTGCCTTTACCAGGGTTTGCGCTCTGCTGGGGTCACTTGGTATGGTGTGTTTGAATGTCTTGTGAGGGATGGCAGACCATTCTTCCTCAGTAGCCCAAAGCAGAGACGATGGAGTCTCTAGCGAAGTCGACGTTCTAACTCATCCCAAAGGTGACCCATTGGGTTTAGGCTGGGATATGGGGAAGGCCAGTCCATTTCAGGAACGTTAGTGTCTGCCTCACAGATGTTTTTGACAGTGTGAATTGTCATGGTGGTACAATCATCGTCTACCGACTGTTACTGCACTGCACGCGATACACAGTACTGTAAAATGTGTTCATATTCCTCGGCATTTAAGATTTTCTTAAGACTAATAAAGGGTCTGAAACGCCCGCTAAACCCGCAGGGCAGAGCAGAACAGGTGGTTAGGACTGTGGAAAGGGCCAGATAAGATGGCGGTCAGTTTCACTTCAAAATTGTTATTTATTGTAATTTAATAAGACATTTAAACAAAAAGAGCACATAGCCGAACCTTTAAAACTACGAGTTTCAAAATCCATTTCTTTCACGGCTGAAGGCCTCCAACCAAGAAATCTTAAAAATCAACAAATCTCAAGAGACTGAAAACACGTAGTTAAAACTGCAAATAAAATAATTAAAATCTACAGATACACCACAGCTAGGTTGAGAGCCTCAAGGCAAAAGTGGATAGAACAAACATAAATAAGGTGCAATACAAACGGCTAGGGGAAGGCAACAATTAAATTTCAAAATTTCAAAATATATTACCATAATATTTTAAGGCAGAAGGCCGCAATGTTTTCGCTCAAGGGGAAATTTTAAGAATAAGGCTTTAAGCGACTGAAGGCCCACAGCTGATTTTCCAAAAATTCAAAAACAAAAATACCTTAAACCTTTAAATTTTAAGTGGCCGAAGGCACACTAAATGAAAAAGCAACGCAAAGACAATAACTAAATTTAAGAATAAGGTTTTAAGCGGCTGAAGGCCCACAATTGATTTTCCAAAAATTCAAAGTACCTTAAATCTATAAGTTTTAAGTGGCTGAGAGCGCACTAAATGAAGAGATAGCACAACGACACTAACTTTCAGCAAAATATCCACTTGCCAGAATTCAACTTACTTATACAAGCTGAAGGCCCTTGATTTACATAAAACACAATATTTTTTTTAAAGCAATGGCTATAATAGATTACCAACAGACCATTAAACACCCATGAAAATCACAGTATAGACAATGGCACTCAGACGCCACGAAAGGGGGGGGGAGACCCCCTCCCCTCGAAACATTAACGTTCACTTAGGTGAGACAGGTGGTGGGCCCAACTACACTTCATCTGTCGGTAAACCAACCAAGAGACAGTCACGGACCGACTGACCAAACTACTTGCTAGTCACCTATCGCTACATGAAAACTCAAAGACTAAACTGTTACAGACGTGATTATCCACAATGAAATATGTATTAAGCTGTCAAAAGTACACACAGTGTTGGACAGAGACAACAGGTGAGGAAAGTACGCTGCGTAAAATTGCGTTGGTGGCCAGGGCAGATAACCAGAACACTAACAGTCATAAGGCAGAAAATTCCACTGGTACACTTCAAGAATGGTTCAAATGGCTCTGAGTACTATGGGACTTAACATCTGAGGTCATCAGTCCCCTAGAACTTAGAACTACTTAAACCTAACCAACCCAAGGACATCACACACATCCATGCCCGAGGCAGGATTCGAATCTACGACCGTAGCAGTCGCGCGGTTCCGGACTGAAGCGCCTAGAACCGCTTGGCCACCGCGGCCGGCTGGTACACTTCAATTTGAAATAAGGTAATAACTCTACCAAAAAAAGAACACTGCCTAAATTTACGTCAGTGGCCAGGGAAGGTAATTAGAACGGCCACAATGCAGAAAATTCCGCTGGTGAACTTGAATTGTAGTGAACCAATGTAGCTAATTCCAGCGCACGGCGGCTCGATTTCACCACTAGAACCACTCGGTGTAGCTCACAGGAAAAGCTCCACAACAGCGAACCACCGAAACGAACGACACAACATGAACGGACGTGGCTTGGGTACTTAAGGCACCACTCCAACCGACTGAATGCCCGCGAACACCCTAGCCAGAAGCAATATGCACAAGACAAAAGATGGTACACAGTGCAGATATCGATACACATCGCTGCTGCCACACGTAGAAGGAGGAAGAACCACGGCATAACAGCAACAGCGGCAGGAAACCGAACGCAGATAGAGGGCGAAGTTCAAGGAAATGCATGGTTCGGAGTGAGCACAGTTCAGAGTCCACACTCTAACTACAAGAAATACACCCATCCCACAGTGTCACTTCCTCTATACTTGTACTTCGCAGTTGGCACTACACACGACGGCTGGTAATGTTATCCAGGCATTCGCCAAACCCGGACCCTTCCATCGGAAGCCAGAGGGTGTCATTCATCATGCCGGATCACTCGTTCATAGTCGCCCGCAGCCCGGCGGCGTCCCTCTTTACAACACGTGAAGCGTCGCCCAGCGCTGACTACAGAAATGTGTGCTGTATGAGGAGATGCCTCTCAATTGTACCTATTCTTTTTAAGTTCCTACGCACAGACATTGTGCTAGATGGACTGCAGGTAGCACTTTGGAACTAACCGGTGGTTTCAGTAGATGAGGCCTGCCTGGTCGTGGTTTAGCTGTTGTTGTTAATACGCATTCCACTTCGCATTTCGCAGTCACACCACCATCTGTGACATGAACCTCTTTGGAAGTGTTGAAATGTTCCTGATGGATCTGTTGTTCAGATCAGACCCAATAGTTTCTCCACATTCGAAGTCACTGAGCTCTCCTGTTACTGTTTCTCTACAGACAACGCAATTCTCCCCTCTCCTTTTTATATAGGTGGGTCCTCCTCTCGCGACATCTGGTGCTCCGTTCCGCATTACATAGGAATGGCCACGTACTTTGATAAGATAGTGTACACAGCCATTTTAGTTCAGTGATCAGTGTTTTATTTTACATAGTGAACTGATGATGATGAGGTCGTATACTCCGAGCAGCGTAGGGAAAGATGCGGGAGAACCGCACCGCTGTACTAGGCAAGGTCCTGCGGAGGTGGTTTGCCATTGCCTTCCTCTGACCGTAATGGGAATGAATGATGATGAAGAAGACAACACAACAACACCCAGTCATCACGAGGTAGAGAAAATCCCTGACCCCACCGGGAATCGAACCCGGGACCCTGCGCGCGGGCAGTGAGAACGCTACAGGAAGCCCACGAGTTGCGGACACATAGTGAACTGATACGAAAATATTCTCAGTAGTTGAGACACTGCGCGTAGCTATTTCAGTTCAGTGATCAGTGGTTTATTTCACATAGTGAACTAATACGAAAGTATCCTCATTTTATTCTCAGCAATTGAGCACAGTGTGCAGTTTCCTTTTTGAATCGCTGCACGAAACAGAAAATAACTAATCTTTGTTTTAAAATTTGCCGTTCTGTGGAATATTTTTAATACAATCGTATGCTAATAGTAAGTAATCAGTTATCATTTTAGTGCTGGTATCGTAAATTCACGAGAATTTTTATTTTTGGCTGGTTATTGCGGTGGTTCGCCCGAGACAAAATTGTAAGAACTAAATCATTTCTGAAGTTCAGCACATGTTACTGAATAATTAAATTCGAGTATCGTTTCCTATGAAAGGTAGCTGCCACGAGCAATGCCCATGAAAAGCAAGGTACTGGTTCAAAATCCTGATGTGGCTCCCACGAACTCTTCACGAAGTTTCAAGGACTCCGCAGCTGTGAAGCACGAACAAAGTCCTCTTGATGACGCAAGCAGGGCCTTCGTCCGGCGCCAATCCTTGACCGCTAGCGCCAGCGCCTTGCTGCTGCGCTCTCCCGACCGTCACAGCTAGCAGCACACGAAGGAGGCGTCGCCTTCCCCCACACCCAATGTCTGAGCGCTCTCGTGGTCGCCCCAGGCTAGTGGTTGCCGTCTTCTCTAGCAGCACACTCGGCTTCGATGCCGCAGGCGTCTGTGTGAGGAGCCGATTCCCAGGAACGCTGCCAGCGCCGATGATTTTAGTGCCCTGTGGAAGGATCCCTCTACATCGACGCAAAGAAATAAAATGAAGCAATCATCTTGTAGTGAAAGGAGTATACTGGGGCACACTTCTATGTGGCACCAGAATAAGATAAGAAGATCAATAAATTAAAATGAATCTAGTGTTCTATAAACGGTGAATGTCTCTATTGGGCTCGATAATGCGGATCACTGACTTTGCGCGACCGCAGAGCCAAAGGTACTGTACTGCTTTGTTACTGTACTGCTAGTGCTGGAGTAAGAGAGCGCTTAGCGCACAGTTGTAGGTAGCTGTCTGTGTGGGAGAGACGTAATTTAGGTATGTATTGTTGAACATGGAAGCAGAATTCTTCAGGCAAATAAGATAAAGACGTTCAATAATCATCATTTCTGTTTTTACCAGCGCGTTAGAATAGATGAGATGGCTGACAATTTGTAATTGTTGAGTAACCCCAGAATGTACGTAAATGATATTTCATTTGTGTAATGCTTTTAAGATTTGTTAACAGAGCTACACCTATGTGTAATTTGATGATTTGATTTTATGTTGGATTAATGAAGTTTGATAATACTATCTGTTTACATCTCATTGTTTGTGAATCATTTGTGCGTAATGTAACTTCAATTGCCAGATGTTTTTGAAAAGCCAAACTTAACTTGCAATACAATTTTCATAAAAAAAACTGAGTGTTAGTAATTCATCGTAATCAGTACCGCCTTCCAGTCCAGGCCATATATTATTTAAAGTAATTCGATTTTCTTAAATGTTTTCGTTTATCAGCCAAATGAATTTCATTTGCATTTCAAGTATTAGCAATGCACACTGCTGGACCTGTAGCTAGCATTTCCATTTTTTATATGAGAGACCAGAATATATCGCGGTCCACCGTTTCTGCTCTTGAGGTAAGACAATTTAATTTATTTATTATGTGCGCAGGGACTAAAGTTATCAGTTTTGAACATGGCCAGATGATTCATTTTGCAGTGACTGTATTTATTTATTGGTATTGGGAGTTGCATTGCCCAATCGATTCGTGTGAAGTTTTGCTAACAATAACACAGAGTAACCACATCACTTGCAGTTACAGCACACAACGCGACAATAAGAGTTCAGTACTCATTTCGCAGATCAGGCATTCAACGTAATTGTAAAGTTATCAAAGAACGTTACACTTGGCGACAGCTCTCCCAGTCGTTCGCTTTGTGAAATCTTTGATATTAAAATAGTCCTATATATATACACACTACTGGACATTAAAATTGCTATACCAAGAAGAAATGCAGATGATACACGGGTATTCATTGGACAAATATATCATACTAGAACTGACATGCGATTACATTTTCACGCAATTTTGGTGCATAGATCCTGAGAAATCAGTACCCAGAACAACCACTTCTGGCCGTAATAACGGCCTTGATACGACTGGACATTGAGACAAACAGAGCATGGATGGCGTGCACAGGTACAGCTGCCGATGCAGCTTCAACACGATACCACAGTTCATAAAGAGTAGTGACTGGCGTATTGTAACGAGCCAGTTGCTCGGCCGCCATTGACCAGACGTTTTCAATTGGTGAGAGATCTGGAGAATGTGCTGGCCAGGGCAGCAGTCGAACATCTTCCGTATCGAGAAAGGCCCGTACAGGACCTGCAAGATGCGGTCGTGCATTATCCTGCTGAAATGTAGGGTTTCGCAGGGACCGAATGGAGGGTTGAGCCGCGGGTCGTAACACATCTGAAATGTAACGTCCACTGTTCAAAGTGCTGTCAATGCAAACAAGAGGTGACCGAGACGTTTAACGAATGGCACCCCATACCATCACGCCGGGTGATACGCCAGTATGGCGATGACGAATACAAGCTATCCAATGTGCGTTCACCGCGATGTCGCCAAACACGGATGCGACCATCATGATGCTGTAAACAGAACCTGGATTCATCCGATAAAATAATGTTTTGCCATTCGTGCAGCCAGGTTCGTCGTTGAGTACACCATCCCAGGCGCTCCTGTCTGTGATACTCCTGTCAGGGGTAACCGAAGCCACGGTCTCCGAGCTGATAGTCCATGCTGCTGTAAACGTCGTCAAAGTCTTCGTGCAGATGGTTGTTGTCTTGCAGACGTTCCCATCTGCTGACTCAGGGATCGAGACGTGGCTGCACGATCCGTTACAGCCATGCGGATAAGATGCCTGTCATCTCGACTGCTAGTGATACGAGGCCTTGGGATCCAGCACGGCGTTCCGTATTACCCTCCTGAACCCACCGATTCGATATTCTGGTAACAGTCATTGGATCTCGACCAACGCGAGCAGCAATGTCGGGATACGATAAACCGCAATCGCGATAGGCAACAATCCGACCTATATCAAAGTCGGAAACGTGATGGCACGCATTTCTCCTCGTTACACCAGGCATCACAACAACGTTTCACCAGGCAACGCCGGTCAACTGCTGTTTGTGTATGAGAAATCGGTTGGAAACTTTCCTCATGTCAGTACGATGTAGGTGTCGCCACCGGCGCCGACCTTGTGTGACTGCTCTGAAAAACTCATAATTTGCATATCACAGCATCTTCTTCCTGCCGGTTAAATTTAAATTTCGCGTCTGTAGCACGTCATCTTCGTGGTGTAGCAATTTTAATATATATATATGCGCGACGCAGTTTACAGACATGAACAAAATTTTTCCAGGGTTCATCGGCATTTTTATGCTCCGTCTGTTTTTTCCATTTAGTTGAGTGTTTAATTTTGGTCTTTGGATTTGTCTCTGTATTTGATACGATGCCGCGCAAAGGTGTAAAGTTTCCGGCGCGGAATCTTAGAATTAGAGATATCGAAATAGACGATTTTACTGTTATTGACAACAGTGCTGAGAATGATAGTGACCACTCTGTGGCTCAACAGTTGCAAAGCACCACAGAAAACGGGAGTTCCGTTTCCAAAAATGATGCACGGCTTCTTGACACTGTAATTTCATGCACTAATTTGACTAGTAATCTGACGGTAGATTACGGTATTGCGGACGCCGCTGATATGTACATGGCTGATATGCACAACTCAGAACTTGATTGTTTACCGAATGAGCTCAGTGATTTACCTACTTTTCAGACAATTAATCAGATTGCCAACAGTATGTCAGAGGACACAGTAGTCTGTTTTAACAAATCAGAAAGATTTCATAAACGGTAATTATGCAGATAACACAACAAAAGAAACGTCCATGGTTATAGATGATGTCTCCATATCATAAATCGCAACGCAGGTGACACCCGACGCATCAATTCTAAGTTAATATGGAAGCGATGTTTTAAAATCTCATGCACATGTTCAGTGAACGATTTAATAAGACTGATGAAATGATGGTTAAACAAAATACTCAGTTCAGTGAACGGTTTAAAAAAAATGATGAACAATTTTCCATCATACGAGAAATGCAAGTTGACACCACCACTCAGTTCAATGAACAAGTTTCAGCATACGTGACGAGCTTAAATCGTTCACAGAAACGACTGATAACCATTTCAAACAGGTAGATGCAGACATTAAGGGCAGTGAAAAACGTTTTTCCGATAAGATTGAAGCCATAGCCAGGCAATGCGCAGACAGAACCAAACCTTTGAGAGATGACATTAACGCTTCAAGACATCAATGTGGTGAAACATATAAAAACCTTACAGATGAAATCCAATCAGTTTATGGTAGAATAGATCAACAAGACACTCGAGTAGAGGCACATCTTAAAGTTCACACTGAGACCTCAGAGAAGCGATACAAAGACTTTCTCTGTCAACATACAGAGGAAAACAATCAGTTTTTACAGTCATTAGCAGTACAAAGACAGGAAGTAGAACGGCAGTTTCTCACTAGTCCTACAACCCATGTTGACGGTAGTATAAATTCCGTTACAGACGTGGTTAACAGAGTAAAACAATCACAGAACCAAATACTGATACATGTAATGATTTCAAAACCACTGTTGTTACACGCATCCAAAAAGTTGAAGAAAAGTGTACAGATGACACTGTGCCGTTAAGCACCCGCCTTGAACAAATACTGTAGAACTGGTGCAGGATCCTGACACAGTTAAAGTAGATCTGAGAAAGATGAACAAAACTACACGCAAACTACAGAAGCAAGCCGACGCTTTAGATTCAAACAATTCCACATACATTCTTAAGCTCAGAGAAGGTGCGATGAGTTATCAGCAAGATTAGAAACACTTGAAAACCAAACTGAAAATAAATCAGACGATACAGCTCCCATTCCGTTTCCTGAATCTCAGGAATATCATTCCATGCAGCAAACATGACATTGGTGCACATAACAGTTCGCTACCTAGGGAAGTTAATAGTTTACAACAGGAAGTAACCAATATCAGAAATTTTTCTCTTTGTAATGAGTTTCAAACTACCATGCAACAGCAACAGTCACCTACTTCTCAACCTCACGATAATATGAGCAGACTACAAAGAGCGGGCGACATTAATGCAAACCAGTCGCCACAAAATCATTTTTTTACGCCGCCGCACCTTCTCAAAATCTACAATACGAAGGATTCGACTATAAATATTTCCTATCTGTAAAGAAATTAGAGTTATTCAAGTTATTTAGAAACAACCGCAGACAATTGCATCCCATTGATTCAGTGCAGAAATTTTCATTTTTGCTGCCACCAAACTGGCCAGTGGCACACAAGCTCGAATTTATCTGTAGTTTTTAGAGGGAAAACCTTCGATGGGTGTGAGACCCACAGCAATTCAATATCACTACGTCTAAGAAGTTCAAAATGCTTTTCTATCTGCGTATTGGTCGGAAACGACTCAGCGAGGCATTAAAGACCAAATAATCAGTTTACCCAACTTTGAACACTCCAGTTTTCCAACTATCACTCAGTTTTTT
The DNA here is from genome assembly GCF_023864275.1 of Schistocerca cancellata. NCBI lineage: Eukaryota > Metazoa > Arthropoda > Insecta > Orthoptera > Acrididae > Schistocerca > Schistocerca cancellata. The sequence continues at coordinate 313,185,021 of NC_064632.1, forward strand.
GAGTATATGGTCCAAGAAAACCGGTACCTGAACGAACCGTAAAGCCAGTCTGCGCTCATACAATTATGCATCTCAAAACTTACACATTCATTACGAGTTTCCCTTCTCGCTGGACAGCAAAAGGCAGATATTTCAGCATTCAGAGACTTATTACAATTACTAGAAAATGGTTCATATGGTTCTGAGCACTATGGGACTTAGAACTACTTAAACCTGACTAACCTAAGGACATCACACACATCCATGCTCGAGGCAGGATTCGAACCTCCGACCGTAGCGGTCCCGCGGTTTCAGACTGAAGCGCCTAGAACCGATTGGCCACAACGGCTGACTTAAAATTATTAGAAATTCAACAATCGCACTACTCATATGTCAGTAAGAACTTAAATAACGGAAATCTAGGGAATAACTCATTCGGTTACAACGAGCAAGTCTGCTCATTCCATATCAAGAGAAATAAAAGATTTGATTCCGATAACGATTTTTATGAACATGCTAACAACAGACAACATTTTGATAACCAGTATATTCAGCGGCAGCAACAATACCAGAATTTCGACGCCAACAATCACAGCTTCCAGTCGCAATACTTGCCACAGCGGCATGGAAATATTCAACAACAATACGGTCTAGAAGACCCAACCGAAGGTCAATATTGCACCGCCCAGCTGTGCCAGTACATTTCAGTCTAGTAATTTTATTCAACCGCAAGGTAATAACTTCTCCCACAAAAACCAATGGTCGCAGTTACATCGAAACCATGAGCAGCAACGAAATTTTCACCACAAGCACGAAGAGAATAATCAATAATTTAAGCGTAATTTTGGAAACAGCAACTTTCATCACAATCTGCCCCAGCAGTCTCAGTTCATTTTTAATTAACCTAATCTTCGTTTCCACCCACCGCGGCATTCTGCAGACCAAAACAAAGCAGTGCAGCATCTTTGGCTCTGCTATCGCCCACATACAGCGATCCACATTATCGAGCCTATCAGAGACATTCATCGTTTATAGTACACTACTTTCATTTTAATTTATTAATATTCTTATCTTATTCTGGTGCCACATAGAGTGTGCCCCAGTATACTCCTTTCACTGGTGCTGAAAGCTCCTGTTGCTGCTTTTCCGTGTTTGCTAATTCAATTTGATGTTTTTAAGTATACGCCCTCTTCTGAACACTATGGATTTCCATTTTTAAAATTATTTATGCGAATATTTTTAGACACCTACGTGTAATCTTCTTTTTTTCTTTTTGTTGTTACTTCACGTCTGTCGCTTCATATCGGTGGGGGACGAGGTGGGCAGTCAGCGGTACATCTAACCCCCTCTTCTGCCGAGGGCAAATGAAATTAACGAAGACGCAATTAAATTTAAAAAAATTTGAAATATAAATTTATGGAAGTTTATATGTATAGGGGGCGACGAAATGTTTCCGTTCGAATGCCATACAGCCCAGATTTGGAATGTCAATCAGGCAAAATCGCCCTGAGCATTCAGCCAAAGATCCCAACGACACACCAGGCTGAAGATATCCGTGCCCTGCAGCGTGAAGAAGTGTGTAACTACGTGCTGCACATCCTTGTCCAGTACGAATCCTGGACACTTCAAGACCTATTTCAAAGGAACGAAAGCGTGATAACCGTATGGGGAGAGATCTCCATTGTAGGGCGGGTGTTCGAGTAACTCTCACTTGAGTTGACGTAACTTCTGCACTACGACATTTGTGAAGCAGCAGCATCCCGTGTCGTTGGTTTCGAAAGGCATGATAACTCATACACTTTCTTCACTATCCGATGGATATCCAGCAGGGTCCGTTCTTCGGAAAAAAAAGGATAACAGCATGTTGGTCCGCATTTGGTAATAACGTCGCCGTAGTTAACTTTTCCGCATTTACGACATGCACATCGCAAAGACACGAATGCCACACCAATCTCTTATCTACCTGCCAGTGCTTATATACCCGCATCGGAGTCGTGCTATGTTGCATATACGCTGCAGCAACACTCTCAAATGAAAATTTTTTGACCGTCCCTTATATAGGAGACATGATGTCCCCCGCTTTTAGTTAAAAACAGTAATAATAAAACATAAAAACGAGAAACGATAAAAATATATTTAAAAACATTTCAAACATGATGCAAAACAGTGATCCCAAAAAGAAATACTGTACTGTCATTAAAACTGGAAGGATCTGACGTGGGATGCATAGCCTATTAAGACACAAAGGAATTAATGACTTTAGGTGCCAGTGATAATTGATTTAAAGCAAGGGGAAAGTTGAAAATATCTGCTGGACTGGGATTCGAAAGTTCAAATGGTTCAAATGGCTCTGGGCACTATGGGAGTTAACATCAGAACTTAGAACTACTTAAACCTAACTAACCTAAGGACATCACACACATCCATGCCCGAGGCAGGATTCGAACCTGCGATCGTAGCGGTCATGCGGTTCCAGGCTGAAGCGCCTTTAACCGCACGGCCACACCGGCCGGCTCGGGATTCGAACCCAGGCCTCCTGCTTACTAGGCAGATAGGTTGACCACTGCCCTACACGGACACAGTGGTCATCACAACTGTATGGACTACCCCTGCATGTCTCCCATTAGACCCAAATAACATGAAAATTTGAGTCTGACGAGAAACAAGTTAGGGTAGTCCATAAAGCTGCAATGACCACTGTGTCCAGAGAGGTCAGAGAGTCTGCGTAGTAGTCAGGAGACACAGGTTTGAATCGCAGTCTGGCACACATTTTTAACTTTCCCAGTGATTTACATCAAGGCCTACTGGCTGCTAAAATCATTAATTCCTTTGTGTCTTGATTCATAGTGGATACAGGATCAAACAGATGTCTGTTCTTCTGGACATATGCGAAAGAACAGATATTGTTTATACAGACAATCTATTGTTGCATGGGATCAAATGGTTCAAATGGCTCTGAGCACTACGGGACTTAACTTCTTAGGTCATCAGTCCCCTTGAACTTAGAACTACTTAAACCTAACTAACCTAAGGACATCACACACTTCCATGCCCCAGGCAGGATTCGAATCTGCGACTGTAGTGGTCGCGCGGTTCCAGACTGTAGCGTCTAGAACCGCTCCGCCACCCCGGCCGGCTGTTGGATGGGAAAAAGTTGTTGAAGGAGGGTAGTATACGGATGGAGGAATGATGCATAGTAATGATGAGGTAGGAGTGACTGTTTGGAGCTGATTAAGGAGAAGTAGATGGTGGTGAAAGTGAGCTATAATTTCAAGGGGAAGATGGGTTTGGGAATGAAGAGTTGAAGGGGAAGGTGAGTAGGGAATTACGGGGAGGGGAAGTAAAGGGAGCCCTGATGAAGTGGAATAGCTGGGGTGGATTTAAATGTATCAAGATGGGTAAATTTCAGGACATAGTTAATTGTCTGATAGGCGAAGACGGTTGAAATTTCTTTGCGAGACAATGTGGAAATTGTGCAGGTACAGGGTTGGTAGTACGTGTTGGTAGAGGTGCAGCAGCTTACTTGTATTGGATATTAGAGGGAAAACAATAGGATTGTTGGAGTTTCAGAGAGTGTAGGTTTTTTGGAGGTGTTCACTGTGATTGAGGCGAGTTGGGAATTTGTTGAAATGGTAAAGGGTCTATGTGGGGCAAGGTTGAAAATGGTTCAAATGGCTCTGAGCACTATGGGACTTAACATCTTAGGTCATCAGTCCCCTAGAACTTAGAACTACTTAAACCTAACTAACCTAAGGACATCACACACATCCATGCCCGAGGCAGGATTCGAACCTGCGACCGTAGCAGTCCCGCGGTTCCGGACTGCAGCGCCTAGAACCGCACGGCCACCGCGGCCGGCTGGGGCAAGGTAAACAGATGCAGAAAGTGAGGTGTAGTGTGTGACATGTTTAGACAACTTAAGTTTGATAGGTATCCTTGTTAAACTTGCATAGGAAAGGATGAGTTGAAGCATGCTCTTGTAGGTTTGGAGGCCAATCCCTGAGTTTTGCCTATTTGTAGCTTAAGTCTCTTGTGGGCTTACGATTGGTTGGTTCGCAGATGAGGTTTCCATGTTAGCTGACGATCAAGTACGGGGTGTTCAAAAAGTCTCTCCGCAGTGCAGTAAGTTTGTTAGCCGCGCATGCCGTATGATTGTTCGCCTGCCTGGGTTACTTCCCTTCAAGTGGACTCTCCCACCATTCCACTGTTTCGTTTATCTTAGCCAGCGTCAGTAGTATCGTTGGTGTGTGTCGTTACGTGTTGACGTGAACTTTTTAGTTTAGTTCCTTTGTTCGAGAATGTGTTTTTTTAGTAGAGCAAGTGTTCAAAGCCGGAGGTAAATACACAGTTCAGTTCGTAAAACATTTAATTCAGTTTTCCCTGAGACAACACTCCCACATCGCGATACTATGAAACATTTGGTTAACAAATTACGAAGTACGGGTTCAGTGACAGATGGACCGAAAGTGGTCGTCCTAGCATTTTGTCTGAGGATAAACTACTCGGTATTTCCGATAAAATGTCCACGAGTCTGAACAAGTCAGTAAGAAAACTCACCCAGGAAACCGATGTAAGTGTCGGAACGGCCCACACAGTTGTGAGGGAAAAATTAGAACTTTTCCCATACAAAGTGACAGTCGTGCAAGAACTGAAAAATACTGATCATGGCAAGAGACTGCATTATTATCAATGGTTCAAAAATTTCGTTCAACAAAATGGAAGGGATATTCTTAATGAAACGTTTTTCACTGATGGGGCGTGATATCATTTATCCTGGTACATGAACTCGCTAAATTCTCGTATGTTGAATACTGCAAACCCATTGTGTATTCTTGAGGAACCACTTCATTCTGTGAAAAGGAGTCTAGACTGCAATTTCTAGACGTCAGATTGTGGGTCCCAGATTTTTCCACGAAATAATAAACGCACAACGATACTGCAGTGATATTCTGTACCTATTTATAGGAGAACTTCTGTTAAGTGAAATACTGAACGGTTGTTTTCAACAAGATGGAGCAACCGTGCATACAGCTCGCGTTCCAATGTCACTGCTTGCTGATGTTTTTGGTGATCGCATAATTTCACAGGGACTTTGGCCTCCAAGATCGCCTGACCTAACACCACCTGACTATTTCTTCTGGGGTGCAGCGAAAGCAGCTGTCTATAAAAACCGTCCAAAATCCATCGATGAACTGAAAACTGAAATATCCATTTTCACTGCTTCTGTTACAGAAGAAATGTTACAGCTTGTGTTTAAACATGATTAGACGAATTTAATTGTGTATTCAACAACAGGGGGAACACTTTCAACATTTAATGTGAAAATTTGTAAGTAAAAATGAATATTCAATAAATTAATAACTTGTATTTCACTGAGTTTCATTTCGGTATAGTCACTGCGGCATACGGCACGCGCGGCTAACAATCATATGGCACTGCGGAGAGACTTTTTGAACATCCCGTATTAGTCCAGAGTATTATAGTGTGTTAGCTAACTAGATAGGATGATTGTAAATGGCGAGGTGGAAATCATGGATGTGGAGGCGCTGGTGATTTGTCCTACAATTATGGCCTAGTTTTATGAAGGGTTGATCTTCAGGAACCCCTGGTTACACCACGAGGTAAACTGACTCAGGTGGATTTGGAGAGATCTTTGGGATTTCTGAAGTGTAGGAGAGAAGGCTACAAAAGCATTATCATCAATATACTGAAGGAGGTGGACTGATAGAATGTGTTTGGGGTTAGCAGAAGTGTAGACGAGATAAAGGGAGGAAAGAGGACAGACCTTTGGCGCAAGCCCGCATTAGGATGGATGGTACCTGAATTGGTGTTGTCAATAATAGCAAAGGTAGGACGGTAAGAGAGGAAGGGTGCAGTAAGACGGACATAATTAATTAGTAAAGCGTGTAAATCTGCAGTTTGAAAAGGAAACTGGAACGGCATCCGTGGTTTTAGGCTGTCTTTAAGTTGAATGAGACAAAAATAGCGGTTTTATGGGTGCTAATCTGGTGGGATAGAAGACTTGTGAGGTTCAGATGCTAATCATATGAGGAGAAGGTGGGGTGGATGCCACTCTGTTTAATGGAAAGAGAGCGATGTATGTTTAAGTGTTGATGGGTACATCGGGAGAGGATGTATTCGAAAGCCTTACTAAACATAGGGGTGAGGCAGATGGGTGATAGGAGGAAGTTTCAGTCGGAGGTTTCTGCAGTTTGAGGAAAATTAGGGTTTTTGAAGTTTTCTCCAGTTTAGCATAATAACCCGTGAATAGCTGTGTCATCTGCAGTGGATCGTATCTTACTTCTAAGAGTGCATAATTTCAGAAGTATGACTGCCTGCTTTTATGTGTATTTTGCGTCCACAGAATGAAAGGTTACAAGCCTCTTGTGGCCTGTCTCCTCTCAATTTTCTCAGGGTTTTTTTTCATTTGATATCATCTTATTAATATGTCTCAATGTGGGCAGATCGAGAAAGGTCATTGCTATAAATGAAACCGATAGTGAGAACATTGATTGTTATTCGTGATATTTCATCTGGTGTTGGAACATTGTTCACTCTTCTGTCCTTCTTGTGTTGGTGAGCTGGGGATGGACGAGGGCCACCTGCATTGAGTGTGGAAAAAAATAAAATAAAATAAAATAAAAAAATAAAAATATATGAAGGATGGTCAGGGGGGGCTTTTCTGCAAACATTGGACAATAGCTTCTAAGGGCGGGCGACCTGCTACGGCTCTTGGCCATTGTTTAACGCATGAAGCGACGGCCAGCGCAGCTTTCTGGAGCCAGAGTGGTTCTCGGAATCTGAAGTCTGAAGCCACGGGACAGCCGACACACCGACGCCTAGTGTCCATGTGATTTTTTGTTCTTTTTTTGGTGGTGGTTTTCATGACTGTTTTTGCGCGTCCCGCGAAATGCAAGCAGTTGATTGGGAAGCTCAAGAAGACAAGATGCCATGTCAGAGAGCATAACTCAGAATTGGCTGTAGCGACCACGATGGTACAAGAAATGATGCTATCCAACTTGGGATTTTTCGGAGTGCACTGAACACAGATGACTGGCGTGTTTTCCCGTGGTCTCCTACGATTGGGAAAATTTGAGTGTGGTGGGGTCACGAAGTACTAGTTTTTGGGTGTTAGTGCGCTGTACATGAGGCAGTGAATCTCTTCTGGTCCGCCAGGGAGAATAAATGTATTGACAGACTCTCCTCCTGGAAAACTCTAGCGCAGACTCACGAGACTTTCTCGTTGAACGGGACAAAAGTTTAAATTCTTTTCGGAATTGATCTCAACGGATTTTATTCGTGGTCATTGATCATCAGAGCACACAGCAGTACAGAGATCAGTGGCTGCACCAACCGATTCTGTTTGCTGTCAACATACTGCCTGATATCTTGGTGGCAAAGTATTTGCAGCACCGGCTTGAAACTGACCTGTAGTTCTTCTCTAACGCCCCCAGCAGCGTATGGACCCTTTTTCTGCTTGTGAATTTTTCACAGAGTTCTCATTTCCGACCGGCATTCTGTCACACAGCTGTGGATTATAATTATTTCTGTTGATTGACTGATTCATAACGGATTACCGCATTCAGTATTTCAGAATAGTTTAAAAACTCCTGCCAACTACGTATTCTCAACACCATTATTTTGTGCCCTGTTCTATTAAAGCATTGTTCAGTGTATAACATACTTACATGTACATCATTTCTGGCAGCCATTGTCAGGGAATGTACGTTCGCAAGGAGGCCGGGCTCCGGACAGCTACGTGGCACTATCGAGAAGGAAGACCATCGTGTTCGGCGTTTGGCTCTGGTGCACGATGCTGCATCTGCAGCAGCAATCTGAGCAGCAGTTGGTACCGCATTGACACAACAAACTGTTATAAATTGGTTACTTCATGGACAGCTCCGAGCCAGACGTCTTGTAGCCTGCATTCCACTAACCACTAAAACGGTACTATTTGCGACATCAGTGATGTGAAGGGAGCACTCGTTGGTGGTCAGGTTGTTGTGTTTTCTGAGGAAATCTGCTTCTTCATCGGTACCAGTGATGGCCATGTGTTGGTCAGAAGGAGGCCAGTCGAGGGCATGCAACCATATTGTCTGCATGCTGGGCGTACGAAACCATTAGCACTCTCGTGGTTATCATACACACCATGACTGAAAATTTTTTCGTTTATCTGGTTGTCCGACCTGTTATGCTGCCGTTCATGAACAGCAATCCAGCCGGTGTTTTCCAACAGGATACTGATCGCCCACATGCTGCCATTGTAGGCCAACATGCTCTACCCTTGCCGAAGTGGCCCTTGGCCTGCTCGATCACCGTTTGTGTCTCCAATCGAGCACATATGAGACATCGCCGAATGACAGCTCCAACGTCATCTACAAACAGCGTTAAGCATCCCTGTATTGACCAATGAAGTGCAACAAGCACAGAACTCCACCTCACAAGCTGACAAATACAACACAATGCATGCCCGTTTGCGTGCTCCAGTTCAACACTGTGGCGGTTACACCGATTATTATTGTACCAGAATTTCGCATTTGCAATGGTTTATCTCGCACTTACCTGCGATCTTGCAAACTCAATCACTTCAATGTGTTACCTATACAAATGTATTCCCGAAATTTCATTAGTCTACATTAATTATCTTTTGGTATTGCGATTCTTTTCCGTCAGTGTATTATAACTTGAGAATATGAATAGCTAAATCGGATGATCGGATATAGTGGAATGGATACTGGAAATTCAGCGCTCGGAACGAGGTATAGTTAGATAGGGGTGGCAGACTGGGAAAAGGGGAGACGCCTCGAGGTCCCGCCGGGTGCGGTCGTATGTCGGACGCGCGGTTCCGTTTTGCCTCGTACTGCCTGCAGGCGACATGATTGTTATGTGTGTTGTACATGTTCCAAGGCGAGAGCAGTGTGTGTAGACGATTCTTGTTTTATGTCTGACTACGATGGTAGTAGATGCTTGCACTTTGATCTTGGAATAACTGATTTCGGTCTGGAGCCTGAAGAATACGTCTGACTGTAGATACTTGTTTTCAGATATCAGTGGTGTTATTTAGATTTTTTAACTCCCGTCCCTTTCAAAACTGGAGTTACTATCTTCTGGACTGTGGCAGTGTAATACATGCTCATTTCCGGCTGTAAACACAATACAAAATCAAGCTTTTTTCACTAGGACATGATGGATGATCGTTTCACCATAGTGTTCAGAACACGAGTGACGAGACTCTCAAAATTGGCCTAGAGAGAATAGGCGAGGAAAAGGAACGGGGGACCGTACAAGGCCTAGAGAAGTGGGGTGAATTTGGAAACCATGCAAGCTGTTTTCATTTCCTCCACCAATACGACAATGCCCTTTTCATTTCACTGCCATTTTAAAATCACAGAACTGGCCTACAGAAGTGAGACAGGTGGGAGGCGGAAGGAAATATGGCAACAATGCTCAGTGGGCTCATGTGAAACAGGCAACAATGCAGTATCGGCTCGTCCTCTCTTTGTCCCCCACTGTAGACTACATTAACTGCCAATTACCCATAACATCATGGCGACAAACACATATCCATTTCTCTCTTAAATAGATTTAACAGTATAAAACAATGGAATTAAACTAATGCAGCTGAATAGCTCATTTATCTATTGTACCGATCAACATATCAGTCATAGTCTTATAATGATGAAATAATATTTTAGTAACATCTTTAAATCTCTTGATCTCTAGTTTCTATTGCTGTTACATTAATGAATTTTAAGTTAGTGTTTTATATGTGCAACTGAATAAAAGCAGATTTGTTTTGCCAGATGCATTTCGTCTCACTTTATTAATGCTCGATCAGTGGCCTAAATACATATTTATTTCCATTTGTATGCAGCACCTGCAACTCACATATTCTGGCTTTTGACATTTAAGTTAAAATAGTTCTGGCATTGGCACATTTTGCCCATTATATATTTTATTTACTACTGTGTGAATTGATATTCGTACACATGTGCTCTTGCTGCACTGCAGGTGACCATAGACGTCAAGAAATAGATCTCTTTAATTGGCTACACTAAAATTACGTGCCCTTGATTTCACACACACACACACACACACACACACACACACATGAAAATGATCTGATTGACAAATCAGTGGTGTAGCGGCAGGGGATGGGGAGTGGGTAATTAAAGTATACCAGAAACTGAGGTCTTTAGGTATAACGTACATACTGCACAATACAATTTTCTCTAGTATTTATATTCAAAAGTGTCTCAATTCCTAAGGGACCAAACTGCTGAGGTCATCGGTCCCTAGACTTACACACATACCCGAGGGAGGGGACTAACCTACGGCGGGAGGGGCCTCACAGTCCGTGACATGGCGCCTCTAACCGCGCGTCCACTCCGCGCGGCCCAGTATTTATGTTAGATGTTCGTTAACAAAAAGAAAAGTCATTGCACAGCATAAACGTATCACACCATTCGAAAGTCGTAGCATATCTCTCATAAAATTTATAATTATGAAACTTGACCTTTGGAGAATGAGAGAAAATAGTGAAACTTCCGCCAGCTGTACCTGACATTAGGCTGCTTAAAATGCGTGTACCAGCCTCACAAGCATGTCCGGAGTCCAGTAATGCTAAACGACCTGCCACATAATAGGGCAATGATACGTATATGCCCGGGGTTTTGGTGCCAGCGATCATACTGAATACTTTCCTCCATACAAATACATAGGCCTCCGGGGCCAGTACCAATCTCATTAAAATCCTTCTGGGTATATTGCCATGTTATCTTATAAAATACTTACAATGCTAATTCCATAAGGAAAGTCGCTGCAATGTAGCCGATACGTGGACTGTATCTTAACGTTTTAAGTATTTTATAAGATGAAACGACATAATACCAAGAAATACAATCCTGGAAATGGAAAAAAGAACACATTGACACCGGTGTGTCAGACCCACCATACTTGCTCCGCACACTGCGAGAGGGCTGTACAAGCAATGATCACACGCACGGCACAGCGGACACACCAGGAACCGCGGTGTTGGCCGTCGAATGGCGCTAGCTGCGCAGCATTTGTGCACGGCCGCCGTCAGTGTCAGCCAGTTTGCCGTGGCATACGGAGCTTCATCGCAGTCTTTAACACTGGTAGCATGCCGCGACAGCATGGACGTGAACCGTATGTGCAGTTAACGGACTTTGAGCGAGGGCGTATAGTGGGCATGCGGGAGGCCGGGTGGACGTACCGCCGAATTGCTCAACACGTGGGGCGTGAGGTCTCCACAGTACATCGATGTTGTCGCCAGTGGTCGGCGGAAGGTGCACGTGCCCGTCGACCTGGGACCGGACCGCAGCGACGCACGGATGCACGCCAAGACCGTAGGATCCTACGCAGTGCCGTAGGGGACCGCACCGCCACTTCCCAGCAAATTAGGGACACTGTTGCTCCTGGGGTATCGGCGAGGACCATTCGCAACCGTCTCCATGAAGCTGGGCTACGGTCCCGCACACCGTTAGGCAGTCTTCCGCTCACGCCCCAACATCGTGCAGCCCGCCTCCAGTGGTGTCGCGACAGGCGTGAATGGAGGGACGAATGGAGACGTGTCGTCTTCAGCGATGAGAGTCGCTTCTGCCTTGGTGCCAATGATGGTCGTATGCGTGTTTGGCGCCGTGCAGGTGAGCGCCACAATCAGGACTGCATACGACCGAGGCACACAGGGCCAACACCCGGCATCATGGTGTGGGGAGCGATCTCCTACACTGGCCGTACACCACTGGTGATCGTCGAGGGGGCACTGAATAGTGCACGGTACATCCAAACCGTCATCGAACCCATCGTTCTACCATTCCTAGACCGGCAAGGGAACTTGCTGTTACAACAGGACAATGCACGTCCGCATGTATCCCGTGCCACCCAACGTGCTCTAGAAGGTGTAAGTCAACTACCCTGGCCAGCAAGATCTCCGGATGTTTGGGACTGGATGAAGCGTCGTCTCACGCGGTCTGCACGTCCAGCACGAACGCTGGTCCAACTGAGGCACCAGGTGGAAATGACATGGCAAGCCGTTCCACAGGACTACATCCAGCATCTCTACGATCGTCTGCATGGGAGAATAGCAGCCTGCATTGCTGCGAAAGGTGGATATACACTGTACTAGTGCCGACATTGTGCATGCTCTGTTGCCTCTGTCTATGTGCCTGTGGTTCTGTCAGTGTGATCATGTGATGTATCTGACCCCAGGAATGTGTCAATAAAGTTTCCCCTTCCTGGGACAATGAATTCACGGTGTTCTTATTTCAATTTCCAGGAGTGTATTTTAATGAGACTCTCTTCCAAAACACAGTATCATGACTTTGTGGTCAGGCAATTACAGGTGACACAAACTAGAAATAGGAGCGTGCATGCCGATATGGACACTTTGCAATACCTTTGGTCCCTTTCTCCTATCTTTTTGATAATTAAAATTAGAACTTTGTGCAGTGTCTCATCAGCATATTAAGGAAGTGGGAGACCGAATCCGCAAAACTTACATGCGTTAATTTTGCAGTACTAGCTTCGGCTAGTACTGCAAAATCAACGCATGTAAGTTTTGCACATACTATCCTTATGAATCAGTCTATATTTTAGTGAAAGCTGTATCAAATACCCCAACAATAGTTCCTGCGATTAGCCCTCACAAACAGACAGGAAACCGCGATGGTGGGTTTTACTTTATGATGTGAACAGATTCCAAGCGAGCTTTCTGGAGTTATGTCGGCTCTTCAACGCTTTCCCCGCCAGATACCACCTCCTCTCTGGCTAACGAGCTTGTAGCTCCTATCATTGTTACGAGATTTCACTGTTAACGCCAATTAAATATGGAACAGATAACGATACATACATTATATACTCTTCATTACTAAAACAATAAATTACATACACAAACCTTTCACGTGAATCAATCTGTATATTAGTGAAAACTGCGTCAAACACACTACACTGTTTCATGAGAGTAGCTGTAATATAGGCCTACAGACAGAAAAACGCGGAGAGGGACTTTAATTTATAATATGTAGAGACATTTCTTATTGGCTAAGCTACGAGGCAGTGAGTATCTGAGGAATGTATTACAATAAGTCTACAATTGTTCGAGGAATCGTGGGGCAATCCCAAGTTTAACAATTGCTGTATTATCTTATCAAAGCGATCGAGTACCGTTCGCCAGTCTGTTATTGCTGATCACCTGGTCGCCAAGAACTGAAGTGCTTTGCGGAAAAGGCTCTACGAAATTCATGTGGCTGAGATTTCGTGAAAAACTTGCCGTTTTCTTCATTTTCTTTTTCTTTAAAAAAAAGTCCGTAATACTCAGTTTCTTTTTTCTACTGCGTCGGCCACACAGTGTCTCCGCCTTCTAAATGTGCGCAGTCAGGAAAAATGACTTTTTCTATCACGAGCTAACAGAAAGATGAACGGCGCAGTGACACCTGGTTTCAGTGACCGGCCCCTAAACATTTTGCCTAGCGTTGCAGAGTCTCCTGTGCAGTTGGACACATCCCTGGTGTGTCAAATTTGCCCTATACTCCCGCCTGTGACGACGAACTCTACGCTTCCTTTCATTCGATATTTTCTTTGGTAGTTCGCTCCAGACAGCCTACCGGTCCTAGTGTATTTTGTGTTGTTGCTGCTGATTTAAAATAAGGCGCTGAGAGTGTCAAGAACTTCGGAAAAAAATTGAGATACGATTTAGAAACAGTTGTTTAATAACTGCCATCGGTTCAAAATAAATCTCTGTAATACACAGCTTACGAATCTAATGAGCCACTACTTTCTACTGGCTTACATTTATGAGAGACCACAGAAAGCGCTGATTGCTAGCTCGTTACCAAACCATGAATATTTTAGCCTCGTACACATAAAGTCACCTGCTGGCATAAGAATCAGTAATTGCCTGTTACTGCACGTCTTCTGTTTGGGCTGAATTGTTAAGGAACGAAGGTTTTGTAAGTTTTTCTCATCATCTCCCATTACGGTAACTTTATTACAACAATTGTCGTAAGCAAAGTCTGTGATGTTGATAGAAACACCGAAATCAGTCTTTCATAGACTACTGGTGAGGTACAGTCTTTTGACTGGTTTGATACGGTCCCTCACGATTTCCGTTCCTGTACCAAACTCTACACATGAGGGCTCAGAATATAATTTACGCCCAACGCCTTCAATTATATGTTGGTTACATTCCAACCTCTTTCTTATCCAACAATTTCTTCCGTCAATTGTTCTTTCCTGTACTGTGTAAGTCATTCTCTGATGTCCTAGCACCTGATGTAAAGATTGGCGCTAATGTCATTGTTGCTGCTCGTCAGTTCATCCACATGTCTTTGGTTTACTCACAGTCCATATTCTGTGCACCATAAACTGTAAATTCCATTTGTCAGGTCCTGTATTCTTTCTCATTTTCATACAGGCTGAACAGTAGAGGATAAAGACTGCATACCACCCTTACGCCATTTTCCCGACCACTTCTCCATTTACTCTCTCATTCTTATTGTTCCATCTTGCGTATTGTACATATTGCATATTTCTCGTCTTTCTCTATTGCGTATATCCATCTTTCAGAGAGTTCCAAACACATGGCTCCTCTTTATGTTGTGAAACGCTTTTTGTAGGGCAACAGATCCTATGAAGTATCTTATGTCGAGTTTCCATTATCAAAACTTCGTCGTCACGGCAGCTCAACGCGTTTGGTCAGTAGTCTGCCCACGTACTCTAATAAAAAGGCTGAGTGAAGTTTCCATCGATGGAATTTGAGAGATTTGACAGAATCTGAAATCGATTTACATCATTTCATTAATCATTAATAAAATTCTTGTGTTGCATTCTCGTGCACAGAGCTTTCATGTGCATCGACATAACACGCTGCGCCAGCCGGCCAACTTTTTCCCCTCCGCTCCCCCCCCCCCCCCCCTCATTCTACACTCACGCTACACAGCATAGCAACTGCATATTTAGTTTATCTGTAACTAACCATTAAGAATTCTAATTGTTCAGCTGTTATTTATGCATTCCTAGAGCAAATTTTAATGGTGGCAGCTGGCAGGTGGAAGCAGTGAGAGGGACGTGGCAGCATACACTGGCACCTGCCTGGATGCATGAATCATGCTTTTGCAATGTTGACAGCACACTCTCGTGTCATCTCCCAATAGTCATCTGCTATTACAGTTACATTTTACATCCACTAGATGGAGTTGACTATCCCTCTGATGCTGGTAGAGTTATGTCATCTTGAGTGTGCTGTACAAATATGGTATTAACCACCATTCTCTTAAGAGTTTCGTTCTCTTTCCCCATCAGCACCTGTACCATTTTTTATAGTTTTAATTCAACTTACCACTTCGTAAACCTCGTCTGGCTCTCAAATGTTGTTGATATGTTCCTAGTGCATGTGATTTCTCATGTTTTGAGGTATCTGTCAGGGCTTGACTACAAACAAGGCGGGATAACACTTGTTTAAATATCTGCCGCCCATCCCACACATTAATTTTTGTGGCGAATTTCGTAAATATAGTATCTGATCCATTTTTGACTCCTGAGCCATTGCACAAGTCCTCACTATAATATAAGTGTGCACCTGTTTTTTTTTTAATTCTCTCCAAATCACAGTGCTCTATGATGTGTATCTGAGGGTCGTTGGTCAATTTAAACTTGTGACAATTTTGAGATTTCATCAGTGTGGGTTAAAGAATAATTGTGCTTCCTGCATTTTCAAGTTTTCCTGCTATTTTACCTGAGGTCTCATGTGCTGTGATGGCAGAGCGGTTTTGGGGTTGGCTGCAACATCGTCTTAAACGGTATACTAGTGGCAGAACCTGTAAATACTATCCTGAACTTTGCATCATGTCGGGTCAGCACCATGTGCTCAGCATGCTGTAGTGACCATATGTGCTGAGCTGTGTGGCTGGTGCTGTACTGGACTTGTATGTCAGTGCAGAGGCCTTACAGTGCAGAGGCGGCTCGTGGTGGCAGTGAGGGCAGTGGCAGAAGCTCTCTCCGATATTTAATTAAACATGCAGTTGTCCATATCCTACCCAAATCGTAAATGTTAAAACAGCACATAGTTTTAAACTTAAGACAAGTCAGCTTCTAACTTAGGTTGTCAGGTTCTGACATCATGGGGTGGAGGAAATCGTTTAGACGTCATTTTAAGCTGGACTGTTTCAGTTTACAGCCATTTTAAACTTATGACATGATTCTAAACTTAGCATAAATCACCTGTCAACCATGCAGAGTTTCCCAGCGTCTTCAGGTCACCCATCTTGTGTCGCCATCTTGGACTGTGACAAGATAGTGCTGAGGGAATCTGACAGTTATGCATCTTGAACTCTATACGTACCACTAGTGACCTACTTTCACCGTCTTGGATTTTTACCCAATAGGATAACTGCCCATTTTTAATTTCCCACTAATTTATAGTTGGGGCTACTGGACTGCATCTTACATCTTGTATTTTTTTTTAATTTTACACTTTATTTCGAATTTCGCACCATTTTATACACAGAGCAATTGGTCTATGATGTCAGGGGCGAGAGAGAGAGGGGGAAAAATCTGCCGACAGTACATGATGACATTATCAGAATGTGGCAATAATGAACGTTATGCCAGAACACAGTTACACTACTACTGGTATTTTTCGCCATTCTATATCTAGGACAACTGTAGATAGGTCCGATGTAAAGTCTGAGGATATGAAGGGTGTTGCACATTAAAAGTGCTACATCTTCAATACTTAGCACTAGCAGTCTCAAGGCATTTTCCATACTGTTCATTACTAAGCCACCCTAAAAAAATTTAAAAAATCCCAGTTTCGTTAAGTTGTGTTTAACTATGTTAACAATCTACTCTATAAGAAGTTAATGATGTGTAAGTAGAGCGAAGACCCTGAAAATACGTTTTAGAAATCTCTTACTAATATCAATACACATTAAATGACGTGAACTACCTACATCAGAACCAGCTCAAAAAAATTACAAATGCATATTTCGTTAATTTTTGTTAACTTTCACTCTGAATATACTTTTTAAAGGAATAGTGATATCTAAGTAAGGCCCTGAACCTGGAATTATTGAATATAACATTCAGTGAGGTGACAGCTGCTACTGTGACTTCAATTATTGGGTTAAATTTAACTGAAAAATTTAAAACATATATGGAATCTGGTAGAGGAATTCATTAAAAATAATAAATATTATTTTTTTTCAAAATTTTAAAGTATTAAGTAACTGACTATACTGAATATTTTCAAAAACGTGAGTGTAAAAGACATGCCCCCCCCCCCCCCCCCGTTTGGTACTGGGAGGATTAGTGGTTCCCCCTGAGGAACAGTAGTGGCCCTTTAGTTTATAGAGCATGTTGCCTATTTACTTTGCCACTACGCTAGTACACATCTAATGGCACTACCTACGTTTATGCATATTATCGACACTTTTATGAGTTGTTGATGTGTTTTACACAATTTATGAATAGTTTGGAAGTATATTCAGTGTACAATGTCTAGGAATGTAGGTAAACATCGATAGGTGTGATGTGTTAAAGTGAATAAATACAGGGTGTCCCAAAAAGAATGACCCGATTTTAAATATAATTATTTATTAGTAATAGGGGTTTAACACCAACAAATTGGATACAAAATTACTCAGAAAAAAAAGACGTTTATAAAAATCCATCATAAATGTTCAATATGTCCTCCATTGGCTGCATGGAGGACATCTAGCCGATAGCCGAATTCATCCCAAACTGAGTATAAGGGGTCTCCTGTCACTGAAGCTACAGTAGCTGATATTCTGGTTTTTAGTTCATCAATGTCACGAGGTAAGGGAGGAACGTAAACACATTGTTTAACATATACCTACAGGAAGAAATCACATGGTGTTAAGTCAGGGGACCTAGGAGGCCAAGAGTGTTACGCCTGGTCTCACGGCCCTGTATGCCCTATCCAATGTTGAGGCATGTTGGCATTGAGGAAACTGCGCACATTGTTGTGCCAGTGTAGTGGTGTTCCATCTTGCTGACAGATGAAATTTTCAAAGTCGAGTTGTGGGAATAACCAGTTCCATTGCATTGTAAGATATGATTGTCCTGTTACGGTTTCCTCCTCAAAAAAGTAGGGTCCATAAATCGTGCTTTTCGAATAAGCACAAAAAACATTCACTTTTGGTGAATCACGTTCGTGATCAATGGTTTCATGAGGATTTTCGAGCCCCCATACATGCATATTTTGACAGTGAACCTTACCGCTAATATGGAAAGTTGCCTCATCGCTGAATATCAACTGTGACATAAAAGTGTCATCCTCCATGTCCTCTAGAATAGCACTGCTTAAGTCCACTCGCTTCACTTTGTCAGTATCTAGAAGAGCTTGTACGAGTTGTAATCGGTATGGTTTGAGGGCTGAACGACGCCATAACACACGCTACACTGTCATGTGCGGTAACGCAAGTTCTCGGCTAGCACGACGCGTAGACTTGCTGGGGCTCCGCTCAAACGCTCGTCCGATTTGTTCCACTGTTAGTTCAGGAACGCGTGGCCGGCCAGGACTTTTGCCTTTACAAAGGCACCCTGTTTCTTCAAACTGTTTATACCACCGTCGATGTTCTTTGGTGATGGTGGTTTAGCACGAAATCGAATATGAAACGCCCACTGAACTGCGATCACTGATTGAGTACGACTAAACTAAATAACACGATACGGCTTCTCTTGCGCTGACGCCAATTGCGCGAGACTGGCTGCGCACTCCAGGTCAGCGCTCGTAGCGACTTCTAGTGGATTTTTTCTGAAACTCTAGACCATGCCGATTACTTCTTGCGCTGTTTCAGTTACCTAGTGACATTTGTATCAATATTATTACAAGTTAAAATCGGGTCATTCTTTTTGGGACACCCTGTATTATCTCTGATGTGTGGACAAAGCCAGGGGAAACATAGCGGAGACGGAGAGAGAGCATGTCGCTATAACCTGTGGGAATCTCATGGAAGGGTTCGAGTTTGGCGAATGCCTGGAGTACGTTACCTACCATCAGGTGTGGTGCCAACAGCGATGTACAGAGAAGGTAGTCTTAGAGTATGGGGGTGCTCTTCCTCTTTAAATTGAAGTCCCCCTTGAGCTTAAGAAAACGCTAAATTTGGAAAAAAATGTGCACGTTTAACAGCATTGTGTACTGCAAACAGTGGAGGAAATGTTCAGGGTCGATGAATGATAGTATCAGCATTACAATGGACGTTGTCACAATGTAGAATCTGTAAGGTAATGGTTTGTGGACAATAATATTATGGAAGTGGACTAGCCTGCACAGAGTCCCGTCCTGTGCCGAATAGAAATCCTTAGGGATGAGTGAAAACGTTAGTTTCAAACCTCAACTTCAAACATCTCTACCTTATCAGGTTTTTGCCACTCGTGGTCTCGCGGTAGCGTTCTCGCTTCCCGATAACGGGGTCCCGGGTTCGATTCCCAGTGGGGTCAGGGATTTTCACCTGTCCCGAGATGACTGGATGTTGTTGTGTTGTTTTCATCATGATCATCATTCATCCCCATTATGGTCGGAGGAAGGCAATGGCAAACCACCTCCATTAGGACCTTGCATAGTATGGTGATGCGGGCCTCCCGCATCGTTCCCCTACGCTCTGTCAAGAAGCATGGGACTTCATTTCCATTTCCTATCTGGTTTGGCTCTTGAAGGAGTGTGAACTGCCATTCCTCCACGGACGTTCAGATAGTCATTCAAGCGTTTCCTGCACAGTTCGAGCAGTCATAAAGGTTGTCGACATCCCCATATTAATGTCCACCAATGGTTGTACAGACAGATAGTGTGTACATTTGGTTCGTGTTTAAGTTCATAGCGTCTTTGTTTTGCATTTAGGTATTCCGTTTGCTATTGGTTTGTTTATCAACTATAATTTTTTATTTCTATTTCACTTCTGCTATTTAAGTTTACATATTGTAATTTGGTCACTTGGAGATAGTCAATGGGTCTGTGGACGCTAACAAATGAAGTGCCAAGCGGAAAAGTCGGAACATTTCCGACATATTCTTCTGTTTGAGTCCAACGAAGGCGTGACAGCAGCGCAGGCAGACAGCAACATTTGTGCCGTGTATGGGGATAATGCCATTGGACAGAGCACGGCAAGAAAATGGTGTTCTTGCTTTAAGGAGGATCAGTAGTGACTCTGCACGTTCAGGAAGACCTTCGGGGTTTGATGAAGATCGTTTAACCGCATTAATTCACAATGGTTCCTCGTCAAGGCACCCGAGAACTGGAAAATGTGATGAACTGTGATTATTCCACGATCGTGAGACGTTTGCACACAATGGGGAAGGTTCAAAAATCGGGTGTATGAGTAACGTATGCTCTAAGCCAAAATGACAAAAATCATCAGATGGCCATACCAGAATCTCTGCTTGCTCGTCATCAGTTGGCTCGTGAACAACACCAACCTTTCTGTCCTATGTCATTGCTGGTGACGAGAAATGGTGTCTTTGTGCTAACATAAGGAAAAGAATGGAATGGTTGAGTCCAAAGAAAGCTGCAGATCCACGTACAAAGACCTACGAGCATTCATAATGTTAAGCATCTGATGGAACAGCGACGATGTGGTGCGCTACGAATTGGTTCCCCGAGGTGTAACCATCCCCGTTGACGTATGTTGTCAACAACTCAGTCGTATTACAGATGCAGTCTCACTACAACGACCAGAAGACTGTTTGAAGTGATGCTAATCCACGATAATGCCCGCCCTTATTCTGCTAGACTGAAAGAAAACACTACACTGGAGTTGGGCTGGGAAGTAATTGCGCTACCTGACCTTGTGCCTCCACATTTTCCCCTTTTCGCTCTCTATCGAACAACCTGCAAGGAACTTCCTTTACGGATGAAAATAAGCTCCGAACACGGCTCAACAAGCTCCTCGCATCAAACTACATTATTTCTACAGCCGCGGAAACGGGAATTTATACCAGCATTGGTAGACTGTTGTAATTTATTGATGACTAAAGTATGTGTTACGTGTGTTCTGTTGTGTTTATCAAACTTATGGCAAAGCTCTACCAACTTGTGCACCAACCTAGTACATAGCATGGACAAAAAATGGAAACTTCAAAAACACAACACATTACCATACTTAATAGAGGGTAGGTAACCCACTGGTCTGGGAATGGATAAACACATATCCAGAATGATTTTTCATGGAATATTATAGTATTCGTCTTACAAAGTAGTAGCAAGTTCAGGTAACGATGAGGGAGGTGGGGTAGCGATCACCCATTTTTCTCTCCAAAGCAGACCACAAAAGCACAACACTATTGAGATCAGGCGATTGTGGTGGCCAGTTAGGATGAGACAATTTATCCTTGTGCTTACAAAAGAAATGTGAAAAGGGGCCTTGTCGTCTTGAAACACAGCATAATCACTGGGGAAAAATCATTATACTATAGGATGGACCTAACGAGCTATAATGGTCATATACTCCTTGGCAGTAATGCACCCTTACAGAGCAACCACAGAGTAACCATGGTGTCCAGAAAGTACCACGATATTGCTGCCTAAATCATTACCAAATCCCTGCCATGTTTCACCCGTGGGACGTCAACTTGGCCAGAAGTTGGAAAGAAAGTGAAGCAAGACGCATTCGACCAAAGAACTTCCTTCCATTGCTCCCTAGTCTAGGTTTTATGGCTTGATCGCCAATTTTTCCTATTATGGGCATTTGCATCACTGATGCGTGAATTTGGAATTATGGAGTTCCGTCTGTGTTGATTTGGTGCTGACAGGGTTCAAGAAAGCAACATTAATTTCTGCAGTGCCTTTTGCAGCTGTCAGTCCTTTATTTTCGTCATAATCTACTTCCACGACCGTTAGTTTTGATAACTCGGCACATACCTTCATCCGCGCTATGGTTTAGGGGATGATATGTTTCTGCTTTCTCTGACTGTGGTTTAATATTCGATATGGTGCCTCAACACCAGCTACCATAGTTACAGAAGGAGCCGCCATACGAACACTAACAAATTTCCCACGCTCGAATTCATTAGTTCAGGCATACTGCAATCACAACTACACAGAACACTGTCCAGACCACGACTGACCCTTGAAACGTATTGAGGACAGTACATAGGTGCCGTTCGTGGTCAAAGAGAATACAGCAACCTCCAAGCTTGGCTAGTAACTGCATTCATCTGTCTTGACGTTTCCATATTTTTGTCCAACCC
This sequence comes from Schistocerca cancellata, assembly GCF_023864275.1. Taxonomy (NCBI): domain Eukaryota; kingdom Metazoa; phylum Arthropoda; class Insecta; order Orthoptera; family Acrididae; genus Schistocerca; species Schistocerca cancellata. Next base: position 313,207,224 of record NC_064632.1, read on the forward strand.
CGGTAGGTGGGTGCGAGCGTTATTATGCCATGAAGGACACTGACCTGGGCTTCCATGGGGCCTGTAGTAGAAATATAAGGCAGTATGACTGCTGTGGACTATGTGCACATTACTTTGGAACTCCTGCATCCATTCATTGTAAGGCGTACCCGTGAGCAGGTATAGACTCAGATCACAGTGTAGTAGTGATGAAGAGTACACTCATGTTTAAGATGGTTGGTTGGTTAAAAGAGGGGAGGAGGAAGAGACCAAACTGCGAGGTCATCGGTCCCTTGTTCCCAGTAAAATAATTACACAACGGAAACAACAAAAGGAAGGAGATGTACAGCACAATAACAAGAGAAAGAAGAACTAGAAGGATGACAGGACAACCAACACTACTATGGACAAAAACGGAAAAGAAAACCACAGAGAGAGACAAGAAACAGGTAGAAGAGGTAAAAATAAGAGAACAAATGACTGTGGCCGACCACGAGAATAAAAAGGAAAAGCCAGCCACTCTCCAACACATTAAAACATCCATCCTAAAAGTATTAGAGCGCAGAACACAAAGGACAAAGGACATGAGCTAAAACATATATAGAATCATAAAACCCTCCGTCATGTATAAAACGTAAAACAGAATTTGCCGATGAGGCGTTGTCACCTAAAAATAATGGCAACGAATCTGGTAACTGAAGAATCCGTCGCGGGTTAGCCTAAGAAGGACAGCTGACTAAGATATGGGCCACTGTCAGCCGGGCGCTGCACCGTCACTCAATGTGGAGCCGGCAGAGAACCAAATAGTCCCTGCGAGAGGCCTGCCTGGAAGACTGCCACACATTCGTATCTCCTTAATGGCATGCAGTTTGTTGTGCGTGCTGAGGTTATGCCATTTCGCCTCCCAAAGTTGCAAAACCTTGCAGCGTAGTACTGAATTCAGGTCAGTTGCAGCGAAGCCGATCTCCATAAGCAGTTTCCGCTTAGCCTGTTTGGCCAGCCTGTTGGCAAGTTCATTGCCTGGGATTCTGACGTGACCTGGGGTCCAGTCGAACACCACTGAACGATTGGACCGTTCCAGGGCATAGATGGACTCCTGGATGGTCGCTACCGAAGGACGACGAGGGTAGCACTAGTCGATAGCTTTTAGACTGCTCAAGGAGTCAGTACACAGAAGAAACGACTCCCTGGAGCATGAATGGATGTGATCAAGAGCACGACATATTTCCACCAGCTCGGCTGTGAAAACACTGCAGTCATCGGGCAAGGACTACAGTTCAATAAGTCCTCTATGGACATACGCGTAACTGACGTGATTATCTGCCATCGAGCCATCCGTGTAAACCATTTCGTGGGCTCGGTACATTCAAGAATCGAGAGGAAGAGACAGCGCAGAGCTGCAGAGTTAACTGAGTCCTTGGAGCCATGTGAAAGGTCCAGACGAAGACGCAGCCAAGATGTACACCATGGAGGTGTACGTGAAAGGACCTCAAGTATAGGTGATAAGGCAAGGACTCCAGTTCATAAAGAAGGGATTGGACACGAACTGCAATTGGAAACCCTGACCTGGGCCGCCGATGCGGTAGATGAACCGTCGTGGGTGGGGAAATGAGATGGTGGGTCGGATGTGCAGGAGAAATAAGGGCGTGTGCAACGTAACTGGCCAGCAGCTGTGCATGCCTAACCAGCAATGGAGGGACTCCGGCCTCCACAAGAACACTGATCAGTGGACTCGTCCTAAAAGCTCCTGTCGCACTGGGTCGAGTAAACGCAACCCTGAGGGCGCCACCGAACCGTAAACAAGACTCCATAGTCACGGTGGGATTGAATAAGGGCTCTGTAGAGCTGCAGCAGTGTAGAGCGATCTGCACCCCAGTTGGTGTTGCTCAGGCAGTGGAGGGCATTGAGGTGCTGCCAGCACTTCCGCTTAAGCTGACGAAGGTGAGGAAGCCAAGTCAATCGTGAGCCGAAAACCAGTCCTAAGGATCGATATGTCTCCACTACAGTGAGTGGGTCGTCATTAAAGTAAAGTTGTGGTTCTGGATGAATGGTATGACTCCAACAGAAGTGCATAACACACGACGTTGCAGCCGAAAACTGGAAACCATGGACTAAAGCCCATGACTGCGCCTTGTTGATGGCTACCTGTAGGCGCCGCTCAGCAACACCGGTAGTGGTGGAGCAGATAAGCATACAGATAAGGTGAAACGGACGGCCCTACAGCTGCTGCTAGACCATTAACGGCCACTATAAATATACACTTAGTACAGAGCCCTAAGGGACCCCATTCTCCTGGATATGGAGGGAACTATGAAAGGCACCAACTTGGAAACGGAAAGTACGAAGCGTCACGAAATTTTCGATAAAAACTGGGAGCGGACCTCGGAGACCCCACTTGTATAATGTGGCAAGGATATGACGTCGCCAAGGATATGACGCTTATCGTAAATCAAAAAAGACGGCAACCAGGAGTTGGCGTCTGGAAAAGGGACACAAGATTATCAGTGGTAGAGACACTGGCGGAAGTCAGCATGGGATGGAGCCAGTAGGCCACGTGACTCCAGGACCCAACCCAACTGCCGACACAACATACGTTCCAGCAGCTTACAAAGAACATTGGTGAGGCTGATGGGCCGATAGCTATCTACACCAAGCGTGTTTTTACCGGGTTTGAGCATCGGAATGACTGTGCTCTCCCGCCAATGCGATGGATAGAGGCCATCGCACCATATCAGGTTGAAAATGACGAGATGTCGATTGTAGTCAGATGAGAGATGTTTAATCATCTGTGGATCCGATCTGGCCGAGGAACTGTGGCGGGGCAATGTGCAAGCGCACTGAGGATCTCCCACTCTGTAAATGGGGCGTTACGGGATTCACTGTGGCATATTGTAAACAAGAGGACTTTACCTTCCAGCCGCCGTTTGAGAGTGCGAATGGTGGGAGGGGGGGGGGAGGGTAATTCTGTAATTCTCCGACACACGGAGGCTCGAGCACAGTGCTTAGCAAAGTGCTCGGCAATCGAGTTTGCGTCGGTAGATAACACGCCATTTATGTTAACACAGTAACATCTGTTGGGGTCTGGTACCCGAAAACACGTTTGATCTTTGTCTAGACGTGGGAAGGTGACGTATGGCATCCAATGGTCCTGATTTATCTCTCCTGCTTCCGTCGTCTGATAAATTGTAGAACGGGGGCACGGAGCTGTTTAAAGACTATAAGGTGCTCCAGGGAAGGGTGCCGCTTATGCCGCTGTAGAGCTCGCCCATGCTCCTTAATTGCTTCAGCGGGTTCCGGTGAGCACCAAGGGCCTGCCTTCGCCGAGGGCAACCTAAAGAGCGACGGATCGTGTCTTCTGCCACAGAAACGATTGTTGTAGTCACCTGCTCAACCATCACATCGATGTTACCATGTGGGGGAGATTCAACGGTGACAGCACATGTGAAAGTTTCCCAGTCTGCCTTGTTTAAAGCCCATCTGGGCAAGCGCGCATGGGTCTGACGCCAGGGCAGTGACAGGAAGATGGGGAAGTGGTCACTACCACACAGGTCATCATGTGCTCCCCAGTGGACAGATGGGAGAAATCCTGGGCTGCAAAGTTATAAATCAATGGCCGAGTAACTTGCATGAGCCACACTGAAATATATAGCGGCCCCAGCATTTAAGAGGCAGAGGTCGAACTGAGACAGTAAAGTTTCGAAATCTCTGCCTCGGCCAGTAGGCATGGTACCACCCCACAAGGGGTTATGGGCGCTAAAATCTCCCGAAACTAGGGAACGTTTAGGGAGTTGATCAATCAGTGCAGTTAATATATTCAGAGATATTGCACCATATGGATTAAGAGATACATTGCAGACAGTTATTTCCTGCTTTGTCCTTACTCTGACAGTCACAGCTTCAAGAGGGGATTGAAGGGGCGTAGTTTCACTACAGATTGAGTTTAGGACACAAACGCAAACTCCAGCTGACACTCGATTATAGTCGCTACGGTTCCCGTAGTATCCCTTATAGCTGCAGAGGGCAGGGATCCTCATTGCTGGGTACCAGGTTTCCTGGAGGGCTATGCAGAAAGCAGCTTAACAGTTGCCGTAGCTCAGCCAAGCGGTGGAAAAAACCGTCGAAATTCCACAAGAGGATGACGTCATCGTGAGACAAAGCATGGAACATTCAATGGGGCAGTTTACGCCTCAGGGTCATCTGCTGGCACCAACGTTTTGCCTGAGCAGTCTGTACCCATTGTGTCTGAGGATCTGGCGAGATCTAGGTCCTCAGAGGACACCAGAACCTCCACCTCATCGGAAAAAACCGAGCTTGTAGGTAGCGGTGGTTTGGGTGCGAACGCAATTCCCTTGGTCTTGGGAACCTTCTTTTTGGATTTCTCTCGTTGCTCCTTGGGTTTCCCTGCTGGGAGGACTTCACTGATTCAGTCTCCAGGACTCAGGATGAGCATGAAGCCCTGCGACCAGCTGCTTTTTGGCTCTTCAGACACTGACAGGTGTCATCTTTCTCACTAGCAGAAACCTGGGAAGGGAGTGCCCCAAGAGACCCCTTCCTAGCGAGAGGAGCTGAAGAACACTTACGCATCTCCAGCTCAGAAGTGGGGACTGATATCCCTGATGGTTGGGGGGGGGGTGTTTGCTCCTGAAGTAGGTGGTGCAGGAGCAACCGCCCCTCCCCCCCCGCCCCCAACCATCAAGGGGGGCGGGTGTAGTCTTCTGGTTCTGAGAGGCGACAGGAATATGAGGAACTGATAGGGCGACAACTGTTCTCACAGTGGCAGCGTAAGTGGAGGTCATAGCCACAGGATGTAGGTGCTCAAGTTTCCTCTTAGCTCCAGTGTGGGTAAGTCGGTCCAGCATCTTATATTCCATGATTTTCCTCTGTTTCTGTAAAATCCTACAGTCTGGCGAGCAAAGTGAATTACGCTCTCCACAGTTGACGCAGATGGGAGGTGGGGCACATGGATTATTGGGATGTGATGGATGTCCACAATCTCGACATGTGACGCTGGAAGTACAGCGGGAAGATATATGGCCAAACTACCAGCACTTAAGGCACTGCATTGGAGGAGGAATATATTGGCGTGATGTCACAGCGGTAGACAATCACCTTGACCTTTTCAGGCATCGTGTCACCTTCGAAGGCCAAGATGTAGGCACTGGTGGCAACCTGATTATCCCTCAGACCTTGATGGACGCGGTGGACGAAATGAACACCTCACTGGTCTAAACTGGTGCGCAGCTCGTCGTCAGACTGTAAAAGAAGGTCTCTCTGGAAATACCCTGGACCATATTTAAGCTCTTACAGGGCGTGATGGTAACAGAAACATTCCCCAACTTGTCACAAGCGAGTAATGCCAGTGACTGGGCAAAGGATGCTATTTTTATCAAGACTGACGCAGAGCGCATATTGGACAAGCCCTACACCTCTCCAAACTTGTCCTCCAAATGCTGCACAAAAAACTGAGGGTTCATGGACATGAAAGATTCCGTATCAACTCTTGTACATACGAGGTACCACGGCGAATGATCTTCATTGCCATCCTTAGCCTGGTGTTCCTCCCATGGTATGGCCAGAAGAGGGGAACGATTTGGGGTAATATTTCTTAGCATTGTAGTGAGACTTTGCCCTCTTAGGGACTGTTGGAGGCAGACCAAGACATGGCATCCTACTCTTCTGAAATGAAGAGGTACGCTTGAAGTTTTCTAAGGCTACATATAAAGCGATAAGGAATAGTTCAGCAGGTAGTTCACTTGAAAAGGATTGGACATAAAATGGCAATTGCGGAACTTCGAACGAAAAACATTGGTACAAACAAGGTAACTGCGAAAAAAACAGGGGAACAGAAGAAAAACTCGAAGTGATCGGTGAAAGAAGGAAGTACAAAAACGCTAAAAGATATTCAGGAACAAAGAAATACAAGTCTCTTATGAACGAAATAAATGGGAAGTGCAGAGAAGCTATGCCGAAGTGGCTGCATGAAAAATGTGAAGAAATCGAAAAGAAATGATTGTTGGAAGGACTGACTTAGCATATAGAAAAGTCAAAACAACCTTCGGTGAAATTAAAAGCAAGAGTCGTAACATTAAGATTGCAATATTAATTCCACTATTAAATACAGAGGAGAGAGCGGATAGATGGAAAGAGTATACTGGAGGCCTCTATGAGGGGAAAGACTTGTCTGATGTGATTGAAGAACAAACAGGAGTCGATAACGAAGAGACAGGGGATCCAGTATTAGGATCAGTATTTAAAAGAGCGTTGGAAGCCTTAGTATCAAATAAGGTAGAAGGGATAGCTATCATTCCATCAGAATTTCTAAAATAATTGGAGGAAGTGGCAACAAGACGACTATTCACTTCGGTGTTGCAAGGGTTCGTTTATATTTTAAGTTACTTCGTTGTGATCTTCAGCTTGGAGTAGTCCGAGAACCGTCGACTTATTAAATATACTTTTTATCTGTAGAAGGACTTAATTTTTACTAAAAACGAGGGCTTGGCAACGCTGATCTGTTAAGGCATTTATTGTGCCATTAAATACAACACGTTTTAGATGATAAGTAACTTGTTACAAAAGACCTAAGTAACGAATAACAAGCGTTTTTTCAATACAGACATAAATACATTATGGATATAAACTTCTGGTCATACGTAATCATTGACAGCGTAGCAGACGCAGAAGACCCTTTGCCACCTATGATTTCTTTGCAGGTCGAGACTCCAAGTACGTCTTCATCTCCTTGGAACGGCAGGAAGACCAGTCAGAATACCTCGTGCAAATAGTAAAACATGCAAAACAGGACTTGTCCCGTAATAAATCTCCTAATCCAAAAATTAAAACCTTATGTTCCGAACAATTATCCTGGATAAAAATAATTCATATAATTATACTAAGAGAGCTTGTTAATTTACACTGAAGGGCCAAAGAAACTGGTGTAGGCATGCATATTCAAGTATAGAGATATGTGAACGGGCAGAATACGGCACTGCGGACGGCAACGCCTATATACGAGGGCTGTTCAGAAAGTAAGCTCCGATTGATCGCGAAATGGGAACCACAGTGAAAATTAGAAATGTTTTATTTTTAACAGTTAGCTACACCATCCAGCTACTTCTCTACGTAGTTGCCGTTCTGACTAAGACATTTGTCGTAGCGTTGTACCAACTTTCCAATACCCTCATCATAAAAGACAGCCGCCAGTGCTTTCCGCCAATTCTCTACGCTGGCCTACAGCTCGTTTTCTGTGCCAAAATGTTGTATTCATAGCCAGCGGTTCATGTGAGCAGAAATGAAACGCAGGGGGAGTCAATTACGGGCTGTATTGTGGGTAGTCAAACATTTCCAATTGAAAACGATGCAGGAGCATCTTCATTGCCCCTTCAGAATGCGGCTGAGAATATTGCCTTGTAGAAGAAACTGCACGACAGTTATGTAATGTTGGCTGTATAGCTTCAGGCGAAATTTCTCACCAGGTCCTCGTACTTGGTGGGAGACACTATTCTCTAGCCAACTTAACGCGATCACTGTGAGCTCAGAAATGAGAGGAGTGACGTGATGCTAGAGACACTGCCCAACACATCTGTGCAAAGCTTTATCGGATTATCATAGTCGTTTCCATTTCGCGATCAATCGGAGCTTACTTTCTGAACAGCCCTCGTACAACAACAAGTGTTTGGCGCAGCTGTTAATCGGCTACTGCTGCTACAATGACAGGTTATCAAGACTTAAATGAGTTTGAATGTGGTGTTATAATCGGCGCACGAACGATGGGACATAGCATCTCCGAGGTAGCTATGAAATGGGAATTTTCCCGTACGACTATTTCACGAGTGTACCGTGAATATCAGGAATTCGGGAAAACATCAATTCTCCGATATCGCTGCGGTATGAGAAAGATCCTGCAAAAACGGGACCGACGACGACTGAAGAGAATCGTTCAACGTGACAGAAGTGCAACCCTTCCACAGGTGCTGCAGATTTCAATGCAGGGCCATTAACAAGTGTCAGCGTGCAAACCATTCAACGAAACATCATCGATATGGGCTTTCAGAACCGAAGACCCAGTCTTGTACCCTTGATGACTGCACGACACAAAGCCTTACGCCTTTCCTGGCCCCGTCAACACCGTCATTGGACGGTTGATGACTGGAAACATGTTGCCTGGTCGGACTAGTCTCGTTTCAAATTGTATCGAGCGGACGGGCGTGTACGGGTACGGAGACAACCTCATGAATCCATGGACCCTGCATGTCAGCAGGGGACTGTTCAAGCTGGTGGAGGCTCTGTAATGGCAATTACAGTAGGACAATGCGATACCCCATACGTCCAAGAACACTATTCTGAGTTTAAACACTTCCGCTGGCCGCCAGACTCCGCAGACATTGACATTTTTGAGTATATCTGGGATGCCTTGAAACGTGTTGTTCAGAAGTGATTTCCGTGCCCTCGTACTCCTACAGATTTATGGACAGCCCTGCAGGATTCATGGCGTCAATTCCATCCAGAACTAGTTCAGACATTAGTCAAATCCATGCCACGTCGTGTTGCGGTACTTCTGCGTGCTGTCGGGGCCCTACACGATATTATGCAGGTTTACCAGTTCCTTTGGCTCTTCAGTGTATAATCAAAATTAGTGCGGGATCTCATTTCCACTCAGCTAAATTATTTATTTCCAAACTTTGGTTTCAAAATATCTTGAAAATCTCATAAGCTCACATTGTTTAGAATGTTTGAGTATTACGATATACCGCTCGACATTCGGAAAAATATCGTCTACTCAATTCCGAAGACTGCAAGAACTCACAAGTGCGAGAATTATCGCACAATTAGCTTAACAGCCAATACATCTAAGTTTCTGACAAGAACAATATACAGAAGAATGGAAAAGAAAATTAAGGATCTGTTTGATGATCAGTTCGGCTTTAGGAAAGATAAAGGCACAGAGGGGCAGGTCTGACGTTCCGATTGATAATGGAACCAAGACTAAATAAAAATCAAGACACGTTCATAGGATTTTTCGACCTGGAAAAAGCGTTAGAAAATGTCAAATGGTGCAATTTGTTCGAAATTCTGAGACAAATGGGGGTAAGCAATGGGGAGAGATGGGTAATATACAATATGTACAAGAACCGAGGGAATAATAAGAGTGGAAGATCAAAAACGAAGTGCTCGGATTAAAAATGTTGTAAGACGGGGATGTAGTCTTCGCACCAACCGATCAATCTGTGCATCGAAAAGCAATGATGGAAATAAAAGGAAGGTTCATGAGTGGAATTGAAGCCGGCCACGGTGGCTGTGCGGTTCTAGGCGCTCCAGTCCGGAGCCGCGCTGCTGCTACGGTCGCAGGTTCGAATCCTGCTTCGGGCATGGGTGTGTGTGATGTCCTTAGGTTAGTTAGGTTTAAGTAGTTCTAAGTTATAGGGGACTGATGACCACAGCAGTTGAGTCCCATAGTGCTCACAGCCATTTGAACCATTTTTTTTTTTTTTTGAATTGAAATTCAAGGTGAAAGGATGTCAGTCATGAGATTCGCTGACGACATTGCTCTCCTCAGTGGAAGTGCAGAAGAATTAAAGTATCTGCTGAATGTAATGAACAGTCTAATGAGTACAGAATGTGGACTGAGAGTAAATCGAAGAAAGGCGAAAGCAATGAGATGTAGCAGAAATGGGAACAGCGAGGAACTTAAGATCAGAATCACGAAGTACATGAAGTCAAAGAGTTCTGCTCTCTAGGTAGCCAAAACCTTCTGTTGGATGGAGCAAGGAGGACACAGAAAGCAGACTAGCACTTGCAAAAGGGACATTCCTGACCAAGAGAAGTGTACTAGTATGACACATAGGCTTTAACTTGAGGAGAACATTTCTGAAAACGAACGTTTTTTATGGTAATGAAAGATGGACTGTGGAAAAACCGGAAAGGAAGAGAGTCGAAGTGTTTCAGATGTGCTACAGACACATGTTGAAAATTAGGTGGACTGATAAAGGCATGAGGATGTTCTACGCATAATCGGAGAGGAAAGGAATATATGGAGAACACTGACAAGAAGAAGGGAGAGGATGATAGGACATCGCTTAAGAAGTCAGGAAATAACTTCCATAGTTGTAGAGCGAACTGTAAAGGAACAAGAGATTGGAATACACCCAGAAAATAATTGAGGGCGTTTGTTGCAAGTCCTACTATGAGTTGAAGAGGTTGGCACAGGAGAGGGATTCGTGTCGGGTCGCATGAAACAAGAAACAATTGAGAAGACTGATGACTAAAAAAAAAAAAAAAAAAAAATCTTCCCTGACGTTCATGACATCATTTAGTAGGATAACTGTCCTTGTCATAACGTTGGAATCTTACTACAGCGGTTCGAGGAGCATGACAGTGAACTCACGTTGACGTCTTGACCACCAAATTCGCCTGATCTGAATTCAACGCAACACATGTGGGACACGCGCAGGACCCAGCTTCGCGACTATAAACCATAGGAAGCGTGTGACCTGTGTGCTGACATCTAGTGCCACATACTGCTGGAAACAGACCACGAACTTGTCAATTTTTTTTTCATATGGAATCACTGCTGCACTGCGCTCCAAAGGTGGACCAACACGCTATTAAACAGCTGACGTTTCGCTTTAAAAGTGTATTTTGTTCTGTGTCACTATCGACTGTAATCGTGATAAGATAGCTGCGCAACCGAAAGCTAGTCTATGGCAAAGTAAACATTAGGTGAGAGATGGGGCCCCTCCACGCCCGCACCAACGTGGTGACCAAACCAAAAGTTCTACTGTCACCTCCGTAAACATGTTAGTTATCTAGTAAGTGGATCACAGGATGCTGGGCTGTGATGTTGTGCGTGCGTCTGGGTAAGGCTACGCATTAACACGGTCCATCAGGTGATAGATAGTGGACGAAACGCGAGTGAGGGTAGCGAGTGAGGGTAGCGAGGGAAAAAAGTGCCATGGCTCGTGCCGTAGGAAAAAAACCTCTGCGACAGTGGGATGGGTAGTAAGAGCAGTAGTGGCTTACTAGCTGCGATAGTTCATGCAAGGTTGGATTTGTTAGTATAGGTATCATGCATCATTACCGTGACAAGCAGCTGCTACATTCCTGGAACAATGAAGATCGTTATACAGTAGTGGGAGATCGGCCATAGATCATCTCACTGTGTGGGGGATGTGGGAGCTTGTTTGCATGCAGTGTACGGTACGGCTTCCCTGTGTGGTGCCAGTTATTCGGCAGTGTATTTCAGCTGGATATCCAGTAATGGCGTCTGATTAACAGGGGCTCGCCTGTGCCGTTATGTTTGCGTATGCTTGGCCATAGATGTTATGTCCTTACAAGTATGTCTTTTGGTCTTTTATGTTTCCATCTATGGTTGTGGCCGTAGTTCCCCAGATTCAGAATAAACGGGTTCTGCGAATGTCTGGAGTTTCTGTATAGTCTTGTGGTGAGTTTGTGGATTACCTCCGTGAGAGTCTCAAGTCGGTATTCCCGGTGAAGGTCCGCGACGCGTGTGTATCGTGGAGCATTGCTTATGATTTTGAGTACTTTGTTTTGTATGAGCTGCAGAAGGCGCAGGCGTGTAGGCGCAGCGTATCCCCAGACAGGAGCTGCGTACGTCATCAGGGGTCGCATAAGTGTCATGTACATGGACCTCGACACCCTTCTGTTCAGTGTGCTACGCCTGTTGAGCATAGGATAGAGCTGTTTGAGCCTCGCGCTAGCTCGATTGGTCATGTGTTGTATGTGGTCCCCCCCAGAGTAATTTCCGGTCCAGCCAGACACCGAGGTATTTGACTTTCTCGCGGAAACGTATTGGACGCGCATGTAGAGTTATTGGTCTGCAGTAGTGGTGTGTGCGCAGTTGCTTCGGTCTTCTAGTGAACAGAACGGCTTCGCACTTGTCGACGTTTACTCTAACACGCCATTTCTCCAACCAAGGCTCAGCCACTCTGAGTGCAGTCTGTAGGCGTGACGCAATGTTTGATGGTTTCCAATCTTGCGCAAGGATGGCTGTGTCATCCGCGTTGATTGCCATCGTTGTGTTGTGTGTGGTTGGGAGATCGTTTATGTAGATGTTAAACAGTAGGGGCCCTAGGATGCTTCCCTGGGGTACTCCCGCGTGTATACCGTGTCGTGTTGATTGTTTTCCCTGCACGTCAGTGTTGAAACTCCTGTCTGTGAGGTATGAGTGTATTAGACGCAGCAGCCCGTCGGGGAATCTCGCGTCGCTGAGTTTGCGGATGAGGCCGTTGTGCCATAGACGGTCGAAAGCCTTTTCGATGTCCAGTAACACCGCCCCTGTAGCTTTGTTTTGTTGAAGCCATATGTTACATGTTCAACGACCTGTAGGAGTTGTTGTGTTGTGGAGTGGTGATTCCTGAAGCCGAATTGCTCCGGTCTCAGGATGTCATTTGTTACGCAGTGCCTAGTGATGCGTTTGAGAATCACCTTCTCAACAATCTTACTGAGCTAGCTCAGAAGGCTGATGGGTCGGTAATTTTGTGGGAGGCTGTGGTCTTTCCCCGGCTTCCTGAACATCAGGACCTTGGCCGTCTTCCAGAAGGCGGGGAAGTGTTGGTGTTTTTAGTATGGCATTCGTTATGTGTGTTAGGTACTCAGTTGCTTTATCTGTGAACTCCTGGGGGACACGGTTTTGAATGCCATCATGACCAGGGGCTTTCCTATCAGCGGAATGCATTATAGCCCAGGAGACTTCGGCTGTGGTAGTATGTCAAATGTCGTCGCGCGATGGTTGGGCTAGAATGCGTGTAACCTCTTGGTCAGTAGCAAGTGTGAACACTGGATCCGATGGTACCAGGTTCGGTGTGAATGACGCTGCGAATGTTCGGGCCATTAGCTCTGCTTTATCTTCTTCTGCTGAGTATGCGGGTCCGTCAGGCCCTTGAAGCTTGGGGGTGTATATTTTCTCCCTGGTGAAGTGTCGGGCTAGTTGCCACACGCCAGGTCGTCCGGTGTCCAGCCCTTCGAGTTTTTGTAAACTTTAGGTGATTTTCCTCAGATAAACAAAGTGAATGATAGGCTTCAAACGTTGAGCGGCACTTTTGTTTGACAATACTCCCTGGTATCTTTGACAAAATTTGATGACAATGTAATAGGTGCAAAAAGTATTGCTCCAAAACTACCGATCAAATTATTGTGCTATTCGTGGCAACGACACTGATGTATAAGGGTGCAGCGTGCGACTGCACTCGTTTTTAAATGTAACGGAGGGTATGATACTGAAACGTCCCCTTAGAACAATTATTCAGGACTGTGCTTAACCTGACACACAATAACTTTTAGCGCAACGCAATCTGACTTTCAAAAATCCCTACAAAAGAATGGCCCTGACTAACATTAACCTGTACCTTTCACAAATCACTTACCTCACAAAAATCTTCGTTACTCGAACTACTGCAATACAGCGAGCGCCACTACTGCCAACTAAATAACAGATTCAAACTACGGAAGGCACTAACTACTGATAGGGATAGTTAGCAAATGAAAGATTTTAATAGAGAACAAACAATGTATTTACCTTAATACTCATAATATATATAGCAGTTCATGATAAATTACAAAACTCTGCCATCTCTCTCCCCACATCCACCACTGCTGGCGGCTCACCTCCAACTGCGCAACGCTACGCGCTGTTCACATCCAGCTGCCGCTGCCTAACACTACAATGGCAGACAACAATGCAAACTAGCCACAGACTACACACAGCACAGCCAGTGATTTTCATATAGAGCGCTACGTAACTTTGCCAATAAGAAAACATAAACAGCCTACTTACATAAAGAAAACATAAACAGCCTACTTACATAAAGAAAACATAAACAGCCTACTTATATAGCCCCCATGCTCCCCACAAAAAATTTTACAAAATATTTTTGGGCAGTGGCCAATAATGATTTGAAAAATTTTTTCATAATTACAATAACAAAGATATCAAATGCACACACTTATTGATACAATGTTGGACAAAAGCTAAAATTTTCTCACAGTCCATAAAGACAGTCCTGATCATTCATCACAGTAAAACTGCCGTTTCTTTTATCAAAGTCTGAGCAGTAAAAGACAATGCACACGGAAGTAGTGGATTTCCATGGAGTCTTGAAGAAGTAGTGTTGTCCTTCCAACGGAAAGACAGTGCTGACACTTGACATGCTGACAGGTAATGGGCCACAACAGAGCAAACCCACAGCAGAGTCAGTCGAAGTTGATGAATATTGGTAGGTAGGTCATCACAGAGCAGACCCACTGTAGTCCTGGTAGAGAGTATGGTATTGGTGGGCCACCAGAGGTGCAGACCCACTGCAGTCCTTGTAGAAATAATGTTACTGGTGAGTCAGCAAAGGTGTAGACCCACTGTAGTCCCTGTAGAGACAGCCAGCAGCCATCTGTTGCGACTGTGCAGGTGCACATTCACCATCGAAGAGTCTTGCGGAGAATATAGCAAGTCCATAAACCACCACTTGTGCACTCACAAACTTTTTTGAATTGTCCTTAGAAGCAGCAATGCTGTTATCCAGTCCCTTGCTGAATTAGTAACACACGTGCAAACACTAACAGTCCCAACTTCTCACATATTGTGCATTACTATGACCAACAGAAATATGTGCAGTGAAATGAATGCTTACAAGTTACTTAATTTGATGAACTGGTGTCAATTACAATTTTATAACATAAGAATACGATTACAAAGGTACAAAATACGTCATTAAAGAACATAACAATACAGATAACATTTGTAGTACAGGCTTTACAAAAGAATAGAAATAGACATATACATCAGTGTTACAGGAATTATGACATAAGTAAATACATAAAAGATCAGAATAACTTTCGAAACATCAACTTCACACATGAGCATTAAAACAGAACAGAATACATAATGTCTAAACATCTTTACAAAGAAAATACCATATTATTAATGCAAAGTATATTTGAGGATAACAGTATTCCTCACCATAGTGAATGTAGCGGAGTATTAGAAAAATTCTACAACATAAGTCTTATCAGATAAACATATAAAGACAGGAAGAACATAATTACACACGGGTACCCAAACACATAGTGGGATAACACAAAAGGAAAGGACAGGGTTTGTTTCATTGCAGTATTTTGCAAACAAAACTTTCTTTGCTTCTTGGAGATCTCCCTTCATTCATCATTATTCCCAAAAGTCCTATCTAAGCCTGCCTTCTGTATTCTGTTCACATCCTCTGTCAAAAATAGTTTTTCTCCACTGTACAGTATCCTTTTTTTTTGCCCAAACCATTTTCATATAGCTTCTCAATATATTTCTTCCAAGTCATCATAGTTAGTTTCTTATATAGTCTACCCCACTTAAGCTAACTTAAATCTACTGAGCTCAGATATATATACCAAGGGACGAGGCAATGCAGCATCACATAAAACAATTAATATATACAGCAATGAAAAAAAACGCTGATTTGCGAAGCAAGCAGCATTAAGAAATTAGCAAAGCAATTGTAATATTACAACTAATCTAAGGCAATGTGCAGCAAACAAGGAAAACTAGCTTAGAAGAGTAACACAAAGTCAAATTCAGTAACACTATGCCTGGCAAACAGCAGCACCAAATAACAAAACTTATATCTAAACATGACATAGCTCAAGCAGAAAAAATATTACACTAAAATGGCCATGTCTAATACCTATGTCACATCTTAACACTAGAGTGATGCATCACGAGAACTTACACTAGCAGATAAGTTAGCAAATCGTCAAGAAATTATTTATGCAATTCCTGTGAAGGGAAATGTATATTTATGTGCCCTCGTTTTCTTGGAAGTAGATCATAAATTTCTTATTGACTGGATCTGTAGGCATAAAATAACTATATTAGTACATATATTAAATTTTATTTTAACCAATGCTGCAGTGCAGCTAGAAACTAGATATTAAAGAAAATGAGCAAATATGTACAAAGGACGGCATGAAACATCATTCATTAGCCATATGGCATTTCATAACGCAGTAAAAATTCCCTCAATTCTAGAGAAAGACGCTTGTCATAATCAGGTGTGCAGATGTAAGCGTGTCGTGTTTGCGGTGCTTTCTACAAAGGTATGTCAAAAGCGAGTATAATGGCATCCCTTTTTTTTTCTTTTCTACCTGAGCGTCTGAAAAGGCTTGTTCTCCAGGTGTCTGATGCAGCTGTGTGCCCACGACGCACGTGCAGGTGGTCACTTAACTTTCTTACGGAAATATTTACGACAGCAGCTTCTGCTACAGTGACAGTCTCATATAAAAATATTTCACAGGTCAAGAATTTGCGTTGCAAATGTGTAGAAACAAAATCTTACAGCATAATACACATCGTCGTCGTAAAAATAACATCATAACACCTCAGTCAAATCTCAAAAAAGTCGTAGCTTTCTGCAATAATTTCAAACCATAAAAAATATTCTCTGCTCATTTCAATAGTGTCATCTGCCTCAAACGTACTTTAAAAATCATGATCTCATACCAAATACATCATTCAAAGCTCTCATAGTATCACAATGGGTCCGAAGAAATATGAACAGTTCACAAAGTACAGACAAAATACAATTTCGTAAATGTGAAGTTATCCAACGGTGTAATTACGTAAACATGTGTCACTGACGTAGTAAAAAACATGTTTATCTCTCAGTTAAATGATCAGATAGCTGTGTAATTTATGTTCTAGAGAAATATGGTACCGATGTGTAAAGTTGTATAAGCAAATACCATATTAGCTAGGGTTCCTTGTGCTTGCCAAACACATGGTACACAAAGCAGGCGTGTACCCCCCTGAGGTTTAAAGTAATTATACCCTCAGGTGTTACAGATTACAGCAATGGAATGAAATGTATCACAGAAAACTTTCTTTGTATTTCAAAAATCTTGAAAAATAAATGGTTTAAGTACAAAATTAAGCACTCAAATGCGTGTCCTGTAGCGCTAAATGTTCATCTTGTTGTAAGATAATCTCTGTGGAAGTGTCGTAGTTATTGTCCTCCAAAAGCTAAGTTCTGCAGAAGTCAATGTACTTACCTCATGATAAACAAAAGTGAAATGCTTGGCGTAGAGATATCTTAGTTATTACGCTTATTGTTGTGATGATGAAAGTACTGTGCTGTAACGTATTGTTGTGCTATGGAAAAGGCTGTCTCCTTGTAGCTATACCACAAAAGTTACTAATAAAACACGTTTTGCTTTCCAGAAGAATTCAGAAGAACTGTGCAGATGTAAAACAGATACACCGCAAAAGCAACAATGTAAATTATGTCACACATTAGTAGTGTCGTAATATAACCGTGTAGCTGTCAAAGAAACCAAATACTAAGTCATCTTTAATCTCACAGAAAGTACTTTAAATCCAGAATGTATTTTGAAGTAAACCAAAATGTTGCATTAAAATCTCATTAGCAGTACTGGTAAATGTTCTAATCGTGCAACTAACAAGCAAGAATGTACACACACAATTACACTGTGTCGTCTATTCGCAATTACAATGCATTCGTAATTTCTGTTTAAATAAGTTCTCTTGGTTCTTGACTGGATATTTAACTTCAAACATTGTTGCATGGTAACAGTTTCTAAAGCATACTAGTAACGTGAAGTGAAACGTTTTATGGCAAAGACAAAGTTAAAAAGCAGATTACCTGTCAATAAATGGTTTTACATGTGAAATGTGGTGTAAACCTTTACTCTTCCTAGTACGCAGAGTTTCAACTTCAACGCAATTATCATGTGGTATACATCGGATTCTGTAAGGTCCATTGTAAACTAGAAAGAATTTGTGACTCAAGTGTTTCTTCTTATGTGACAATGAATGAGCTTTAATGAGAACTTTCTGACCAATATATAATTTCTTTGCATTTGCTTTACCGTGTAGTTTTCTCCTTTTGTCTGCTGCAGATTTTATATTTTTAAGAGCCAAATCAATTATGTCTTTGTGTCGAAGTTTACGTGTATTTGGGAAAGGTACAAGCTCTCTGATTCTGTTCGGTGGTTCTTCATTCTTCAGTACAAGAGTAGGTGGTAAAGCAGTGGAATCATGAGGCATTTCATTCAGCACATTTTGAAATAAGTGTAAATATCTGTCCCAATGCTGATGCTTTCTGTGACAATAAAGTCTGCAAAGCTTATTGATTTCTTTCATAATCCGTTCAGACGGGTTACAATGTGGTGAGTACAATGAAATAAAAACAGGTTTGATTTTATGATTCCGAAGCATGCGTGACCAAACAGCAGATCTGAATTGCGGTCCGTTATCTGAAATGACTTTACTAACGTGTCCAACTTCACGTAAGAAATTTTTAACAAAGGCCTTGGATGCAGACCGTCCAGTGGCTTTAAGTAACAGAGTGAAAGAAACAAATTTTGAAGTAAGTTCAACAGCGACTAGAACGTACGAAAATCCATTCGATGTTCTGACAAGGGGTCCCAAGAGATCAACAGCAGCAAATTCTTTTAATTTAGAAGGAATAATAGGAAACAACAGAGCACGATGTGAGATAGTAGATGGTTTCGCCTTTTGACAAAGTTTGCAAATAGACAAGACTCTTCGAATTCTCTTTTCCATATTGTTAAAATAACAAGTCGTTCGAAGAATATGATAACATTTTCGTGGGCCAAAATGTGCATAGCTGAAATGAATGTACCAAATGAGCTTATTAACAAAATCGTCAGGAATGCAAAGTACCCATAGCTTGTCATCAACAGTGCAGCGTTTGAAGAGTATGTTGTTTCTAACCAGATAATAATGCCGAATTTGAGTGTGTGTCTTTTCATGACATTTACTTTTGATATCTTTCCAAATCGGATCTTTATCTTGTTCATGAGCAATGTCCTTTAAAGATGTGGTGATGAAGTTTTCAAAGGCGACTTTCTGAATGTAAAGAATACTGAAATTTTTCTCGAGGTTGCCTTCTGTGTTACTTTTCTCAAGCCCAGCCGGTGCGCGTGACAGTGCGTCCGCAACAATGTTCTCCTTGCCGGGAATGTAGACTATTGTGAAGCGTAATTCTTGCAGAAACAATGCCCAACGTTTTAACCTGTCATGATTTAATTTTGAAGACATAAGAAATTGTAATGCACGATGATCACTGTATACTTTTACGTTCTTACCAGAAAGAAAGAAACGGAATTTGTTAAATGCCCAAACGATAGCTAAAGCTTCTAATTCAGTAACAGCATAATTTTTCTCAGATTTTGTTAGCACTCGGCTAGCAAAAGCAATGGTTTTCTGAACAGTAGTGTCATTTTCTATGGCTTCTTGAAATAAGTGGGCACCAAGACCGACTTTAGAAGAATCCGTGCTAAGGCAGAAATCTTGTGACAGATCTGGATGAGCTAGTATTGGCGCATGGAGTAACGCTTCTTTCAAAGAATTGAATTCCAACTGTGCTTGTTCGTCCCAGTTCCAAATAGTATTTTTTCCAGTGAGAGAACAAAGTTTTGGTGTAACTAGAATTTTCATATTCAGAAAACGACGGTAAAAATTTACGAGACCTAGAAAACTGCGGACTTGTCTTTTTGTGGATGGAACTGGAATAGCTCTGATTGCTTCTAACTTCTCAGGATCCGGCTGAATGCCTTCAGAAGAAATAATATGTCCCAAAAACTTCACCTTTGACCTACCGAATTCAGACTGTTCCAAGTTAACTGTAATTCCAGATTCTGCAAAAATACGTAACACGCTGTTGAGGATGCGATTGTGTTGTTCCCATGAGGCTTCTGCTATCAGAATATCGTCCACATATATGGTGATGTGATGTATTAAGAACTCAGTTAATATAGAATTTAGCCCGCGAATGAATGCTGCCGAAGAAATGTTCAAACCAAAAGGAAGTTTCCGAAACTGATAACAAACGCCGAAAAAAAGAAAAGCTGTGTATTATCTACATTCTGGATGCAGTTCGATCTGATAAAAGCTGGATCTGAGATCAATGGAAGACAACACTTTTACACCATTAAAATTTTGAAGAAGTTCTTCCATCGTCTGCGGCCTGTCTGTTTCAGGAATGATGATAGTATTGATTTGTCTCGAATCTAAACCAAGCCTGATCGATCCATTTTTCTTCTCAACAACATGTAATGGGTTGTTGTATGAGCTTACTGCAGGCTCAATAATGCCCTCATTAAGCATAGATTGTATTTCTGTTCTAACACGGTCCCTATAATGCGCCGGAATTACGTATGGTCTAACATAAAATTTAGTATGCTCTCGAACACGAAATTGGTATTGAAATCCCTTGATTGTTCCTGTTTTGTGAGTAAAAACTGTGGAATGTGCTTGTAAAATCTCAAAAAGGTCCTGCCTATCAGTGTCATTACAATTCTCAATTGTTTGAATTTTATTCTGAATTAACTCATTAGTTTCAAATATGCCGTCGATATCATCCCTGTCAGTACTTGCAGAGTCATTGTTAGTGTCTAGTTCCGTAGAAAATTCCGAACTGTTGTCTAACAGAAGGTAAAGCCGATTAATTTCCTCGTCATGGTTTGAGAGCCAGTCTTCAAATTTCAAAGCTATTGACTTACCTTCTTTCTCTAAACTTATTTCAGCATCGTGAAAGCTTAAGATTGCTTTGTATTCATTCAAAAAGTCTACTCCCAGTATAATTTCCGTCGACAATAATGGAACAATAAGAAAGTTCATAGAGAAGCAGTGGCTTTGACAAAAGAATTCTAAGTTGGTTTGTTGGCGTACATCTACACTTTTTCCAAAGATTGCACCTTGTAATTTAATCTTACGTAATGGAAGTGTGGGGCAATCGTTCGATTTGTTGCATTTGCTAAAAGCTGTTTCACTAATTACTGAAATGGGACTGCCAGAGTCAAGTACTGCCATAAATTTTACGTCATTTACTGTAATGTGAATCACAGGATATGCAATGTTGTTATGTTTTACGTCGTGTTCCTGGAGTAAGATGTCCCTAATGTCTTCCATTTTTACGTAATTACTAGCTACGGCAGCTGCGTCGTCAGTTTCATACGTACGTTTTCTGGCTGCCAGCGGTGTGAGTCATTGCCTATTGTCTCTTTGTTGACGCGTGTCGTTATTGGGATTTGGAGACCTAACTTCTACAAATTCACCGTGACGAGAATCCCGCCAGTTCTGATGCAGTTCAGGTCTGTCGTTAAGATCATATCGTCTGTCGTCATGTCGGTAGATTCCATAGTTTCTTTCTTGTCGGTCACGTGGTGGAGAATTTCTCCCTGAGTCGTAACTGCGCGCTGGACCATTGCATCTAAAGTTATTCTGTCTCCCTTGATAATAATTGTTTTGGTTCCCATACTGTCTGTTTCTCTGATTGTCTCTGTGATAGTCATTACCGTGGAGAGGTGATCTTTCCCTGTAATTATTACTACTCTGCCAACGGTTGTCATACGGGTGGTGTCTGGTTTGGTCACGATTTGTGTTGTGAGAATAGCCTTGTTGTGTCAAGTTATTATTTCTTTCATCGCCGAATTGCGACGGATGTGACCTGTAGTTGTTGTGTTCCTGTTTTCGCGTTACGCGAATGTCAGTGTCAATTTCTGTTTCTTGTAACAGTCCCTGAAAAGCTTCAATGTCGTCTTTGCAACGTCCTGCTAAAATAATATGCTGTAAATGTTCAGGTAATTTGATTAAGCAAATGCGGATGAGTTCTGAGGGGCTGTATGGGTTTGACAGGTACTGGTTCTTGTGCAACATGTCTTCAAAATATTCGACAAGACTGGAAAATTCAGATTGTTCGAAATGTTTCATCATTATGATGCCATGTTTTACTCGGTCTTGTGTGGCTTGAGACCAATATGCTGAGAGGAAGGCATGGTAAAATTCTCCTTCACTGTGGCAATCGTGAATGACCGATCGCATTCTTAGAGCTGGTTCATTCTCTAAGTAGCCACACATAAATTCTAACCTGTGCTCCAATGACCAGTTGGGAGGGAAACAATGAGAGAATTGATGGAGCCACGCTTGTGGATGAATGTCGTTGGCAGAATTCTTAAACATTTTGAATCTACGTGTAGTAATGAACAGCTTATAGTCAAAATCATCATGTCGGCGAGTAGCATATCGGTCATTGTTACGTCGTGTCGGCGGTTCCATCTCAAAATTCGGTGTACCTTGCCAATTCCTTTCATAATTACCGAAATGCCCTGTGTTATTATTTTGTGGCTTTTCCGTATTTCTATGTCCCTCTTCCCGTATTGGGGCGCGAGTGTCCTCTGAAATACGTAATTCTTGTATCACCTGCGTCAACTGATCTTGTACTTCCCGGATTTCTCTTTTGTACTGTGTATTGATTTGATTTTGATTTTGTTTGAATTTTCTTATTTGTTCATACTCTTCTGTGTCAGTAAAGGCTACAGGTATTGTGTCATTCAGATCATCATCTATCTTTGTAGATAAGTTAGTGACCTGATCCGAAAGTTCAGCTACTTTCTCCAATAGTGTACTTATTTCCTCAGTGTGTTTTTCTGAACCAAGTTTCAGAGTGTCCATTTGTGTTGAAATCGTATCTACTGTGTCCTTAAAGTTTTCTTGAGTTTTTGCAAGTTGCGTAACCGAATCGGCAGATGCAACTGAGTCAATTTTAGCTTGCAAGGTGTCGTGATTTTCATGAACAATAGTTTGGAGTTCTTTTATGGCTGCTTCGTGATTCTGTAATGCATTTTCATGCCGCGAAAAAATAGGTTGAAAATGCTCACAAATTTGTGTTTTTACGTCATTACAGACTTTGACATTTCGATTCAATGTTATGTAACTCAGTAGTTAAATCCTCACGTGTTTGCTCAAGTGTGGTGTGAAGATTTTGTTCCATTGCGTCTAACTGTTGCTGTGTTTGTCTCTGGTGTTGTTCCATTGTGTCTAACTTTTGAAGCTTTTGCTGTGTTTGTTCCATTTGTTGTATTAATTGTAATAACAATGCATTGGTGGCTGAAACATGTTCCTCTGTGCTTTTCGGCAGTGAATTTTCACCGGCAACATTCACATTTTGACAAGCGGAAAATGTGTCTTGACTCATTTGAAAATACGGTGAGAACCCAAAACCTGAGTCTACAGTATTTGCAATATTGTGTTCTGTCATTCCCGATTCCTGAGGCGAGCTGTTGCCGACCGATCGATCGATAATGCTTCCCTGTTCACTACCTGTTTCACTGTCTACACCATTATTTGACGCCCGCTCCATTTCCCTATGCACAGTTACCAAATTACTACTTTGAACATTAGTAAATTCATTACTCGGCGGCGCTGATAAGCTACGCTCGTCGTCACTATTATTTCTCAGTTTACTTTGGAGCCTAGTGTTACGTTTTTCACACGCCATTATTGTCACAATATTTCACACGATAACACAGAAAAGCACAATTTGAAGAGTAAAATAAGATAACACATTAACATAGAAATGGAAATAATGTCTACTTAAATACTTGGTGCAAATCTACATGCATGTCACAACTGTTTTACTGTACAACAATGAAAGACTGCAACTACAAAGGAGATTCTCTCTACAATTACGCGCTAGCAATAAACAAAATCTACGCTAATTACACAAACTACAACGAAAAAATCAGAAGATTCCAGTGAGGTATCCTAGGCTAAGGGTCGACATATGAAACGTCCCCTTAGAACAATTATTCAGGACTGTGCTTAACCTGACACACAATAACTTTTAGCGCAACGCAATCTGACTTTCAAAAATCCCTACAAAAGAATGGCCCTGACTAACATTAACCTGTACCTTTCACAAATCACTTACCTCACAAAAATCTTCGTTACTCGAACTACTGCAATACAGCGAGCGCCACTACTGCCAACTAAATAACAGATTCAAACTACGGAAGGCACTAACTACTGATAGGGATAGTTAGCAAATGAAAGATTTTAATAGAGAACAAACAATGTATTTACCTTAATACTCATAATATATATAGCAGTTCATGATAAATTACAAAACTCCGCCATCTCTCTCCCCACATCCACCACTGCTGGCGGCTCTCCTCCAACTGCGCAACGCTACGCGCTGTTCACATCCAGCTGCCGCTGCCTAACACTACAATGGCAGACAACAATGCAAACTAGCCACAGACTACACACAGCACAGCCAGTGATTTTCATATAGAGCGCTACGTAACTTTTCCAATAAGAAAACATAAACAGCCTACTTACATAAAGAAAACATAAACAGCCTACTTACATAAAGAAAACATAAACAGCCTACTTACAATACACACAGCGATGCTGCCAACCTGGCTGCATCTTCCCTTTGCCTGGTATACGTATATCACAGTCAGCTACACACTGAAGACACAACTTTCATACCACGAGGAGAGGTAACATTGCAAGCGGAGAAAGGAAACTCTTGTTGGTTAAGCGTCTCCTTTACTGACTGTTTGTTAACGTATGACTTGACTCGTTTCATTTTTCCTGGAGGTTCTCCTAGATGACAAGATTTAAGGAACTCGACGTCTGTGTTGAAATGTATTAGGGTAAAGACAAGGTTCCCTTAGTGAAGAACGCGATCCATGTAAGTGGTGTCCGGGCTACAGATATATACCAACAAATCCTTATAACGAAAAAACTCGACA
The DNA here is from genome assembly GCF_023864275.1 of Schistocerca cancellata. NCBI lineage: Eukaryota > Metazoa > Arthropoda > Insecta > Orthoptera > Acrididae > Schistocerca > Schistocerca cancellata. Next base: position 313,231,776 of record NC_064632.1, read on the forward strand.
TTTTACTTTTTTGAGTAAGTACACAATCGATAGAGACTCTCATCGAGATGTGATCCTCATCATTCATGAACAGCGCTGAGTCGCATGGCGCATGCGCAGCAATGACAGGACGCAACCATCTCGATATGTTGGCAAACTGTGCAGTTCCGAAAATGCCTACCGACGCCATTTTCCAGCAGGATGATGCCTCCTCCCAGTATCACGGGGTTGTTTCATTTGGGTATAGCTCTTTCTCTCCCGATCTGACTCCGTTGGATTTCGGTGCATGGGGGTTTAAGCGTTCGAGAGCTGGTAGATTTCAGACAACAGATCTACTCTGCAGTAAAGGCTACAACACCTCTCATTCTTAGGAACACGTGGCGAGAAGTGGAGTACCACTTCGATATCTATCGAGCTACGCACTGTGTCCACATTGAACTGTTCCGACATGCATAAAAGTGTATGAGCTTCTGCGTTTAACGTTGGACAAATAAAGTTATAAATCTTAATAGGTACTGGAATGCAAAGAAAAAGCTTTTTTATACCTCTAGCCCAGACACCCTGTTTTTTGATATATTTTACGATACGATTTGGTTTCATTATGGGACATAACTAATAAAATAATTTTTTTTCAAGTACATATGTCCAATACTTTTCCAAAAAAGGTTCATCGTTATAGTGATCATTTTGAAAGAAAAAAGAGATTTATACTTTTCAAAATGACTATTTGTTTAGTACTGCACTTTTGTATTATACTATACATTGCATTTGTAACGAGCAACAAGCAGATATGCGAATTTCAAGAATTTTTCTATGGGATACTTAAAATTGCGATTTTTTGCACAAAGTTTAGATTTCTGATACGTGGTTAAGAATATGTAGTTAGCTTTGTGGAATGGATGTCATTACAAAAAGTTATGCAAACGTTAATGTAAACGAACCTGTGAAATCTAGAAAGATGGATCTCTAATCTGTAATTAAATATAATATCTTTCGTATCGAAACATTAAAATTATAGTATAAAAAAAAGTAATATTTGCCCATAAGTGAAGCGTTAACTGAAAAGTAATGTGATTATAAAAATTAACTTTCGAGAATATTCGGGCGCCAGGCAGTAACTTATAAACAAACGCAAAGCAAGTCAACTGCACAGTTAGTCTTTTTTTGTGGAAATGTAAACATCTTTCAAATGTTAATAGTTTTTACAAAAGATTGTTGTTTCCAATGTGTATCAGCAATCTGCGGTTATCAAGATTTCATTTTGGAAGAAAATAGATAGCAAGGGAATGTAGAAAGAAGCGTTTCAATCGTAAATGTGAAAAAAATGTTCCACAAATAAGACGACGGCAATAAGTATGTACAGCTATTCTACCACACCACGAGAAAAAATAAGTAACTTTATCAAAGTTTTAAGATTCCATCCCAGAGACGACTATATTGAACAACAGTTGTTTAGTAAACCGGAAGTACACTAATAATTCACGTTCCAGTTTTTACCAATAAATAGCTACAGGAGTGGCCGAGTGGCCGAGCGGTTCCAGGCGCCACAGTCTGCACCCGCACGACCGCTACGGTCGCAGGTTCGAATCCTGCCTCGGGCATGGATGTGTGTGATGTCCTTAGGTTTAAGTAGTTCTAAGTTCTAGGCGACTGATGATCTCAGCAGTTAAGCCCCATAGTGCTCAGAGCCATTTTTGAAATAGCTACATGTGGATGTTTTGAAGAACTAAACTACTTTATGTATCTAATTTGAGAATTAAACTTACAGAGTGAATGAACAATTAATGAACACAGGAAACTAAAAATCGAGAATGTGTGCTACAGCTTATGCGATCCGAGAGAAGGCCAGCCGCGTTGGGCAGCGTTTTCCCTGCGGGCACCCAACAAGCGCGCGCCTGTGCCGCGCTTCTCGAGATGACTGCGATAATTTTACCTGCCAGCTGCGCCTGACTACGCTGCAGCGGCGCGGATCATTCCGGAGTAATCCAGTCCCAGTGACGTCACGTTGTCCGGCAGAAAAGCTTGTCGCTGTTAGCAGAGTGTCTTGTCACATCATTTCGTTGTTGGCCGTCAATGTGGCAGTGCAACTAACTGTATTATCTCCTATAATATACTGTAGAACAAAGTTCGCAGTTACATTGCGTAAGCTTCCCAAACTGCTAGTTACGGTCAGTAGCCAACATCAGATTCATCTAGATGTATCTTCAATACAAGGAATATTATTATGAGTTCGCTAAATGTAATATACTCAAAAGCACTCGAGAACAGCAGTAGAACGGTTGAACTGCTTGAAATGAGATTTGCGTTTACCTTCCGAGCGTGACTAACAGATTGTGCACCTTTACAGCATTCCTTAGCTACAATCTTGTACAGACTGGGAAAATTTGGAAATTTGTGGCAAGTTCCTGTGGGGACCAAACTGGTGAGGTCATCGGTCCTTATGCTTACACACTATTTAATCGTACTTAAACTAACTTACGCTAAGGACAACGCTCACACCCATACCCTAGGCAGGACTCGAACCTCCGACTGGAGGAGTAGCGTGAACCGTAGCACGGCGCCTTAGACCATAGACTGGGCTTCTCTGGTTAGCAAGTCAGACTGTGAACAAGAGCACTGCATGACAGTTAATCACGAGCGCCGCACTACTGTAGAAGAGTGTGAGTGACCAGTCGCTCTATAGCAAGAGTTATTCCTATGGAAGAAAAAAATCTGGCCCACACTTTTAGTGGATAATAAAGTGGGGTGTGGTGTCCACTTCGCCATTATGAGGTGTGAACTCTGCTGTGGACATCTTCTGTGTGGTGTTTCAGTGTCTCAGGAGAAATGGCGGCGCGTTACTTCTCAAGAGTCGAGTCCAGAGAAGGTAGTGACATTCGATGCTGTGGGCTGGGGCGAAGTCGACATTGTAACTCATCCCAAGAGTGTGCCATTGCGTTCAGGTCGAAATTCATCTCAGGTCTGTCAATTTCAGGAACGTTGTTGTCCAAATACCATTGCCTCATAGATGCTGCTTTATGACAGGGTGCATTGTCATGCTGATACAACAATCATTGTCTCCGAGCAGTTCGTCTACTTTACGCGGTACACAATGCGGCAAGACTTGTTCATGCATATCGCAGTTATCGATACTCATGAACAATGAAGATACCACACCTTAACCATAAAGAAATCATTTTTCAACAGTGAAACTGTTCTGATATGGGGTCACTACAAAAATACTTGAGTCACAGGTTTTGTGTTGACTGATTTATTTAATGACGCGTTTCGGTATCATCGTCAGACAATCTGGAAAAGCAACTAAACCTGAAATAGAACGGCGGAGACTGATTGATTGTTGAAAAAAGTTGTTACACAAATATTTCAGAAACTGGCACAAATGTTATACAAGAGTACACACAAAAATATGAACAGGACCCAAATGCGAGGAACATGGACTCATGTAACTTAGACACACGCCAAGATGACTCTGGCTAGTTAAGGCGACCTGTGCCGCGTAAACAGACAAACTAGGCGCTAGGTGACGTTTGGTGTGTGGTGTTAGCAATACTTCTTGGCTTATAAGCTACAAATGACGCGAAATAGGAAGTCATAGCACGCAGGGCTTTAATACAGGATACAAAATTTTTAAAAACAAAGGCAAGGGAATATTATTAACGTTACAGTTAGTGTAATAGTCCAATGAGAGTCCGAAGGGGCGAGAGCAATGAGTGGTACCAGGAAGAGGGGGAGAGAGAGGGTGGGGGGGGGAGGGAAATCATCAATAGGTTGGGTATTACTTATATTATTTGCTCCATACATAATTCTTCATATCTTCCCCTCTACCAATACGAGCATCTCGCGCAACCATGCGCCTGTCAGGCGTTCCCGAATTTGATATCCTTAGGGATTTGGTACCTTAGTTTTAACAATTTGTGCTTTATCCGTTCACTCATACTTTAATGTGCTATAATTACAATATTTTATTCCTTCTCATGCGTTCGAAATAAACAATAAAAACTTTTTATTACTTTTAAATGCATTTTATGTAATTCTGAGAATACTTGTCCATTTGACTTTATTAATGTCCGTATCTACACATTTAAGCCCGTTAATGTTACGCTGGTTTCTATGACATAAGGAAGTTTCATTAGCTCGGCTAATTTTTAATGATATTTTCACTGGTTTTAGATGACTTGATCCTCTCCCTCCTGGCTATACACGCCTCCCGTTCGGCAGTCTGCCCCTCTCGTACTCTATTGTTAGCACTCCTGGGCTCTGTTACATTGAGTGGTTATCCCTCTTATACACGTAACTTTTGTTTGTACCACCCTAAGAGGGTCTTTTAATTTTATTAAGTAGTTTTATGCGAATGTTGCCTTTCTACCGCTACTAATAAACTTCCGCAACCTATTTATATTTCACTCTCCTCCCCCCCTCCCTTTCTGTTACCTTCCGTTGCTCCCATCCCCCTCCTCTACTCCCATTCAGTTTTACACTAGATGTTATGTTAACGATATTCTCTTGGCTCTGGTTTTGAAAAAAATGGCATCTTGTATTAAAACTCTACATGGCTATGTCTTCCCATTTTCTATCCTCGTAACTGAAATGTCAAATTGTACAGCTTACGCCTGACAACTGATACCATCTAATCGCAGTTTGTCTATTTACGCGGCACAGGTCGCCTTAACTAGCCAGGGTCATCTTAGCATGTGTCTAAAATACACGACTCCATGCTTCTCGCATGTACGTCATTTTGATATTTTGGTATGTACTATTGTGTAACTTACGTGCCAGTTTGTCAAATGTTTATGCAATAACTTTTTCAATTATCAAACTGTCTCCACTTTATTGTTTGAGTTTTTTAATTTTTTCAGATTCTCAAATGGTGATTAAATAAAAACGTGTCAGTAAACAAATCAGTCACCACAAAACCTGCGACTCCTGTACACATTTTGTAGTGTCCATATTAGCACTGTTTTAGCGATTAAAAATATTCAAAATGAGTGCATACCTTTTACATGAATTTTGTTACAGTTAATAAAACCACATACCGCAACATCACCTTCTCTGTATTTCACTACTGGTACTACACATGATGGTTGGTAATATTCTCCAGGTATTCGCCAAACACAGGCCATTCTATGAGACTGCCACACGCCGTAGCGTGTTTCATCACCCCAAATGATTCATTTCCACTTATCCACTGTCCAGTGGCGTCGCTCGTTACATCACCTAAAGCGTGACTACAGGGATGTCTGGCTGCTGAGTAGTTCCTCCACCATTGTACGCCATTGTTTTTACTCTCTGTGCACAGTCACTGCGCTGGCTAATTTGCACGTAGCAGTTTTGAAGTCCAAAGTGTTTCCTACCGCTCATTTCGTGGGATTTTTTACGGTCAGTCTCCCGATGGTTCCTATCCGTTTGGTATATGAGGTCTTGGTTTAGATGTGGTTCTTTCTTTTCATTTCCACTCACAGTGACGTCACCAGCAGTAGACTACGGCAGCTATGGAAGAACTGAAATGTCCCTGATTGATCTGTTGCCCGGTGACATCCGATGACTAGCCCACATTGAAGTCAGTGGGCTCTCCTGGTCAACCCATTCTGCTGTTACAGCTTCCCTACTGGCAACGGAATATGGGGTGTTTGTAAAATAATTATACGGAAGTAACCTTTAATTAAGAAAAAGGTAAATAACTTGCAGAAATGTTTGATACGGCACTGGATGAAGTACGTCTCCAAGTTTTATATCCAAATGTTCACTGTGCCTACCTTTTGCAACGCGATAAATGTCCGATCTATAATCAGTTTGCCGGCAAATCCTATAAAACAAGTATTGACGTATGCTGCCTACGGCTTGTGTTTTCCTTTGTCGGAGTTTCCCGAAAACGGAGGAACAAGCACTGCGTTTAATGTAACCCTGCAAACAGAAGTCCATTGGGGTTAAATAAGGTGATCGTGGCCAGGATATTCTTCTGCCACGTCCAATCCAAGTTGGGACAATACTACAGAGATACGCGAAAAGTTCACGACCATAATGTGATAGTGCGCCATTTTGTGAGACAATAAATTATGTATCCGTGTCCTGTAGTAATTGAGACATTAGATAATTTTCGAGCGTATCAAGGTTCGATTACGTGACGTGGTTTCTGTTGACCCCATATCGGAACATTATGCAGATTCACTTTACTGCACAGGTAGGGACGGTGAATTCGTCGCTGAACACAATTTTATTGAGAAAATCAGCTTCACACTCCATTTTTTAAAGATTTCTACATGAAATTCTACTACTTTTTCTTTGTTACTTTCTCTTAAAGCTTGCAACATTTCCAATTTGTAGGGTTTGAATGACAGGTGTGTGTTACCTTCCACAGTGTAACACTAGACATATTCAATTCTAAACTGGTATGTCTCGTTGATTTACCCGGACTACAAATGTAAGACACAGAACTTATTATGTTTTTGCATCAGAGATTTCTGGTCGACCATGACCCGGAGTTCTATGTGTTACACAGCCAGTTTCGGCAACTAATTAATGATAGTTGGTCTTCGAGGTGGTGGTTCCCGATATTTAGTCCATATTTGGATTCAAGAAAAGATAAACAACACTGTTCACTCTCTGCGCCGTTAAATGACTGCAAGATGACTGTTGGAATAACTCATTCGCGCATGGCAGCTAGCGGGAACGTCGAGACCTAACAGTCTTAGGACGCAAAATAAAAACTGAAGATATACTGCATTCAATACTTTATCAAGCATTTTTGTAAGTTATTTACCATTTCACAATTAAGGGTTACTTTTATGTAACTAATTTATAACCACTGTGTACTTTCCACCGCCTTTACACTGATGGGTTCGCCTATCTTAATATCTATTAATCAATTCTGCATTACATTGGACTCTCTGGATACTTTTGACTTTATAGTGTATTGTCTGGTGTCATCAGCTACAAATATACTTTTTTTCTTTTAAGTAAACTGGTCTTAAAGAGATTACGGACTTTTCTACATCTACACCTCTGTCTGGAAATCAATATAATATGCTTGGCATGGGGTACATCTGATAGTGCGACTTATTACAATTTCCATCCATTCCATTCTGGTATGGATCGTTGGGAGAGTTGTGGCATTTATGCTCCATTTCAGCACATATCTTGTTATATTTTATCATGCAGTTCCTGAAACCTCGCACTGCTGCGAATTATATAAAAGTAACAGTAACTCAAAATCGTACATTACCTGCATACTACAAAAAATACTGTAGTATTTTAAGGAAAATCAATAAAATATCCTGACAAAAATAAGTGATACAGATAATAAGATTGAAACTGTGGGGGACATTGTAAAAAGGGAGACAGGATAGCCAGACAATGTACAAGGTTCCTAACAATTAAACTTAATGAAAATATTGTGACTGGTAATTCACAAGCTGCAAGTACTTTTAACAGTGACTTTCTAAGTGTAGCAGCAAAAACAGCATAAACATTAAGCAACTACAAGGAGCGCCAAAACCCGCCATTGAAATTAACAGAATTCTAAAATCTCCAAAAACAAAAGCTCATGTGCTATTAATGGAATTTCCTACAGAATTGTCAAAAGTCGTCCCAACTTAATAAGTAACGTCGCTAGCGATATATGCAATGCGTCATTAGCAGAAAGAAATTTTTAGAAGCAGGTTAAAATATGCGATTCTTAAACCTCTTTATAAGAAAACTGACAAGACAGGATAAAACAGTTATCATCGAATTTTCTTACTGACATCTTTTACCAAAATATTCTAAAGTAATCTAGCCACGAGGATTCCCACATTTAAGTGGAAACAATTTACTTAGCAAATCATAATTTGGATTGCAGAGGGGTTCCCGACTGAGAAGGCTCTTTATACATTCACTCACCATTTATTACAAGCCTTAAATAATGAAATATCATGGGTTGGTACTTTTTGTGGTCTTTCTTAGGTATTTGACTGTGTAGATCATATTACACTCTTAGGAAAACTCAAGTTTTACGGAACTGATGGCTATACACGACTCTGAATCATACTTAACAAACAGAATGCTAAAGGATGTGCTGAATAATTTGAACAATATCGGAAGCCTAGAAAGTCCTAGTGACTTGGAAGAAATCACAAATGGAGTCCTACAGGGTTCGAGAATAGTATGTGGTGTTCATCCATAAATGTCACCTAGGTATGTATTGACCGTAAAATAAGCTACACTTTTTATCGAGATTTCATCTTCGAAAAGTTAGCTCGCGGCTTGCATCCGCTACGTTGAATTTTTACAAAAATAATTGCAGTGCAAAAATTAAGCTCATTTGCAACAATACAACTAGCGTCCGTAGCCGAAACGGGTGACAAGGCATTTTATTAACCGGCAATGCAAACTTTTATGATGTTTCAATTGCATTACTATTGTGTAGGTCAACGAGTACTGTTTCTTTGGCTTATAATTCAGTTTCAGATGGATATTGGTAAGAAAGACTGATTTATGACGGTATGAACGACCATTTAGAGTGAAAATCGTCATCAAGCCAAAAAATTTCGGCGTAGTTACGATGCAAGCTTCAAACTTACAGTTGTGTGTTATGCCAAAACCACGACCAACAGAGAGGTCGGAAGAAAATACGGACTGGACTAAACTAATGTACGACGTTGGGTTGCTAAAGAGGAAAACGACAAAATCGTTCAAGAGACCGAAATATGACAAGTATACGGAACTTAAGGTTCTTTTCTATGTGCAAGACAAGACGATAGATGAGATGCCTATCCTACGACAATTTATCATCCTGAAGGCCCTGGAAATCGCAAAAGTCTTAAACGAGGCACATTGAGAATTTCGCACGAGTATTGGTTGGTGTCGTCGGTTTATGCGGAGAAATAGCCTCACTCTCCGAAAATAGGACGCTAGTATAGAAAAGGCAAGCAGATTTCGAGGAGAACATAATTAACTTCCAGTGTTACGTCATCCAGTTGCGAAAGTGTGACTTATATCATTTTCATCAGTGTAGCAATGCTCACAGAACACCAGAATTTTTCGACATGACGAGCAGTAAGGCAGTAGACATGAGAGAGGCAAAAAGTATCTCATTAAGAAGCACCGGGAATGAAAAAAGTTAATAACTATAATATCAGTCGAATTAAGTCTGGTGGTGCTGAGGGAATTAGATTAGGAAATGAGACACTTAAAGCAGTAAAGGAGTTTTGCTATTTGGGGAGCAAAATAACTGATGATGGTCGAAGTAGAGAGGATATAAAATGTAGACTGGCAGTGGCAAGGAAAGCGTTTCTGAAGAAGAGAAATTTGTTAACATCGAGTATAGATTTAAGTGTCAGGAAATCGTTTCTGAAAGTATTTGTATGGTGTGTAGCCATGTATGGAAGTGAAACATGGACGATAAATAGTTTGGACAAGAAGAGAATAGAAGCTTTCGAAATGTGGTGCTACAGAAGGATGCTAAAGATTAGATGGATAGATCACGTAACTAATGAGGAGGTACTGAATAGCACTGGGGAGAAGAGGAGTTTGTGGCACAACTTGAATATAAGAAGGGATCGGTTGGAAGGACATGTTCTGAGGCATCTAGGGATCACCAATTTGGTACTGGAGGGCAGCGTGGAGGGTAAAAATCGTAGAGGGAGACCAAGAGATGAATACACTAAGCAGATTCAGAAGGATGTAGGCTGCAGTACGTACTGGGAGATGAAGAAGCTTGCACAGGATAGATTGGCATGGGGAGCTGCATCAAACCAGTCTCAGGACTGAAGACCACAACAACAACAACAATATTAGCTGTTACAGTTGACGGGGAAGTTTTCCTCTTATATCGTTTTGAAGAGAAACGCCGTGCTCAAAGAAAACTTCACTATCGGCTTAGGGATTCGCTGGCAAGAAAAGGGCTAGATAACAACGCAACTGATGGTGAAACATCCCCTTAGAAAAACTGTACACGGCTGTGCTTGAACTGACACACAATATTTTTAGCGCAACGCAACCTGACTTTCAATAATCCCTACAAAAGAATGGCCCTGACTAAGATTAACCTATACGTTTCACAAATCACTTACCTCACAAAAATCTTCGTTTCTCAAGCTACAGCAATACAGCGAGCGCCACTACTGCCAGCTAAATAACAGATTCAAACTACGGAAGGCACTAACTACTAGTAGGCATAGTTAGCAAATGAAAGATTTTAATAGAGAACAAACAATGTATTTACCTTAATATTCATCAAAAGTCGTATTATATACAGCAGTTCATGACATCCATTTTTTACAAATTTCAAAACTCCGCCATTTCTCTCCCCACATCCACCACTGCTGGCGGCTCACCTCCAACTGCGCAACGCTACGTGCTGTTCACATCCAGATGCCGCTGCCCAACACTACAATGGCAGACAACAATGCAAACTAGCCACAGACTGCACACAGCACAGCCAGTGATTTTCATACAGAGCGCTAAGTGGCGTTACCATTAAGAAAACCTAAACAGCCTACTCACATATCCCCCATGCTCTCCACAAAAAATTTTACATATTGTTTTGGGAAGTGGCCAATAATGATTTGATAAAATTTTTTCATAATTACAATAACAAAGATATCAAATGCACACACTTATTGATAAAATGTTGGTCAAAAGCTAAAAATTCCTCTCAGTCCATAAAGATAGTCCTGATCATTCATCATAATAGTAATTATAGTTTTTTTTCACAAAGTCTCATTAGTAAATGAAATTGCACACAGGAGTAGTGGATTTCCATGCAGTCTTGAAGAAGTAGTGTTGCCCCTCCAACGGAAAGACAGTGCTGACTCTTGACATGCAGACAGGTAATGGGCCACAACAGATCAAACCCACAGCAGAGTCAGTCGAAGTTTTGAAGAATATAGGTAGGTAGGTCATTACAGAGCAGACCCACTGTAGTCCTGGTAGAGATTAAGGTATTGGTGGGCCACCAGAGGTGCAGACCCACTGCAGTCCTTGTAGAAATAATGGTACTGGTGAGTCAGCAAAGGTGTAGACCCACTGTAGTCCTTGTAGAAATTATGGTATTGGTGGGCCATCAAAGATGCAGACCAACTGTAGTCCTTGTAGAGATGGCCAGCAGCCATCTGCTGTGACTGTGCAGGTGCACAATCACCATTGAAGAGTCTTGCGGATAATATAGCAAGTCCATAACCACCACTTGTGCACTCACAAAGTTTTTGGAATTGTCCTTAGAACCAGCAATGCTGTTATCCAGTCCCTTGCTGAATAATTAACACACGTGCAAACACTAACAGTCCCTACATCTCACATAGTATCCATATACTATGACCAACAGAAATGTGTGCAGTGAAATGTAAGATACAAGTTACTTAATATGATGAACTGGTGTCAATTACAATTTTATAACAATAGAATACAATTACAAAGGTACAAAATACATCATTAAAGAACATAACAATACAGATAACATTTGTAGTACAAGCTTTACAAAAGAATCGAAATAACATATACATCAGTGTTACAGGAATTATGACATGAGTACATACATAAAAGATCAGAATAACTTGCAAAACATCAACTTCACACATGAGCATTAAAACAAAATAGAATAAATAATGTCTAAGCATATTTACAAGGTAAATAACATATTATTAATGCCAATTATATTTGAGGATAACAGTATTTCTCATCATAGTGAATATAGCTTAGTATTAGAAGAAGAAAAAATTCTATGAAACTACACAGAGACAGGAAGAAAACAAATACACAAGGGTACACAAACACATAGTGGGATAACACAAAAGGAAAGGACAGGGTTTGTTTTCAGTGTAGCATTTGGTACTGCAGTCCAACCCAAAACTTCATTCCATAGATCGTTCCTCTTATTTCGACATTTGCTCCAGCCAAAAAATTCTATCCCAGCATGCTTTCTGTATTCTGTTCACACATTTCTTACCTCATTATTTATTTACCATTATCTTACCTCAACATTTATTTCCAAGAAAATCCTACCTAAACCTGTTGTCCCTAAACCCTACTTTTTTTGTTCATATCCTCTTTCAAAATTCTTTTTTTTGGCCACGTCATTTTCTTATAGCTTTTCAATGCATTTCTTCCAATTCATCATAGTTAGTTTCTTATATAGTCTACCCCCTCTTAAGCTAACTTAAATCTACTGAGCTCAGATGCTAAACAAAGGGACGAGGCAATGCAGCAGCACAAAACAATTAACACAAACAGCAATGACAAAAAAATGGAAAATTGCAAAGCAAGCTACAGTAAATCTAAATTACCAAGCAATGCAACATTACAACTAATATGAGCCAATGTGCAGCAACAAGAAAAATAAATCAGTAGTAAAACTAGCTTAACAGAGTAATACAAAGTGAAATTTAGTAGCACTATGCCTGGCAAACAGCAGCAGTAAATGCTATAACTTATACCTAAGCATGACAAAGCTCAAGCAGAAAAAATAGTACACTAAAGACAATAATGCAGACAAGGGAAATGTATATTCACATCTTAATGTCTATGTAATTAAAGTGGTGCACCACAAATTATTCTACAAAAGAAATTACCAAGTACTTGAAAAGAAAATTCTGTATGCAATTCCTGTGAAGGGAAATGTGTTTTTGTGCTCCTTCGTTTTTTTTAAGTACATCAAAGTTATTCTTTTTTTCTGGATCTGTAGGCATAAAATATTTATATTAGTACATCTACAAAATTTTATTTTAACCAATGCTGCAGTGAAGCTAGGAACTAGAAATTAAAGAAAATGAGCAAATATGTACAAAGGAAGGCATGAAACATCATTCATTAGCCATATGGCATTTCATAAGGTAGTAAAAAAATCTCTCAATTCTCATAGAAAGATACTTGTCATAATCAGGTGTGCAGATGTAAGAATGTTTCCAAGTAATGAGCGTGTCGTATTTGCGGTGCTTTCTATAAAGGAATGTCAATAGCAAGGTTAATGGCCTCCCTTTTTTTTTCTACCTGTGCCTCTGAAAAGGCACACACTAATGGCTTTTTCTCCAGCCATCTGACACAGCTGGGTGCCCACGACGCATTATGTGCAGGTGGTCACTTAACTTCCTTACGGAAGTATTTACGACAGCAGTTTCCGCTACAGTGACAGTCTCATATACAAATATTTCACAGGTCAAGAATTTATGTTGCAAATGTGTAGAAACAAAATCCTATAAATATAACAGTGTCCAAAAAATTTTCGCCAGCATTGTGATACATTCATGCATATACACACACATTTCATAACTCTTAAAGTACGATTTATGGTTTCCAACAACCTTTTTCACAAATCAGCGTCCCTAACCACTACTCATTATTCCTTACCTTATTACACATATACATATTCGTAGACATTCTTCAATATTTCATCATAATAAATACGTAGCATAAGCAAATTCCTCATATGGCATCATCTCATTGATCATAAACATACCTCAACAGCATAATACACATAGTCATCGTAATAATAACATCATAACACGTCAATCAACTCTCAAAATCGTCGTAGCTTCCTCCAATAATTTCAAAACCTAAAAAAATTCTCTGCTCATGTCAGAAGTGTCATCTGCCTCAAACGTACTTTAAAAATCGTGATCCCATACCAAATATATCATTCAAAGCTCTCATAATATCACAATGGGTCCGAAAGAATATGAACAGTTCACAAAGTACAGACAAAATACAATTTCGTAAGTGTGAAGTTATCCAACGGTGTAATTACGTAAACATCTGTCACTGATGTAGAAAAAAAAATGTTTGTCTCTCAGTTGAATGATCAGATAGCTGTGTAATTTGTGTTAAAGAAATATGGTACGGATATGTAAAGTTGTATAAGCAAATACCATATTAGCTAGGACTCCTTGTGCTTGCCAAACACATTATACAGAAAGTAAGCGTGTACCCCCCTGAGGATTAATGTAATTATACCCTCAGGTGTTACAGATTACAGCAATGGAATGAAATGTATCACAGAAAACTTTCTTTGTAATTCAAAAATCTTTAAAAATAAATGTTTTAAGTACAAAATTAATCACAAAATGCGTGTCCTGTAGCGCTAAATGTGCATCTTGTTGTAAGATAATCTCTGTGGAAGTGTCGTAGTTATTTTCCTCCGAAAGCTAAGTTCTGCAGAAGTCAATGTACTTACCTCATGATAAACAAAAGTGAAATGCTTTGCGTATAGATATCTTAGTTATTACGCTTATTGTTGTGATGAGGAACATACTGTGCTGTAACGTATTGTTGTCCTACGGAAAAGGCTGTCTCCTTGTAGCTATACCACAAAAGTTACTACAAAACATGTTTTACTTTCCAGAATAATTCAGAAAAACTGTGCAGATATAAAACAGAAACACAGCAAAAGCAACATTCTAAATTGTCACTCATTAGTAGTGTCGTGATAAAATCATGTAGCTGTCACATAAACTAACCACTGTCTCATCTGGTATCTCACAGAAAGTACTTTAAATCCAGAATGTATTTTGAAGTAAACCAAAATGTTGCATTAAAATCTCATTAGCAGTACTGGTAAATATTCTAAGTATGTGAGCCTTATAGTCGTTATGTAATCATGCAACTAACAAGGAAGAATGTATAAATAACAACACTGTGTCGTCTGTTCGCAATAACAATGCATTCGCAATTACTTGTCTAAGTTACCTATGTTCTTGACTGGATAGTTAGTTAGCTTTAAAATATAGCTGCATGTTAACAGTTTGTAAGTGTGACAAAGATTACTAGTAACGTGAAGTGAAAATTTTTATAGCAAAGACTAAATTAAAGAACAGTTTATCTCTCAATACACGGTTTTTTATGTGAGATGTGGTGTAACCCTTTGCTCTTCTCAGTACGCAGAGTTTCAACTTGAATGCAATTATCAAGCGATATTCGTCCGTAAAGAATCCTGGAATTTTGCACAAGGTTAGCGTCAATGTTATTTTTCCCTGAGCCAGCAGGCGCAAGTGGCTGCCTGTGGTGCGAGTCATTGTCTGTTTCTTTGTTGGTGCACGTCGTTATTGGGATTAGGACACCTAACTTCTACAAATTCGCCTTGACGAGAGGGCCCAGCTCTGTTTAAATCCCGCCAGTTCTGATGAAATTAACGTCTGTCGTTACGATCACATCGTCTGTCGTCATGTCGGTAGTTCCTGTAGTTTCTTTCTTGTCAGTTAAGTGGTGGAGAATTTCTCCCTGAATTATCACTGCACAGTGGACCGTTGCGTCTGAAGTTATTCTGTCTCCCGTGATAATAATTGTTCTGGTTGCCAAATTGTCTGTTTCTATGAGTGTCTCTGTCATATTCATAACTACGGAAATTCGATCTCTCTCTGTAACTATTACTCTGCCAGTGGTTGTCATACGGATGGTGTCTCTTTTGGTCACGATTTACGTTGTACGAATAGAATTGTCGTGTCCAGTTATTGTTTCTATCGTCACGGAATTGTGATGGATGTGACCTGCAGTGATTGTTTTCCTGTTTTCACATCCCGCGACCGTCTGTGTCAATTTCTAATTCTTGTAAGAGTCCCTGAAAAGCTTCAATGCCGTCTTTGCGACGTCCTGCTAAAATAATATGTCGTAAATGTTCAGGCAGTTTCATTAAGCAAATGCGGATGAGTTCTGAGGGGATGTATGGGTTTGACAGGTACTGATTCTTGTGCAACATGTCTTCAAAATATTTCACAAGACTGGAAAATTCAGATTGTTCGAAATGTTTCATCATTATGATGCTATGTTTTACTCGGTCTTGTGTAGCTTGAGACCAATATGCTGAGAGGAAGGCATGATAAAAATTCTCCTTCACTGTGACAATCGTGAATGACCGATCGCATTCTTTCAGCTGGTTCATTCTCTAAGTAGCCACACATAAATTCTAATCTGTGCTCTAACGACCAGTTGGGAGGCAAACAATGAGAGAATTGATGGAGCCACGCTTGTGGATGAATGTCGTTGGCAGAATTCTTAAACGTTTTGAATTTACGTGTAGTAATGAACAGCTTATAGTCAAAATCATCATGTCGGCAAGTCGCATGTCGGTCATTGTTACGTCGTTTCGGCGGTTCCATCTCAAAGTTCGGTGTACCTTGCCAATTTCTTTCATAATTTCCGAAGTGCTCTGTGTTATTATTTTGTGGCTGTTCCGTATTTCTATGTCCCTCTTCCCGTATTGGAGCGCGAGTGTCCTCTGAAATACGTAATTCTTGTATTACCTGTGTCTGCTGATCTTGTACTTTGCGGATTTCTCTTTGGTGTTGCGTATTAGTTTTATTCAGATTTTGTTTCAGTTTCCTAATTTGTTCGCACTCTTCTGTGTCATTAAAGACTACTGGTTTTGTGTCATTCAGATTATCATCTACTTTCGTAGATAAATTATTTAGCTGATCCGAAAGTTCAACTACTTTCTCTGATAATGAACTAATTTCCTCCATGTGTCTTTCTACTGTGTCCTTTAAGTTTTCCTGAGTTTTTGCAAGTTGCGTAACCGAATCGGTAGATGCAACTGAGTCCACTTTAGCTTGCAAGGTCTCATGATTTTCACGAACAATAGTCTGCAGTTCTTTTATGGCTGCTTCGTGATTCTGTAATGCATTTTCATGATGCGAAAAAATAGGTTGGAAATGCTCACAAATTTGTGTTTTTACGTCATTACAGACTTTTTGACATTTAGATTCGATGTTATGTAACTCAGTAGTTAAATCTTCACGTGTTTGTTCAAGCATGGTGTCTAACTTTTGAAGATTTTGCTCCACTGTGTCTAACTTTTGAAGATTTTGTTCCATTGTGTCTAACTTTTGAAGCTTTTGCTGTGTTTGTCTCTGATTTTGTTCCATTTGTTGCATTAGCTGTAATAACAATGCATTAGTGTCTGGAATCTGTTCCTCTACGCTTTTCGGCAGTGCGGTTGCACCGGCAACATTCACATTTTGACAAGCAGAAAATGTGTCTTGACTTATTTGAGAAAACGGTGAGGACGCAAAACCTGAATCTACAGTATTTGCAATATTGAGTTCTGTCATTTCGGATTCCTGAGGCGAGCTGTTGCTGACCGATCGATCGATAATGCCTCCCTGTTCACTAATTGTTTCACTGCCTACGCCATTGTTTGCCGCCTGCTCCATTTCCCTATGCACAATTACCAAATTACTATGTTGAACATTAGTTAATTCATTACACGGTGGCGCTAACACACTGCTTTCATCTTCACTGTCAATTCTCAGTTTACTTTGGGGCCCAGTATTACGTTTTTCACACGCCATTATTGTCACAATATTTCACACGACAACACAGAAAAACACAATTTGAAGAGCAAAAATAAGAGAACACATTAACATAGCACTGAAAATAATATCTAGTTAATTGCAGCTGCGAAATACTTGGTGCAAATCTACATGCATGCCACACCTGTTTTACTGTACAACAATGAAAGACTGCAACTACAAAGGAGATTCTCTCTACAATTATGCACTAGCAATAAACAAAATCTACACTAATTACACAAACTACAAGAAAAAATCAGAAGATTCCAGTGAAGTATCCTCGGCTAAGGGTCGACATATGAAACATCCCCTTAGAAAAATTGTACACGACTGTGCTTGAACTGACACACAATGTTTTTAGCGCAACGCAATCTGACTTTCAATAATCCCTACAAAAGAATGGCCCTGACTAAGATTAACCTATACCTTTCACAAATCACTTACTGTTGTGGACTGACAAGACAGCCAGTCCACAGTGACAGGTAACCGAAATGCACGCGTTACTCACGCCGGCTGGCGTGAGGTCTGAAACAGGATACGTGATGAATGCTATAAAGAAAAGTACGTAGCTGCGTTAATACTTGACTTTAATTCATCCTTGTGGTACATCGCTATTGTTAATACAAGTGAGACTCTCTCCAGATATGGTTAATGGCGCCTTGCTAGGTCGTAGTCATGGACTTAGCTGAAGGCTATTCTAACTGTCTCTCGGCAAATGAGAGAAAGGCTTCGTCAGTGTAGTCGCTAGCAAAGTCGTCGTACAACTGGGGCGAGTGCTAGTACGTCTCTCTAGACCTGCCGTGTGGTGGCGCTCGGTCTGCAAATACTGACTGTGGCGACACGCGGGTCCGACATGTACTAATGGACCGCGGCCGATTTAAAGCTACCACCTTGCAAGTGTGGTGTCTGGCGGTGACACCACACTTACCTCACAAAAATCTTCGTTACTCAAGCTACAGCAATACAGCGAGCGCCACTACTGCCGGCTAAATAACAGATTCATACTACGGAAGGCACTAACTACTAGTAGGCATAGTTAGCAAATGAAAGATTTTAATAGAGAACAAACAATGTATTTACCTTAATATTCATCAAAAGTCGTAATATATAAAGCAGTTCATGACATCCATTTTTTACAAATTTCAAAACTCCGCCATTTCTCTCACCACATCCACCACTGCTGGCGGCTCACCTCCAACTGCGCAACGTTACGTGCTGTTCACATCCAGCTGCCGCTGCCCAACACTACAATGGCAGACAACAATGCAAACTAGCCACAGACTGCACACAGCACAGCCAGTGATTTTCATACAGAGCGCTACGTGGCGTTACCAATAAGAAAACCTAAACAGCCTACTTACAATGGTTGACTATTTTTCTACCGAATGAAATCGTAGACCGGGGCACTGCTTGGTAAGCGAGCCGGATGCTTTAAAGAGACATCTAACTGTTGAAGTAAAAGATAAACTTGCTTTACGAAAGTCAGATCTTGTCGTAATACGTAGAGGAAAGCCTTCAAAAGTACGTGTAACAGATGTGGTCATAAACAAACCGTTCAAGGACAACTATCTAAAAATGTATTCACATTGGCTCCTGGAAGCACACAATGTCCTTACGCCGTTAGGTAAGACGAAGAAGCCACGCACATTGGGTTCTTGCTTCATGGTCCTTAGTATCATCGGAGTCCATCATCAAGGGGTTCAAGAAATGCTGCATATCGAATGCACTGGATGACAGCGAGGATGATGTGCTGTGGAAAGAGAGTGACGAAAACGGCAGGAATAAGAGTGTATAAGTGAATACTGGTACTGATGATGAGAGTAAGAAAACATTTGTTGCCTATGTGTTGTATCAAATGTCAGAACAAATGTTTGTGGTACATATCCACGTCTTACATTTCAGTACAATTTTTTTTGTGTTTTTCCTCCTCTCAGTCAGTGTGCAGATTACTTTCGTGGAAGACTTTTCCTCGATTTAATTTCGGGCCAATCGGTAACCTTTAGAGGAGCTAGGCATTTTAACTGCGCCGTCATAATATTCGGTAGTGAAACCAGCCATAAATAATCCATCACAAATTCAGAAGCACAACGACCTCCACACCTAAAGCACTAGAGCGAAAAATGGTATTCGTTACCCATTATTAAAGCTGTCACTGAACCTGAAAGAAGCTTAATGTACAGCAACAAAATTTCTTGATTATATCGTAAAATGTCTGACAGATAATAAAGGAAATTTTAAATCTAATCTAAAATCATTTCTCCTGGAGATCTCCTGATACAGTCACGAATTTTTACTTAATAATTGCCAGGGAGAAAAAAAAGAAGCAACTTGTTTCTAAGTGTTGTTGCATGAGTAGGTGTAAAGTAATAATGTGTCCATTAATGTTAACACTCATAATTTATACATAGCCTGCAAAGTGACTAGCTCCACAATATTCCTATAAAAGAATTATTGAAATAATGTGTGTACCCTGTAACTAACTGGCAAGCAGGCGAGATCAATAAAACACCATATCTTACAAACGAATGATGAACGGAGAGCATGGGAACGAGAATGACTCGTGCGGAATCGTACACAGAGAAAGCTGTGATTCACCCGTCAGCATTGGCGGCAAGCACGTAGGTTTCATTATTTACATTTACTATTTAAATGTTTGTGTAGAGTTCCAACGAGTCTGATGACCTTATCCACACGGCTGGCTTTTAATTGTAGTTTCAACAAGCCTAATTCAACGCCCCACAATTAGTTAAAGATTTCATTTAATGCCATACACCATTGGTGGACTGAACTGACTAATCGTGAGAGCGCCCTGAACGAGCCGATGCTGAATTGAACGGCAGTTCCTGTATGCTGTCTGGAACGTGCTTTCAGAGAGGTAATACGAGTGTCTGGTGAATGTAACTCATCACGCAGTTCGTAACAAGCTGTAGTGGTGACAGTTTGTGTACATTACACATTCTAGTATGATGTACTTAAAAGTAAACTAAAGTTTAAACGAGCCTAGGAACACGTTTGTAAGTACAGTCTGCGACAAGCAGTCTGAAAGGCAACGCGTTTGTGCGGAGGGAAGAATGTTATACATGGCTACAAACTCTTGTGATAACTGTTGTGACATATTATGACTGTGCTCAATAAGTGATAATTGTGTTCCGCGATCTCTTGTGCTAAACTGGCTTTTAAAACTTAAGAGTATATCTCGTTTCATGATTTTGAGACAAAAAATTATGCGTTTCTGGTGCCATCACAATATTCTGAACTTCCATTATCGTAATACTGACTATCCCATCGCACTACTCCAAAGATTTAATAAACGCAAATTATAATCTGCGGTCGATAGAGAAGAAATCCAGTGGGCACAATCAGACAGCTACACTAGGTATGAGGTAAGAATGCCTTTTTCAACTCACGCTAGAGGATGATTGCGGGAAAATGTTAGAGTTTTCTCGCGAATTACACTACAGAGCAACAGTTCACAAAGAAGAACTTGCGCAATTAGCGTGTGCACACAGCAATGTGTCACAGCAGGAACATTCCATCCTGTACGTGCTGTAATTAGTGTAATCTTGTCTTTGCGGCCCTGAGAGGTTGCACTTTTTTTTTTTTTTTTTTTTTTTTTTTTTTTGTCATCAGTCTACTGACTGGTTTGATGCGGCCCGCCACGAATTCCTATGCTAACCTTTTCATCTCAGAGTAGCACTTGCAATCTACGTTCTCAATTATTTGCTTGACGTATCCCAATCTCTGTCTTCCTCTACAGTTTTTGCCCTCTACAGCTCCCTCTAGTACCATGGAAGTCATTCCCTCATGTCTTAGCAGATGTCCTATCATCCTGTCCCTTCTCCTTATCAGTGTTTTCCACATATTCCTTTCCTCTCCGATTCTGCGTAGAACCTCCTCATTCCTTATCAGTCCACCTAATTTTCAACATTCGTCAATAGCACCACATCTCAAATGCTTCGATTCTCTTCTGTTCCGGTTTTCCCACAGTCCATGTTTCACTACCATACAATGCCGTGCTCCAGACGTACATCCTCAGAAATTTCTTCCTCAAATTAAGGCCAGTATTTGATATTAGTAGACTTCTCTTGGCCAGATATGCCGTTTTTGCCATAGCGAGTCTGCTTTTGATGTCCTCCTTGCTCCGTCCGTCATTGGTTATTTTACTCCCTAGGTAGCAGAATTCCTTAACTTCATTGACTTCGTGACCATCAATCCTGATGATAAGTTTCTCGCTGTTCTCATTTCTACTACTTCTCATTACCTTCGTCTTTCCCCGATTTACTCTCAAACCATACTGTGTACTGATTAGACTGTTCATTCCGTTCAGCAGATCATTTAATCCTTCTTCACTTTCACTCACGATAGCAATCTCATCAGCGTATCGTATCATTCATATCCTTTCACCTTGTATTTTAATTCCACTCCTGAACCTTTCTTTTATTTCCATCATTGCTTCCTCGATGTACAGATTGAAGAGTAGGGGCAAAAGCCTTGTCTTACACCCTTCTTAATACGAGCACTTCGTTCTTGATCGTCCACTCTTATTATTCCCTCTTGGTTGTTGTACATATTGTATATGACCCGTCTCTCCCTATAGCTTACCCCTACTGTTTACAGAATCTCGAACAGCTTGCACCATTTTATATTGTCGAACGCTTTTTCCAGGTTGACAAATCCTATGAAAGTGTCTTGATTTTTCTTTAGCCTTGCTTCCATTATTAGCCGTAACGTCCGAATTGCCTCTCTCGTCCCTTTACTTTTCCTAAAGCCAAACTGATCGTCACCTAGCGCATTCTCAGTTTTCTTTCCCATTCTTCTGTATAGTATTCTTGTAAGCACCTTCGATGCATGAGCTGTTAAGCTGATTGTGCGATAATTCTCGCACTTGTCAGCTCTTGGCGTCTTCGGAATTGTGTGGATGATGCTTTTCCGGGAGTCAGATGGTATATCGCCAGACTCATATGTTCTACACACCAACGTGAATAGTCGTTTTGTTGCCACTTCCCCCAATGATTTTAGAAATTCTGATGGAATGTTATCTATCCCTTCTGCCTTATTTGACCGTAAGTCCTCCAAAGCTCTTTTAAATTCCGATTCTAATACTGGATCCCGTATCTCTTCTAAATCGACTCCTGTTTCTTCTTCTATCACATCAGACAAATCTTCACCCTCATAGAGGCTTTCAATGTATTCTTTCCACCTATCTGTTCTCTCCTCTGCATTTAACAGTGGAATTCCCGTTGCACTCTTAATGTTACCACCGTTGCTTTTAATGTCACCAAAGATTGTTTTGACTTTCCTGTATGCTGAGTCTGTCCTTCCGACAATCATATCTTTTTCGATGTCTTCACATTTTTCCTGCAGCCATTTCGTCTTAGCTTCCCTGCACTTCCTATTTATTTCATTCCTCAGCGACTTGTATTTCTGTATTCCTGATTTTCCCGGAACATGTTCGTACTTCCTCCTTTCATCAATCAACTGAAGCATTTCTTCTGTTACCCATGGTTTCTTCGCAGCTACCTTCTTTGTACCTATGTTTTCCTTCCCAACTTCTGTGATGGCCCTTTTTAGAGATGTCCATTCCTCTTCAACTGTACTGCCTACTGCGCTATTCCTTATTGCTGTATCTATAGCGTTAGAGAACTTCAAACGTATCTCGTCATTCCTTAGTACTTCCGTATCCCACTTCTTTGCATACTGATTCTTCCTGACTAATGTCTTGAACTTCAGCCTACTCTTCATCACTACTATATTGTGATCTGAGTCTATATCTGCTCCTGGGTACGCCTTACAATCCAGTATCTGATTTCGGAATCTCTGTCTGACCATGATGTAATCTAATTGAAATCTTCCCGCATCTCCCGGCCTTTTCCAAGTATACCTCCTCCTCTTGTGATTCTTGAAGAGGGTATTCGCTATTACTAGCTGAAACTTGTTACAGAACTCATTTAGTCTTTCTCCTCTTTCATTCCTTGTCCCAAGCCCATATTCTCCTGTAACCTTTTCTTCTACTCCTTCCCCTACAACTGCATTCCAGTCGCCCATGACTATTAGATTTTCGTCCCCCTCTACATACTGCATTACCCTTTCAATATCCTCATACACTTTCTCTACCTGTTCATCTTCAGCTTGCGACGTCGGCATGTACACCTGAACTATCGTTGTCGGTGTTGGTCTGCTGTCGATTCTGATTAAAACAACCCGGTCACTGAACTGTTCACCGTAACACACCCTCTGCCCTACCTTCCTATTCATAACGAATCCTACACCTGTTATACCATTTTCTGCTGCTGTTGATATTACCCGATACTCATCTGACCAGAAATCCATGTCTTCCTTCCACTTCACTTCACTGACCCCTACTATATCTAGATTGAGCCTTTGCATTTCCCTTTCCAGATTTTCTAGTTTCCCTACCACGTTCAAGCTTCTGACATTCCACGCCCCGACTCGTAGAACGTTATCCTTTCGTAGATTATTCAATCTTTTTCTCATGGTAATCTCCCCCTTGGCAGTCCCCTCCCGGAAATCCGAATGGGGGACTATTCCGGAATCTTTTGCCAATGGAGAGATCATCATGACACTTCTTCAATTACAGGCCACATGTCCTGAGGATATACGTTACGTGTCTTTAATGCAGTGGTTTCCATTGCCTTCTGCATCCTCATGTCGTTGATCATTGCTGATTCTTCCGCCTTTAGGGGCAATTTCCCACCGCTAGGACAAGAGAGTGCCCTGAACCTCTATCCGCTCCTCCGCCCTGTTTGACAAGGCCGTTGGAAGAATGAGGCTGACTTCTTATGCCGGAAGTCTTCGGCCGCCAATGCTGATTATTTATCAAAATTTAGGCAGTGGCGGGGATCGAACCCGGGACCGAAGACGTTTTGACTATGAATCAAAGACGCTACCCCTTTTTTTTATCTCATTTTGTTCGTTTTCGTTCGTTGTATCTGCTCGGGGCGGACGTCGAAAGACACCCATTTCAGTTCGTTGTTGATCCATTACCTCAGTTTTTTTTTTTTATTACAGAGAGTAGTTAGCCCTCTGACCAAACACGCTGAGTTACCGTGCCGGCTCCCCTAGACCACGGGTAGACTCTCTACTGAATCTGAATTGGTAAGACAATGCGCTGCCGTTGCTTTATAAGGTTTCAGTTTGAGTATGTGCACAGCTCCGCGAGGAGAAGCTACTGATACACTAGTCCGAAGTGCTAAATGGTGGAATGATTACCTCGGTCCTCTTTCCAAGGCTGTCATTAAGACGCAAGGTTCAGCAAGAAATCAACAGTCCACCTTCCGCAGCAGTCGGAGCAACGAGCCTAAGCGTTTCAGGCGATTGGAGCCTCCTTCACAGCTAACAGTTCCACGCACCGTTGGACGCTGCTCTTCCGTCATATGTAATACACACTAAGTGTAACTATCAAGTGTCAAATAAAATTACTGATACGCATGAACATCTAAAGGGGTTGTTACAAACTTGAGAACTCAGTTACAAAGAAACAAAGTGAAGTTAATAAATCGATGGTGATGAAATGGATAAAGATGCAGTGATCTGAAATGATGTGAGGGAAATCTGTTCAGATATGATGACTTTGGAATGGATTACAGATTTAATGAACAGTTAAACCACTTTGAATGTTTGCATCTGCTGGGCTTCTAATTCTAGATAAAACACCGTCGGTGCTGTCAAGTTCTAGACTCTCATAAATAACAAATAACACAACATTAATGTTCTGCAGAAGTTTAATGAAGTCCGATGCTTAAGTGTAGGTACTGCAGACTTTAAAATTAGACTTCCTAACACAATTTTTTAAGTGTGTTTCGTCCTACTCAGTTTCAACAAAAAATAAAATATTTGGAAAACGTCATGACCCATTCCCAAGAGCTGCTGACAGAAATTTCTTTATCCTACACCCAGTTTCGAGCTACAGATCCGGTCAAGTGTCCTATATATCAGTGGAAAGAACACAACTAAAACATTACAAAATGAACTGTCATTACACGTCTAACTGGTATACACGTTAACGAAATCTAGCATAATGTCACACACTCTCATAAAATATTTGCAACAACTTACAAGGCGATACAAAATCAATCGCATGAAATAACATAAAATCCAAGATTCGGCAGCTGAAATAGAAATGCGACACATAAACTAATGTAACAGATGTAACAGACTGTGTCAATACATATCACGAAATTGTTAATACATTTATACAGTGTTACCTGTTCTCGAACAGTGGTATAAATTATTACATTTTCAATATATACCAGATATGCTCTCCTTCGTGTTATATTAACAGTCAGTTTACGACGTTAAGAGCGAAGTTCCTCTGCATACCGCCGGCTGCACTCCTGATTACTACTTGCATGTCGCACCAAAGATGATCCAGAGGTCTACAACTACAGTAACGTGCATCTTTACGACTACAGATATTGCGCATCATATGTTACTATGAGCATATGTGACAGTTACAAGAGTTTAACATTCTATACATTGTAATCAACAGTATATTATGTGTGTTGCAAGACCATTGGTGTTGACAATAATAAAATTATAGTGAGCAGTGATTCGTATTTACACATTTACGCCTGTGTGGAATAAGCCTCAGCTGAGTACGTGTGGTTATAGTGTTACTCCTCCTTGCCAGTCCTGTCTGAAGTTAATAATGTTAACTCTCGTAACAACGTTAGCAAACTTGGCTATCGGAGTCTTCTTAAGGGAGTGTCAGTTCTAATTAGTGTAAACAACCAGATAATTGAATTTAGTTGTTAATCGTGAACGCCAGATCAGAAACTGAGAACATCATAAAAATAAATGAAAACAGAGCTGAAGGCTCATTAATGAAATTATATTTGAACAACTGAAAATTGTTTGAATAATTTCGTATGTCAGAGGTGGCATAAAGTTCAGTCATTTGGATTAAAGTCCGGGTTTACTTCATGTTACTAGAACAGAACATAAGATAACACTTTTACTGTCTCAGAATTCAAAATGTCATACCTGAACAACTAACAATCGTCAATCATGAAGTGCAAGTCGACAAGAATAACTCAGGAAGTGGTCAAGAAGTGGGCTCTCAAGCCGTTTTACGTTCCATTTTGTAATACACGAAGAACCAGCGACTGGATGCAATTTAGCAGCTCGGAATCTCTACATTCGGAACTGATGTATCTTCTCTGGATGCCAGCTGCTCAAAACAAAGATGTCGCTACCGCGCCAAGCGCCCTCTCACACGTATTTTAAATATATTTAAAAACAGCAAGCACGAAATATATTACAGCGCCCTCAACGGTGAGAGACTTAGGTTACTGAAAACAGGCAATGATTGAGCCCTTCCACATTGTGATTTTTCGTTTTTATTTGCGAAATTTAACAGATTTCATTCTTTCAAGTAGTTGTGAATACATCTTGTTATTAATAGCATTTTATTTTTAAAGTTTATATTAACAAGAGATAAATATCACATACTGGTGGATCATTTTTCTTTCTGAAACATTCAAATATTTGGACGGTAATTTGGAAACTATCCACAACGCTGCCAAACTCTTCTAGTTTCCTTATGTTGTAAGTGCGTTTTATTTAAAAATCATCCAGTGTTATGCTATGCGCCGTAAGAATACGATTTACACGGTGTGATGTTTAGTTTTCTGTGAAAGGTCGTTGATCAGAACGCCTTACTGTCAGTTTAGAATCTGATACAGACCTCGAAGTCGTGGCAGAAAACGAAATGTTTGGCAATGTACAAAAGCGTGTTAGAAAACAGTGTTTGAACCACGACCAGAGGGAGCGTCTCAAACAATAATTTGCTTAGAGTATAGGCGATGAAAGTTTAAAGTGGTCTCTGCGGTGTTTGTGTATTTAATATGATCGTGTACACATAGGTAGCTGCAGTGTGAGGTGTAGGACTTGGTGACCCGTTAGGAATGCTTGGATGGCTGCATGCTACCCTATTCTGGGGAAGTATTGTGAAATCTCTTTCTTCGCTCTGGAGGCCCATTCCTCCCGCATCGACTCCTAGGTGACTTGTAAATAGGATGAGCTTTTATAGTTCGTAATTTTTCTTTGTTGGGGTGTGTATGACATTGTGCGCATTTCCACCGAATGCTAAATACGCGGTCCTGTTGCAGTAACGCAGCTCTATCTGTTTCTACACGGGTTGCAGAAGGTGTTGGATATGTCATTCTCCAACTTAAATTGGAACTAGCACTTGTGGAAAGCTGCAGAAATGCGTGCGACTGCAAGATATGTAAGGTGTGATTAAAACGAATTGGTAGTTTTACTATAGCAGACAGGTTCGAGGAAGGTGACTCGTTTAGAGATATGAGTGTGCGGAAATATGATTGGCTTGTGGATGTTATCCTATGCAAGTATGTGTTCGAATGGACGTAATTTATAATTTATAGCGTAAAGCTAGAGATCTGAGAAGTTAGTGAATATTTTTCTTCTTAGGACCTCAATCAGCACATCATCTACTTCTGCTGTCTGTCATCGCCACTACTCAGCAGATATATCGCGGAACGTCCAAGGAATAGAAAAGCAACTGGAATCACTCAACAGAGGAAAGTCCACTGGACCTGACGGGATACCAATTCGATTCTACACAGAGTACGCGAAAGAACTTGCCCCCCTTCTAACAGCCGTGTACCGCAAGTCTCTAGAGGAACGGAAGGTTCCAAATGATTGGAAAAGAGCACAGGTAGTCCCAGTCTTCAAGAAGGGTCGTCGAGCAGATGCGCAAAACTATAGACCTATATCTCTGACGTCGATCTGTTGTAGAATTTTAGAACATGTTTTTTGCTCGAGTATATGTCGTTTTTGGAAACTCAGAATCTACTATGTAGGAATCAACATGGATTCCGGAAACAGCGATCGTGTGAGACCCAACTCGCTCTATTTGTTCATGAGACCCAGAAAATATTAGATACAGGCTCCCAGGTAGATGCTATTTTTCTTGACTTCCGGAAGGCGTTCGATACAGTTCCGCACTGTCGCCTGATAAACAAAGTAAGAGCCTACGGAATATCAGACCAGCTGTGTGGCTGGATTGAAGAGTTTTTAGCAAACAGAACACAGTATGTTGTTATCAACGGAGAGACGTCTACAGACGTTAAAGTAACCTCTGGCGTGCCACAGGGGAGTGTTATGGGACCATTGCTTTTCACAATATATATAAATGACCTAGTAGATAGTGTGGGAAGTTCCATGCGGCTTTTCGCGGATGATGCTGTAGTATACAGAGAAGTTGCAGCATTAGAAAATTGTAGCGAAATGCAGGAAGATCTGCAGCGGATAGGCACTTGGTGCAGGGAGTGGCAACTGACCCTTAACATAGACAAATGTAATGTATTGAGAATACATAGAAAGAAGGATCCTTTATTGTATGATTATATGATAGCGGAACAAACACTGGTAGCAGTTACTTCTGTAAAATATCTGGGAGTATGCGTGCGGAACGATTTGAAGTGGAATGATCATATAAAATTAATTGTTGGTAAGGCGGGTACCAGGTTGAGATTCATTGGGAGAGTCCTTAGAAAATGTAGTCCATCAACAAAGGAGGTGGCTTACAAAACACTCGTTCGACCTATACTTGAGTATTGCTCATCAGTGTGGGATCCGCACCAGATCGGGTTGACGGAGGAGATAGAGAAGATCGAAAGAAGAGCGGCGCGTTTCGTCACAGGGTTATTTGGTAACTGTGATAGCGTTACGGAGATGTTTAACAAACTCAAGTGGCAGACTCTGCAAGAGAGGCGCTCTGCATCGCGGTGTAGCTTGCTCGCCAGGTTTCGAGAGGGTGCGTTTCTGGATGAGGTATCGAATATATTGCTTCCCCCTACTTACACCTGCCGAGAAGAGCACGAATGTAAAATTAGCGAGATTAGAGCGCGCACAGAGGCTTTCAGACAGTCGTTCTTTCCGCGAACCATACGCGACTGGAACAGGAAAGGGAGGTAATGACAGTGGCACGTAAAGTGCCCTCCGCCACACACCGTTGGGTGGCTTGCGGAGTATAAATGTAGATGTAGAATGTAGATGTAGATATGGTCTCGAGACAGAGTGCGTTGCGAAAACTAATGAATTTTGTAGTAGGTGCGGTGTGATGGAGTCGCAAATAGCTCTTGCATTCCTCCTTTCTTAGCCGAATGACTTTCAAAGTTCATTGAGTTTATCACGAGGTTGCATCGTTAGCTGTTAATACACACATTTCTACGATCAAGGTCACGGAATTTGTCCGGAAAACACCACCTCATTCAGAGGCATTGTCGTGCCTCAATTCGTAAAGTGGTTATAGGTTTTAACATGGATACTTGGGTGCACCTGTAGAACGGAGAGCGTTTGCGACAATAACATGCAGTAGTTGTTGGGATCGGGATTTTTTCTTTAACATCTGCTCGATTACGTCTATGACACTGTGGTATGACTCGCAGGAAGAAAGTAAGAGACATGCACACATATCGTTGATTTTCCGTCAGTATTATTTCGTGTCGGATGCATGCAGTTATTGACGAGGTAATATGATACTTAGTATTAGTGCTGGGTGTGTGATAAGTTCACATTTGAGCGTCAGGTTTATAAAGTATATGTATTTTTGTAAAGGAAATGTCTATGTGCTGTTGTAGGGAGAGTATGGATGTGACTTGGAGAACTGTGATAGCATAGGGAAGAGCACGTCTAGTCGTAAGGAAGGTACAGGTATTTCCAGAGCCACAGTGGTCAACAGAGTGTATTTCCGATACTTCGCTCATTGCCGAATACCGTTCAGTTGAGACCGTGATCGTATGATTAAATTGTAAGATTAATGATATAAGATATATGTGAGGGGTTTTCTAGAATGTGTCAGTGTATACAAAGTCTGTGGTGGTATTGAATCGCGTTCCCATGTTAATGGTAGCAGTCTTCCGAATGCAGAGGCTTGTTGGAGTGTAGGAATGTATCAGAGCTAACTTTACGATCTTCTAGACGACCGAATAGCGAACTAATACTTAGTATGTGCTGGGCAGCTTTCGTGATCAAGTGTAACTTTGAGAAGATGGTGCGTTTGCGGTGGAGCGTTATTCCGTCCCCTGTAAATTGTTCGGTCGACTGCTTCTGCACATTTGGTGCCTTTATTTAGTTGAGGGAAGATCGATTGTGGTGTATTAGACAAACGTTTGCCTGTTCTCTAGACGTGGGAAAGACCCTAGTTGGTTCGTAAACAATATTGATCATCTGGAATCTGTTGCATCACCGACTTCAGTATTCGAGAGTGCAAATATCAGTTTACTCTACTTGTTTCTAGCTAGTCAATGGTTTACAGCATGCTGCACCTCGCCAAAGTTTGGTGTTCGTGAAGAAATAATTTAACGTCTATATCTTGTGCATTATGTTGCGTTAGCGATCGGGAGGCTACTGCTGTGTGCTTGATATCGAGAAGTACGGCGAAAATTGTGTAATATTATGGCGAAAATACGGGTGTTCTAGTAATCGACGAGTTTAGAGATGTCTCTAGAAATGCGAGCAAGAAAGCGGAAACAGTAACGCGTTTGTGCCGAGAGGAAATGAACCTGTCTTTGCCCATCAGTTCTCAGAGTGACTTCCGTTCACTGATGTAAAGGGGATGATTTGGTACGGTGGGGGATATGAATTGCATGTTTACTAGATCGTGACGGTACTCAGTGATAAATTCCCTGATTGGAGATCGGTTTGATGCTCCAGTGTTCTTGCGAGTATCGTACGTATTTGATGACCTGTAGACAACTTTGCAATCTTTAGTTGTCAGTGCAAAATGGTAATCTGTGTAAAATAGTTTATTGCCACTGAGAGTAGCGTCTGTAGAAAGAAAGAACAGGTTGGGGGTGTATAGATTGAGGAAACTGTCGGTGCAATTTAGCAATCTTTGTAAAATAACGACAGAAAGACACAGAAAGAAAAGGTGGATGGTGCTTCGATACCGATGGCATTAGTAATTCGACTGGTAAATTCGATAAGAGCCAACGAGAATGCTCAATTGATTGTGAGGGCATACAGGAGCAGTGAGAACATTTGCGTATGTTGAGAGCAGGAAGGCTATCACGTTATGTTCGGGAGAAAGACTGAATTCGGCGATATTCTGGTAAACAAGTTCTGTTAGAGTAGGAATTTGGCGCATACAAGCTGAGACAACAAGAAAGAGAGCGTTAACTATTTCCGGGGCACTATAAAATTACAGAGAGCTGGACTTGGCTGATTTTTTTTTTCGCAAAGCCATGTGACGTAAGAATAACATTGAGAATGTTTTAGATGGCGATGTGTCAGTCACGCTGGGGCGGGTACGTACAGTTGAACGCATGTGTCAACATGCTCTGTGCTATTCTGCCTTCAATAGTAAAGACAAGTGGCGTCAGGAGATGCCTCGAATATGAGACTGGCGTGAACGTGCTTTGGAATGCTATGAGAGTATAAACGTGACTGTGTAGTGGCAGGCAACTTTCACCGGTGTTCAACGACGCTGGTTCGGGGACTGTGATAGAGCCGCAGGACCTGAGATGCAGCTGTCTCACTTCACGAGGGTTGTGGCACGCGCGGCTCTAAATGGAGGGCTGTGAGTGCTTTGACAGCTGACCGCCGCATTGACCGTAGGTGCGATCGCATCATCATCGGTGTCTAGCGGATAGGAATTTCTCAGGTGTTATGTATGAATGGGGGTGCCACCACCTCATGCTTGCGGAAGCCGAGCAGGGGCCTGTGTTAATCTGACTGATGCATCACTTATTGCTACCTCCTGTGTACTCTACTGGACAGGGGGCAGTGTTGATTGCATTAATTCGCGAACGGCTCTGTAGCCGTGCTATGTGCTATTTGGACGTCTACACATCAGTGTGAAGAATTATTTAGGAGCAGTTTGCTATTGTGTACGGAAATTACGAGTTGGTTGCGTGTCTGTGGGCTGTGCAACATGGCCTAGGCACATCAGGGTGGATCTTTTGTATCAGTGTGATAGATATACTCTATCGTTAAATAAGTTGTTTCAAAATAAATTGAGTGCAGTCAGTTCTTACTCTCCCCAGCAGCCCAGAGCAGGCGGAGTGATCTTGCCACCATTTTCCCTAACCATCATGGTTTACGCCAGGAAACGTATGGCAGCATCCTCTGCTGGTGGTACTGCGTACTAGATCTCATGGAGAACACACTGTTTGATGCCGTCATGGATAACTGTACTTGCATCATCAGCTGGTGTCACGATAGAGGCCTCTGGCAGTGACGAAAGGTACTATGCCTGTTGGGGTCTGGAGCTCGTGGTGAAGCCACTATGTGGCGCCATCTTAGATTATGGTACTTGTGTTATCACCTGACGTCACTACAGCGTCCTCTAGTGGCATCGATATGAACTAAGTCAGTTGGGCTATGGACTCAGTGGCGAATACACTTGGTGGTGGTGCTGCCTCTAATTGTTTGAATAAAGACTGGTGTATGATTTAGACAGTTGACGATTAGCAAGCAGAGACTTTTAGATGGATTATTATTTTGACAATTTAGGAGTTGTTTGGCTATCTGGACGTAAATGTATTGCATTATTTGCGAGTGGTTCGCATGTCTATAGGCTGTGCAGTGCGTTATTTTTGACGGTTTACAGTTAGCAAGCGTGTGTGTAGAGCCTTATACACGAGCCATGTAGGAGTAGTTTGCAGGTTTGTTCGCTGTGGGGCATGTACTCTGTGATACATGTACTCCATCCCTTAATGAATTGCTCCCAAATAAATAAAGTACATTCTTTCCTCTCTCCATCAGCCTAGTGCAGGCTGAGTCCTTTTACCAGGAATCCCTGGGAAGAGGTTGCGCCGTGGAGGCTTAGGTTAGTGGTGGTGAGCTTCGTTTGCAACTATTTTCTTAGGATGGTGGCGAAAGCCCAAGTGACTTTTCTTTACTGCCAGAATTCAAACTCGGTGCCAGTTCCTAGGAAGAGGTGGTGGTTTCGACCTTGAAAAGTAGTTGAAACTAGGTAATTGAAAGTATAGTGAATGCCTTTTCTTATCTATATAAGAGAGAAGGCATTGCAGCATATCTCTCTCTCTCTCTCTCTTAGCGCTTGAAACAGGTGCAGTGAGCGACAATCTTGGATTACATAGGGGGAGCGTGCTCTAGCTGCGTCCTGGACCATGCAGATTGAATAATGGTACTTGAGTCATAGAATATTTATAGAAGACTATGTCCGGTGCGAGTATACAGACCCCAGGCTGGGGGGCTGTGACGTCAGTGGTCTCGCGCTTGGGAGCAGCTGGCGCAGTGAGAGACAGAGAGCTGATGATCTTGAGTCATCACACGACGTCGCGGTGCCGATAGGAACTAGGCCAACACCATGTGGTGGATACACTGGGTGCAGCCATCTTGAATAACGGTACTTTGGAATGATGTGACATGACGGTGGTGCTCTCTGGCAGCATAAAT
The DNA here is from genome assembly GCF_023864275.1 of Schistocerca cancellata. Taxonomy (NCBI): domain Eukaryota; kingdom Metazoa; phylum Arthropoda; class Insecta; order Orthoptera; family Acrididae; genus Schistocerca; species Schistocerca cancellata. The sequence continues at coordinate 313,265,414 of NC_064632.1, forward strand.
ATGAAGTAGACTCTGGACCTCATGGTGGTGGACAGAGCGAGTGCAGCCATCTCGAATAATGGTACATGCGGCATGATCTGGCGTCATGGTGGCGCTCCATGGTGACAGTGATATGAACTAAGCCAGCTGGAGTTCAGACTCAGTGGCGAACACACCTGCTTGAAATTGGTTAAATAATAAAGACAAGTCATTTTTTCCAGCCATTTTCCCTGCTTAGTAGAGATAACCTGGGTGTCACACATTATCCTGCTAGTATTTGAACTTTGTGCCATTTTTTTGGGGAGGGCTTAGCTTAGTGAAGGTAGCCCAATTGACCTTCTTCCCGCCAAAATCAGCCATCTTGATTGACATCATGCACTGTTGCCAAGTCTACATGCCACCATCTTGGATGATGTCATCACCGCCATCTTGGATACATCTGGCAACAGTGGAATGTGGAGCTACATCCTTGTTGCCCCTGTACTAAGGTCTACTATAGGCTTCATCTCATACAAGAAATCAATACCTATTATGCAGTCAGTGATTAAGATCTTGACAATGAGGTACTTTCATATCATTGCCACATTACATGCAATTACAGGAACCTGGTTCTGTCATTTAATTATTGAAGATCTTTTGCCCATAGCTCATATGATCCCACAACCATTGATTGGCAAGGTCAGCAGCTTAATTGTCTGACATAATGTTCCAAACAAGCCTAGACAAATTATGTTTGCTGTAGCATCTGCATGTGTTGTCACTGCAGCAGTTATCTCTCCAACCATGTCATGTATAGCCGAATATGGCACAGTTTGTGATTGGGTCTCACAGTTTGTATTGTCAGAAACAAATTCTTGCAGATATCATTACCATTCTCATATCTCATTAACTTAACTTTTCCTGTCTGCCTCCTTCTCACTCTATGCATGACTATTCAGGGCTAAACGGGATAGAAGTTAAGTTTCCTGAACAAGTTACATGAAGTTGGTTGTCATCTGCAGTATCATTCCCATTCAAACTATCATTACTGCAATTACTGTTATCCACCCAATTAGGGCCTATGGGGTACTTAACTGGATCATACTGCCACTGTGGAGCACCATGTCTGTTTGCATATCCAGGGAGGAATGTATAATCTTGGTTCGTCTGTTTTTTATGGTTGTAATGGTTTAGGTTGTGATTTGGATTGTTATTATGGTTGTTTTGGGGTCTTCCATTTCCATTCATTACCTTTCTATTGATTATTATAATATTTTGCACAGTTTCTGTTCCATTCATGATTATTGTTATATACATTAGTAACATTGTTCTTTCCATTCTGATAAAACATTTTCGTTTTTTCCTTAATCATGTCAATCGAATCTTATACTGAGACGAATTATTATTTGATTCAGATACATCAAATAACTTTTTCCAAATATATACGACATGTTCTGCCATTAAAATTCTTCTCACATCTCATTGTGATATAGGATTATCCCAATATCGTATTTTATTCAAGTCTTTCTCAAAATAGTTTCTTAAATTTTTTGATGTGTGTGGAAAAGCTTGCCTGCAAAATCTGTCCTGCATGCGTGCTGACTAATATTTAGATACAAAAAAAAAAAAAAAAAAAACGGAAAGAAATCATCTTAGCCTGAGAAATGTTCAGCAACGTCTGTTGCCCATCAATCTCCATCCTCTTATATGTGTAAAACTTGTCATAAATGCAATCTTCTGTGAGTCCATACAGAAATATGGCATAGTTCCTTGGAATCGTTTTAAGAACATGACCTGATGACAATATTTTTTACCCAGAATAAAACCTTGAAATTGGTGATGCACCATTAGATTTGCTCCTAAAATCGTATTAGCAAACTATGGCACCACCCTTACACCATGCGTTACATTCGTTAACGAATCTTAATTTTCTGTAGGCCTACATCAGTTCTGCGTAAAAGTTTCTTTCAGAATCCACTCATGATACCTCACCCTGTACAGTCTTTTTCACTTCCGCTAGTTTTTTTCCCCTGAGTTGTTCACTGAGTACTTATCACCATTGTGAATACTCCTGGGTACATCTTTCATCACCTTTCAGTAATTCACTTCCCGCTGAAATATCTGTCTAGGTTTTTACGTCCTGAACATCTGTGGAGATTTGTCCTATTAATTACTGTAGTTTTTTCTAGTAATTGCGTAAGATGTGTGTCTTTTTCTGCAGACCAAGTAGTAAATTCGTCTGTCAGCATCTTACACTGCAAACCAATTTGCTTGTTATTCGCACGACTTAGTCCAAAAGTGAGTTCTTCCATTTCTCCTGTTAGACGATCAGTTTTTTCCGAAAATCTCCTAATCCTGAACCAAGTTCCTATTCAGATTCCGGTAAACTAGAATATGCCTGCTTTAATACAGTAATTCTGTTAGTTAATTTTTTTGTTAGTTTTTCCTTTCTCCTTGTGATCTAATGAACTTCAGCTACGATATCATCCTTCTATTGAGCCATTGCATCTTGCTTTTGAGCCAGAGCAATCTGCTGATTCAGAAGTTTGGTAATCTCAGCTACGCTAGAGGTTTGCTGAGTCCCAAGTCAGTCCTGCTTTGAGCCATAACACTTTGGTGATTCTCAAGTTCATTTTGCTTTTGTGCCATAGCAATTTACTGATTCGTGATAGCATCTAACTTTTACAATAAAACACTTAAAATATCCTGCAGCGTACTAGCTGTTGCTACATTTACTCTAGATCCTGATGCTTCCTCAACTAATTCATTTGTTCTGGATTCTAAATTAGTCATTAGGGAGAGCATTTTACCATCACTAATTCACGAAAAAGTACTGAACTCAGCTTTATTTGATAAAATAACTAGTAATGATCGACGCATAAAACTCCACTTCAAAGGTATAACTGTATTTTCGAACTCCATCAATGTTGGATGTTACTAGTTGTCTGTGGATTTTACGAAATCGTTCTATTTTCCACTCCAGAACTGATTACATCAGTTGGATGAGACAGGAAACTAATTGGTATCAGAATACAAATAATTAATGATACAATAATGTTTTAAAATCCCGTCTTCAAACGTGTGTCAGATTTATTGTGATACTCCACCTCGTCAGTCCTGACTGGTGCTAATAATGTTAAACTTGTAATAATGTTAGCAAACTCTCCTATTGAATTTCGTAAAGAAATGCAGGCTCTAATCTTTGTCGTGAAAAACAATAAGATAATTGAATTTCGTTGTTAATCACGTGCACCAGATAAGAGCATGAAGCTGAGTACATCATAAACATAAATTCAAACAGAGTCGAGGGCTCATAATTAAATTATAGCTGAATAATTGAAGGCTGCTTTGCTAATTTTTTTATATCACAGAAGGTGATATAAAGTTCTGTGTTTTGGATAAAGGTCAGGGTTCATTTTACATTCCTAGAGAAGAACATGTACGTTTTATTGTCTCTTCAGAATGTAATACCTGAATAACTAACAATCGTCAAGTGAAAGTCTGGAAGAATAAGTCAAGAAGTGGACTCTCAAACTATTTTACATTTCATTTTATAGCACATAAAGAATTGCGAGTGGATGCCATTAGCAGCAAGGAATCCCTACACTGACAATTAATATTGCTTCTCTGGATGGCAGCTGCTCAAAGCAAAGCTATCGCTGCTGCGGCAAGTGCGCGCTCGTAGGTATTTTAACACATTTCAAAACAGAAAATATATATTAAATAACAGCGAATCAGAACATTTTTCAAATATTTACTGGCTGTGGGGCACCACGTTCTTAAAAAATACAAAGTACAGTAGTTTAGTGCGACAGTGAATAAAGCGGAGGCATTCAAATTAATCGTTGCATATTGAATTTCTAGATGTTCACTGGTTGGAAAAATGAGTTTTAGTAGATTTAAAAAAGGTTTAATGGGCCCTGTTATAATACTCGCGCCCCTCAGTATAAACAGTTTATAAAATACAAAAAAATACAATCGCATTGTACCTACATGAAATTTCGGATTCACGTCTAACCCTTCTTGGCATCGTATTAAGGATTGCATCACTCGAAATTCGTTCAAACAAAAATCTCAGGCTTTTTCGTGATTCTCCTGCAGAAGTGAATGCACCCTGAGAGCACGAAAGTAATGACTTTATTTGCCTGTGTGATGCAGTCACTTGTGGGCAGCTGGGGACAGCAATACACAGAAAGCTTTTTAAATCCAAGCGAAATGTGGCGGCTTTTTTGTTGGCCGTCGGACAATGGAAGTGGCGTGTTTGCATGTTAGCGCTGCTAAAGTGACGGTACGGCAGACAAGCATGCTATGTACACACGCGCCGTTCTGCCGCGTTCTCGGATGTCAATAGCGTTCCACCCACCTGACTTCGTTTAGCTTGCTCCAGAATAGTCTAGCGTTTATCACGCTCAGAACACAATAGGAACGATAAAGCTCTCTCTACCTAAGGAAGAACACTTATCTCGCTATTGTCGCTGTCGCAACATTTTAAGCAATTACTCTAGTTGGCAATCATATATTGCACGTATTTCAGCGTTTCCTACCTTCCACATTTGTGGCTGTTATCGGAAGAGCATGTAAGTGCAGCTTGACCATATCCAGGAAGTTATCACTGGATTTCAGGAAGGAACTCATAATGCTATCTACAGAGTGTTTACGTAAGAGAGTTCAAAAATTTGACAGGTCATGGATTATGCTAAACTGAACAATTTGAGGTAGGAAACCTGGGATCAGAGATAGCAGGAATATAGCAATCATATTACTGTGTGTATTTTTATTTACATTAGTTGCAGATGTGCAAATACCATCATCGACACAATGAACGTACTGTTTGTACTGTATTTTAGAAAGTGCGCTGAAACGTACAGCCATAAACCTCAATGCAAGCATGACATCGGCGAACAAGATTCTGACGCACCCTGAGAAATATCCCGGGTGTGTTTCGAATCACACTACAGGCAGCTACAATTCTGGCAACTAATTCCATCTTTGTATCCACTGGGGTCTCATACACAAATGACTTTAGATATCCCCATAGGAAATATTCAAGGAAATGCAGATCACGTGACCTCGCAGACCATAAAATAGGACCTCCCCTTTCAATCCATTGACCAGGAAATACAGCCTTGAGATGTCAGCAATGACATCAACACTGGAGTGAGGCGGTGCACCTTCATGTTATATCTACATCATGTCACGTACAGCCAAAAATATGTTCTCCAACAACTCAGATAGAGCTCTTTGCTCGAATAACAAGTACAGGTCGTCATTCAGACAGTCAGGTAGAAGATAGGGCTTAATGAAATTTTCTCATTATAGGAAATAAAGAATGTACAAGTAAATAAACAGCGCAGTACATGTAAACTTATACGCATGATAGTGGTAAAGTGGTAAATAAGCTGGAAAACAGTAATGCTAGACAAAGCGATAGACAAATTTGTATTGTATTGTATTGTATTGTATTGTATGTTAACTGGGGGCCTAGAAAAGACGGAGAGGCTCCGTCCTCGCCGCAGCCGTAGTGGTCCACAACCCCATGACGACTATCACAGTCCATTTCAGCCCTCCGCCACCCCACACCGAACCACTCTTTCAGGGCTTTGTGCGGTTCGGCTCCCGGTGGAACCCCACGCCCCTCCCCCCCTACGGGAACGTCTTATACCAGACGAGTGTAACCCCTATGTTACTTCGTAGAGTAATGGTGGTTTACGCGTACGTGGAGAACTTGTTTGCAAAACAATCGCCGACATAGTGTAGCTGAGGCGGAATAAGGGGAACCATTCGCCGAGGCAGATGTAAAACCGCCTAAAAACCATCCACAGATTGGCCAGCTCACCGGACCTCGGCACAATTACGCCGGGCGGATTCGTGCCGGGGACCAGGCGCTCCTTCCCACTCCGGACCGCACGGCTAACCGGGCGCATGGTAGACAAGTTTACTTCCATATCTACTTAAGCTAGTTTCTCCAACCCCATGTTCCCTACTTCAAACTGTTAAGTGGAGCAATGTCTGTCCCCTGTTACATCTTTGCACGCTCCTACGGAAACAGTCTGTATACAAAAAACGTTCAAATGAATTTGAGCACTATGGGACTTAACATCTGATGTCATCAGTCCACTAGACTTAGAACTACTTAAACCTAACTAACCTAAGGACATCACACACATCCATGCCCGAGGGAGGATTCGAACCTACGACAGTAATAGTCGCGCGGTTCCGGACTGAAGCGCCTGGAACCGCTCGGTCACAGAGACTGGCACTCTGTATACACTCTGTATACATTCACTGACAATGTTTTCCTAGATTTAAGTAACAGAACTAAACTCGTCTCTGTTTACCAAAAGAAATGTATTTTATACTAAATTTTCAGAGTTTCATTTGCATGCGTCTGATTCTGGAGGAAACCAGCAGAAAAATGCTCCTAGCGGAGCACAAAAAGACGAAAATGCACTCTGACTCAAACATGGGGTAACAGCTAAGTCACTCTCCTCAGCAATTTAAAACTTTTCCAAAACTTTTTGACTTGACAACATATTCACGCTGTTTTTAATATGCAACGTACCTCTCATTCTTGCAAACTCACTCATAGCCCCTACTCCTGTCGCTCATAACCTTCCACTTGCTCATTCTCACTCACTCCTTCAACCCGACTGATTGTCATTACCTCCTTCTGTCTCCGTACCTGTCACTGTGTCTTGTCTCACAGCCACAGTCTCCTTCGTTCTGTCCTACTCATACTGTCTCCTCTCACTCCTTGCTCTCTCATACTGCTACTATCTCATTCATTCCTTCCCATTGCTGCTGCCTCTTCCCACTGGCGTGACCCTCCCTCGCTTCATCGTTGCCATTGTCATAGACTCTGTCTCTCACTATCACTCGCTCTCACCCACTTCCACTTTCTCCTTCTCTTTATTCCTCTGCCATCGGCACTTCACTCTTTTCCTAGCACTGTTCCGTCACTGTTACCTATGTTCCACTGCCACTGTGTCCCCCTCTTTCTCTCACACACCACTTCGGATATGTATTACTTTTCCGTCTGTTTCCCACTGCCATGTTTCCTCCTCTATCAGCATGAAAAAAAGCATTTGTGTTCGCAAGGCAAAATTTTTGGGAAAATTTGAAAAGGTGGTGAGGAAGATAGTATGTGGCAGCTAGTATCCCACTTTTAAGTGGGAGCCTTTTAAACAGGAGAAAATTCGCCTTTATTGTGCTCCGATGTGAGGGTCTTTCCGCTGGTTCTTTTCCCTGCTACAGCAGGGCATTTCACTCATATTGAAAGAACTTTATTCGTCAGTACAGCTTCGACAGTTCACTTTACGTTAAACTGAAATAACATACAAATGATTTAACACCTCACACCGGATTTATGACCACAAAAATTTTGCATGTTGTTCAGTACTACAACATGAAGTTCCCAGAACTTTTTTACTGATAACGGGGACATTTTGTAGCATATTTCTCCATGCTATGTCACTTTATAAACACCAGTTTTCACGTGTGCAGTTTACACGGACAAGCAGTGTAACTTTGAACCTCTGTATCTCGGAAACGGATCGAGAAAATTTTCAAAGCTTTTAAAGTTATAGACCTTAGGAATATACAAAGGAGTCCAAAAAAATGTATCCACTGTTTAGAAGTCCATAAGTGGCAAACTAACTGACGGAATTGTCTCATCTTTGGTAGAGTAGTAGTTTGCAGTTCCGTCAATCGCCACACAAGCGTTGTATTGCGTTGTTTTGTCTTGTCAGATGACAATTGCCAGAGTATCAGTGTTTTGTCCTTTGTTGCACCCAGTTACTATAGTAAACATGGCTGGCTCAAGGCTTACGTTCTATGAAAGGAAGTCAGTTTTGAAGTGGTATTGTAAGTACTAAAACATTAATGAGGTTCAACGGCAATGGCGAAACGAGTATCAGACAGAGCCACCGACACGTTTAACGATTCGTCGCTTTCGAGACAAATTTGAAGCCGAAGGCTGTGTTAAAGATGTACACAAACAACGATCTGGACGACCTGTAACAGTAACAATTCCAGCTAACTCCCGTCGTGTGTTACAACATTTCACTCGCTCACCACAAAAGTCTGTGAGACAGTGTGCCCGAGAAACTGGAGTGAGTCGCTCAAGTGTTCGGCGAATTTCGAAGACAGCAAAGTGGAAGTGCTACATCCCGCGATTGCTACACTCAATGAACGAGGACGTCCCAGATCGTAGAATGGAGTACTGCGAGTGGTTTACTAACATGGTGCGCAACGATGATGAGTTTACAGAGATGATTGTGTGGTCTGATGAGGTACAGCTCAAACTCAATGGTACAGTAAATCACCACAATTGGATCTACTGGGCCGCCGAAAATCCGAATGTCCATGTAGACAAAAAAATGGCTCTGAGCACTATGGGACTTAACATCTATGGTCATCAGTCCCCTAGAACTTAGAACTACTTAAACCTAACTAACCTAAGGACGGCACACAACACCCAGCCATCACGAGGCAGAGAAAATCCCTGACCCTGCCGGGAATCGAACCCGGGAACCCGGGCGTGGGAAGCGAGAACGCTACCGCACGACCACGAGATGCGGGCCCATGTAGACAAAACCGTGAATTTGCCAGGAGTAAATGTGTGGTGTGGGTTGTCCTACCGGGGTTTGATTCTTTGACGACACAGTTACCGGTGAGTGTACCTTCAGAAGCTTTAGACATCCATTTTACCTGTCATCCGAGACTTGTATGGAGACGGAAGAGTTTACTTTCAACAAGATGGTGCCCCAGCCCACTACCGAAATCGTGTTAGGGTATATCTCGACGAAAATCTACCAGGAAGATGAATAGACCGTAGAGGTGCTGTGGAGTATCCACTACGTTCCCCAGACCTAACGCCTCTGGACTTTTACGTGTGGGGAACACTAAAGGACGTGTTGCAGTTCGGAGGCATCGTTTGTGTATGGATGTTAATGATGACCATTTCGAACAGTGATATCTTTAAGGTGGACTTTAAGCTACACTTTCACCAAAAAGGAGACAACTCCGTCAATTAGTTTGTAAGCTATGGACTTTTAAACAGTGGATACATTTTCTTGGATCCGTCTGTACAGTTAAAAATTACAATCATTTGCTGTATTTGCTGTTCATAGCCGTCTTGGAATCTGCGGCTCGGATTTGGTAGTCCAATTTCTCGATAAAGGATAAATATGTTTTAAAATGGAAGGATGACACTTCTAGATAAATGCCTAGAGAATATACCGGTAAAATTGGAGCAATTTGTTGGTGTTGGGTATTCAGATATCTGCTGCTGACGGTGAAAAGAAGTGGGGGTGTACAAACGGTCCCTAGCCCGAGGGCTATCCAAAACACTAGCCCCTACCTTTATGCCATCAATAAACCTCGGAAATATCGCGTTTTTATGGTCGGCGTTTTTGAGAGTATTGATAACACGTGCTTTCACATGCGTACGGATTACATGGTACACTTATAAATGTAGATACAGATTTGTCGTTACTGCGTGTTCTATACTTAAAAAATTAACGTCATCATATGGCTTAAATAATTATAGGAGAACAGAGAATAAATAAGAAGCTGTTAACAACATATGTGGTGAAACATATCTAATATATTCAGTAATTGTAATTAATCAAGCTGAACGTAAGAAAGATAAAAAGGAAAAAACGAAAAAAAATTTGATACTCAGTTTGTAACTTTCTTTAACAAAAAATAAACTTTTTAAGATTACGTTGATTTAATGTGTGAACCTTGGAATGGGTACTGAACTCGAATTATCATGTAGCGTGTTGTAACTGCAAGAGGTGTGCTTACTCTGTGTTACTGTTAGCAAAACTTTACACGAATTGATTGGGCAATGCAACTCCCAATACCAATAAAGAAATACAGTCACTGCAAAATACATTCAGCCACTTAGCCACTGAATCCTCTGGTCGTGTTCAAAACTGATGACTCTGGCCCCTGTGCACATAACAAATAAAATAAATTGCCTTACCTCTAGAGCAGCAATGAAGTAACGCGATATGTTCTGGTCTCTCATGAAAAACAAAAATATGCTAGCTACACGCTCAGCAGAGTGCAGTGCTGGCTGCAATACTTCGAAATGCACATGAAACTGTTTTGGCTGATAAATGAAAACGTTTATGAAAATTCAACTTCATTAAAAAATATATGACCTGGAGAGAGAGGCGGTACTGATTATGGTGAATTACTGCGTTTTTTTCAGCAAAATTATATGACACATTAAGTTTGGCTTTGCAAAAACATCTCACAATTGAAGTTACATAACTCACAATTGATTCACAAACAATGAGATTTGAACAGCAAGTATTATCTAACCTCATTAAACCAGTATAAATGCTGATCATCAAATTACATATAGCTCTGTCAACAAATATTAGAAGCATTACAAAAATGAAATATCTAACTAGACTTTTCACTAAAACAGTTTACGTCCATTCTGGGATTGCTCAAAAGTTGCAAATTATCAGCCAACCCATCATCTATACTAACGCACAGGCAAAAACAGAAATTATAATTATTTAACATCTTTACCTTGCTTGCATGACGACTTCCGCTTCCTACTTCAACAATATGGACATATCTACATTAATCTAAAACTTGGAGGCTTCACACAGCACACCACAAAAACTGCCTCCTCCATCGTCTTTCCCTCACAGACAGCCACCTACAACTGTGCGCAAGGCGCTCTCCTACTTCAACACTACAATAACCTCAGACCAGAAGCAGTATCTCTGGGTCTGCGGTCTTATACAAATGCGCCCTAGTATATACCTTTCACAACCCTCCAGCGGAGTTCAACAAATATGACACATATTTGGAAGTACCTTGTACAACAAATGTGCGGTAAATTTATCTAACTGTGAGAGGTAGCATGAGCCCCCTCTCATATTTCTATCTTACGATTTTCCTCTCTAATTGCATGCAGTGAAAAGTCGCTATTCCTTCACACGCGGACTTCCCACGCAGCGTCTCTCGTCACCCGGGTGGGCCAGTGACAGGCAGGCTCTGCTGATCTGGAAAGCGTTAAGCTGACGGGTGTGAGGAAGTCGAGTGAATGCTTTGCAGACGCCGACATTGTCAAAAGACACGCCCGGAGGAGTCTGAAGTAGCGGCTGGGCTAGAGGTTCCGTTACTTCGCAGAAACGTAGCGAAAACACTTTCTGGCGGGCTACCAGCGAGGCGTGGGAATGACTTGTGTACCCAGGCAGTTGTGGCGGGAAAATTCACGCGCTTTCTGCAAAATACACTCCAGGAAATGGAAAAAAGAACACATTGACACCGGTGTGTCAGACCCACCATACTTGCTCCAGACACTGCGAGAGGGCTGTACAAGCAATGATCACACGCACGGCACAGTGGACACACCAGGAACCGCGGTGTTGGCCATCGAATGGCGCTAGCTGCGCAGCATTTGTGCACCGCCGCCGTCAGTGTCAGTCAGTTTGCCGTGGCATACGAGCTCCATCGCAGTCTTTAACACTGGTAGCATGCCGCGACAGCGTGGACGTGAACCGTATGTGCAGTTGACGGACTTTGAGCGAGGGCGTATAGTGGGCATGCGGGAGGCCGGGTGGACGTACCGCCGAATTGCTCAACACGTGGGGCGTGAGGTCTCCACAGTACATCGATGCTGTCGCCAGTGGTCGGCGGAAGGTGCACGTGCCCGTCGACCTGGGACCGGACCGCAGCGATGCACGGATGCACGCCAAGACCGTAGGATCCTACGCAGTGCCGTAGGGGACCGCACCGCCACTTCCCAGCAAATTAGGGACACTGTTGCTCCTGGGGTATCGGCGAGGGTCATTCGCAACCGTCTCCATGAAGCTGGGCTACGGTCCCGCACACCGTTAGGCCGTCTTCCGCTCACGCCCCAACATCGTGCAGCCCGCCTCCAGTGGTGTCGCGACAGGCGTGAATGGAGGGACGAATGGAGACGTGTCGTCTTCAGCGATGAGAGTCGCTTCTGCCTTGGTGCCAATGATGGTCGTATGCGTGTTTGGCGCCGTGCAGGTGAGCGCCACAATCAGGACTGCATACGACCGAGGCACACAGGGCAAACACCCGGCATCATGGTGTGGGGAGCGATCTCCTACACTGGCCGTACACCACTGGTGATCGTCGAGGGGACACTGAATAGTGCACGGTACATCGAAACCGTCATCGAACCCATCGTTCTACCATTCCTAGACCGGCAAGGGAACTTGCTGTTCCAACAGGACAATGCACGTCCGCATGTATCCCGTGCCACCCAACGTGCTCTAGAAGGTGTAAGTCAACTACCCTGGCCAGCAATATCTCCGGATCTGTCACCCATTGAGCATGTTTGGGACTGGATGAAGCGTCGTCTCACGCGGTCTGCACGTCCAGTACGAACGCTGGTCCAACTGAGGCGCCAGGTGGAAATGGCATGGCAAGCCGTTCCACAGGACTACATCCAGCATCTTTACGATCGTCTCCATGGGAGAATAGCAGCCTGCATTGCTGCGAAAGGTGGATATACACTGTACTAGTGCCGACATTGTGCATGCTCTGTTGCCTGTGTCTATGTGCCTGTGGTTCTGTCAGTGTGATCATGTGATGTATCTGACCCCAGGAATGTGTCAATAAAGTTTCCCCTTCCTGGGACAATGAATTCACGGTGTTCTTATTTCAATTTCCAGGAGTGTAGTAACTGTGATTGGCTTGCTCAGGGCATAGCTCCGTGACGTAGCAAAATCAGCGCAGAAATTGGCGCCAAGAATCTCCATTGGTGGAATGGCAGTGCTCCAGCAATAGAGTGGAATTTTCCGCCGGTTTTCGAGTTCCTGATTGGAACGTTTAACCACGGCCACTGTCGTGGTGGCGGGAATGTTGTGTGTTCGGCCTGTATGGGTACTCTAGGTAGTCGGCTCTCGCCTTTCGGTCGAGGACGTCGAAGCAACCACCCATCGCCTCCGGTACGCCAGATCGTGTTCTGGCAGTTAAGAAGACAGTTTGGTAATGTATGTCCGCAGCACCGGCAGATAGGGATTTTCCTAGGTGATAATCAGAGCTCAGCAGAGCGCGCCTGTTCGTCTTTTTCTAACTTTGTTCTGTCTTGAGTAGCAGCAATTAATGTTGGGTTAGCTGTGTGTCTCTCTTAAGATTTGAGTGGCAAGGAATTGGCTCCACATACCACTTCGTCTTAAACCTCACAATCTGGTTTAGGGACAACTTCACCTTCATAGCGTTTGTTTGAGTATCCAATTTGAGCCAATTTGATGTATTATAAATGTTTCATGTGTTTTTGTTTATTATTTTGTGTTTAGTCTTAATAAATCATATTGTTATTTTGGACAGAACTTTCATTCTGTTAATCGGTGGAGCAACCCATCATTTCTCACTACGTTAATGAAACCTTCCTTTATTTAACTTATTTATCAAATTAAATTTTTGCAGGTGCGAAACTCTCTTCTACTCCACTTGCAGGGTTGATTACAGTCAGTTCGCGTATATTTTTTAATCCATGTGCAACAGCAAAAGTCGGAGTTAGAATAGGGGGGGGGGGGGGGGCTTAGAGCATCATTTACATATGGAGATTCTAGAAGAATTTAGTGTTAAATACACTGCTTGTCCCGGCACCTCGCATAAAATGGCGACCCTTAGCCTCGGATCTTCCCTGTGAATCGCTGATAAGCAAGCGGTATTATCAGTAGGGACACTCAGAATTTTTTTTGCTTAATTTTTTATTGATTAATACCCAAGTTTTTTTTCTGGTAGTTCCGCGTTTAGTTTTAAGTAGCGGCGCATGATTACAGTTTTTGTTTTCAGTGTATATATTTTTTTGTTCATTGTTTTTGTGTTCCTTTGATGGTGTGTCCATATCACATCACACTTTGTTGGGTTTGTGTGCGGTTTCTGTACCACAACAAATCGTGCGTATAATTACAGTGTTGGAGCGGCGTTGTTGAAAGTTTATGTCTATGTGTAAAAATATATGGAATAGGTTAATTTTGTTGTGCATTTTAGATAAATTTGTTTTTCATGAATGATAACGAGAAGTAAGGCACGACTATTATCGAGCGAAGCTAAAACAAAAGAGGATAGCATAATGGATAAGGGGCAGTTTACCGACGGGAATAGGTTCGGAGATGAGATGGGCACATTTTTAGCAGGACAGAACGCCAGGGTCATTGATGAGGAAGGTGATTTGGACGCGAACTCGGAGCAGCGTTGCGGCCGTGATAATGATAGTGAAGTAGAGGATGAAACAGAGACAGGCACACAGGTCGAGACGCTAGCAGAAGTTTACAATCAAACGAACGAGAGCAGACAGGGGCTAGCTCGGCCACGTCAGAGTTCTAGCGCTCAGGTGTCCAGAGTTACATCTCCCACGTTTGAAGAGGATCAAAAAGATGACGTAAACCCAATACTGAGCTTCCTACGATCAATGAAAGAAGAAGCTGACGAACAACGTAAGAAGGAGAAGGAAGAAGATGAGAAACAACGTAAGAAGGAGAAGGAAGAAGCTGACGAACAGTGTAAGAGGGAGAAGGAAGAAGAGGAGAAACAACGTAAGAAGGAGAAGGAAGAAGCTGACGAACAGCGTAAGAGGGAGAAGGAAGAAGAGGAGAAACAACGTAAGAAGGAGAAGGAAGACGCTGACGAACAGCGTAAGAAGGACACTGAGGCAATAATTTCGCATATAGGGGAAATTCGTGGGGAATTACTAACAATAAAGAAAGAATGTGGAGAAGCAAAACAAATATCAATAGTAGCACAAAAAGTAGCAGGCCTAGCCAAAACGGCAGCAACAGGGGCAATGAAAATCGCAAAAGCAACTTCTCAACTCGCAGGGCGCTTGCGACGTGCGACACAAGCCCACTCAAAATCCCTAGCAGTCTCAAAGACTCAAGGTAATATTGTGGTTACGAACATCACGAAACAAATGAAAGAAGTAGAGAGTCGGATAGGAAAACTAGAGCGAAACGGGCACACGGGCACTGCGCGTTCGGATACCAATGATGGAGTACACAGAATTGTGTCTCCGAGGAAAAGCCCGCCGTGCTCTAGCCCAGTGACAGAGTGAGGAAACTAACAATGCGCACGCAGAAACAGAGAGTAATAGCTCCAATAACTGCAGCCCACTTAGAAGAGTGAATGCTGAATGCCACGTCCACTGTGATACAGAGGTAGCACATCACAGTTATCAGCAAGATAGATCAGGACACTCAGCAGGCGTGCAAGTATCGGAAACGAGCCACAACACCAGTGCGAGGATCGGACAGGATTTTGATCAGAACCACTTCCTGTCCATACTAAAATTCCACAAGTTCAAAGATAATGGAAGGTCGATGCATCCGAAGAGCTGGGTGATGCAGTTTACAAATTCATTACCGTCGTCATGGCCAACCCTGGCAAAATTAGAATTCATGTGTGGACACATCGAAGGCCAAGCCGCGGAAAAGATGCGGGGTGTGGCAGCGACGTGTCGGACTTATCAGGAATTTGTTGGTGCTTTCCTGCGGACCTACTGGTCAAAGGAAACGCAAGACAGCATTAAAGAGGAAATAATATTTTGTCCTGAACTGGAAGTATCCGGGCGGAGAAGCGCAACCAAATTTTTTGATGATTTACTCAAGAAGAATCAGTTTTTAAATAGTCCATATAGCAACGGAGAAATCATTAAATTTTGCTTTTCCAAATTGCCAGTTAGGTATCAACAGACACTTGTCTTGAAGTGTGGATCTGACATAGAAGCATTCAAGAGTCTATTGCGCGAACTCGAAGTAGTCTTTGATAAACAAGACGCAAAGGACAGGAAGAAGGCACAAAATAACAAATACCATGGGCCAGCAAGGGAAGACGACAACAGATCGCATAATCGCACTGGTCAGTTAGGAAACCAGGGTTACGGAAATCAAGGTTACGCTATTCAAGGTTATGGAAACCAGAGACACGGAAACCAGAACGTCAGGGAACAGGGTCAATCTAGACAAGAAATCTGGGACAGAAGGAATAACGAACGGCAAAGCGACCGTAAATGGAGAGAGCGAAACCAAGGACAACAGGAGAACCAGGAGATTGAAATTAGACCTGCAAATCCTAATGCACGTCACAGGAGGGGGAGTCTGACAAGGGATTGGCGCTAGTCCATAGGACTCCACCACATCTCTCACACAAAGAAGTTCGTAGAATAATAGTAGTTTAAGTGGTGTACATAATAGCATAGGCAAATATATGAACCTTTCTTCGGGGAACAATAATCGTTGCATTAATAGATTAAGATTGTTAAAGTATTAACACGCTGCGTTTTCTCGCATAAGAATTTACTGCTGCTAACTTTTTGTTCTGTTTATGTTCGCGGCTTCCAATGTCGATGGAGTAGGAGACACTACCTTTCCATGAGCAATGTTTTATTCCTTTCCTGTCTGGTGTCCATGTTGAGGGATAATGATGAGTGAGGAGATGTCGCATAAACGGGCGCATACAAGAACGTGCTCTTAGAAGCGTTCTGGGAAGTCGTGATACGCTCCATAGCGGCCACAACCAGTTCGTCAGACGTTCATACCAATGCTTGCAGGCACGCGTCAGTGCACTGCAAGATTGTGGTATATTGCGTGATTTCGAGGATGAACATGGGCAGTATAGTTTTTACAGTGATGCGCCATCATCGTCGTCTTGCAAGTCGGGGTGAACCTGTGAGCGCTTGACTCCAATGGTGCCCTAGGGCCTAGACTGTAGAAATGCGGGCATAAAGCCTACCATGCCAATGTGCTGGTTGGGGATTTAGCGTGCTGCTTGTGACTGTCACAGATGAATAACCAAGGAAATATACTTGGAGATTCGTTACATACTGTGTAGCTGGTGTGTGGTGGGCGACGGAATCCTCAACAGGCACCAGTCCTGGCTTCGTCATATTACATTGCCTCTGGAAAGGTGTGCTTTGATCGCAAAAACCGCATCACATAGAGAAGGAAGTTGCAACTATAAATTTATTGTCTTGTATAGCCATGGCTAACCCAGTCTCTGGAGTTTCAGTGAGGTGTAGTGAGAACTCGGAGGCCATGTCGTACGGCGCGCACATCTCTGTCGTCGTCAATAGTGGCGAGCAGCGAGACGTCTCAGCGTAACAGGAATTATGTAAGAGTATTGTATAACGTAAAAAAAAGGTACGATATACTAGCATAAGTTAAACTGTAGGATTTAACAACAACTAGATTAATATTGTGGGGATTTTCTACTACAAGTGTTTGGCGCGCGCATGTTGGGATGTTATTTTTCAGGTCATCAATTCACAGACCCAAGATGGAGGGACGACGGGCGAGCGAAAGTAGCATAGTTGCATGTTCTTTATCATCATCATCATAATTTAAGACTGATTATGCCTTTCAGCGTTCAGTCTGGAGCATAGCCCCCCTTATACAGTTCCTCCATGATCCCCTATTCAGTGCTAACATTGGTGCCTCTTCTGATATTAAACCTATTACTTCAAAATCATTCTTAACTGAATTCAGGTACCTTCTCCTCGGTCTGCCCCGACTCCTCCTACCCTCTACTGCTGAATCCATGAGTCTCTTGGGTAACCTTGCTTCTCCCATGCGTGTAACATGACCCCACCATCTAAGCCTGTTCGCCCTGACTGCTACATCTATAGAGTTCATTCACAGTTTTTCTTTGATTTCCTCATTGTGGACACCCTCCTGCCATTGTTCCCATCTACTAGTACCTGTCATCCTAGCTACTTTCATATCCGTAACCTCAACCTTGTTGATAAGGTAACCTGAATCCACCCATCTTTCGCTCCCATACAACAAAGTTGGTCGAAAGATTGAACGGTGCACAGATAACTTACTCTTGGTACTGACTTCCTTCTTGCAGAAGAGAGTAGATCGCAGCTGAGCGCTCACTGCGTTAGCTTTGCTACACCTCGCTTCCAGTTCTTTCACTATGTTGCCATCCTGTGAGAATATGCATCCTAAGTACTTGAAACCGACCACCTGTTCTAACTTTGTTCCTCCTATTTGGCACTCAATCCGTTTATATTTCTTTCCCACTGACATTACTTTCGTTTTGGAGATGCTAATCTTCATACCATAGTCCTTACATTTCTGATCTAGCTCTGAAATATTACTTTGCAAACTTTCAATCGAATCTGCCATCACAACTAAGTCATCCGCATATGCAAGACTGCTTATTTTGTGTTCACATATCTTAATCTCACCCAGTCAGTCTATTGTTTTCAACATATGATCCATAAATAATATGAACAACAGTGGAGACAGGTTGCAGCCTTGTCTTACCCCTGAAACTACTCTGAACCATGAACTCAATTTACCGTCAACTATAACTGCTGCCTGACTATCCATGTAAAGACCTTTAATTGCTTGCAAAAGTTTGCCTCCTATTCCATAATCTTGTATAACAGACAATAACTTCCTCCTAGGAAGCCGGTCTTATGCCTTTTCTAGATCTATAAAGCATAGATACAATTCCCTGTTCCACTCATAACACTTCTCCATTATTTGCCGTAAGCTAAAGATCTGGTCCTGACAACCTCTAAGAGGCCTAAACCCACACTGATTTTCATCCAATTGGTCCTCAACTAATACTCGCACTTTCCTTTCAACAATACCTGAGAAGATTTTACCCACAACGCTGATTAAAGAGATACCTCTGTAGTTGTTACAATCTTTTCTGTTTCCATGTTTAAAGATTGGTGTGATTACTGCTTTTGTCCAGTCTGATGGAACCTGTCCCGACTCCCAGGCCATTTCAATTATCCTGTGTAGCCATTTAAGACCTGACAGTCCACTGTATTTGATGAGTTCCGACTTAATTTCATCCACCCCAGCTGCTTTATTGCACTGCAATCTATTGACCATTTTTTCCACTTCCTCAAATGTGATCCTATTTCCATCATCATTCCTATCCCATTCTACCTCGAAATCTGAAACATTACTGATCGCATTTTCACCTACATTGTGCAACTCTTCAAAATATTCCCTCCATCTGCCCAAGGCATCCACAGGATTCACCAGCAATTTTCCCGACCTGTCCAAAATACTTGTCATTTCCTTCTTACCTCCCTTTCGAAGACTGCTAATTACACTCCAGAATGGTTTTCCAGCAGCTTGACCCATAGTCTCCAACCTGTTTCCAAAGTCTTCCCACGATTTCTTCTTGGATGCTGCAATTATCTGTTTGGCTTTGTTTCTTTCTTCAACATAACTTTCTCTGTCTACCTGGCTTCTGGTATGTAGCCATTTTTGATACGCCTTCTTTTTCCTTTTACAGGCTGCCTTGACTGTATCATTCCACCAAGCTGTTTGCTTCACCCTACTTTTACACACTACTGTTCCAAGACATTCTTTAGCCACTTCTAGTACTGTGTCCCTGTACCTTGTCCATTCCTTTTCCAATGACTGTAATCGACTACATTCAACTACCTGGTACCTTTCTGAGTTCGCTGTTATGTACTTGTGCCTGATTTCCTTATCCTGAAGTTTCTCCACTCTTATCCTCCTAAATATGGACCTGACCTCCTGCACTTTCGGCCTCACAATCCCAATTTCACTGCAGAATAAATAATGATCAGTGTCATCAAAGAAACCCCTGAATACACGTGTGTCCCTCACAGCCTTCCTGAATTCGTGATCTGTTATTATATAGTCAATGACAGATCTGGTTCCCCTGCCTTCCCAAGTATACTGGTGAATGTTCTTATGTTTACAAAAGGAGTTTGTGATTACTAAGCCCATACTGGCACAGAAATCCAAGAATTGTTTCCCGTTCCTGTTGGCCTCCATATCCTCTCCAAATTTACCCATAACCTTTTCATACCCTTCTGTTCGATTTCCAATCCTGGCGTTAAAATCACCCATGAGCAGAAGACTGTCCTTGTCCTTTACTCTAACAACTACATCACTGAGTGCCTCATAAAAACTATCCATCTTATCTTGAACTGTCCCTTCACAATGCGAATATACTGACACAATCCTAATTTTCTTGCTAGACACTGTCAAATCTATCCATATCAGTCGTTCGTTTACATACCTTATTGCAACTACGCTGGGTTCCATTTCTTTCCTGATGTAAAGCCCTACACCCCATTGTGCTATTCCTGTCTTAACTCCTAACAGGTAGACCTTGTATTCTCCCACTTCCTCTTCTTTCTGACCCCTTACCCGAATGTCACTAACAGCTAAAACGTCCAGCCCCATCTTACTTGCAGGCTCTGCCAGCTCTACCTTCTTCCCAGAGTAGCCCCCATTGATATTAATAGCTCCCCATCTCATTACCATTTGCTTGCCAAGTCGTATCTTAGGAGTCCCTGGTTTGTCAGTTAGAGGTGGGACTCTGTCACCTCCAAAGGTCCGAGGCATTTTGCTCTGATTGTTGCCAGCATCATATTTAAAGTACCAGGGAAGCAGGTTGCTAGCCTTACTTGCCCCGAGTCCCATTGGGTTTTACCCCTAACGGCTGAGGGACTACCGGTGGATTTGGTAGTCTTTGCCGTATGAGCACAAAGGTGACCACGACTCAGAATATGTCCGAGATGCCCAGTCTTATTCCAAAGTAATTGGTATCCCGACTGTCGGGACCACTTACTTGGCCACTCATACGTTGCCCGTGGTTCATGAACTAGGACATGACTACAGGAACCCACACCATGAACCACACCATGAGCACAGTAAAACTTAGAGCTGCATAACAACATTATTTAATTAAAAGACATAGAATTTAGATCGTTGGCAAATGGTAGTTAATTTTTGAGCATGTCTACTGTCGATCTATATAATTAATAGTAATATTAGTGTGGGCCCGCACATTTAGCTGTTCATCCAGTGTAGCGCCACACACCATGTACAGTAGTGAGACCGGTCTCTACACAAATATCAAGATAAATTATTTCCATGTCTAAATTTGATACACCAAGATTTTGTTATAATGATAGCCATAGATTAATAACTATAAAAGTAAAATAACAGTGTCTGAAATGACAGACCATCAATGTGTCATTATGTAAATTTATTATAACATAGAAGGTCATGGGAAAAAGTTAGGCATAAGATTTTTGTCAGAACTGTGCAGATGACGGGTATCGTGGCAATGCAGAGGCCAGCCAGCGCAAAAACAAGAGGTCTTCAGTTACCCGCAAGAAGGCGAGCGTCTGGTCCTGCAAGCTGACAGTCACCGGGCCGTATACCTGAGGGATTAGGCGGGATCCTCGCTGGGCCACAAGCGAAAGTGAGGCTGGCCGTTGGCACTGACACGTGACCCACACGCGACAGCCTGCTAGCTCTCTGGACGCGTCAGCCGTTTGGAGGGATTCCCTGCGACAGACCACGTTGTCGTGAGTACATGAAGAAGATCACATATCGTGTCAGAACCTGCACCTCATGTGCCTCAGGACAGAAAGGGACGCTATATACTCACCTGTTTGGGTTTTTACAACTCCCTAGCATTGGCCGATCTACATACACAAAGAAGTATCGTGCCACACTAACAAATGTATGGTCTCATTTCTAACTTCTCCTCTCTATTAGAGAGCAGTTTTTAGCAATCGTCGCTCCTAGTTTGATCCTGTATGGATGACCCCACACACTTGTGGAGTCACTCCACATGCCATCATCCCTCGTCGAACTGCAATATTGGGAAACGTAAAGTACTGTCCAGCGAGAGAAGAGACCTAGACTAGTGATGTATCCCAACAAGTAGACCTCAGAGACAATTAATCGACCTGAGGAGAGCCTATCACTGTGTCTTTCTACCGTACTGCCGTGATCATATGCGTAGGTCTTGGTGCAATCTCAACAGAGTACTGCAGATGCTCCAGCACACCCTATTGCCGTTGCAACAACGTAGCAACAACACCCGACGTTTAGCCCTATGTGATGTCAGTACTGTGGAATTTGTGAAGTGCTTCGAATATTTCTAACCATGTGATTTAGTGCCTCATTCTCAGCACAGTCGTGAACTTTGTGCAATGTGCACGCACAACTTGATGCCCCATGAAGCTTGTTTCTTTTCTTAAATTTCTTTCTCTAGTGTTGTTTTTGTAATGTATGTTATACCTTGTATGTGTTTGTGTTTTACACTGTAATTCTTATTACAAATTACTGTATTGTTCTCCACACCATGTTTTTTTGTATTTTGTATTTATTGTTGTGTGTATGCAAACAGTGTGCCTGAAGTCCCTATAAACTGAAGCAGATACCACCACTGTCATTGTGAATGGACCATCAGTTCAGGGAACATTTTGTAAAGGTTATTCTTGTTGCAGGGAGACAGAATGGATCGCAGGTTGTAATTAGTTTCTGAAAGCTCACAAAGAGATTGTTAACTTAAATAGTATCATGTGTGAGTGAGTTCAGGTTAGTTTAATGACTAAATTGTTGTAACATCTTGGGCATTTAATTGCGGAGCACTCCAACTCTGATTGTAAAGAATAACTTGCTCCATATTTGGCTCACATGCCCGGGCCATATTTAGAGAGTGAATGTCTGTGTGAATCGGTGTTTGGAAGGGGCTCCCTGGGTATGGATGTGTGATGTGAGTGTTAGTGTTCCATATTAAGAAGGTGAAGTTGGCTACATCATAAATAATCCTCCCTCAATGAGCTGCATTTTTCAGTTGCAGTGATTTTCTTTATAGAGTGCAGCATGTGCAGCCAGTTTACGAGATTGTTCTTGGGCGATTGACTCACTACCTTGCTCCTAAGTGAGCCAACCGCTCACCAATTACCATCTAAAATGGCGTAGGTGCTATGAGAGGTTGGCATTAGCCCCCTCTCATATTTCTATCTTACGATTTTCCTCTCTAATTGCATGCAGTGAAAAGTCGCTATTCCTTCACACGCGGACTTCCCACGCAGCGTCTCTCGTCACCCGGGTGGTCCGGTGACAGGCGGGCACTGCTGATCTGGAAAGCGTTAAGCCGACGGGTGTGAGGAAGTCGAGTGAATGCTTTGCAGACGCCGACATTGTCAAAAGACACGCCCGGAGGGGTCTGAAGTAGCGGCTGGGCTAGAGGTTCCGTTACTTCACAGAAACTTAGCGAAAACACTTTCTGGCGGGCTACCAGCGAGGCGTGGGAATGACCTGTGTACCCAGGCAGTTGTGGCGGGAAAATTCTCGCTCTTTCTGCAAAATAGTAACTGTGATTGGCTTGCTCAGGGCATAGCTCCGTGACGTAGCAAAATCAGCGCAGAAATTGGCGCCAAGAATCTCCATTGGTGGAATGGTAGTGCTCCAGTAATAGAATGGAATTTTCCGCCGGTTTTCGAGTTGCGGATTGGAACGTTTAACCATGGCCACTGTCGTGGGGGCGGGAATGTTGTGTGTTCGGCCTGTATGGGTGCTCTAGGTAGTCGGCTCTCGCCTTTCGGTCGAGGACGTCGAAGCAACCACCCATCGCCTCCGGTACGCCAGATCGTGTTCTGGCAGTTAAGAAGACAGTTTGGTAATGTATGTCCGCAGCACCGGCAGATAGGGATTTTCCTAGGTGATAATCAGAGCTCAGCAGAGCGCGCCTGTTCGTCTTTTTCTAACTTTGTTCTGTCTTGAGTAGCAGCAATTAATGCTGGGTTAGCTGTGTGTCTCTCTTAAGATTTGAGTGGCAAGGAATTGACTCCACATACCACTTCGTCTTAAACCTCACAATCTGGTTTAGGGACAACTTCACCTTCATAGCGTTTGTTTGAGTATCCAATTTGAGCCAATTTGATGTATTATAAATGTTTCATGTGTTTTTGTTTATTATTTTGTGTTTAGTCTTAATAAATCATATTGTTATTTTGGACAGAACTTTCATTCTGTTAATCGGTGGAGCAACCCATCATTTCTCACTACGTTAATGAAACCTTCCTTTATTTAACTTATTTATCAAATTAAATTATTGCAGGTGCGAAACTCTCTTCTACTCCACTTGCAGGGTTGATTACAGTCAGTTCGCGTATATTTTTTAATCCATGTGCAACAGCAAAAGTCGGAGTTAGAATGGGGGGGGGGGCTTAGAGCATCATTTACATATGGAGATTCTAGAAGAATTTAGTGTTAAATACACTGCTTGCCCCGGCACCTCGCAGCTGTATAACATAATTAAACTCGAAAGAATTGATAGTGTGCAGGTGCACCAGCACAAATCATAATCTGATTATATTCTGAGTAAATTGTCTCATAAACAAAGTTGCTAACAAGTAAATCAAAATCAGAATACAATCCTAATCGTCAAGATAATGGTACTAGATTGGGCAAGGGAAAGGAAGAGTCATGGCTGAAGCCTATGAGCATGTTGAAGTGAATGCATTATAAAGTCAATTTCTTTTTGTTTTGGCAGGTTCAACAACTTAGTAGTGACCAACGTGGATTGCATTCAGTGTAACAAGACACCTGAACTCCGTGTTATGTTCCTCAGACTTGTGCAGAGATACAATAGGTACTCGGCAACAGATTACCAACAACCGTAATTGACAATTATCATAATACCAGTAACGTGATGACCAGCATCATCACTGCTCTTCATAGTGGAGATTCTACCGAGATCCAAAGACATCTATAGTCGCTTATGTTGAAGTATGAATACCAGTAGTAAATTGCTCCAATATCATGAACAGTGGTAGGAGAGTGGATAACGGAAGGTACAAAAAAGTAGCAAACGTAAGGTAGAGGATCATGACCATTTCTACCTGTTTCAGCACCAGTAATCTATCTGATCTGAAAAAGTTCAGTATCCTAATGAAATCACAGGCTGGATGAAGTAACAATGTTTTATATCAGAGTGAATACGCAAAATTGAAAGTGAACTCTGAATAAGACAACATCAATAAGTGTGGTATCAGGCTGCCAATTAAACATAGAATAACCAAACATTACACACAACATCACTGGTTCATAACATCATACTGTCGACCTCTGTGGCCTTGTACATGCAACATTGAGGCATAATTATGGAATAAAATCTAACATTAAAATCAACAACCGAATGGCTCCAAGTGGCCTAGCACATGAAACACATACAAATCTTAATATCTAAAACGGTTGAATAGAAAATATCAATCAGAGGCTCCAAATGGCCTTTTTACATACACATATGCTGATCTTAATAGCTAAAGAAGCAAGTGGCCTTTCTTCATGAAATAAATACTGACCTCAATAACTAAACATGAGACTGTGGCTCAAGATGGCCTAGTTTTAGATAGCATAAACATCAAATCTGAGAAAGTATCATAACATATAATTTACTTTACTGTTGATCGTCTGCACAACGTTGTAGTCAAATTCATCAAGCATATTTTTACAACGGAAATACGTGTCTGTAAAGAACGTTGTACGCCAATTACTATTCTTAGATGCTGAAATGACCTCTAGTCTGTTAATGTCTTGCTCCTCAGCTGAAGTTGTATTATAAAGGTATATATGCCTTTCTGCAAGATGATGTATATTAAATGGTAAAATAATGATTATAATGGTCCGCAGCTCGTGGTCGTGCGGTAGCGTTCTCACTTCCCGCGCCCGGGTTCCCGGGTTCGATTCCCGTCGGGGTCAGGGATTTTCTCTGCCTCGTGATGACTCGGTGTTGTGTGATGTCCTTAGGTTAGTTAGGTTTAAGTAGTTCTAAGTTCTAGGGGACTGATGACCATAGTACTCAGAGCCATTTGAACCATTTGAATGATTATAATGACGTCGGTCGACTTCTAGACTGGGACTGCGATCCTTTCATGGTCAATCCGTCTTGCTTTGCATTAATTCAACTGTCGTAGAACACCTATGTTTTGTAGACAGCGGTCATCAGGTTAAATCAATGCAAGAAGGATACGGTCATAAGAGATGCGGAGACTGTCTCTCTCTCTCTCTCTCTCTCTCTCTCTCTCTCTCTCTCTCTCACACACACACAAACACACACACACACACACACACACACACACACACACAAACGCGCGCGCGTTAATAAAACCGACAACCTGCAGGGACGGATTCTTGACTGAAAAAAGAGGAAAAAGGTCTTATGAACATGTGTCCTTAAATGGACGACGTGCGTACAACGACAACAAATCGTCCCGAAAATCAGCACAGAGCTGCATCGCATCCACGTCACAAGAGATGTTCAAAGTGGCCTCCGTGGGATGCAAAGCACGCTTTCACGCGTCACTTTATGGCTTGCTGATGACAGAAATACAATAACTGTGATGGTTTGGTGCAAAAACCATAGACAAAATCCTTCCCGTAGAGGGAAGTCCGCTGCTGATAGTCCTTGCACTCGCTGCAGTTGATAGGGACAGTAGCGGTTGTCGTGCAGGACACACATAATCTTACTTACACTACTGGCTACAAAACTGATACACCAAGAAGAAATGCAGATAATAAACGGGTATTCATTAGACAAATATATTATATGCTTACATTTTCACGCAATTTGGGTGCATAGATCCCGAGAAATCAGTACCCAGATCAACCATCTCTGGCCGTAATAACGGCCTTGATACGCCTGGGCATTGAGTCAAACAGAGCTTGGATGGCGTGTACAGGTACAGCTGCCCATGCAGCTTCAACACGATACCACAGTTCATCAAGAGTGTTGACTGGCGTATGGTGACAGGCAAGTTTCTGGGCCACCATTGACCAGACGTTTTCAGTTGGTGAGAGGTCTGGAGATTGTGCTGGCTAGGGCAGCAGTCGAACATTTTCTGTATCCAGAAAGGCCCGTACAGGACCTGCAATATGCGGTCGTGCATTATCCTACTGAAATGTAGGGTTTCGCAGGGATCGAATGAAGGGTAGAGCCACGGGTCGTAACACATCTGAAATGTAACGTCTACTGTTCCAAGTGACGTCAATGCGAACAAGAGGTGACAGAGACGTGTAACCGATGGCAGCCCATACCATCACGCCGGGTGACACGCCAGTATGGCGATGACGAATACACGCTTCCAATGTGAGTTCACTGCGATGTCACCAAACGCGGATGCGACCATCATGATGCTGCAAACAGAACCTAGATTTATCCGAAAAAATGACGTTTTGCCATTCGTGCACCCAGGTTTGTCGTTTTGTACACCATCAAAGGCGCTCCTGTCTATGATGCAGCGTCAAGGGTAACCGCAGCCACGGTCTCCGAGCTGATAGTCCATGCTGCTGCAAACGTCGTCGAACTGTTCGTACAGTTGGTTCTTGTCTTGCAAACGTCCCCATCTGCTGACTCAGGGGTCGAGACGTGGCTGCACGATCCGTTACACCCATGCGGATAAGATGCCTGTCATGCAGACTGCTAGAGATACGAGGCCGTTGGGATCCAGCACGGCGTTCCGTATTACCCTCCTGAACCCACCGATTCCATATTCTGCTAACAGTTATTGGATCTCGACCAACGCGAGCAGCAGTGTCGCGATACGATAAACAGCAATCGTGATAGGCTACAATCCGACCCTTATTCAAAGTCGGAAACGTGATGGTATGCATTTCTCCTCCTTACACGAGGCATCACAACAACGTTTCACCAGGCAACGCCTGTCAACTGCTGTTTGTGTATGAGAGATCGGTTGGAAACTTTCCTCCTGTCAGCACTTTGTAGGTGTCACCACCGGCGCCAACCTTGTGTGAATGCCATGAAAAGCTAATCATTTGCATGTCACAGCATCTTCATCCTGTCGGTTAAATTTCGCGTCTGTAGCACGTCATCTTCGTGATTTTGGTTCAAATGGCTCTGAGCACTATGGGACTTAACTTCAGAGGTCATCAGTCCCCTGGAACTTAGAACTATCTAAACCTAAGTAACCGAAGGACATCACACGCACCCATGCCCGAGGCAGGATTCGAACCTGCGACCGTAGCGGTCGTGCGGTTCTAGACTGTAGCGCCTAGAACCGCTCGGCCACTTCGGCCGGCTCTTCGTGGTGTAGCAATTTTAATGGCCAGTAGTGTAAGTTCACTCGATGGTGGCGGGCCACTTGCCTGGAGTTTGTATTACGGTTTGGCTCCATATGTTATAGAACTCGGTCCTCCAAATCTGGTGTACCCGAAAGACAGACGAACGTACCATGAACACACTAACGCCCAAAAAGGGCTTGAAGTGTTGTGTTGGTGTCTGTGAGGGTTCTTGTTCTGGTGTAGTCGTGCTGGCTCTCGACATTTCCACCTGCCTCGCTGTGCTATCTGCAACAGCATTGAAGCACTATGCCTCGTCGACGTGTGTATCGTTATCGCCGCCACCGTATGCCAGTGTACAAACACATAATCAGCCTTGAAAATAAACTTGGAGGAAATGGTACTGCACAATCTATTATTCCTAATGGACTTATCTTTTTCCGTGGATGTCGAGTTAATTTTTCACTCGATGTTGCAACTGGAGCAGCTGGCGGTGGGTGGTTTACACTCGCAATTGTATACAGGAGTATTCTGCTGCTTAAAGTATGCTGCGTAAAGCACACAGCCTGCAACACACAAGGACGATAACGCACGCATTCAGCGGAACTTTCATTCGTCAGCGACATCTACCGTGGCAACGATGCATTTCCGGATACATGTTCCTACGACCTTTTTATTTTTGATTTCCAGTCAAGAATCCGTCCCTGCAGTTTGTCAGTTTTAGTAATAGTTGGTTCGTTGGTTTGGTGGTTTGGGTGAGGGAACCAAACAGTGAGGCCGTCAGGGCCATCGGATGAGTGAAGGATGGGGGGGAAATCGGTCGTTCCCTTTCAAAGGGACCATTCCGGAATTTGGATGAAACGACCTATGGAAATCAAGGCCTTTCATTCTATGAGTATGGGACTACTTTGTTAAATCGTAGGCGCCCGTGGCTCGTTAAAAGTGAGAGTGGCAACTCATATTTTGGAATGGGGCGAGGCAAGATTTAACAGATAATGAACTATCACTTCATGCCATCCTCCCCTCCTCTCCCAACCCCTCCCTCAGAGGGATGGAGCGACACCTTTTCCTGCAACGCAAAGTAACGGGATGAGGACCGGCCAGGTGCATAATGAAAACTATAGTATAACTCCACTTTTAATTATATTTAAATTGATCTCTTATGACTCGCATTTTGTTGCATCATACCAACCCAAAGAGAGCTGAAGGTATCACGAAAACTTACAAAAATGTCGTACTGGAAATCAGTGCTCTGTTAAGACAGTCGCCGCTACGATCTGGTAGGGAAAAGACTGCGTATCGCATATGATAATTCTGTTTCACTATCACGAATTTAGGGCGCTGCTAGCGCTTAGATCAGATTACAGCTGCAGCACATGTTTGGAGTTTTATTGTCTCATTATCTTTCATTGATGCCCTGCCTCCACTGTAAGATATCCCATCTTGGACCTTTAGAAGTGATGGCGGACATATTCTGCAGCGTCTGCCTGCTGAATGGGTGCTCTTACACTCTGAATCTGCCTTATTACTCCACATTGTTCTGTCATCACGATGAAGGCATCCTCTCAATATGACATCACTTTGCCGCAGCGATGAGAGGCAGTTCATTACTCAAGACGGACGATGAGTGAACTGGGGTGCACCACAGACCATCGATGACAAACTTGAGAGACGGTTTCGGTGATGTGTACGGTGAAACAGACGTACAAGTACTGAGCAACTGACCACCCTAACCTACCAATGGGTTACCATCAGTGTCGCCTCCAACGACCGCACAGCGAAGGTTGCTGCGTATGGGCTTCCGCAGCAGGCGCCTGCTTCATGCACGCTTGCTAACTGCTGCTGATCGGCGACTGTGGCTGCAATTTGTACGACAGTACCGCAACCGAACGTCCGTTGAGAGGCGACAGGTTGTCTTTTCAGATGAATCAAGTTTTATGCTCCATCAGCGTGAAACGTCTGAAAGCGAACACCCTGCAAGAATTTTATGGTCTGGTGAATATTTTTGTGGCATTCCCTGGGTGACCTTGTCAAAGCTACAGTGGATCAACACAAGTATGCATCTATCCCTGGGAACCATCTCCGCCCACAAATGCAGTTTGCCTTTCCTAGGCAGGACGGAATCTGCAGCAGAACGTGCTACATAGCTCGCAATGCTTGGTCGAAAGAGAACCAGGATGCAACTTCCTGGCAGACTCGAACTCGGGACCTTTGCCTTTCGCGGGTAAGTGTTCTAGCGACTGAGCGACCCAAGCACGATTCACGACCCGTCCTCACAGCTTCATTTCTGTCAGTACCTCGTCTCCAACTTTCCAAACTTCAAATGGTTCAAATGGCTCTGAGCACAATGGGACTTAACTGCTGAGGTCATCAGTCCCCTAGAACTGTGAACTACTCAAACCTAACTAACCTAAGGACATCACACACATCCATGCCCGAGGCAGGATTCGAACCTGCGACCGTAGCGGTCGCGCGGTTCCAGACTGTAGCACCTAGAACCGCTCGGCCACTCCGGTCGGCTCCAAACTTCAGAGAAGATTTCCTTTAGCAGGAGAGTTTCTCTGAAGTTTGGAAGGTAGGTGACGAGGTACTGACAGAAATGTAGTTGTGAGGACGGGTTGTGAGTCGTGCTTGGGTCGCTCAGCCGCTAGAGTGCTTGACTGCGAAAGGCTAGGTCCTGAGTTCGTGTCCCGGGTCCGTGTCTAGGTCCGGCACACAGTTTTAGTCTGCCAGAAAGTTTCATATCAGCGCACACATCAAACTGAGAATCTGTGGGACCATCTCGACCCGGCTGTTCTCTCCATTGTTCCTAAACGGAAAATCCTAGCGCAGCTGGTCACGGCAATGCAGTCGGCATGACTTCATATTCTTGTAGTTAACTTCCAGAACTTTAGTGACTTTCTTCCTGCACGTCTCGCACCGGTCCGCGCTGCAAAAGATGGTTAGTCAGGCTTCTGACAAGTGGTCTCATTAATATGACTGGACAGTGTAGATTTAAGTGGTAGGAATTTGTTTGTCAAAGTATTTGTCTGGAGTGGAACCGTATTCAAATCAAAACGTGGACGATGAACAGTTTAGAGAAGAAGAGAATGGAAACTTTTGAAATGTGGAACTGCAGAAGAATAGCTACGATTTGATGGGTAGATAGCGTTATATGGTGGAGGTACCGAATGGAATTCGTAAAACACGATCTGAGGCATCAAGGGATCACCAGCTCAAAAAAAAAAGAAAAAAAAAGATTTGGATATAATGGCTCTGAGAACTATGGGACTTAACATCTGAGGTCATCAGCCCACTGGAACTTAGAACTACTTCAACCTAACTAAACTAAGGACATCACACACATCCATTCCCGAGACAGGATTCGAACCTGCGACTGTTGCGGTCGCGCGGTTGCAGACTGAAGCGCCTAGAACCGCTTGGCCACACCGGTCGGCTCACCAGTTCAGTACAGGAGTGAAGGATGAGTAGTAAATTTCGTTGAGGGAGACCATCGGAGGTGAATAAGGTAAGCAGATTCAGCCTTGCACGGGATATAGTAGCGTGGAAATGTACCGGTTGCCCTGGGGAAAGCAATATTTATTTATAGGGAATTACGAACAGTGCTATGAATTAAGACTTTTATGATTCTTGAAAGTCGAAATTACGAAAAAATTTACAGAAAAAACATTTATCAATCAACGTAATTGTATTTAAATACAATAATGATTTATTATGTGTATTATTCTTGTTGAAATATTAATAGCCGTGAAACAGTCGAATGATTTTATTTCATTACTTACTGTGGTCTGTCCGCAGCTCGTGGTCGTGCGGTAGCGTTCTCGCTTCCCACGCCCGGGTTCCCGGGTTCGATTCCCGGCGGGGTCCGGGATTTTCTCTGCCTCGTGATGACTGGGTGTTGTGTGATGTCCTTAGGTTAGTTAGGTTTAAGTAGTTCTAAGTTCTAGGGGACTGATGACCTCAGAAGTTAAGTCCCATAGTTCTCAGAGTCATTTTGACCCTCGGGGCATGCAATAGGTGATTTGTGTTTGTACACTTTTCTAAAAGTATTTCTTGTTGCTGCTCATCTGCAGTGGTGTGGGATAATACTTTCATTAACACATTTGTTTCAATAGGTTATTAGAGAGTAGGTTTAGCAAAGGGGGAAAATTTTTTATACAAATTACTGCAACATTTTTAGTGTCATACTATTTTTTGTGTTTTGTGTGTTATATTTGTGTATATCTAGTGTGCACGTACTTAGTCATCCAAGACGGGTAGTCCAAAGAGGAAAAATATAGCGGAAGGTGACAATATTACAGATAGAGAGGAGACTGAGAGGATCAGAGAGATACCGTCCACTGATACGGATGATATTAGCTCTGAATTCCAAGCTTTGGAAACCGAAAAATCTGGATTAGAGATCTCGATGTCTGGTTCTAATGTGGAGACGATCGAAGGAAATGACTTTTTCTCTACTTTCATCCATTTTGTAAAGAAAATGCTAGCTGATAAGCAGCTAAAACGCGAGGAGAAAGAGAGGGCGAAGGAAAGGGAAAGAGAAGAGAGGGAAAGAGTTAAGGAACTGGAACGCGAAGAAGAAGAAAGGCTAAGAGAAACTGAAAGGGTCACGAGGTTAGCAGAACAGCTCGGTTAGTTCCTCGATGCGCGAGATAAGCGGATCATTGACAATATTCAAGACGAAATAGATAAAATGCGTTTCCAGGTCGAAAAACTTGTTATGGAACTCAAAGATTTCCCTAAGAAAATAAGTGAACTAAGCTCACGAGTGAATACGGTAACCAGATTCAGTTTTGCACATGATAGAGTACCGTGAGGGACGTTCATCAAGCCCTAAAAGAACAGATTAAAAGATTACGATGACTTTAGACGATTTGCATATCACTCTACAAAAATTGAAACGAAGTACCCGCGACTGTGCAGCATATGAATATTGCAGCGAGTTGCGAGGAAAACGAACATAGAACACGACTGTAACAGGATGTTGTTAGGTATAGCGCTGGAGCGGCGGTGCCAACATTAGCACACATAACACATAAGGAACCTGTAATAAAAAGCTGCCAGTTCCAAACCTTCTGCCAGTCGTTGTGGCCGAGTGGTTCCAGGCGCTTCAGTCTCGAACCGCGCTGCTACTACGGTCGCCGGTTCGAATCCTGCCTCGGGCATGGACGTGTGTGATGTCCTTAGGTTAGTTAGGTTTAACTAGTTCTAAGTTCTAGGGGACTGATGACCATAGATGTGCTCAGAGCCACTTGAAACATTTTTTGAACCAAACCTATTAGGAAGAGAAGAAAACTGTGCATCTGGTGATATTTATTAAGAGCTTCCGGAATGTACTGCCTACGTCATGGACTGAAAGACAAAATACCCAGTTCGTGATTGCATTTATAACTGACGACGCATCTCTGTGGGCGATGGAGATCGCTGAGAGCTATCAAATATTTTTCGAATGTGAGAAGGAAATCTTGGGTCGCTTCTGGTCGACGTGTGCGCAAAAACGCTTAAGAAAACAAGTTTATAATCCTGAGCCGTACAACCCAAAGCAGGGAAACCTGCGCAAGTGCTTTGAAAAGTTATTGAACAAAGACTGTACTGGGATGAAGCCATACCTTCGTGCGACTTGTTAAGAATTTTGAAACGCAGATTACCGATCGCTATACTCGATAAACTTCTCCGCGTCCTTGACACAGACCTGGAATTGTTTGAGGCCACAGCTTACTCGCTCGGTCTTATACAAGAGGATGCGAAGCAGAGTGAAGCAGTGAACAGTGGTCAAAACCACTACAATAAAACCAAAAATCAAAATGGCAACATTTCACAGAAGAACGGTCAAAATAGAAGTGATGATTACTGTACGTGGAATAATAGTAATGAACCAAACGGACATGTAAATCAGCCTAACTAAAACAGCAATCATAACGACCGATCGAACGGTAATCAGTTTCGCATTGTAAACGGTAATATCAACAGAAAAAGGCGGAATAAAAACGATTATAATGCCCAATTCCAACCTAAAAACATGGGTGAGATGCGTTACCCTGGATAAAGAACAGGTCCAGTAAACTGGCAGTGGAATTTATCACAGGATAGAAACCATCCCGCAAATGAATGTAATACCAATGCCAGCTTCTAACCAGCAATAACAGTGGATACCGCTACAAAACGAGATGCAGCCGGACATACAGCAGCAATGTCATACCGTTAGTTGTTGACGAATCGCAGCCCAGCACGCCATAAACGTCAAACTCCACATGACCCATGTAAGCTCTCCGCATGTGGACGTAGGGACACAAAGAGGGGGAAGAGGGTGATTGCCAACGAAAAGTATCCATGCTCAGGTACAACGAGAGGTTGGACCTGAAGGAGGAGTTGTGCGCTGATACATGCAAATGTGGTCAGCGGAACACTGAACTGATGCAAGCTGCGATTAAGGGAACTGTTCATGGAATGCCCGCGAATATCATTATCGATGCTCGTGCAAGTGTATCCCTGGTGGATTATGACTTATTCAGATGCATAAACCAGGTACATAAGTTGCTATCATTGCCGGTGCAGAATTACAAAATTGTCAGAGCCATACGTGGACGAATGCAACGAATCCAGAATCACTTGCAGCCGTTATACAAGTGAAAAACCAAGCAATTAAATGCTCATTCCTAGTTGTAAGGAATTTGGCGCTTTCCTGATGAGAATTTTTGAGAGAGAGGGATGCAAAAATAGATCTTCCTCTATTCACTAAGAAATGAAGGCAGTATTGCAGAACTGGCAGTGATAAAGACAACCTCCTTGCACGGACAGTATTGTAGGGGGTTAAAGGTTACTTACGTCTGGCCGAAGTTATTCCACATCGCCTGCTAGTATATGCGGAAAAACTACCCATTTTTATGTAAGAACGGCGAGAATGAGATAGACATAATAAAAAAGGAATCGATACTAAGGTCACCGAGTCGAACTATCTCGACGAAAATCAGCAGCTAAAACATAATGCAGCGAAATTCTCAGAGAAACCGGGCATAATAAAAGCATGAGACGTATTGCCGAGCTACCTGCTCTGTCGCTTGAAACAAGAAAGAGGTGGTATCCACAACGGATGACAACTGGGGAATAATAGAGACTTCCTTATTCCCTTATACACAACGTGATCAAAAGTATCCGGACACATGGCTGAAAATGACTTACAAGTTCGTGGCGCCTTCCATCGGTAATGCTGGAATTCAATATGATGTTGGCCGACCCTTAGCCTTGATGACAGCTTCCACTCTCGCATTCATACGTTCAATCAGGTGCTGGAAGGTTTCTTGGGGAATGGCAGCCCAGTCTTCACGGAGTGTTGGACTGAGGAAAGGTATCGATATCGGTCGGTCAGGCCTGGCACGAAGCTGGCGTTCCAAAACATCCCAAAAGTGTACTGTAGGATCCAGGTAGGACTCTGTGCAGGGATGCTATTGTCGTGTAACCATTCCGCCACAGGCCGTGCCTTATCGTGTTGAAAGATGCGACTGCCATCCCCGAATTGCTATTCAACAGTGGGAAGCAAGAAGGTGCTTAAAACATTAATGTAGGCCGGTGCTGTGATAGTGCCACGAAAATCAACAAGGGTTGCAAGCCCCCTCCATGAAAAACACGATCACATCATAACACGACCGTCTCCGAATTTTACTGTTGGCACTACAAGCGCTGGCAGATGATGTTCACCGGGCATTCGCCATACCCACACCCTGCCATCGGATCGCCACATTGTGTACCGTGATTCGTTACTCCACACAACATTTTTCCACTGTTCACTCGTCCAGTGTTTACGGTCTTTACACCAAGCGAGGCGTCGTTTGGCATTTCCAGGCGTCATGTGTGGCTCATGAGCAGCCACTCGACCATGACTCCCAAGTTTTCTCACTTTCCGCCTAAGTTAGTACTTAGATCCTGATGCAGCGTGGAATTCCTGTGTGATGGTCTGGATAGATGTCTGCCTATTACACATTACGACCCTCTTCAACTATCGGCGGTCTCTGTCAGTCAACAGACGAGGTCGGCCTGTACGCTTTTGTGCTGTACGTGTTCCTTCACGTTTCCACTTAACTATCACATCGGAAACAATGGACCTAAGGATGTACAGGAATGAATCAGTACGAATGAACGTAAAACCACAAAAATTAGTCCAGAATGACCAAATGGTCAAGTTTTCGGCATGAGGGGACGCTACATTACTTCTGATGTGATCATAAGTAACGAAAAATCAAAGCATTGTGAATGAAAAAATGTAACATGCACATGTAACTCATATTGTCTGTATAAGCTCATGAACTCCAGAAATTTATATAGTCATAGTGCTTATTTTTCATCATGTTCAATCTACGGACACCCCGGTAGCTGAGTGGTCACCGCGACAGACTGTCAATCCTTAAGGGCCCGGGTTAGATTCCCGGTTGAGTCGGAGATTTTCGCCGCTCAGGGACTGGGTGTTGTGTTGTCCTAATCATCATCATTTCATCCCCATCGACGCGTAAGTCGCCGAAGTGGCGTCAAATCGAAAGACTTGCACCAGGCGAGCGGTCTACCCGACGGGAGGCCCTCGTCACACGACATTATTATCTACGGAATGAATGATGTGAATGACATTGTAAGTGTGAATTTGTGAATATAAATTGTGCTTTAAGTGCGAGAACGCTCTATTCGAGTGCTAAACTGTGTGTGATGAAAACAGACAAAAACTGCGTAATCACAGAAATCAGTTGACTGGTACAATTATCAGTGAGTTCAATTATTCGGTTAAATATTTAGATGAGTAATGCTTCATCTCACGCTCCATATCTCTAGAATTGTGCATTACGAAAAAGAGACGAACTGTGTCGCGCGGGTGTAAACCTCCTGTCTTTACTCGCGAGATGGACAGTGTCAGTTCAAAATAACGCACCAGAACGCTGCAACGCCAGGTGCACCAATCGTAAAAACTAAAATCACTACAACCGATCCCGATAAGCCTGTTACGAACTCTGTCCACAGTGTCTACAGACAAGGCGGGATGTTAGAAGTGCTATGCCAAAATGAAAAATGATGCTTTGTGTAGGTTTTTGTTAACACTGAGTTCCTACGACTCAAACGTGTACGAAACCTGGACTGAAAAACATCTTCATAATACATTCGAGAACATTTATTAACACACAAGAATAACTATGGAATCAATGCAGATTATCAAAAGTTCTCTACAGCTGAACCACCATCCCTGATAAGATATTAATATTGTCTTCGGTGCTGTTTCATGTACTCTTGGTAACAATAACGGCAACAAATGGAGCTTGCAGAATCAGACTAGCTGATCGCCTCTGGGGGCGGAGCCGTTCGCAACAGCTGACTGCCGAGGGGGCGTATTCCTGACCTCGAGCCGTCTATCCGCACCGGCCAACCATACGTCGAACCATGGACTTCTGTTCCAATGCACCGCACTCGCACCGCCACCACAAACTAACGAAAAATTGTTTACGTATTCGCGAACTAAGATATTAAAAATATCGTACCTCCAAAACATTATCAGCATGAACTGTATTACAAACCTTTTTGGCAAAGATTTTTGAATTCATGCATGTTCCTGATACACAAAAGACAATCTTGCAAACCAATGATGTAGTGTTCTTTGTATAACAAATATGTTTTTGTAAATATCGTAATCATAACGCAATACTTTTGGTTTCTTACCGCATTCTTAATCATTGCAGTAGCGTAACCTGTAAAGGAGTTGATAATTATTATCTAAAAGTGAATCATTCACAGTCTGATGACTCTGAGAATGGTTTTCAGTAGTACCCAGTTTTTCTTGTTGCCTGTAACCAGACTGGGAAATTCAGTGAATATGTTTCTGTGGAATGTAAATTTGGTTGAATGTTTTCGATAATTGTAATGAATAAGGGAGCCAAAAGTCAAGAATATAGTGCTCATATAAACGCAAATTAACTTTATGAAAGGGAGACCACACAAATTGTAATAATGAAGCCAAATTAATGTAACGTGTCTTTCCACAAGTGCGAATAAAGTGATCAGTTGTGTGAGTGCAGAACCAGTACTGGTGGAACTACCGTCCACAGAAACGATGTGCATTTATGGGACAGTAATCCCAGGGGGACATCCTACTTGTTGCCCTTAGGAGAACATATTCATATGGAATTACGAACAGTGCTATGAATTGAGACTTTTATGATTCCAAAACATACGAAGAAATGTACAAAAAATACCTTTATCAATCAACGTAATTGTATTTAAAAACAAAATTGATTTATTTGACCCTACGATTTATCTTAGAAAATAGATTAAGGAAAGGCAGACCTACGTTTCAAGTATTTGTAGACTTAGAGAAAGTTTTTGACAATGTTGACTGGAATACTCTCTTTCAAATTCTGAAGGTGGAAGGGGTAAAATATAGGGAGCGAAAGGCTATTTACAATTTGTACAGAAACCAGATGGCAGTAATAAGAGTCGAGGGGCATGAAAGGGAAGCAGTGGTTGGGAAGGGAGTGATACAAGATTGTAGCCTATCCCCGATGTTATTCGATCTGTATATTGAGCAAGCAGTAAAGGAAACAAAATAAAAATCCGGAGTAATTATTAAAATCCCAGGATAAGAAATAAAAACTTTGAGGTTCGCCGATGACATTGTAATTCTGTCAGAGACAGCAAAGGACTTGGAAGAGCAGTTGAACGGAATGAACAGTGTCTTGAAAGGAGGGTATAAGATGAACATCAACCAAGGCAAAACGAGGATAATGGAATGTAGTCGAATTTAATCGGGTGATGCTGAGGGTATTAGATTAGGAAATGAGACGCTTAAAGTAGTAAATGAGTTTTGCTACTTGGGGAGCAAAATAACTGAGTATGGGCGGAGTAGAGGAGATATAAAATGTAGACTGGCCTTGGCAAGGAAAGCCTTTCTGAAGAAAAGAAATTTGTTAACATCGAGTATAGATTTAAGTGTCAGGAAGTCGTTTCTGAAAGTATTTGTATGGAGTGTAGCCATGTATGGAAGTGAAACGTGGACGATAAATAGCTTAGACAAAAATAGAATAGAAGTTTTCGAAATGTGGTGCTACAGAAGGATGCTGAAGATTAAATGAGTAGATCACATAACTAATGAGAAGGTATTGAATAGAATTGGGGAGAAGAGAAATTTGTGGCACAACTTGACTAGAAGAAGGGATCGATTGGTAGGACATGTTCTGAGGCATCAAGAGATCACCAATTTAGCATTGGAAGGCAGCGCGGAGGGTAAAAATCGTAGAGTTAGACCAAGAGATGAATACACTAAACAGATTCAGAAAGATGTAGGTTGCAATAGGTACTGGGAGATGAAGAAGCTTGCACAGGATAGAGTAGCAGGGAGAGCTGCATCAAACCAGTCTCTGGACTGAAGACCACAACAACATGCAAAAAATGTTAATAGCTGTGAAACAGTCGGATGATTTTATGTAATTACCCACTCTGGTTTTGATCGTGGTTGAGGACAGACGTGAGAGGCATTGTAAGTGAACTTACGTTGCATTTTGGATGAATATATGTGCTTATTTGCTCTTAAAACCTTTACTTATGTATCTTTCGCATCCCTACATGTTAGGAAACTAATGAGTTATTTTTTTCAGAATATCAGAATGTGCAGCACAGCGTGGACCTATGAATGATGGCTGTCGGTCATTTGCATGGCCGCAATGTCTTATCTGATTATTGACAATACTGAACAGCACAGAGCCTCGGAAATAACTTACAAAGTTTGCATTTTAATTATATTATTTAACTTCAGTCTCATTTTAATTTATCTGGAAAGATTAACAGTAGTTTTCATTACATTCTTGTGGTTGCCGCATATCGGTTGTCTTTTATCTCAGCTATGTAAATTCACAGAAATTAGCTTACTCCGAAATGATCGTCGATAAATATACCACACAATCATATGTCTCTACGCGAACATATGACATTTAAGTAGTATTGATTTCAATGAAATTACAGTGCAAAAATAACCTGAGATGTTTTGTTAATAGACGACCTAGTAGAGTGCTTCACACCGCTCTTTAAGTGTTTCGTATTCCAGACATCAAATCTTCAAACAACATATCCATAAGAAAGACAGTATAATTCGCCCGCGTAATTTGTGTAGTCACTTTAGTGTGCGTGGCGTCATTTGATGTGTAACTATACGTATATGAGCCCGCCCGGTTGGCCGTGCGGTCTGACGCACGGCTTTCCGAGCGGGAAGGAGCGCTGATCCCCGGCGGATTTGTGTTGAGGTCCGGTGAGGCGGCCAGTCTGTTGATGGTTTTTAGGCGGTTTTCCATCTGCCTCGGCAAATGCGGGCTGGTTCCCCTTATTCCGCCTCAGCTACACTATGTAGGCGATTGCAGCACAAACAAGTTCTCCACGTACGCGTACACCACCATTACTCTACCACGCAAACATAGCGGTTACACTCGTCTGGTGTGAGACGTTCCCTGGGGGGGTCCACCGGAGGCCGAACCGCACAATAACCCTGGGTTCGGCGTGGGTCGGCGGAGGGGTGAAGTGGACTGCGGTAGTCGTCGTGGGGTTGCAGACTACTGCGGCTGCGGCGGGGACCGAGCCTCTCCGTCGTTTCTAGGTCCCCGGTTAACATAACATGACTTACGTATATGAGCCTGTAAATCATACAGTTTAATGAAGTGCACATGTACACACCATTAAAGTACACCACTGGACGTACAGAACAGAACAACAACATACATAATAAAAACAGCACAGAAAGCTGCATCAAACCAGTCTTCGTGCTGAAGACAATAACAACAGAGGCAGAGCACATGCTGGGAATGATTCAAGAATGGGAAAGGAAACCAAAGAAACCATCCCTGCATTTTCCTGAAGCGATTTAGGGAAATCATGGAAAGCAAAAATGTGGATGGTCAGACTTGGATTTGAAATGTTGTCCTCCCAAATGTGAGTCCAGTGTGCTACCCATTGGGACCGCCTCTGCCCCACTCTCATCCTGGTGAGTCACAAGCTGGCAGACTGACAGGAGTTTGCAAAATGGTGACTAATCAACACGAAAGCTGTTGAGTTCTTGTCGCCCAGTATGGGGTCTTGCCCACTCGTCTCGTATAGGGTGCCTATAGGATGCTGCGTGCTAGGAGTGCTATACAACAATTCAAGCAAATAACATCAGTAGTTTTATTTCAATAAACCAGATTGACAATGCTTATCTTGAATGTACAAAGGTGTCGCAAGCGATGGGCGACATGCAACATAAATCAGAGTCCCTGCTATACACAATGTTCAAGCAAGCAATGGATACAGATCACTACAATCTGATGTCGTAGCACTTTCTGCTAGATCGTGTTAATCCTCTGCAATTCCTGTCACTGATGTCCGCCTACTAAGCCGATCTGGGCGGCCGAGGATGGCAGGAGCGGTGCTTATATTCACTTGGGATTGAGGGCGCTCCTATTGTGGTGCGGTGCTATTCCGCGCACAATTGGCAGGTGTTGTTTCACTGGCTTCTCTGGTCTTGCGGTCTTCGTCTACGTTCCGGCGTTTGTGGTTACGCCAGAACAAAGGCATTTTGTGTGCTGCTATATGAGAGGACTGAATCTGTGGCCATTGTGCAGCGTAAGTTACGACGACGGTATAGACCAAAGCGTTCAGTGGTGGTATCGACAGCAGTTCAAGGATACCGGTTGCCTCTGTAAAGAAAAAAGTTCCGGATGATGAAGTGTTAAAATTGAAACAGTGGAAAGTGTCCGAGAGGCGTAGCTCAAAGAAATCTGCACTTTGTGCAAAACACGAAATGCAAGAATCTGCACAAGCGATTACAAGAGAAACAATATTGCATACAGCTGCAATGTACACCGCCAAGCTATCGTTCGGTCAGATAGGAATTTTGCGATTTTTCCAAGAAGCAATGGAAGTTTAATTTACCCCCAGACTCGTGGTCTGTGATGATTTCATGTTGCACATAATAA
Source organism: Schistocerca cancellata (assembly GCF_023864275.1). Classification (NCBI taxonomy): domain Eukaryota; kingdom Metazoa; phylum Arthropoda; class Insecta; order Orthoptera; family Acrididae; genus Schistocerca; species Schistocerca cancellata. The sequence goes on from NC_064632.1 coordinate 313,307,178, forward strand.
GATGCTGCAGTGCCTGAGTTATTCTGAATTACGATGCAAAGTTCCGTTGTACACGCACGCATGTCCAAATGAAGTTTGCATCGTAATTCAGAATAAGTCAGGCACGCCAATAATGAACAATATTATCCGCCGACAGCAGGCAAGCGACTTTCAAGTACAACGCCTCACCTGCACCGGAATGTATATAATGGATGTACAAGTACAGGTTGTCGACGCAGGGAAGTTCGGATCTGGGCTTGAGGCATGCACGGATAGCCAAATGGTAAGGCGACTGCTCGCGATAAGCAGGAAATCCTGGGTTGAGTCCCGGTCCGGCACAAATTTTCATTGCCGTCATTCCATTCTACAGCTGATGGTTGCCCATATTTGCAGTTGCGAATACATTTAATGTATTACACATAATAGGTCAAGCCAATCATCCGAATATGGGCCGTGGCAAACCGCACTGTTTTAGGGGAGACTGAAAATATATTCTCCGTAGCTGACCGCCTCGTGTGCTGTTTCACTTAGAAAAGTGTACGGGCCTCTTTCCCGAGAAAACACTGAATGTTAAAATATACCTGCACATGTTTGCTAGAGTGGTTGTTTCTTAAACTGGGAGATATCCCAAATTTCATATTACAAGAAGACGGAGCTCCGTCTTATTGGCATAGAGTAACTCGTCGCCATAAGAACCGGTGGATTAGGCGCTGTGCTCAGGATGACTTGCACTATTCAGGTGGCTCCCAAGGTCTCCCGACTGCACAGTTTGTGATTTTCTTATTCTTTGGCCATACGTGGAAGGCAGTGCTTGTGTAAGATCTCTGCCGACAACACTGAGTGAAATCTCCGACCGCGTCACTGATGCGCTGGTGAACATTGACAGGGCCATGATCGCAAGTGCATGAGTCGAATATCATTACTGCACAAATTTTTGACGTGCAAGACGAGGAGAACACGTAGAACATTTGTAATGAGGTATAATAAACTTGAAATTGAAATTCTTCATACAATTTATCGTTCACAATTTTGTATGTAATTCTGTTCTGAAATTCATTCATCCAAATGCCATTGACTCATTTGTAATCATCCTATTTTACTATTTCTTCTCCAACCCGGACTCATCGCTCCGTTAATACGACACTATTAGGGAAGAGCTTGAATGAAATCTAAGTTCAGAATTACAGATTTTTGTGGTTAGAAGAGTGTACGGATGAAGCAAATGCTGTCCGCACCTTTACCGCATCCGTAAGCTCATCAGTCGCATCGGCGTATTTTAAAATTCAAATTTAACAATTTCGATACGCTGGTGCTCTGAAGGTACGCTCCCATCTGGCGTGAATTTTCCTGTTCTGACCACTTCTTTTTTTTTTTTCAGCTGTCGGGACAGACGACGTTTTCATACAACAGCCTGTCACATTCTTGATAGCTTGGGTAAGTTTCAGTATTCTGTCGTATTTACAAAGACCGATTGTGTAAATTTTCAGCGCATTGGAATGTTAAATGAAGACATTAAGGTATAGAGTTAGCTACGATGGGCTTCGTTGGGAAAAATGAGTAACACAACAAATTGTTTTTAAAAAGGAAGTTGGTTTTATTAAGGATCCCAATACACCATATTATTCCCCACTCTTTTAGCTATAAAACCCAATATTTCAACATATTTTCCGTTCAATAGGACGACTTTATGCCACCTTACTGGGAGATCTGTACGCTCGCAAGGTACCACTGGTCGATATCGGAGCCAACATCTTACTGCCTTCAATAACCTCCCCCAACATCAACGCATTGCTTCCCGCGGAGTGCCTCCTTCACTGAGATGGTCGTTCGTATGTTGTTTAGAATGATGTGAAGAAAATCATTGGGTAGCGATATGCACATATGCAGATGGCGGTAATATCACATAAAAAGGTAGAAAAGGTCAGTGCACTGGCGTAGTTGTCATTTGTACTCAGGAGATTCATGTGAAAAGGTTTCTGACGTGATTGTTGCCTCACGACGGGAATTAACAGACTTTGAACGTGGAATGGCAGTTGGCCGGCTCCAACTGCCATTCCACGTTCAAAGTCTGTTAATTACGGTCGTGAGGCAACAATCACTTCCAGAGACATGGAATGTTCGGGTTCGGATATCATTAGGAAATTTAATATTCTGAGATCCATAGTGTCAACACTATGCCAAGAATATCAAATTTCAAGCATTACCTCTCAATCACAAAGCAGTGGCTCGACGGCCTTCGCTTAACGATCAAGAGCAGCGGCATTTGCGTGGTGTTGTTAGTGATAACAGACAAGCACCACTGCGTGAAATAACCGCAGAAGTCAATGTGGGACGTACGACGAACGTATCCGTTAGAACAGTGTGGCGAAATTTGGCTTTAATAGGCTGTGAGAGCAGATGACAGACCGAGTGCCTTTTCTAACAGCGCGACAACGCCTGCAACGCCTCTCCTCGACTCGTGACCATATCGGTTGGACGCTAGACAACTGGAAAACCGTGGCCTGTTCAGATGGGTCACGATTTCAGCTGGTAATAGCTAGTAGTATCGTTAGAGTGTAGCGTAGACTGCACAAATCAATGGACCTCAGTTGTCCAAGGCACTGGGCAAGCTGATTGTGGTTCCATAATAGTGTGGGCTGTGTTTACATGGAATGTACTGGGCCCTCTGTTCCAACTGAACGAATCACCAACTCGAAATTGTTATGTTCGCCTAGTTGGAGACCATTTGCAGCCATTCACGAATTCACTTTCCCGAACAACGATGGAATTTTTATGGTTGACATTTAGAGCGAATCGTTTGGCCACCCATCGAACATTTTATGGGACGTAATCGAGAGATCAGTTCGTGCAGAAAATCCTGCAGTGGCAATACTTTCGAAATTATGGACGGTTGTAGAGACAGTTCTCGCTTCCCACACCCAGGTTCCCGGGTTCGATTCCCGGCGGGGTCAGGGATATTCTCTGCCCCGTGATGACTGGGTGTTGTGTGATGTCCTTAGGTTAGTTAGGTTTAAGTGGTTCTAAGTTCCAGGGGACTGATGACCATAGATGTTAAGTCCCATAGTGCTCTGAGCCATTTGAACCATTTGTTGTAGAGACAGCATATATCAACTTTTCTGCAGAAGACTTCCGTGGACTTGTTGAGTCCATGCCACGTCGAGTTTCTGCACTACACCGGGAGAAAAGGTGTCGGACACGATATTCTCAATACGTTGAACGGGCAAACGAAGAAATAACGTTTTCTATGTTAAACACGACAGCAGACTATATTGAAGAAAATCACAAAATTCACTATCAATTAAATGCAGCACATATACTCAAAGCCAGATACAATCTCACCATAATCCAGAACAAAGTTGGATGAATGTACACATTTCACATATCACAAGATTAACTGCCAGGTCGGCACGTCGTCCTCATGAGGGAAGGAAGAAGAGTGTGTCTGTGCGTGCCCGGCAGGTGGCCTCGTGAAAACGAATCCTCCCGCTTAGATTCCCTTCTATTAGCTTCCATCAAAGCTTGCACGACCCATCAAGACAAAAGTTGCGCATTCCAGCTAGAGATGCACTACTACAGAAGACTGTTAGGTGACTGCAGAAAATGCCTACCGTCGTGTGCATGTACACGCAGCATGGAACGTGTTTCGAGCAACAGCAGGCGCCCTGTGGCCTTCATTGCTGTGTACTTCATACTTGATCGTAAGGTAGAAAGAAAGTGGTACTGCCTTGTCCTGCTAACAAGTACACACGCAATATACTGTCATGTCCCTGACCGCTTTGTTATCAAACTTCTCACATTTTCTAGTGCGGATCACCTTGTACTAACTCTTGGACATAATACTGGTAGCTTACGTTCAGGTAAAAGATCTGGTTTAACGAAGAAAGGATTCGAAGCTGCAGATATAGATGACATGTGGAGAACTAGTGTGAAACAGATCTACAAAACAGGTTACTAAATCACAGTACCGAGCGAGGTGGCGCAGTGGTTAGCACACTGGACTCGCATTCGGGAGGACGACGGTTCAATCCGTCTCCAGCCATCCTGATTTAGGTTTTCCGTGATTTCCCTAAATCGTGCCAGGCAAATGCCGGGATTGTTCCTTTGAAAGAGCACGGCCGATTTCCTTCCCCATACTTCCCTAACCCGAGCTTGCTCTCCGTCTCTAATGACCTCGTTGTCGACGGGACGTTAAACAACACTAACCTAACCTAACCTAAATCACAGTATATAATGTACAGATGATATTATAAGGCGTCCCTTTAGACCCTCTCACACTTTACACATACTCGCCATAAAGACCTTGGATTTCCACAGTTAACAAGAGAAAAATGCCTTGAATACGACTCAAAAAACCAGAACTACCCATATCGTATGAGAGATCATTCTTATCTAAAAACAGTCGCACAGATTCTGACCTCATTCGTTCCTACCTGATAAATCATAGGACATGGAGCTCTGTAGCCACCACGTAGTACTCAAAGACTCGAATTAACCAAGAATTTCACCCCCAACCCCCAGAATGTTCCTAGCACACCACACTTTTAGCATAGCAAATTTCCAGGTATTCACGAAATAAATGTCAAGAAGCGACCACGAGAACAGCAAGTGAACTTACACAAAAGAATATGTCAATAAATTATAACCAGCGTCTTGATACCCCAATTTACGTAATGTTACATGTGCGAAGACACATGAAACAATGAAAGGAAAAGCTTTTATGAAATAAACGAGCAAGATAATATTAACACTAACTAGAGGCTGGGGGTCAGGTGCGTTTTGGAGAGACCTTGTAAAGCGGCGGTATTTTGTCTCCTAACATGACCAATTGACGGAATTAATTTGGTTGTTTAGATTAACATATTTATATCATTTCGGATCGAAGGTTAGATGGGGTTATCAGTCTATCATACTGGCTGATACGACAGAGCTGCACTCTTAACAACCGCAGTACTGCATGCTTGACAAAAGTAATTTTTGCACTGGCTAGGTTAGCGAGAGAGTCTGAGGACGTGACAAGATTTCAGACAGATCGGGGGCTAGCTGGGATTTGTTTGGCAGAGGCCGAAGGGCAGAATTTTACAACCTACTGCCAAGCCGTACTGTAGAGCGGCCCAACAAGTGTCGCTTCCCGTTCTCAGGGGCATAGGCGAAATTTGAAAGAGGGCAGTAAAGATAAACATCTAACAAGAATCGCCTGCAGTTTCTTCAACACCGCTGAAGTGCATTTCCTGACGTCATAGAGGTGCCCAAGAGTCGTTTGTGAAAGGGACACCACACCGTTGTTAAGGTCGAAAGAAATCGATTTTCGGTTTTTATCATATTTCAATAGATTAAGGTTTTATTTAAGTACTTTGTAAAGGATTTTGCTGAAAAAAATTTTTTTCGAGCGTTTAAAGAGCATTTTCGTACCACGTGTGTTTATGTGCCACGCCCATTTTTCTGTCACCCACTTTTCTACATATGTTTTAGACCTTTCTATCCCCTGCATTGCACATTAGGGATTTTTTTTTACTCCCGACTGTGTTGGCTGTCATTGGAATGCAACGGGCGGTATTCTTTTGTTTCTGCTGTTTGTAAACAACAAGCTTTCAAACACGCGGTTAGGTTTGTTCAAGTGTGATTGCGAGTAGTTGTTATACTCACGTTTGCAGTGCTTGTTTACGTGTGTTTTGCTGTGTTTATTGAAGATGACAAAACGTAAAGGCATTTTCAAGAAACGACAATTTAGATGAAACAAGTTTAGAAAGCTTTCTGCACAGGAGGTTATGTCGCCTGGCAACGATGTTTCTAACTGTAATTCTTCAACAAGTGCATCATCAAAGAAACTCTCACCATTTCAAGGGAGTTACAAAGAATTTACTGTAAGTGACAAGGGGTGCAGATTATAAATTTGAGAATATTGTCAGTTGTAATTTCTAAATTTGTACAATGTAGACAGTGTGGTGAGTCACAGAGTGGGAAATTTGTGAGAGTGCCAGTGGAAGAAAAGGCCTAGCAATTGCTTAGGATTTAATTTGCACTAAATGCTCGGTTGTGATTTCATTTATGAGCTCTTCAAAACCAGATGCAAGTGGCCCTTATGAAATCAATACTAGATTATTTTATGCCTTGCGATCCATTGGCAAGGGCATGACTGCAGAGAGAACATTTTGTTCAGTGATGAACTTACATCAACCACCAAATAAATTTGAAAAACTAACTGCAATATTAGAGAGAAAGATGTATGTGAGGTTAGTGACGAAACCATGACACTGGCTGCTAGGGAAGCAGTGGAAGACAATGATAGATGTTCGGATATTGCAGTTGCACTTGATGGAAGTTGGCAGAAAAGAGGACATACTTCTCTGAATGGAGTAGTGACTGCCACGAGTGTAGACACCGGTAAAGTGTTAGATGTGAAGATAATGTCTAAATATTGCAAATGTTGTAAAGTTAATTTTAGAGGAACAAGTGGTGGTATGGATGTTCATGGAGTACAACAAATATTTCATCACTCCGTTTAAACAATAGGTGTACGGTACACCAAAAACCGATGGTGCCAGTCTGGCATACAACAATGTGGTGAACTCTAAGCCATATGGAGATGCCATTATCAGAAAAATAGAATGTGTAGGCCATGTTCAAAAACGTTTGCGAACAAGGCTGATAGGAAAAAAAATTATAAGATGGAAAATTGTTGATTGGACAGGGTCGGTTAACTAAAACTGAAATAGAGAACTTGCAGGTATACTATGGGCTGGCAATTAGGAGAAATAAAGAAAATCTGGAGGCAATGAAGAGAGATGTTTGGGCCATATTCTTCCATAATTCCTCTACTGATGATATGCCATGTCATGGATTGTGTCCATCAGGAGAAAATTCGTGGTGCAAATATAATAGGGCTCAGGCAACTGGAGAATCTTATTCTCACCAGCATTCTCTTCCTGCTGCTGTTATTACAGCAACTAAACCTATTTTCAGAGACTTGGCTCATCCTGACCTTCTAAGGAAATGTCTGCATGGGCAGACACAGAACCCAAATTAATGTTTCAACAGCATAATTTGGAACCGCCTTTCTAAAACTGTATTTCTAGGCATGCATACAATGAAACTAGGAGTTCATGATGCTGTTACTACATTCAGTTGTGGTAATATTGGAAAGTGTTGGGTACTGAAAAAGCTAGGAATTAATCCTGGTGAAAATATGATCACTGGGCTGCAACATTGCGTTAAAATGAGGATAGACGATGCAGACAGGTCTGCATCTAATATGCCAAGAAAGCAAGACAAACATCCAGGAAGGTGAAAAAGAAGCTGGAAGACCTGCTAGAGGGCAAAGAAAGGCCATCATATGCAGCAGGACAGTTTTAATTATCTGTAAGTACAAATATCAGAAGTTTTTTCTTTAATGTCAATTTCCTGCAAACTAAAATTTTCAGTACATTTACCCCATTATATCAGAAACTATAATAGATAAATGAATGAAATTTTCAGAGACTCTGCATAACATAAAAAGCCACCTCTGGTACTACATTCATTAATATTCCCCCATTAGGAAGTTCACAAAAAGTATTTTCTGCAAAAAAACTTGATATTTTTGTTAATACATTTAAGAAAGTATTTCTTAAAAACTGTAAAATGGATAAAGTAGATTTTAGTACAATTGACTATTAGCATTATTTGACATACAGTGAAAATATTAAGGTCCTGCATAAAATAGTTTTTTCAGAGATGGGGCAAATACTTGCCTAAATTAACATGGGGTGGATAGGCAGGGTGTGGTCCCTTTAAGAGTTCTATCCACGGAGGACACGTAGCGCTTCGCCACTGCTGTATCGAGAAGGCCTCGTGATTGGCTAAGCCCTTCGGGCAGACATTGATTTAAAGTCTATGAGAAGCTTCCTTAACGTTTCGTATAAATTGCTCAGAGTTGGTCAATGGTTTCATGTTAGAAAGAGAGGAAGGAAATCGTAATGAAGGCCGTCGTTGGTTTAGTCGAGAGTCCACGTTAGTGAAATAAAGTTTGTTAATATCAAGGCAGAATGTGTCGGGGACTCTCTAGTAGGTGTTTAGGCGACATATATATCTGAGGAGCTCATAATTTGTTTGAGACATTGCTGGCAAAGTGTCCAGTGATGACTCATAACTTGGACTGAGAAAGTGCCAATTGTGCACTTGGTCATTTTGTTTCTCTATGAGCAGAGGATCAAATCGGTGCTTTTCTGTAGAGCCTTAGGCGATCCTAGAGCTCACTTGCGACTGCTCACTTGAGTCAAGTGTCTGCTTCTCGCGAGAGTGCAAGCAGGTTGTCTTGACTCGTGAGCGGACTCTGTACTTGAGGACCTTTGAATGTAGGTGTTTGGACAAGCAAACAAATATCCTCTGTGCAGTTAATTTCATATCTGCACGTCGCTCAGTCTCCCTGATGATCACAGCCTGCTGCAGATCGACGCGGCAGACGTGCTCTCCACTCTACTATTTATGCTAATATATACCCCACGTCTTGACAAACATAGAACTGTAACGATAAACGTGTTCAGTTCCATTAGATTGTATTCTGAGTTCTCTGTCGTCAGCACCATTGAGGGTCAAGGTTTTTACTAACGAAGTAACTAGACAGTATCAACCATTTAAATGTTCCTGTTGTAAAAATTGGGGGGGGGGTCGATTTTTGCATAGAAGATAGGTACTGTAAACTTGATCTGACAAGAGGAATTAATTGAATGATGTATTGTACATATCGTGTCTTCAACCTCCTTAATTTTTCGAAATAAATATCTTGATAGTATCCTACTACTTTTATTTAAGATTAGTCTACACCCCACAGAACATGAGTAGGTTATTTAAGAACATCTGAGAGAAGTCAGTCGTAGCAGGGCTTGTCGGATCGCAACATATTAAATGCGTGACCTACGCCTTTTATATACTACGGCGACCCTGCGAGGGTCTTGTCAAAATAGGAATCGTTTGGTGATGATTAGGTCTTAATTCAATCAATGCAATTTTTTTACGTTCCAGGTAACTGGACAACAACCTTTTCTCAGAGTCTGTAAAAGAAATTTTGTTAGAGCCTGCATATCTCATATGCGCTTCTGGGATCCAATAAATGCACATCACAAATTGCGAAGTAGAAGAAATACGTTTGATAGAGAATTGGCGAAGAACCTAAATATGGAACTAAGGATATGGAAAAGACAATAAATTTATTAGATGCTTCAGTCAGATGGGAATCGATTGAATAAGAGTAAGTTTTGTATTCCTTTTTATCAGAAAGAAAAGCACGCTAAATTTTCCTGAAAGTGAACAAGTGATAATATATAATATACACTCCTGGAAATTGAAATAAGAACACCGTGAATTCATTGTCCCAGGAAGGGGAAACTTTATTGACACATTCCTGGGGTCAGATACATCACATGATCACACTGACAGAACCACAGGCACATAGACACAGGCAACAGAGCATGCACAATGTCGGCACTAGTACAGTGTATATCCACCTTTCGCAGCAATGCAGGCTGCTATTCTCCCATGGAGACGATCGTAGAGATGCTGGATGTAGTCCTGTGGAACGGCTTGCCATGCCATTTCCACCTGGCGCCTCAGTTGGACCAGCGTTCGTGCTGGACGTGCAGACCGCGTGAGACGACGCTTCATCCAGTCCCAAACATGCTCAATGGGGGACAGATCCGGAGATGTTGCTGGCCAGGGTAGTTGACTTACACCTTCTAGGGCACGTTGGGTGGCACGGGATACATGCGGACGTGCATTGTCCTGTTGGAACAGCAAGTTCCCTTGCCGGTCTAGGAATGGTAGAACGATGGGTTCGATGACGGTTTGGATGTACCGTGCACTATTCAGTGTCCCCTCGACGATCACCAGTGGTGTACGGCCAGTGTAGGAGATTGCTCCCCACACCATGATGCCGGGTGTTGGCCCTGTGTGCCTCGGTCGTATGCAGTCCTGATTGTGGCGCTCACCTGCACGGCGCCAAACACGCATACGACCATCATTGGCACCAAGGCAGAAGCGACTCTCATCGCTGAAGACGACACGTCTCCATTCGTCCCTCCATTCACGCCTGTCGCGACACCACTGGAGGCGGGCTGCACGATGTTGGGGCGTGAGCGGAAGACGGCCTAACGGTGTGCGGGACCGTAGCCCAGCTTCATGGAGACGGTTGCGAATGGCCCTCGCCGATACCCCAGGAGCAACAGTGTCCCTAATTTGCTGGGAAGTGGCGGTGCGGTCCCATACGGCACTGCGTAGGATCCTACGGTCTTGGCGTGCATCCGTGCGTCGCTGCGGTCCGGTCCCAGGTCGACGGGCACGTGCACCTTCCGCCGACCACTGGCGACAACATCGATGTACTGTGGAGATCTCACGCCCCACGTGTTGAGCAATTCGGCGGTACGTCCACCCGGCCTCCCGCATGCCCACTATACGCCCTCGCTCAAAGTCCGTCAACTGCACATACGGTTCACGTCCACGCTGTCGCGGCATGCTACCAGTGTTAAAGACTGCGATGGAGCTCCGTATGCCACGGCAAACTGGCTGACACTGACGGCGGCGGTGCACAAATGCTGCGCAGCTAGCGCCATTCGACGGCCAACACCGCGGTTCCTGGAGTGTCCGCTGTGCCGTGCGTGTGATCATTGCTTGTACAGTCCTCTCGCAGTGTCCGGAGCAAGTATGGTGGGTCTGACACACCGGTGTCAATGTGTTCTTTTTTCCATTTCCAGGAGTGTATATGTTATACTGATAAAAATTAAGAATGTACGGAAAGACCTGATCATTCTACTTGCTTACGTTCATGGTGGCTCGTAATTACATGGCTGATGTATCACTGTCATATTAGAGATTTTTGATGATAAATAAAAGTGTTGTACTCAGTATTGCACCATTTGGTTTCTTGCAAACTGTGTAGTAGGTTCTATCAAGTTGCCGATGTGACAGGTGATAAGTGTATTTCACATTTCACTTATCATATTTTGTTGCCATGTTCCTTGTACGTACCTTAAGAAAATCCTTGAAGCGCTTCGCGTATGTTGCGGCAGGCAGCAGAAACTACCTTAGATACAGTAGCGACTGTAATGCGAAACAATTACTCTTTCTCTGCCTCCTTCTCGACTTTTCCCGGCATGTCATTTCAGTTGTGCCAGTGTTACCTGTGGTTTTGTGGGCAGATGTCCTTCCTAGAGCCACCAGTTCCCCCTCGGACGGAATTTGTGTACTCCATCTGTCTTTATCTAGAGGATTTGTTTTCCTAATGTCTGCTCAAAGTGTTCCTGAGGAGATATTCACGTTGTTGGATGTGGGAAATTAATTCGAAAAATTACTTCACAAAAGTAAATTTCTCCAGTTGAAAATAACGTGTGTGTAAATGCTACTCTTTCTTCACCTTGTGTCTGTCGTCGGTAATTAGTGTTCTGGTTTGACAACTTCTCCTCAAGCCAGTGAAAAGTGTCAATAGATTAATGTGAAAAGTTTTGGAAGTTGGAGCTCCAATCAAATGTTAACTGCACTATCTCCACGTATCTCGCTCTTGCGTACAAATTCAGACGCCCAAATTCTTCTTTTTGTACATCATTTTGTTTGCTTCATCAAACACATTACGTTCTCCAAGCACAGTAATGCTCTACGGTATCGAAGTTCAGCCCCATGGCTGTAACTATGTGATGCTGCATCCCTTATGCCGATTATTAGCGCCAAAAACGGGCAACGAAGAGTTCTCTTCCACCCACTCTAGTGTAAAATCTCGTTCACAGAAGCTAATGGTCTTTCAAGCTGGCGAACTGTCTGCGACTGGTCTTTGTTCGCTTCCAGTCGTTCTGGCGTCAACCAGGCTTCTGAAGAAGAAGTGCAATGCTACGAAACGACACGTAGATAATAACGCGGTCGGGAGACACGGGCCGACGCTCCTCACAAGTCTCTGGCGAGCTGTTCGTGGAACCGTGGAAGGTCCGCTTCGCTCCAGTGCCGCTATTCAAGGAAAGCACGCTTTTGGGGTGCGTGTTTTGCGCCCGTAGAGCTGCTTCAGTCTGCGACAGTGTGACGCGTGACTTCGCGCTGCGCCGTCTGCCAGAGAAGAATACCGGAACAATACGTGGAACGAGCCGCTGCTTAGCTTTCACACGGCCGTCTTCTGTCTGCGTGTGCCCCGCAAACTCCGGGAAACGGCCCGCGTGTGGGAGTGGGGGTCGTTCAAGCGGTGGCAGCGTAACAACCCGCCTTGGCCCTGCGCACAATGCTCTACGGTGCCGCTCGAATTCCTGCAACCGTCCTTTCAAGGCAGCTTCAAGGAATAGCTTACAAAGATTTATTTATTCTTTGAAAACTCAAAATTTCTGCAGCCAATTGTAACTTCAGATCCTCTAATTAACTTACAAGATGGTATGGAGCTGTTCTGCTGTTAAATGGTACTTGAGTGCACACAGTTAGTCCCATCTTTAGTTTATTTTATTGATGAAATTTGCTTGACGTTAGCCCTAGAAGTGTACAACAGGGTGAGCCTGACCCTGGAGGGTTTTGTTTGTTACTGTGCATGCACCACAGCACTTAACACAGTTGAGTTGAGTGAGATCTAGTAGAGCACGGACGTTCGCAGTTGTGGCACACTGTCGTTTAATTAATTTGATAGAAATATTTCTTGAAGGGTCACTATGATCATGGTATAGCGTTGTGCAACTGTTCAGTCGCTGAATGTGAAGTACCTTGATTTAAAAATGGCACCTATAAATGACAGTTTACTAACGGATGATGATGTACGGGAAGCATTGTTAGAAGAAAACGACGTAAGTGACTTTCCTAATGAAAGTGATTATGAAGGTGATGCTCCTGCAGCAGTTATGTACAGTGGTGAAACTGGTGAAAATAAAATTTGTGGTAAGGTCTTATGGGACCAAACTGCTGAGGTCATCGGTCCCTAAGCCTACACACTACTTACTCTAACTTAAACTAACTTACTCTATGAACAACACACACACCCATGCCCGAGGGAGGACTCGAACCTCCGACGGGGCGAGCCTCAAACTGGTGAGTCAGCCGAATCTTCAGACAGCGAATAAGAAAATACAGTCGTCCAGGATAACACAGGTCGTTGTTGAAACACTGCTGTTCCTGAAGGAAGAGGCCAGCCAGTTGTCGATAACGATGCAGTCCATATTCCAAAAAAATGTGGAAATACTGAATGAATGTATTTATGAATAACTGAGAACATCTCAAAATGTTTGTGTAATATGTGCGTTTCAGTAAATGAATAAAGTCTTCATGTGATTAAACTGCAAATAATATCTTCAGATCTGAATCACTTTCAAGTCTCATCACTGAAAATTAACTATAAATATTCTATACTCAGGCAATTTCACTAGCAAATAATTCAGCGTGACTGTGAACCTGGTGCACAGTTCGTGTGACAATTTCAGAGGCGCGCACAACTAGGGTTAATAAAATTTAATATTATACGGCAAACCATGCACAGTATTACCTTTTCTTCACAGTATCTCGCTGGATGAGTAATCAGAATGTAATAGTTCTTTTTTCAGACAAAAGCTTCTTCCAACAAATCTGCACACATTTAGGAAGCATCGATCATACTGAACTCAGGTGAATGTTTTCTCACATGACATCCTATGATACGTTAATGAAGGCAACAGGGGAGATACACATTCCTAGATTTCCTGAAAAAGTTTGACACGTTGTTTCTCTGTAGACTGTTAAGAAGGTCCGAGCATACGGAATAGGTTCGTAGTTGAAGACTGCCTCGAAGACTTCTTTAATAATAGAAAACAGTACGTTGTCTCTCACGGCGAGTACTCATATTATCTATGTACATAAATGACCTGATGAATAGGGCGAGCAGCAGTCTGCGACTCTTTACTGATGTCGCTGTTGTGCATACGGAAGTATTGTCGTTGAGTGACTGTGCGAGGATACACGATGACTAAGACAGAATTTCTATTTGGTGTGATGAATGGCAACTTGTTTTAAATGTAACAAAACGTAAGTTAAAGTGAGTGCGAAATACACTCATATTTTAAAAAACAGAACACCTTGAATAAGGGCGTTCGTGTTCACAGGACATGTACGTTAGTACGTTCTACAAAATGATTAGCATTTGAACTCTTTCAGCTCGCAGGTTCAAGGACAATATCGATTTCGCGGTCCAACACCACCTACTGGTAAAATGTGTCCATTATCGAAGGTAATGGATCAGTGTGACTTGAGAAGACGCGCAGGATGCCATGCAGACGTATGCCCGAACCTTACCTCAAATGAGAGACATTCAAAGCGGGCGCATTACCGGCATGTGACACTATGATGCATCCATCCGGGTAACTGCTGCTCGTGGGGAAGTAACTGCTTAGAAAATGTAATGGGTGTGTGCAGAATGATTCACGGAAAATGGTAGAAAATGATCAACAGCTCATCCGAATGGCAGTCTATGACAGATCTGCGTCCGCCTCGGCCCTGCTACAGCTATGGAACAGTGTAACTCATTGTGCCCTGTCAGGGGTCACAGCACGTCGCCTTTTATTACGGCGTGGGCTACTTGTGCGACGTTCACTTTTCCGCCTACCTTCGACGAATGTACAGAAAGATGCTGGAAGAGGATGGTGTAGGGAACGACGTCACTGGGGACAGGAATGGGATCAGATAGCGATTTCGGGCGAATCCGGATTCAGTTTGTTTGAAAATGATGGCCGCATTTTGGTTCGCCACAGAGAGGAGCAGCGGCATCGCAGTGACTGCTTTCGCACAAGAAAAACAGCGCCAACTCAAGGCCGTATGGTATGGGCTGCTATTACATACAACAAGAAATCACAGTTGGTGCATGGAAAGGGCCATGTGACCCCTTTCCTTTGGTCATCAGTCTTCTGACTGGTTTGATGCGGCGCGCCATTCGCTCCTCTCTTGTGTCAACCTCTTCATCTCAGAGTAGCACTTGCAACCTATGTCTCAATAATTTGCTGTAAGTATTCTAATCTCTGCCTTTCTCTACAGTTTCTGTCCTCAACAAATCCCTCTAGTACCACGGAAATCATTCCCTGATGTCTTAACATATGTCCTATCATCCTGTCCCTTCTCCTTGTCAGTGTTTTCCACATTCGTTTCCTCTCCGATTCTACGCAGTACCTCCTCATACCTTACGTTATCAGTCCACCTAATTTTCAACATCCTTCTGTAGCACCACATATCAAATGCTTAGATTCTCTTTTGTTCCGGATTTCCCACAATCCCTATTTCACTGCCATACAGTGCTATACTCCAGACGTACATTTTCGGAAATTTCTTCCTCGAATTAAGGCCAGAAATGCCCTTTTTTCCAGGGCTAGACTGTTTTTGATGTCCTCCTTGCTCCGTCCGTCATTGGTTATTTTGCTGCCTAGGTAGCAGAATTCCTTAACGTCATCTACTTCGTGACCATCAACCCAGATGTTATGTTTCTCGCTGTTTTTATTTCTTCTTCACTTTCACTTTCACCCGGGATAGCAGTGTCAACAGCGAATCGTATCGCTGATGTCCTTACATTTGGAATTTTAATTCCTTTTCTGAAGTCTCCTTTTATTTCTATCATTTCTTCTTTAATGTACAGATTGAACAGTAGGGAGGAAAGACTACATCCTTGTATTACACCCTTTTTAATCCGATCACTTCGTTTTTGGTCGTCCACTCTTATTATTCCTTCTGGGCTCTTGTATATATTGTACATTACTCGTCTCTCCCTATAGCTTACCCCTATTTTTCTCAGAAATTCGAACATCTTGCACCATTTTACATTGTCGAACGATTTTTCCAGGTCGACAAATCTTATGAACGTGTCTAGATTTTTCTTTAGTCTTGCTTCCATTATCAACCGCAACGCCAGATTTGGCTCTCTGACCTTTTCTAACGCCGAACTGAACGTCATCTAGCACATCCTCAATTTTCTTTTCCATTATTGTGTATATTATTCTTGTCAGCAACTTGGATTCATGAGCTGTTAAGCTTATCATACAAAAATTGTCGCCCTTGTCAGCTCTTGCAGTCATCGGAATTCTGTGGATGATATTTTTCCGCAGTCAGATGGTATGTCGCCAGACTCATACATTCTACACACTAACGTGAATAGCCGTTTTGTTGTCACTTCGCCCAATGATTTTAGAAAGTCTGATGGAATGTTATCTATCCCTTCTGCGTTTTTGATCTTAAGTCTTCCAAAGCACTCTGAAATGCTGGTTTTAATACTGGATCCCCCATCTCTTCTAAATCGACTCCTGTGTCTTCTTCTATCACATGTTTCAAATACTCCTTCTCACAGAGGCCTTCAGCGTACTCTTTACACATATCCGCTCTCTCCTCTGCATTTCACAATGAAGTTCCCGTTGCACTCTTAATGTTACCACCCGTGCTTTTTCTGTTACCGAAGGTTGTTTTCACTTTCCTATATGCTGAGTCAGTCCCCTGACAACCATTTTTGTTTTCGATTTCTTCACATTTTTCATGCAGCCACTTTGTCTTAGCTTCCCTGAACTTCCTATTTATTTCATTCCTCAGCGACTTGTATTTCTGTATTCCTGAATTTCCCTGAACATTTTCGAACTTCCTCTTTTTATCGATCAACTGAAGTATTTCTTCTGTTACCCGTGGTTTCTTCGCCGTTCCCTTCTTTGTACCTATGTTTTTATTTCCAACAGCGGTGATGGCCCTTTTTGGAGATGTACTGCCTACTGAGCTATTCCTTATTGCTGTATCTATAGCCTTAGAGAACTTCAAGCATGTCTCGTCATCCGAACTTCAAGCGTGTCTCGTCATCCCTTAGTATTTCTGTATGCCACTTCTTTGTGTATTGATTTTTCCTGACTAATCTCTTGCACTTCAGCCTCTTCTTCATCACTACTACCAATGTGATCTGAGTCTATATCTGCTCCTGCGTACGCCTTACAGTCGAGTATCAGATTTCGCAATCTCTGTCTGACCATGGTGTAATATAAATGAAATCTTCCAGTATCACCCGGTCTTTACCAATTATACCTCCTCTTGTGATTCTGGAGCGGAATATTGGCTGATACGAGCTGAAATTTATTACAGAACTCAGTTAGTCTTTCTCCTCTCTCATTACCATTCCTGGTCCCAAACCCATATTCTCCTGTAGCCTTTTCTTCTGCTCCTTCCCCTATAACTGCATTCCAGTCCCACATGATTATTAGATTTTCTTCTCCCTTTATGTAGTACTGTATTACCCTTTCAATACCCTCATATACTATCTCTGTCTCGTCATTTTCAGCTTGCGGCATTGGCATGTGAACCTGAAATATCGTTGTCGGCATTAGTTTGCTGTCTATTCTGACAAGAAGAATCCTATCACAGAACTGTTCACAGTAGCACGATCTCTGCCCTACCTTCCTATTCATAACGAATCCTACAGCCATTATAGCATTTTCTGCTGTTGTTGATATTACCCTATACTCATCTAACCATGGCACTTTTTCAATAACAGGCCATATGTCCTGTGGATACGCGTTATGTGTCTTTAATGCAGTGTTTTCCATTACATTCTGCATTGTCATGCCGTTGATCAATGCTGATTCTTCAGCCTTTATGGAACAAGAGTATGCCCTAACTCTCAGCCCGCTCCTCCGCCCTCTTTGACAAGGCCGGCAAAATGAAGGTGACTTCTTATGCCGCAAGTTTTCGGCAGCCAAATGCTGATTATTAATTAAAATATAAGCGATGGCGGGTTTAGAAATCCGGGACCAGGAACGTTTTGATTACCAATCAGGAGTACTACCGCTTTTCTTCTCTCATTTTGTTCTCGTTAGTTTGTTGCATATGTTCGGGGTGGACGTCGTAAGACATCCGTTTAAGTTCCTTGTTGATTGATTAACTCAGTTATTTTATTACAGAGGGTAGCAAACCCTCTGACCGAACACACTGAGCTACCGTGCCGGCTCCGCTAGACCTATGTGAATAATATCCTGAGACCTGTAGGCATACCCTTTCGGCACAACACCTCAGAATCCATTTTTCATCAAGGCAATGCACTATCTAGTGTGTCTGCAAGAACACGTGCCTTCTTTGTGCCACAGAATGTCAGCCTTTCGCTCTGGCCCGCCAGATCAGCATCGAAAGTGTGTGGGATAAGGTGAAACTCGACGGTGCAGCGATGTGACGGAGTGCCAACTACCACACTTGAACTTTGGAACCAAGTGAATGCAGCATAGGTGGCTATACCGCAGGACGTCATTCGTGGCTTATACGCGTCGATGCCATCACTAATGGAAGGAGTTACCAGGGCCCATGGCAGACTATGTGCCTACTAGCAACAAGACACATCCGAACCGAGGTGACTGATATGCTAGCCATTTCTACAGAACATACTAATGTGCATGTCCTGTGAATATGAGTGTCCTATGTCTAGTCGGTCAAAGTGTTCTGTTTTTTTTTTTTTTTTGCTTTTTTTTCTGAACATGAGTGAACAACCCCGTAATGTACGAACACACTGCTAGTGGCTTGACACAGTCACGTCGGCTAAACATCTATACGTGACGATGCAAAATGAAATGAAATGGAACGAGTACAGAAGGACGGCAGTAGGGATGGCGAATGATAGTCTTCGGTTAACTGGGACCATTTTAGGTAAGTTTAACTCATCTTAGTTTTACGGCCCGTTCTTCAGTGCTGCCCAGGTTTTTGGGATCCTCAAAAGGATTAAACGAAAACAAAGCAATTCAGAGACGGTCCTCTAGATTTATTACCAGTGGGTTCGGTTAATATGCGAGCTTTCCGAAGATAACTTCGTGTACTCAAATGAGAAACCCTGAAGGGTTTCGAGAAACGCTGTTGACAAAACTTAGAGAACAGCAACCTGCACCTGCCTCTATAACAGTTCTACTGGCGCCAACCAACATTTACCTTTACGACTGAGAAGACAAGATAACAGTCATTTAAATAGTCGTTTTTCGCTCCCTCTCTTTGCAATGGAAAGTAAAAGGAAATGACTAGTGCTGGTATTAGGTACCTTACGCCATACACTACACATACACTAAAGAGTATGTATGTTGATATAGAAGTATAAATGGTTTCAGGAAGTGTAGGTCCTCTTCAGACAACACATTTGTCATCAGACAAGTAACTGAAAAACATGTAAAATTTTATACAGAAATACATCGGAAAACCTGTAACACTATATACAGGGGAAAGTCGTGGGAAATGCAACAGTGGTATACAACACCTCTTACAATGAGTAATGCAACAGGCATACCAATACTGCAAAATCGTCATTCGGAAAAGAGAATAATAAAGTAACAAGAAAAATTGACTTACAACAATGATGCAGTTTATCTCGCGTACTTTTTAACATCTACATTGCTGATCTGTTGAGACAATGGCTAATAGATGTATCTTTACACCAATAACTTTAACCAACAAAATTATGTAATGGTAAGGCTGTTTGCTGATGACAAACTTCCAACAGCTGATAGTGAGGACACCCTTCCCAGAACCATACATTAATTAAATATGAGTTCCTGCTGAAAATTAGTGTCTCCGATATTTTTATGTGAAAACTAGTAAAGTTTTTTAAATAAAACAAACGTCATTTGAATTCTACACCTTTTTTCTTCACATATACATCAACATAGTCACCGTGGTGCTGAATACATTTCTGCCAACTAGAGATCACTTTGTTCGTACCGCCTCTGTTGAATGTTCGACTTAGTTGACGGAGCCACAACCTCACCTCTGCTTTTACCGCATCATCACTGTCAAAGTGAAGTCCTCGAAGACGTTTCGGCAACCCATGAAAGTCTGATGCCGCCAAGTCGGTATTGTATGGAGGGTGACCGATGACGGTGAACCCAAGGCGTCGGATTGTCACTGATGTCGCAGCGCTCGTGAGTGGTCTGGCATTGTCAAGCTGCAGCAGAAGGTGCTCCATGTGTGGACTAACTCTTCGAATTTGAAACTCGATTACAGCACGACGTTTCTCGCTCACTGACGTTACACACCGCCACTTTAAACGCTAAAATTCGGAGCCCTCTTGCGGTAGACGGTTGTAGCTTCAGAAAAAGCAGGAAAGTCGACCAAGTAATATGCACTACATGTAATACCTCAGCCGATATTGAGAAAAGAGTAAAACATTCGGAAGCATTATTTTTCAGTACGGTTTCTTATAACCGCCAAGAGCTAAAGCTTGAAAATCTCGACCCAGAAAACGAAAGTTATGGCTTTTGAACATCAGGATCCATTCCTATGAAAAATTGTTATAAAAGATCACCAAAAAATAAAGGGAGTGAATGAAATCAACTTCTCGAGAAATACCATTTATTTTACATACGAGATAGACATACCCAGAAAACCAGGTGGAGCCATTAGACAGTAACCGAATGGAGTCAATAGATGCACTGAGCAAGAAAATGAAACACAAAAATGCCTAATACATGTAGAAGAAAGAGTAAGTTAAAACTATATTTTCCCCAATTGGAGACATTTTTATTATGAAGTAAAAAGTCACATTGCGATAATGCTGTCTGGGCACAAATAGTGTTAATTCCTTTATATAAATGACTTGAAAATTCAGTTGTTGGTCTCAAAATCTATTAACATGTTCCAGAAAAATTTAAATATATTTTTCCAACACGAGTTGGCAAAGATTTACGACATTTGTTTCGCAAGATATTCACTGTCCATTCACATTAATCTGAGGAAGATACAGTCGGGGTCTAAGATGCTACTTCAGGCGGGTGTAAAATGAATGTGCACAACGGAAAATACTGGACGCGAAAATGAAGATTTGGCCCTATCTGACTACCCCCTGAAGCAGATCTTAGGATCTCTTAATGGTGATATTACCTCCTCCTTCTTGGTCTTTAACATATAAATTACAACATAAACATAAATGAATAATTAAGGGAACTAGTAACTAAAAATGATTACTGCTGTTTCTCCTTATACATTTATTGTGCATTAAAACCCCTTTATATATTACAAATGTTTATATATCAATGCCCAATTGACATAAAGAGATACAAATGGATTTCCTAACTAATGTGATTGATCAGTTGCCCAACTACGCCCCTTTTTATGACTACGCAATCTAATATAAATCACCTGACATCACCTAATTACCAAACACTGGAAGACACTACTTTCAAAAATGATCTACAGTGGTGTGCAACCTCGGTAGAAATAAAATTTACGTGATTACAGCTGTTTAGCTTTATGGTCCTAACAAGCCGAAGGAATTAGCAATGTCACGGTATGTACTGCGGCCGGTGCGTCGGAGTGATGGTTCTCGTACACGTTTGCGACGACGGAAGAACTCCAGCCGCAAAATATATGAAAAAACTCATTAAAACACTAGGACAGCAGAAGACGATTGTCTGACTAGTATAATCTAATATTTCTCCTCTCTATATACTACACAAGGACAGAGTGCAGTTAACGTCTCAACATGCGTATAGGCAGAAAAAGTGCTCTAAATCACTGAACACTGCATAATCAACGACGACTCCCCACCCGGAGGCGAAGTCCAGAATCGTATAAGTTCACAACAGTACAGTGCCTAACCGTTCAAACTATAAAATCTCCTGAGAGCAAAGACAGCAAGTCCGTCTGTACCAACAAAAGCTAATACTGAGCGACCGTCTAACACGGGCGCTCAAAGCGGAAGACTTCTTTTTCTCCATCGCTGGCTTCCCAGCAAAGCTCGGCTCCCTTCCCTCGTAACTGCAGAAGGCGAATCCTATTCTCGAAACCGTCGAATATTCTCCCTCTCTAGATTCTTCCGAACGCCGACCAACCATATTATAGTCGTGTGTCGTCCAGCGCGGAAAGCTGGCGAAGAAATACCTATCCTCGTTAATTAGGCATACATACAATGGTACGCTCCTCAGAGTGTGACTTCCGAGGTAACGCTTCCTCGTTCCTCTCTGCTGCGTCCAAGATTTTCAGAGTTTTCGATGTATTATTCGGTTGTCCCTCTGGCCCCGCAAAAAACCGGCCAGCCGCCGCTGTATTGTGCTTCAGCGCTCAGTGTCCCGACCGTTCGTCTTGGCTACTTCCTGTATCGATCAGAACCAACACACCTGCGCGGGCTTTTCCACCCAGGGCTTGAGTTACGCCTGCCGTTTCATTTCCACTGGCGTTTGAATCTCTACTAGTATAGGCAATCACTCATTATGCCGTTTTGATAATGAAGACACTCCGTCACTTTTCATGCAATAAGCGTTAACAACTATTTACAAGAGGTCCCGTGTTCGAGTCTCGGTCGGGCACACAGTTTTAATCTGTCATGAAGTTTCAACTATTTACAAGGTCCGCCCCCGGTGGCTGAGTGGTCAGCGCGACAGAATGTCAATCGTAACGGCCCGGGTTCGATTCCCGGCTGGGTCTGGAGATTTTCTCCGCTCAGGGACTGGGTGTTGTGTTGTCCTAATCATCATCACTTCATCACAATCGACGTGCTAGTCGCCGAAGTGGCGTCAAATCGAAAGACTTGCACCCAGCGAAGGGTCTACCCGACGGGAGACCCTAGTCACAAGACATTTACATTTTTACTATTTACAAGGTGTACGTTACAATGTCGGTCTTCTTTAAACATTCATATATACGATGCACAGCCTGTCAAATGATACCTAATCCTGGTTGTAGATCACGGCAAAGTATGTAGATGAGTGCTTGTAAGGTGGGAAATTATAGCCACCTTACAAGGGATGTAGAGGCGTGCCGACTACAGTGCCGTGAACACATGCACTAGGTTGCTCGGCTGAGGATCCATGGCATTAATTCGATAGAGGTAGTATCACAGACTCTGTAGTGCGTTTTAACCCGTTGAGTTTGGTAGCCAGGTGAGTATGGTAAACTCATACTAGTGTTGTCTGAACCACTGACATACCCTGCGGGCTGTGTGGCACGTTGAATTGTTCTGCTGTTAGAAGCTGTAGTGTCGTGAAAAAACAAACTGCAGGTAGGCGTGGGCATAGACCCAAGGGATACAATAAAATAGTGTCGATCCATTGCCTCTTCCAAAATGACGACATCAGACACTGAATACCACTAAAACACTCCCTTGATCATAACGCTATTTCCTTCAGCCTGGATTCTTCCGACAATTGTTGCAGGGTGTTTGCTTTGAGACGTTTCACGCCGATGGAGCATAAAACGTGAGTCATCTGAAACGGCCACCTGTAGCCATTCAGTAAGCCCCCATTTGCAGTACCGGCGTGCAAATTCCAGTCTTCATCAGCGATGAACAGATGTCTGCATGGGTGCATGAACCAGGTGCCTGCTGAGGAAACCCACAGCCAGCAACGTTCGCTGAACGGTCGTCGAGGAGACCCTGTTCGTAGCCCTTTGCTTCGTCTTGGCGATCAGTTGCTCGACGGTTGCACGTGTATTCATTTGCCGATACACGCCTCCGTAGCCTTCGTTCTACACATTTAATGTATTCGCAGTTGCGAATATGGACAATCATCAGCTGTAAAATGGAAAGACGACAATGAAAATTTGTGCCGCACTGGGTCTCGAATCCAAATATCCCACTTGTCGCCGGCAGTCGCTTTACCATCTGCCTGTCCGTGCACGACTTACGACCAGATCCAAACCTACATATGTCGTGAACCATGCGTCTGCCGCCTGTACTCATACATCCATTATGTATATTCCCACACAGGTCATTTTACTTGAAACTCACTTGGTCGGTGTCGGCGGATAAATACGAAATAGTAGTGTCTGTGTTTCTTCTGAATTACGATGCAAAGTTCCTTTGGACATGCACGTCCAAACGAATTTTGCATCGCAATTCAGAATAACACAGGCACTGCAATATCGTGCCTGTCATCTGTGGCCCTTGGTACACCACAGTTGCCTCGGCGCCAGTTTTGGATAGCGTCATTTTGCCGCACACGGTATACTTCATCCACGGCGGCACGCCGGCAGTTTCAAAATTTAGCCATTTCGGAAATGCTTCCACCCTTGGCCCGAAAGCTAACGATCATGCCCTTTTGGACGTCACATAAGTTGCTCCGTTTCTGCATTAAAACAGTGACTATAGTCAGGTTACCTTCCATTCAGGAGGCCGTTGCACTCAGCGACTGTTATATTGACTTGTAAATAATAGATTTCAGCTATCAGTCATCCTTTTTAACTTTTTTACTGGCAGATCTAGATTTCAGCTAGGAACTAGCCATTCTCAATGCACTATCATTTTTGATCAATTCATGTAATGTCTGCTGGTCGGGATTCATCCACAGTTCATTGAATAGTACTAATATAGTATTCAACGAATAACACTAATATTAATATAGTATTAAATGAGTATGATATTCAATGAACCGTGGGTGAAGCCCGGCCAGCAGGCATTACACGCATTGATGAAAAATGGTAGTGCATTGAGAATGGCTAGTTTCTAGCTGAAATCTAGATCTGCCAATAAAAAAGTTAAAAAGGACGACTGATAGCTGAAATCTATTATTTACAAAAAAAAGGCTATAGTGTTAGCCTCGTCCCCCCCCCCCCCCGGAACCCTTTGTATACCCTCCTTTGCTAGTGCTGCCATCTGCCGTCTGTGTATGATTGTTGCACCTTGACTTCGAACATAGCCGGTGGTCACATTAATGAGACTGGATTATGTATGCAAAACATACTTTACTACTTACATAGTGTAAATAAATATAACTATGTTGGATTGATTTGTTAAACGTCTATAGATCTCACATCATTGTATATTGTCGAATGCTTTTTCTAGGTTTAAAGGTGTCTTAATTTTACTTAAGCTTGCTTCCATTATCAATCGCTGCGCAGCACTGCCTCTCTCGTGGCTTTACCTTTCCGAAAGCCAAACTGGTCGTCATCTAATAGGTCCCGAGTTTCCGTTTTCGTTCTTCTGTATATTATTCCTGTCAGTAATTTGTATGCATTAGGTGTGCGATAGTTCTCGAAATTAACTGGACTTGCTGACGTCGGATGTGTGTGGATGATATTTTTCCGAAAGTGTGAAGCTATTTCTCCATAACAATACGTTCTACACACCAACTTGACGAGTCATTTGTTACCACGTCCCCAATGATTTTAGAAAAACAGGAAAAATCTAGCTCATGTGAAGGTTTATCGATAATCGTTCTCTCTTGGCACGATTCACGCACTGTGTGGTGGCTTTCGAAGTACAGATGTAGATGTACTTGGAGATGGAGGTGTAGAACGGCTGGATAAGAACAGAAAGCCACGTGCTCCTACAGAGTAGACCAATGCATATACTAGTGCGTCACATTTATGTGTAGGACAATTCGATCAGAGATAACGTAAGCAATACATTTGCAGAAGCCTATATCTGAAAATAAACGTGTTTAAACGTCTCTGATCACTGATGACATTCCTGTATGGTTTACATCCAGATCACACAATCATCTAGATATATCTCTGCGATCCATCTAGCCGCTATCTTCAGACGAGAACGCTGTTTCCTAATATATCCGGAACTCATTCATGCGGTCAACTTCTACACGACGCAGGACACCTACAGCGTGCGCTTTGCCTTCATGCCGGCACAAGGTCACGCTAGAGATCAAAATAGATGGAAAGCATCCCTTTCTGGACGCACTTGTCTATATAAAGAACGATCGGACGCCGGGGTACAGTTTTTATAGAAAAAAAATGTATACGGGCCAATACCAACATTCATCAAAATGGTTCAAATGGCTCTGAGCACTATGGGACTCAACATCTTAGGTCATAAGTCCCCTAGAACTTAGAACTACTTAAACCTAACTAACCTAAGGACATCACACACACCCATGCCCGAGGCAGGATTCGAACCTGCGACCGTGGTAGTCCCGCGGTTCCGGACTGCAGCGCCAGAACCGCTAGACCACCGCGGCGGCACCAACATTCATCGACTTGTCATACATCACACCAATGCACAAGGCTCCTTCGGATTTTTTCATGCAATGCTTCTGCCACCTTGTACGCGGAAACCTTGACACACGACCTGGAACACCAGAACCCTTTGCCTACCAGTTTTATTTCAAAAACATTAATGCATGGTTACTTTTAATTAATGTCTTATTAGCAACAATATGAAAAGAATATTTCCCGCCATTTTCTAGGGGGCTTGGAACGTTGTAGAACACACAGGATTATTCATAAGTACATCCAGGTTTTGAGATGACGACCGCGCAAAATGTAGAACAGATACAGAAAACAGAAACACATCTGTGGACAGAGCATTCCCAAAGTATGTAATTCATGATACAAATGCTCAGATGGGCTTCGCCTGTGATGTGGCAACCGTCAATACGTGGATGCAAGTCGCTGACGCTATGCATCCAGGAAGGTCCGAAGGCAGCCCGCTTTGCAAATATGGTAATTGGGTTGCCTACCTGCAGGTGCCAACTAATTCGATTCGACAATACGGAGAAGAAGGTTAACAATGAAACATGCACAACTTACAAGTGCAGTCTATAATTACAAGAAATCTGTTAACTATTAGTAGGCTCCCCTTTACCAGCGGGATATTGATACATAGCAATAAGACGCAGCAGTTCTCTGATAACCTATCGTGGGACACAAATATCGCGATGGTAGTCAAAGGGAAAAAGATCCTATTCAAGCAGAATGGCTACACAGACAAACAGATCCGTCGTGCATTCAAGTATAGCCGCAACCAGTAGAAGATGCATTTAGATTGGTGGCTTTCCTACAGTATGCTGGGGGCGTATCTTCAAAGATATGAAGGATTTTAAAAAAGGTATAATGTCAAAAGCGTATTTCTTTTTCCGTTGAAGATTAGAGCCCTACTCGGCTCGGTAAAATATGATCTGGGCTTGAGGAAGACCGGATTTTGCAAAATCCATTGTCATTGTGAGAAAATGTACAGGGCTATTACATATGATTGAAGCGATTTCATAAATTCACTGTAGCTCCATTCATTGACATATGGTCACGACACACTACAGATACGTAGAAAAACTCATAAAGTTTTGTACGGCTGAAGCCGCACTTCAGGTTTCTGCCGTCAGAGCGCTCGAGAGCGCAGTGAGACAAAATGGCGACAGAAGTCGAGAAAGCGTATGTTGTGCTTGAAATGCACTCACATCAGTCAGTCATAACAGTGCAACGACACTTCAGGACGAAGTTCAACAAAGATCCACCAACTGCTAACTCCATTCGGCGATGGTATGCGCCGTTTAAAGCTTCTGGATGCCTCTGTAAGGGGAAATCAACGGGTCGGCCTGCAGTGAGTGAAGAAACGGTTGAACGCGTGCGGGCAAGTTTCACGCGTAGCCCGCGGAAAATTGGCTCATGCCACAACTGGAGACCGACAGCGCCGACTTCATCTTTCAACAGGATGGTGCTCCACCGCACTTCCATCATGATGTTCGGCATTTCTTAAACAGGAGATTGGAAAACCGATGGATCGGTCGTGGTGGAGATCATGATCAGCAATTCATGTCATGGCCTCCACGCTCTCCCGACTTAACCCCATGCGATTTCTTTCTGTGGGGTTATGTGAAAGATTCAGTGTCTAAACCTCCTCTACCAAGAAACGTGCCAGAACTGCGAGCTCGCATCAACGATGCTTTCGAACTCATTGATGGGCACATGCTGCGCCGAGTGTCGGAGGAACTTGATTATCGGCTTGATATCTGCCGAATCACTAAAGGGGCACATATCGAACATTTGTGAATGCCTAAAAAAACTTTTTGAGTTTTTGTATGTGTGTGCAAAGCATTGTGAAAATATCTCAAATAATAAAGTTATTGTAGAGCTGTGAAATCGCTTCAATCATTTGTAATAACCATGTATATTGACCAAACAATTGGCGCCAATTCAAGATACATGTGTTAAGCACCATCGCCACATACGGTTACTAAAACATGAGATATCTGGGATAGTGGAGCAGTGTGTAACGGGAGACACAGAATGACGTATGATGGGACACAAACATTTGACCCTGCGTCTCGCTATGGGACTGTTTTAAAGAAAACTATCGAAATTAGACAGCATTATAAATAGAGACAAGGAGTACCTTTTAAGTCAAATTTGTAATCCTGTTTTATCTTATATTAAAGGACCATAATCTTTGACTTGCCTGGACACAGTTTACTGAGAGAGGTAGCCGACAGCGGTTCATCGTTTACGCCAGCTTTCACCAATGGGTGCTGTACATGCACCTGGGATAGCAGGCAGCAGCGACGATTTCTGGTCCAAGAGCACTATGAGCCATTTCCGGCGAAGTTGGCCGATAGTGTTCTGACCTTAATATGGCGACTAAATGAATCTCAGAAATATTGTGTCTAGATGATTGTAAGTTCCAACTGAAGACCCTACAAGAATATCATAACATATTCCCGACATACTGTCGGTGGAACGTCGACCAATAGAGTTCTGAGAAAGTATATGTGTGTGTCCACAGCCGCAATTTATTTATTTTGCTTAGTGGCCACAGGTAACAGTACACAGTACCATACTCATGCTATCCCCTAGCACGCAGTCGTCACCCTTGCCCCCCAAGTGGGTCTCTTAAGAACAGAGTACAGGAGTACTTGAGTACTGAGTGCTTCACACACCTCGAGTACTTGTCACACCTACTTGAGTAGCAAGAGCGACTACTATATGCCAGGGGACGGCCTGAGGATGGCACTGTGTGCCGAAACCGGCAGCCACTAGGCAAAATAAATAAATTGCGATTGTAAACACAAATATGTACTTATTCGAGAACATCATCAGTTAAAACGCCGGGAAAGTTTGCATAGTCTCATCTCTGACTATTTCACTCGCATTGGTTTTATAGGGTCCACTTCTTTTTCAGTTTAGCCCAGGTAATTTGAAGCCATTCAGTATTCATGTTCTTTGAAGCTTTTCCGTTCTAATATAACAAGATTTGCTCTTTCAAGGAAGTTCTCGTGCGTTTGCAGTCAGAACCGAAGTTAATTCGTTTGCGAAGCAGTGCTCTGTGCCTATCGACATGACTAGCACGAAGGGCTTGGAATTGCTGTGTCGAAAATAAATGATCTTTAAGCAGTTAGAAAATAGCAAACATTGGAGATGAACTTTATTACAGCCTTGGGTACCAGTAGATTAGAGTTGACAACGATAAACAACAGCAAATTGCGTTACTGGTAGAGGAGTTTAAGCTAGACGTACTACTGGACACAAGAAGAAGCAGCTTAACTACGAAGTGGGGCTATAATTCTTCCGGATTACCTGCTTCTGGAATTAAAGAGAAATTACCCTAGTTACAAACAGCATCAGATATAAGAATGTGTGCAAGTACTGCACGGCGTTCCCGGTGTTCTTAGAATGTCACTCGGATTTAGAACTAGAGTAATTCACTGAGAGAAGAACCTTGTTTTGCAAATTAGTTCTGGTTAATTGAACAAAGCTTGCTTGAAGAAATTGTTGGTGGGACAGAATCCACGCCTTCCGACCGCTAAAATAAATAACCATTGTGTCAGTAACTGCGACACATGCACAACTCTCGGCTGCGGTTTATTATTATTCACATTCGTGTATATATCGACAGCACATTTCAATGTAAAAGGCATACACTTACGGGGGGCGTTCAATAAATAATGGAACAAACTTTGTTTCTCGGCCAATTTATGGTGGAGAAATGCGGAATTTGTTGTGGGACATCGAGGAAATTCCTGCTTGAGCTCCTACAATTTCATGAAATACTGACAAGTGGAGACGCATTATGTAGCCTTCAAAATCGGGTCTGTTAACGAAGATGTTTTCTAGACAGAGATCTGTCATTGAGTTCCTTTTAGCGGAAAGCCATAGCATCGCAGATAGTCACAGGCACTTACAGAATGTCTACGGATACATGGTAGTGAACAAAAGCACGGTGAGTCGTTGGACTGGCGTCTGTCGTCACTGCAACAAGGTCGCGCCAACCTGTCCGATCTCCCCTGTGCCAGACGGCCGCACAAAGCTGTGAATCCTGCAATTTTGGAGAGTGCAGATACTCTCATTTGAGGTGATCGATGAATCACAATTAGACACCTCTCTCCTCAGCTGGACGTCTCTGTTGGCAGTGATTACACACTCGTCCACTAGTTGGAATTCTTAAAGGTGTGTTCCCGCTCGGATCTTCGCAGCCTAACAGAAGGGCGTATAGAGCAACGAAGGATCATCTGTGCGGAACTGCTTGCCCGTTACGAGACTGATAGTGACTATTTTGTCGAACATCATCACAGGCGATGAAACATGGGTTCATCAACT
Source organism: Schistocerca cancellata (assembly GCF_023864275.1). Taxonomy (NCBI): domain Eukaryota; kingdom Metazoa; phylum Arthropoda; class Insecta; order Orthoptera; family Acrididae; genus Schistocerca; species Schistocerca cancellata. The sequence goes on from NC_064632.1 coordinate 313,337,340, forward strand.
TGAACCGGAAACAGTACGGCAGTCTATGCAGTGGCGCCACAGCATCTCCCTTCCGAAGAAAAAGGTGCAGCCTGAGCGGGAAAGTGAAGGCGACGGTCTTGTGGGACTACGAAAGGGTTATTCTGTTTGATGTCCTCCGTCATGGTGTAATGATAAACTCTGAAGTGTGATGTGCTACCCTCAGGAAACTGACGAAAAGAATTTAGCGTGTTAGTCACCACAAAAATGCAAACAGATTTCTTCTTGATAACGTAAGGCCTCACACAAGTCTGTGCACGCGCGAGGAGCTCACAAAACTTTACTGAAGTGTTCTTTCTCTTCCATCCTGTAGCCCCGATCTCGCACCTTCCGACTTCCATCTGTTTGGCCCACTGAAGGATGCACTCCCCGGGAAGCTGCAGGTGGATGATGGAGAGGTTTCACCGACTGCGACATAATCGCGTATACGAACAGTCATCCAGTACTGTCAAATGTTTTTTATTCCAGTCTTTGATTACAATATGACCATTCTCGGATATTTTCTACACCATGTCCTAAAGTGGTAAGGCCACATGGCCATTATAGACTCACCACTTTGGGACATGATATATAAAAGATCTGAGGATAGTCATCACGGACTGAAACCGGTCATCGACAAAAGAATTGATATTGTAATCAAAGGTTGGAATAAAACATTTGATGGTGAGGTTATTGAGCACGACGTTGACTCCGACGTCGACTATTAGAGTTTGACATGAGGACATACAGGCCTCCCAGTAAGGTGGCATAAGGCTGTCGAATTGAACGAAGATTATGTTGAAAAATATCGTCTTTTACGCAAAAGCGTGAGGGATAATATGGTTATTAGAATCCTGAATAAAACCCTCCTGACTTCAGAAAAAGAATGTGTTCCATTATTTATTGAACGCCTTCGTAATATTCTCTTTCACTGCAAGTCGAAGTCAGACTCATCAGTGTTAAACATGAAACGTCCCCTTAGAAAATTTATTGAATTACTGTGCTGATAAACCTCTTACATTATTTGATATTCAAACAGCTGAGCAAAACTGAAAGTACTCAGACATTTCGCTCTTTACCTATTCTGATCAACACTAAACTGACACACGATATTTTTAGCGCAACACAATCTGACTTTCAATAATCCCTACAAAAGAATGGCCCTGACTAACATTAACCTATACCTTTCACAAATCACTTACCTCACAAAAATCTTCGTTACTCAAACTACTACAATACAGTGAGCGCCACCACTGCCAGCTAAATAAAAGATTCAAACTACTGAAAGCACAACTACTGATAGGCATAGTTAGCAAATGAAAGATTTTGATAGAGAACTAACAATGTATTTACCTTAATAGTGTTCAAAAGTCATAATATACAGAGTGAGTCACCTAACATTACCGCTGGATATATTTCGTAAACCACATCAAATACTGACGAATCGATTCCACAGACCGAACGTGAGGAGAGGGGCTAGTGTAATTGGTTAATACAAACCATAAAAAAATGCACGGAAGTATGTTTTTTAATACAAACCTACGTTTTTTTAAACGGAACCCCGTTAGTTTTGTTAGCACATCTGAACATATAAACAAATACGTAATCAGTGCCGTTTGTTGCATTGTAAAATGTTAATTACATCCGGAGATATTGTAACCTAAAGTTGACGCTGGAGTACCACTCCTCCGCTATTCGATCGTGTGTATCGGAGAGCACCGAATTACGTAGGGATTCAAAGGGAACGGTGATGGACCTTAGGTACAGAAGAGTCTGGAACAGCACATTACGTCCACATGCTAACACCTTTTTATTGGTATTTTTCACTGACGCACATGTACATTACCATGAGGGGTGTAAGTATCGCAGTGATTATCCATATGAGGAAAAAGGTCTTCGATGATAGTGTGTTGTGTCGTGGCTTGCTGTGGGTGTTTGCCAGCAGTGAGAAGTCTCCAGCTAATGTGCGAAGTATTAGCGCGTCCTTGCCGTGAGCTGCGATTTCTAGCGAAAACAGACATCTGCTCCTCGAAGCAACGCATTGGAAAGTTTTATAACTGTAAAATGGAAAATGGGTACTCTGGTGCGATTAAAAGCCTGTTTATCAGCTGCTTCTGGGATAGTTGTTTTTGTCTGTACGGCCATAATTATTAGTGGACAATAGATTTGTGTAGGTAAAAGTACCTAATGTATTTCCAAATAACAGCTATGGGGTACTTGCAACTTTGTGTTAAAACACAGTGTCGAATGACAACAGAAATTTTCAGTACTTATTACAGTAAGAAGGGAAGGGAAGAAGATAGTGCTTAACGTCCCGTAGACATCAAGGTCACTAGAGACTGAGCACAAGCTCAGGTTGTTTTAAATTTGACGAAGGAAATCGAATGTGCCCTTTCAAAGGAATTATCCAGCTGTTTGCCCAGAGCGAATCACGGAATTAACGGAAAACGTAAATCAGGATGGTCGGATGCAAATTTGAACGTCGGCAAAATGCAGTGTAAATTTAATATCCTAAAATTTACAGCTTAGGCAACAAGCTACAGAATAATACGGAAGTAGAAAGTGATCGTTTAACCTCGTCTGCAAACACAGCCTCTAGGGAAATAAAAAAAAGTAGTACTAAAAAACAATATTCTGTTTACGATTGGATAAATTTATTGTTGATCAATTGGCTCTTTGTTTTATTTGCAGTTCTAACCAGGTCTGTATTAAGAATAACCTATGTTAAAATTGATCGTAACCGTGTGTCAAACAAGCCACTGTAATTTAAAATTTACCCGTATACAATTTCACAGATATAATGCTCTCAACCTGTCTTGCATGCGGTGTTGCCTAAAGACACAACCGAATGGCACACAGGATGATTCAGTTGCCCTTACCCGTGAGTTGTATGCAACCTGCAACACCTTCAGAAACCACGTTTTAGATTTTCGTATTCTGTCACTCGCTACGCATTATTAACTGTTAGTCCAACAGAAAAAAAATGAACAGTGCCTCTCTGTCGGAAATGTAATGCAGTTAAATTCTGTACAAGATACATTTTCGCTGGAGACCACAGTTTCAGATTTATTCAAGAAAAACGTGTTTGGAGGTCACTTTTCTAAATTTTCCTTGAATAACTCGAAAACCGTGGCCTCAAGCGAAAACTTATCCCAGTACCAAATTCAACTATATTAAATTTCCTTCAAGAATATACTGTTCATTTTTTTCTGTAAGTTTAATAGTTTGCATGTAGCAAGTAAGATAATGTGAAAATTCCGCAATGGTTTCTGAAGGCATTGCAGGTTGTATAAAACTTATAGGTAGGGGCAGGTGAACCATCTTGTACTCACTGAAAAAATTACAGAAGTTTTTCAAGCAAACATCCTACGTATTTTGGTATCAGGAACCCATAGTGACTCGTTACAGAGTAATTTCATTTACTTTTGTTTCTTACCCCAGTTATCTTTGCACTGTATTGAAAATAGGGTAAAACAACGTAGATTTCGATGGTATGCGCTGTGCATCTTCCTTGGAAACAAACCTGTTGCATTCACGTACTTTTGTTGCTATTGACAGTACTAAGCGCCGCTTTACTCTTCATCCTCAAGCTTGCCTACAGTACTGCTCATGTCTGTCTAACGTTTCTGTCTTTCACAGCCCGTACATTAACAGTGATACAGAGCAGTATACACAGGTTTACTGATGAGGAGTTGACCAACGTGCAGTTCGTGTCTTGGTTCATTAATTCCAGACGGAGGGAAAGTGGCACAACGAGTCTGCTCCCAGCATTACCCTCAACGACGGCCACCACGGCACTTTACTTTTGCATCTGAAGGTTGTTTCGTTCCTCTGTGTTGTGTGTCGTACGTTTTGTGAAAGTATTCTCACAGTAACAAGAGTGACCGCGGTAGCAAAACAAATAAATAATATTTACGTAATGACTAGTAATAGAGTTCCGCTCTATCTAAACTGCGGTTCGATAGGTTTGGCACAGTATATAAATGACGAAGTGAATGGTAGAATTACCGATAGTATTGGTAGCATTGTTTGTTTGTTTGTTTGTCGCATCCCTATTTTCATTCAGTGTTCGTCCATTCTTACAGGTTATACATTTCATTATATAATTTATAAAAATTTGTTGACCGTATAACTTCTACGCTTTTTCATAGAGGTAATAAAAGCCATGGGACAGCGATATGCAAATACACAGATGGCAGTAGTATCGCGTACACAGGGTATAACAGGGCAGTGCATTGGAGGAGCTGTCATTTGTACTCACGCGATTTACGTGAAAAGACTGCCGACGTGATTGAAGGCGCACGATGGGAATTAACAGACTTTGAACGTGGAATGGTAGTAGGAGCTAGACGCCTGGGACATTCCATTATCGAAATCCTTATGGATTAAATATTCCTAGATCCACTGTGTCAAGACCGTGCCGAGAATACCAAATTTCTAGCATTCTCTCTCGCCACGGACAACGTAGTGGCCGACGGACTCACTTAGCGACCGAGAGTAGCGGCGTTTTTGTAGAGTTGTGAAACATAAGCAACACTGCGTCAAGTAACACCAGAAATCAATGTGGGACGTACGACGAACGTTTACGTTAGGACAGAGCTCCGAAATTTGGCGTTAATGGGCTACGGAAGCAGACGATCGACGCGAGTGTCTTTTCTTGCAGCACTTCATCGCCTGCAGCGCCTCTTGTAGACTCGTGTTCAGATCGGTTGCACCCTAGACGATTGGCAAACCTTGACCTGGGGAGATTTTCGTTGGTAAAAGCTGATGGTATGGTTCGAGTGTGGCGCAGACCCTACGAAGACATGGAACCAAGTTGTCAACAAGGCACTCTGCAAGCCTATGGTGGCTCCATAACGGTGTGGGCTGTGTTTACATGGAGTGTGACTGGGTCCTTTGGCTGTTCGATTACTTGGAGACCATTTTTAGTCATTCATTAATGTGATGTTCCAACACAACGATGGAATTTTTATGGATGACAATGCGCTATGTCATTAGGCCACAATTGCTCACGACTAGTTTGAAGAACATCCCGGATAAGTCATGCGAGTGGTTTGGCCACCCAGATCGCCCTACATATATCCCACCGGACATTTATGGGACATATTCGTCTACAAAACTCTACACCAGGACCACTTCCGCAATTATGGACGGCTACAGATGCAGCATGACTCAATATTTCTGCAGGGAACTTACAAAGACTTGTTGATTCCATGCCACGTAGAGTTACTGCACTACGCCGGGCAAAAGGGGGTCCGATACGATAATAGGAGGTATCCCACCACTTCTGTCGCCTCAGTGCTTGTGACCAAAGCGTTTACTTTTGATGCAAGTGCAGTTTATATGGATAACAATGAAAATTCTTTATAATTATTGTTATTATTTTGTAACCAACAGAACGTTGTCCATCAGGAACAAAGGCAAGGGTTCCATGTTATGCGAAAGTTATTTGGGAATAGCAGAGACATGTTTCATATAAGCTTGACGAAGTATTGAGAGGATGACTGATGTATTTTTGTTCTGCGGATTTTTATTTTTTAAATTTACATTTTCTTTTAAGATAAATTCCAATTTTGTTAGAAATACTGCTCATTTTAAAGTAATACATGGAAACGTATCTATGTAAAACGAAAATTACATTTTATATATCCTCACTCAGTTTCTAGACGGTTTACAGCTTCCAGTTTTTGGACGACACTAATCAGGTACATAAAGAAAGCGATCAGTATGAGGTAAAGTCCAATACGTTTGCAACACCTACGTCCAAGTAACACGGGACGACTTAAGTGATCAAGGGTACTAGAAAACTATCGTAGTCAATGCTTACTTATGATAGTCTACGGTAAGCTACAGAAGTTTTGCAGCTCTACTCTGTAACGAGCCGTCGGAGACACTGGGTCTCTTATCTAAAATTACTCAGAAGATATCTTTGCTTCTGAATGTTTGTCTTTGTAGTTCTGATTCACCCTGTATAAGATTAAATCACGCCAGACGTTCAAATAGTTGAGAGACTTTTAAATAATTTTGCCAACCACAATAAAGCCAAGTAACTTTCTTTCCGCAGCAATACATCACAGTCACAATTCAATTAGCTCTTTGATACTTTCTTGTCAATGGCTGTAATAAATTAACAGTGAATAAATAAACAACTAAATAAATAAAAATAGTAACTGTTACAATAACCATCCGCTGGTTGGTCGCTGGCTCTTTAAGTGAGCTTGCAAATATTAATACACATATATATTACACTTCTGATGTTACGGAATAGTTTGTTATTGGCACTGATGTAAGCTGTTGTGTTGGTGTCACTCACTGGGAATGTGTACTGACAATCAAAACGGATGGTCGCCGATGAGACACACTGATTCATTTACAACCGCCAACGCCTTGTGAGAACAAAGGTAACTTCCTCGTAAACAAACCGATTCACTTCCAACCATTTCACCTTCACAATAGCCAATATCGATCGGTTTATGTATACTGAAATGCCTGACATACAACTCGCATCGGGTTTGTGAATGGAAATCGACGAGCTCCACTGAGAGAGTATCGACAGCGCTTTCTTTGCTGTACAACATCTGTGGTCTAGATCATTAGCAGGCCATTGTTTAGGGTTGTTCTTTTTTTTAATTTCATTTGAATTTGGACAATACTTGCGTCAAAGAGAAAATGCCATACATTCGCACGACTGTGTCGCCTGCTATGTGAAACAGGCACTCCCCGCGTAAGTATTCTTGGTAGGCCTACAGATCGGAATTTAATGCTGCGAACTCCCGAAATGGAAGACGAAATTCTACTGCATGTTGAAAACTCTGCATTTACAAGTACACTATGTATTGTACACACCCTTGGGATCAAACATAGCCTTGTGTGGAACATGTTACATGACCAATAGCTTCCGGCTGGTCCCGGCAGAGGTTCCAGTCCTCCCTCGGGTATGGGTGTGTGTGTTTGTCTTCAGGATAATTTCGGTTAAGTAGTGTGTAAGCTTAGGGACTGATGAGCTTAGCAGTTAAGTCCCATAAGATTTCACACACGTTTGATCATTTTGAACCAATAGCTTCATCCCTTCCCTCTTCAACGGGTGGCTCCACTAGCACTTGAAGGTTTCCCCAAAAGCGCACAGACCACCCAGTACCTATTATTTCCGTCTGAGGTCCTGTACACTGATGAGGATTTCTTTACTTGTGAAGGCTGCTTTAATATCCACAATTCGCATGTTTGCGCACATGTGAATCCACGAGGAACTCGGGCTCGTGCTCATCAACAGCGATTCGGCGTTAATGTGTAGCTCGGCAATCTCGGTCATGAGTTGACTGGGCCATACATTCTTCATTCTGCCTCAACGGACAGAGATTCCACATCTTCGTGTAATACGTTTTGCCAGACCTGCTGGAGGATGTGCCTCTGAATGTTAGACACTGGATGTACTTCCAGCGCAATGGGGCACCAGCTCATTTCACTATCGCTGCGAGGAATCATCTGAGAGCCACCTTCGGCAATCGATAGATCAACCGAGGTGGCCCTGTGGCCCGGCCACCCAGCACACCTGACGTCACGTATATAGATTTCTTCCTCTGGGGCCATGTGAAGTACCAAGTAAATGAAACCGTTGTGAAAACAGAGGAAGATCTCGTCCCTGGAATTGCCATCACTGCTGGTCTCATTCCGTACATGCCAGGAATTTTCCAACGGACATGACATTCGGTGGTGCGATGATGTACAGCGTGCTTAAAGGCCAATGGCCACGCTTTCGAGCAGTTTCTGAGACTGCCATTGCTGTAATCAGCGTTCCAAACTCCCTTCTGTTTAAATCATCCCCAACATCAGAAATTACCGTCAGGGACCACATATACCGTAACTAAATACTGCAAGTTTGATTTGATGTTCTCTACCTACTGTATTAATTTGAACGAATACTTCTGTTGATTCGAGTGACCATGCGGGTAATTCCTGAGGGTCACATCGTCCTAGCGTTTTCCTTTACGGGCAATTGCGTAAATAACTTGCGGTTTTGGAATTCCACCTCGCCCTACAATTCCCTGCTTATGGAGCTTCCTTCCTGTTGTTTTGATGCTGACCGGCTTCACCAGTTCTGCAGTGACTTTTGCATCTGTTTTTCGTCACAATCCTCTTCAATGACCGTCCGTCACAATCAGTCATCACACAATTTCGTCAGCGTTGCGTCTTAGTGGATGTTTTTTCTCTTTCCCCGTGTGCGGTATAAATCTTCGATATGGTGCCTTTTGAAATACGAACGCTTTCAGCTGCACTGGTTACTAAGCATCCACCACACGAGCACAAAAAAATCTGTCTACGTGCGAATGCACTGAACTCCGACATAATGCACCCACAACGCAGAACGCCGTTCTGACCATGAGAGACGCTAGCAACGTAATGACGACCTTGTACTGGTGCCGTTCGTGGGTAAGTCAACAGTGCAGCCTGCAGGCTTCGCTAGCATTTGAATTTATGTTCAAGCATGCATTTCTGGCGGTGTTTGCACGCGCGCGCGCGCGTATATTATATACCGGATGCTTATAATTAAGTTTTCTCTATTTAACTTGTTATAACATGGAACTAGTTACCGTACGAGTACCAAATTTGGTAGCATTGATGTCCAGAGTGCGGGGTACATGATTTCCATGCGTCACAGCGCCACCGTCCAGTTTCAACCATGGCCACCATGTGACTTGATCAGTCATCTTGATTCATAGTCTGCTATACCTGACCAGTCGCAATGCACTTATTGACATGTCAACATGAGCTTGGACAAAAGGAGCAGGGCATTATTGGTGAAACTCTATTATTAAAACAACAGTAATGCTGCAGCTGCACTTCAAGAATATCGCCAGCTGAAAGGATTACGGAAGGGTCCTCTTTCTCCAACTGCTGTGCGGAGCGTGATGAAGTAGTTCGTATCAACTGGAGAACTGGGCGTCGCTCCGGGAAGAGGCCGACGACCGGTTGCACCACAGGTAGTTGATAAAATCGCTGCTGCTATGGCAGACAGCGTAGTGCGCAATTTCCGATCGTCAGGCAGTGCGCGTGCTGTGTTACGACTGTTGAACACCCCATGGTCCACTGTATGGAAGGTGCTTCGAACCATTCTCAAATGGTATCCGTACAAGAGCCATAACGTACAGCAGCTTGCACCACAGGACCCACAATGTCGTGTTGACTCCGCTCTCCAGTTTCTCACAATGATTGAAGTTGACGAGTGCTGGCCCTGGACCATCCTGCTGACAGACGAAGGTCATTTTTCTCTGACAAGTGCGGTGAACACATAGATTTGCCGAGTGTGGGGATCTTCACCTACAATCACTGTGCATCAGTTTCCTCTGTATGGTAAGCATGCCACCGTATGGTATGGCTTCACTGCTACGTTCATCACTACTGCGAATCCTTCGCCAGCGTGTCGTACTCGCACTCGACAGTTTTCGAGGAAGACGAGGCCCCACCGCACATCGCTCGTGAAGTTCACCTGCTTCTCCGAAACACATTTGGAAACGTTCGAATTATCAACCGAACGTTTCCCATGTTTGTCCAGCGCGATCACCTGATCTCACCCCTGTGATTTCTGGTTGTGGGGCTTCCTAAAGGAAAAGCGTACACCAGAAGAATACTCACGCATGTGCCGATCCGAAGCGCAGCATATCAAGAGAGGTAGGTGGCATACCTACGGACATGCTTCGTTCTGCTGTGGAGAATGCAATCCTGCGCATTCAGACTCTTCTGGACACTAATGGGCTCCATACTGAGCCGCTTTTGTTGCAGTAATGGTACCGATATGTATTGGTATTATGTACCGTAGCAGCACGTTAAAAGTGTTTCAGTTGAATTGATTCTGCATTATTTCTCTTCCCCATGTCCTTGACATTAATGCTACAAACTTTGATACTCTTATTAATCTTAGGTTTCCATATGAAAGGAAAGGCACAGCATCTATTTCTTTTATTTGCAAGCATATCACCCAGAAAAACTGCAACTATATTAAATCCGTGCTGTAATTCCCCTGAGTGTTGTCCACTAGATAATACTGATCAACCTCGTTATGTCTTATACATTGTCTGCTCCAACAATTTTTAAAGTAACTAATTCTTTTTTATACTAATACTCAGCTTTCTTGAATGTACACTTTTTGTTGCCGTTACGATATGGAAATTTCGGGTTCAAAATTACTTCCGATAAAGTATAATATCTGGCAAAAATTGAAAAAAACCATATTATTCTATTTTTATTTCTTCAAAAGAAAGCAATGATGAATCAGCTGAGCGTTTTATGTTCCAGATAATAAGTTTCTGGTTCACATTAACGTTTCTTTACAAACAACAGGCAACAATATGTCCCTGACCCTGTCTCTCTTACAAATAGTATAAAATACAATCTATCAAACAATCAGCACACATAATGAGAATCACATGATGCAGTACACATATCTTCTCGTTCAACGTACCAAACAAACCACCAGACAGAGTAAATACTTAAAGTTACCGAACTTAAATTACACAGCGTGAAGAAAATTCTTGTTATCCACATTTGTGGCAATCGTTACTTCAGAGTAATACAAAGATAATAATCATAGAGCATTTAAGTTACAACATTGATTTCCTGTAGTTATAATCCCCTAACATCCTGGCCTCTCTTTTTCTACTCGGTTTCAGTTCATGCTGACGTTCACACCATAATATTTCTTTAATTTAAAATTCTCTCCATCGGAGGCAGTCACATAGAGTTGATGAAATTAACTGCGGGCTAATGAGAGCTTAGTCTCATCACATTACGTACGACAAAAGGAAAGTCAATAAAACATAAGTTTATGACAAAATTTTTTGAATTTAAAATTCTGTGTGGAATCATAGCTTACTAGAACACACGGAACTACAGTCACTTTCAGCATCCCCGACTGACACGCAAAAATTGTGAGAGAAGGATGTTGGTCCCTCTATAAGTATGAAAATAATATTTTTTTGTCAAGTATTGACACCGTTGGAGAATCGTGGCTGTTATTTAACACAGGGTATTTATAAAATACAGCAGTTAGCAGCCGCAATTTAGTTTTAATTCCTTTTATTTAAACACTCTTACCTGTTTACAATTTACAAAAAGCATCCTCAGACAGCTTACATGAGTTTACGTTTCAAACACATAGTGATGGTTTTACAGGTATGTTGACTGCCTGGAATGTTTGTTTGCATCGTGTGACATGAACGGTGTTCCAATATCTTACGTGAATGAAGCCGGGTAGCGTCATCGACAGCTGCTGATACATCGACAGGTGAACACCTTGTCGTTTTCATGGTTTGGATGAAACGATTGACAGCTCTGCATGGAAATTTACGCCGACGATGCACTGGGCTGGCTGGGTGGTCTTTCTTCACTCGCGATCCTTTGCCAGATTTATTTCTGTTGATTGGTGTTAGTTCTGGTTCTGGACAGATTATCCTTTTAATTTCCACTTCCTTTTTATTTCAGAAGCAGTTCTATCAGTGGATAGATATTCTTTTGTTTGGGAGCCGTTTGTCGCCTAGTGTTGCCAATCCTTTCGTGTAATATTTCCAGGAAAGTTCCTTGGAGTCTGTAGTGTTGGAACCTGCCCTTTTTTAAAATACATAAACGACAGTAGTACCCGTGGTCTAGGGGTAGCCGGCACGGTAGCTCAGCGTGTTTGGTCAGAGGGTTTAGCTACCCTCTGTAAAAAAAAAAACTGAGTGAACGGTTCAACGAACAACTTCAACAGGTGTCATGAGACGTCCGCCCCGACCATATACAAAGAACAGAATAGAACAAAATGAGATCAACAAAGAATTAAAAAAAAGGGGTAGCGTCTTTGATTCGTGATCAAAACGTCTTCGGTCCCGGGTTCGATCCCTGCCACTGCCTAAATTTTGATAAAATAGTCAGCATTGGCGGCCGAAGACTTCCGGCATAAGAAGTCAGCCTCATTCTGCCAACGGCCTTGTCAAAGAGGGCGCAGGAGCGGATAGAGGTTCAGGGCACTCTCTTGTCCTGGGGTTGGGAAATTGCCCCTAAAGGCGGAAGAATCAGCAATGATCAACGACATGAGGATGCAGAAGGCAATGGAAACCATTGCATTAAAGACACGTAACGTGTATCCACAGGACATGTGGCCTGTATTTGAAGAAGTGTCATGATGATCTCTCCATTGGCAAAAGATTCCGGAATAGTCCCCCATTCGGATCTCCGGGAGGGGACTGCCAAGGGGGAGGTTACCATGAGAAAAAGACTGAATAATCTACGAAAGGATAACGTTCTACGAGTCGGGGCGTGGAAAGTTAGAAGCTTGAGCGTGGTAGGGAAACTAGAAAATCTGAAAAGGGAAATGCAAAGGCTCAACCTAGATACAGTAGGGGTCAGTAAAGTGAAGTGGAAGGAAGACAAGGATTTCTGGTCAGATGAGTGTCGGGTAATATCAACAGCAGCAGAAAATGGTATAACAGGTGTAGGATTCGTTATGAATAGGAAGGTAGGGCAGAGGATGTGTAACTGTGAACAGTTCAGTGACCGGGTTGTTCTAATCTGAATCGACAGCAGACCAACACCGACAACGATAGTTCAGGTATACATGCCGAAGTCGCAAGCTGAAGATGAACAGATAGAGAAAGTGTATGTGGATATTGAAAGGGTAATGCAGTATGTAAAGGTGGACGAAAATCTAATAGTCTTGGGCGACTGGAATGCAGTTGTAGGGGAAGGAGTAGAAGAAAAGGTTACAGGAGAATATGGGCTTGTGACAAGGAATGAAAGAGGAGAAAGACTGAGTTCTGTAACAAGTTTCAGCTGGTAATAGCGAATACACTGTTCAAGAATCACAAGAGGAGGAGGTATACTTGGAAAAGACCCGGAGGTACGGGAAGATTTCAATTAGATTACATCATGGTCAGACAGAGATTCCAAAATCAGACACTGTATTGTAAGGCGTACCCAGGAGCAGATATAGACTCAGAGTGATGAAGAGCAGGCTGAAGTTCAAGACATCAGTCAGGAAGAATCAATACGCAAAGAAGTGGGATACGGAAGTACTAAGGAATGACGAGATACGTTTGAAGTTCTCTGACGCTATAGATACAGCAATAAGGAATAGCGCAGTAGGCACTACAGTTGAAGAGGAATGGACATCTCTAAAAAGGGCCATCACAGGGAAGGAAAACATAGGTACAAAGAAGGTAGCTGCGAAGAAACCATGGCTAACAGAAGAAATACTTCAGTTGATTGATGAAAGGAGGAAGTAGAAACATGTTCCGGGAAAATCAGGAATACAGAAATACAAGTCGCTGAGGAATGAAATAAATTGGAAGTGCAGGGAAGCTAAGGCGAAATGGCTGCAGGAAAAATGTGAAGACATCGAAAAAGGTATGATTGTCGGAAGGACAGACTCAGCATACAGGAAAGTCAAAACAACCTTTGGTGACATTAAAAGCAACGGTGGTAACATTAAGAGTGCAACGGGAATTCCACTGTTAAATGCAGAGGAGAGAGCAGGTAGGTGGAAAGAATACATTGAGAGCCTCTATGAGGGTGAAGATTTGTCTGATGTGATAGAAGAAGAAACAGGAGTCGATTTAGAAGAGATAGGGGATCCAGTATTAGAATCGGAATTTAAAAGAGCTTTGGAGGACTTACGGTCAAATAAGGCAGAAGGGATAGATAACATTCCATCAGAATTTCTAAAATCATTGAGGGAAGTGGCAACAAAACGACTATTCACGTTGGTGTGTAGAATATATGAGTCTGGCGATATACCATCTGACTTTCGGAAAAGCATCATCCACACAATTCCGAAGACGGCAAGAGCTGACAAGTGCGAGAATTATCGCACAATCAGCTTAACAGCTCATGCATCGAAGCTGCTTACAAGAATAATATACAGAAGAACGGAAAAGAAAATTGAGCATGCGCTAGGTGACGATCAGTTTGGCTTTAGAAAAGTAAAGGGACGAGAGAGGCAATTCTGACTTTACGGCTAATAAAGGAAGCAAGGCTAAAGAAAAATCAAGACACTTTCATAGGATTTGTCGACCTGGAAAAAGCGTTCGACAATATAAAATGGTGCAAGCTGTTCGAGATTATGAAAAAAGTAGGGGTAAGCTATAGGGAGAGACGGGTCATATACAATATGTACAACAACCAAGAGGGAATAACAAGAGTGGACGATCAAGAACGAAGTGCTCGTATTAAGAAGGGTGTAAGACAAGGCTGTAGCCTTTCGCCCCTACTCTTCAATCTGTACATCGAGGAAGCAATGATGGAAATAAAAGAAAGGTTCAGGAGTGGAATTAAAATACAAGGTGAATGGATACCAAAGATACGATTCGCTGGTGACATTGCTATCCTGAGTGAAAGTGAAGAAGAATTAAATGATCTGCTGAACGGAATGAACAGTCTAATGAGTACACAGTATGGTTTGAGAGTAAATCGGAGAAAGACGAAGGTAATGAGAAGTAGTAGAAATGAGAACAGCGAGAAACTTAACATCAGGATTGATGGTCACGAAGTCAATGAAGCTAAGTAATTCTGCTACCTAGGCAGTAAAATAACCAATGACGGGCGGAGCAAGGAGGACATCAAAAGCAGACTCGCTATGGCAAAAAAGGCATTTCTGGCCAAGAGAAGTCTACTAATATCAAATATCGGCCTTAATTTGAGGAAGAAATTTCTGAGGATGTACGTCTGGAGTACAGCATTGTATGGTAGTGAAACATGGACTGTGGGAAAACCGGAACAGAAGAGAATCGAAGTATTTGAGATGTGGTGCTATAGACGAATGTTGAAAATTAGGTGAAGGTAAGGAATGAGGAGGTTCTACACAGAATCGGAGAGGAAAGGAATATGTGGAAAACACTGATAAGGAGAAGGGACAGGATGATAGGACATGTGCTAAGACATGAGGGAATGACTTCCATGGTACTAGAGGGAGCTGTAGAGGGCAAAAACTGTAGAGGAAGACAGAGATTGGAATACGTCAAGCAAATAATTGAGAACTTAGATTGCAAGTGCTACTCTGAGATGAAGAGGTGAAGAGGTTAGCACAGGAAAGGAAAAAAAACCGACACTTGTTATTTGGCCTAACGATAGTGAGAATTTGCAAAGGTGTTTGGAACATATTCAAGCCATCTGCATATTCGCTTCACAGTAGAGGTGGAAAATAATGACTGCTTTCCGTTCCTTGATGTGTTGATCAGGAGGAAATATGATGGTACCTTGGATATACTCTTTATAGGAAGCCACTGATCTATATCTTCAGACTGATAGTTGTCACCGACCGACTTAGAGCGAACATGTAGTTTATATGTTTGTTCGTAGCATCCGTGTCATCTCAGACCTTGAAAGATTTTCATCTTAGTTAGACAGCTTAAAATTATCTTCTACCTGAAGAAACATAGTGAAAGAGAGATCAAACGCGCCTCTCATACTATCGACCAACCGTGATTCGGAAGAATGATAAGAATAATGAAGTATAGCCTAGGCCTACAGCTTTCTTGACAGGTAGCTTTCCCTAAAGAATTACCCTCATTCTGAGAAATCGTGTGAAATATATTTTTCTACCATCATCTAAGATTGGGGCCGTTTAGAGCGTGTAGTTGAAGACTTCAGATCGAATAAAACAGAGTTGGGGGACGTGATAACAAAACGACTGTTCATGTTTGTGTGTAGAATGTATGACTCTGGCGATATACCACCTGACTTTCGAAAAAATATTATTTACGAAATTACCAAGATTGCAAGAGTCCACAAGTTGGAGAATTATCGCATAATCAGCTTAACAGTTCATGCATCTAAAGTACTGACAAGAGTAATATATCAAAGAATGGAAAAGAAAATTGAGAATGTATTAGGTGACGATCGATTTAGGTTTAGGAAAGGTAAAGACACCCGAGAGGTAGTACTGACGTTGCGGTTGAATAATGAATGCAAGACTTAAGGAAACTATAGACACGTTCATAGTATTTGTTGACCTGGAAAAAGCTTTCGACAACGTAAAATGGTGCAAGACGTTCGAAATTCTGAAGGAAATAGGAGTAAGCTATACAGAAAGACGGTAACACGCAATGTGTACAAGAATCAATCAGAGTGGAAGGCCAAGAAAGAAGAGCTCGAATTGAAAAGTATGTAAGACAGGAATGTTGTGTTTCCGCCCTCTGTTCAATCTACACATAGAAGCAGCAATGACGGAAATAGGAGAAACGTTCAATAGTGGACTACGATAAGATTCGCTGATGAAACTGCTATCCTCAGTGAAGGTGAAGAAGAATTGCTGGATCTGCTGAATGGAATGAACAGTCTAAAGAGTACAGAATATGGAGTGAGAGTAAATCGAAGAAAGGAGAAAGTAAAGAGAAGTAACAGAAATGAAAATAGCTAGAAAATGAACATCGGAATTGGTGATCACGAAGTAGATGAAATTAAGGTATTCTGCCACCTAGTCAGCAAAATAACCAATAACGGACGGAGTAAGGAGGACAGAAAAGCAGACAAGCATCTGCAAAAAGAGAAGTCTACTAGTATAAAAAAAGGTCTTAATTAAAGGGAGAAATGTTTAAGAATGTATGTTTGGAGCACATCGTTTTGTGGTAGTGAAACGTGGACATTGGGAAAACGGGAAAAGAAGAAAATCGAAGAATTTGAGATGTGGTGCTAGAAATAATTCTTGAAAATTAGGTGGACAGATACGGTAAAGAATGAGGAGACTCTCCAGAGCATCGGTAAGGAAAGCAATATATCGGAAACACTGTCAACAAGAAGGGACAGGATGCTAAGACATCAGTTAAGACATCAAGGAATAACTTTCATGGTACAAAAGGGAGCTATGCAGGGTAAAAGCTGTAGAGGAAAACATAGATCGGAATACATCCAGAAAACTGAGGAAGTAGATTGCTAGTGCTTCTCTGGGATGAAGAGGTTAGTGCAGGAGAGGATTCGTGGTGGGCCGGATCAAACCAGTCAGGAGACTCATGATAAAAAAAAAAGGGATGATCTTGGTTTGTATACGGTGCGTGGCTACCTTATTCCGTGCAGTTCTGGCATGCCATACCTCGGTCAGAGAATCAGGAACGGAGTATACAGCATTAGAGTGATACACACTTAGATCAGCCGGGTAAGTCTTCAGTTCCAGGACATCCCATTGGGATCCGTCATCCGATGGTGTGCAGAGATCACTGATTGCAGTTGCTGGGATTGTCTTATTAACAAAGTGACATGTGAAACTAGCAAATGTTCAAATAGTTTACGGGTTTTCTGCCGGGTGATGTCGTCGACCACCGCCGATATTTCGGCAGGAGCGCACCCTGCCATTCTCAAGGCACAACTGCAAGGTTGTATTGTGGCGCCAGCTATACACCGTGTCTTGTCTTTCTGCATCTTCTTCGTAGGCACAGTCCTCCTCTCCCCTCCCTCAACAATTAAGGCTTTAAATTGTTAAGGACAGCCGTGTCTCGTTTTTCACTATTCCAGTTTCGACGTTTGGGCCATTTTCAAATGTTCTGCAAAATATTTCACTTCAGTGCATGTCAGACTTTAAAATTTTCTCATCGTCAAAAATGTCAGAATATTTAAAAGTCTGACATCTGCTCAAGCAAAATATTTTGCAGTTACCACTTGAAAATGACCCAAAGGCCGAAAATGCATTAGTGAAACAAACAGTCTCTCCAGTGAACGGCGAGTACGATGTCCTTTAAAAAATCTTTTATGACTGTGAACCCCGACCATTTGAACTAAATCATCTCTCGATTCATTTGCCCTTGAAACTGATGGGGTGTTCACACGTCGGAGTAACGGAGGATGTCAAAGACTTCCCTCAGCCGCAGTGACATAAGTTATATGAACACTCATCAGGCCGGGAGAACCTCAAATTTTCCGCGCAGGATTAGCCGAGCGGTCTAAGGCGCTACAGTCATGGACTGTGCGGCTGATCCCGGCGGAGGTTCGAGTCCTCCCTCGGGCATGGGTGTATGTGTTTGTCCTTCGAATAATTTAGGTTAAGTAGAGTGTAAGCTTAGGGACTGATGACCTTAGCAGTTAAGTCCCATAAGATTTCACACACATTTGAACATTTTTGAAGCCCAAATTTAAAATTTATGTTGGTCTTGACATAGCCGCAGTCATATACACTGATATAGGCATGTGTATTCATGTTCAGAGATATCTAAACCGGCAAAATACGGCGCTGCCGTCGGCAACGCCTATATAAGACAACAAGCTCTGGCGCAGTTGTTAGATGGGTTACTGCTGCTGCAATGGCAGGTTATCAAGTTGTGAGTTTGAACGTGGTGTTATAGTCGGAGCACGAGCGTTGGAACACGGCATCACAGAGGTAGCGATGAAGTGGGGATTTTCCCGTACGACCATTTCATGAGTGTACCGTGAATATCAGGAATGCGGTAAAACATCAAATCTCCGACGTTGCTGCGGCCGGAAAAAGATCTCGCAAGAACGGGACCAACGACGACTGAAGAGAATCGTTCAACGTGATAGAGGTGCAACCATTCCCCAAACTGCTGCAGATTTCAATGCTGGGCCATTGATAAGTGTCAGTGTGCGAATCATTCAACGAAACATCATCGCTATGAGCTTTTGGAGCCGAAGGCCCTCTCGTGTATCCTTGATGACTGTACGACTCAAAGCTTTACGACTCGCCTGGGCCCGTCAACACCGACATACGACTGCTGTTGGCTGGTCGGACGAGTCTCGTTTCAAATTGTATCGAACGGATGGAGGAGTACGGGTGTAGAGACAGCCTCATGAATCCATGGACCGTGCATGTCAGCAGGGGACTTTTCAAGATGGTGGAGGCTCTGTATTGGTGTAGTACGCGTGCAGCTGGTGTGATATGGGACCCCTGATATGTCTAAATACGACTCTAACACGTTACACGTACGTAAGCATCCTGTCTGATCAGGTGCGTTTATTCATGTCCAGTGTGCATTCCAACGGACTAGGGAAATTCCAGCAGGACAATGCGACATCTCACAGCACCAGAGTGATTCTGGGAACACTCTTCTAAACTTAAACGCTTCCGCTGGCCACCAAGCTCCATAGACATGAACATTATTGAGCATAATGGGATGCCTTGCAACCGAGTGGATCCATCATTGAGCCAAACACGTGGCAGTCGAAAGGTGCGAGATCCTGGCTGTAGGATGGATGAGGAAGAACAGTGCAATGAAGTTCCGTGAGCTCATTTCGGATGCGTAGACTTGTACAAGGCCTTGTGTTTTCAAGGAGGAGGAGAAGTCGGATTATGGTTTTGTGGCGACGAAGAAGGTGAAGTCGGGTTTCAATTTCCTGAGGGTAGCAGAATACACTTCAGAATTGATCATTGCACCATGACGCAGGACATCAAACACGAAATGTCCTTTAGAGTCATAGAGGACAGTCGCCATGACTTGGCCGGCTGAGAGTGAGCTCTGAACTTTTTCTTCGGAGGAGAGACCGTGTGGCGCCACTCCATAGACTGCCGTTTTGTTTCCCGCTAGAAATGATGTACCCACGTTTCATCGCCTGTGACGATGTTAGACAAAATATTGTCACTATCACCCTATAATACGAAAGCAATTCCGCGCAGGTGGTCCTACGTTGCTCTTTATGCTCTTCTGTTAAGCGGCGAGGAAGGCCGCACGCCTTTGAGTACTTCACCTGGTGGAAGAGTGTGTCGGCACTACCAACAGAGACGTCCAGTTGAGCAGTGAGGTGTTCCATTGTGATCCGTCGATCACCTCCAAGTGTAATCGAAATGTGAGTTTCGGCACGTTGCAACACAGCAGGAGTCACATGTGTGTGCGACCCGTCTGCATACGGGAGATCAGACCGGTTTAACGACCTTATTGTGGCGATGACAGACGCTCCGCCCAGCTACTCACCGTCCTTTTGTTCGCTGCCTTGTCTCTGTAGACATTCTGCAAGCGCCTATGAATATCTGAGATGCTCTGGATTTTTTCCGACAAAAGAAACTCAATGACAATTCTGTGCTAGGAACTTCACTACAGATGCAATTTTCAAGACTACATATAATGCTGCCACCTCTCATACACCACAGGTCAATATGGATTCTTCAGCGAAGAAGTTTGACGACCACTGGAAGAGAACGTATACCTCCAGAAAAGAAACACGGTATTAATTTGGGCGCTCTCCATTTCATGAAAGAAAACAGCGAGCTGAGTTTCGCAAGACCTTTGTTCGGAGAATCAAAGTCGATTTTTGTAGACGGGATGAGTGTAAGACATGTTTCTTATTTCTGTAGCAGCTTGACGTCATTGATATAGATCTACGATTGCATTTATCTGTAGGACGACCCTTTCAGGGAATTGGAATGAGATGCAATTTCTTTCCTGCCGCTGCTCCAGAAACCTACAATAAACTGTTGACATACGGAGAGCAAGGTCCTTCACGTAATCTTGGTAGAATCTCACGGGTGTCTCATCCGGTATAGAAGCCTTTCCACTGCTGAGTGACAGTAGTTTATTTTCTACTAGCTGAGTGTTTATTCTAATATTTTGCTAATCCATCTCCTCCTCCTGCTCCCCTCTGTCTCTGTCTATTTTCTCCTCTCTCCGTCTATAACCCTACCTCTACTATTGTAATTTAGTATGTTTTTACCTAAATAACAGAAAAACCTGTTTTTCTGTTGTCACGTATACTATACCCCAACAGAACAAATAGTTCTGTTGCGGGAAAATCCACGGATAACTCTCTTACTAAACGTTAGTTTAGTTTCCAAATAAAGTACACTGAAAATGGCCAAGCGCAGAACTCATGATTGTACTATAGAGTAAACAATGTATGCAGTCAAATAGCTGATCTTTCAATTAAAGAGACGCCAAAAATATTATTCTGTGGCACATATTACAATGCTATTATGGCATTTTAAGTGGTATGTAAACTTCATTGTGAATATTTTTAAATATATTTTCTCTTTGTGTTATGTATTCTTTGTGCTTCTACGTTTATGGCAATTGGCTTTCAACAGGCAGAAGCTATGATGATGAGATTCACCCGAAACGGACCGTAAAATACAATTTCTAGCAACAGTTGGTCTGTTGATGGTGATCTAATAAATGAGTTGGACATAGAACGTGCTCAGAGCTTACATGAAGGTCGCAGGCCTCCTGCGGGACGTTATGTAGCAATTATAAATCTCCGGTAAAAACGCTCCGTGACAAGCACTTTGGCGAAGAGACGTCTTTACAAGTGAGTTAGTGTAAAAACCACTGTAGCGACGGAGCTGGCGTGACCTCGACGAAACAGCTGCACGACCAGACGGGCCGGCAACGTGGAACTCGTTGTCCAATGCCCCCAGGCTGCGCGCGTCCTACAGGAACCGCAGCGTCACGGCGTGTACCGTCGCCCAGGCCGGCGTTCTGCTGCCAACTGAGGCGGCCCGTGCTGCCAGCGGCGCGAAAGACCCCATTGTGCGACTTGACGCTATTTTAGACGTGACAACCGCGCTATCGGGGACGCAGCAGGTGGAATGTGCACTCGCACGTACGTTTCAGTTTGAGCAGGTCCTGTGGCGAGGCACTAGCAATAGACCGAAGACTGAAGCCTCTCTGTAGCACATACATCTGTAGACCGCTGCTATACTGGTCACAGGGCCTCTTTCCGGAGGCGGAGCATTCTACCTCTATAGCTACGTCTACTACTCTGCATGCCACCTTATCGTGTGTGGTGGAGGGTATTCATTGTGCCACTTTTATTTCTTCCCTTTGCTTTTTGTAACGGAGCTAGACGCTACCTACGAGGGTGAGTCAAATGAAAAGTTTAAATATTTTTTAAAATATTATTTATTGCCCAGAAGTGGTGCAATGTTCAACATAATTTGCCCCACACTCAATGCAAGTCCTCCAGCGCTTACAAAGTGCATACATTCCTTTCGCAAAAAATTCTTTTGGTAGTCCGTGCAACCACTAATGCACCGCGTGGCGTACCTCTTCATCAGACGAACTTCTTTCCTCCCATTGTGTCTTTGAGTGGTCCAAACATATGGAAATCACTTGGAGCAAGGTCTGGTGAGTATGGTAGATAAGGAAGACACTCAAAATGCAGGTCTGTGATTGTTGCAACTGTTGTACGGGCAGTGTGGGGCCTTGCATTGTCATGTTGCAAAAGGACACCTGCTGATAGCAATCCACGTCGCTTTCATTTGATTGCAGGCTGCAGATGATTTTTTAGGAGATCTGTGTATGATGCACTGGTGACAGTGGTCCCTCTAGGCATGTAATGCTCCAAAATGACGCCCTTTTCGTTCCAAAAGTGAGTCAGCATAACCTTCCCTGCTGATGGTTCTGTTCGAAACTTCATTGGTTTTAGTGATGAGGAATGGCGCCATTCTTTCCTCGCTCTCTTCGTTTCCGGTTGGTGGAAGTGAACCCAGGTTCCATCCCCAGTAACTATTCTTGCAAGGAAGCCATCTCCTTCTCGTTCAAAGCGCCGAAGAAGTTCTTCACGAACATCAATACGTCGTTCTCTCATTTCATGAGTCAGCTGCCGTGGCACCCATCTTGCAGATACTTTGTGAAACTGGAGCACATCATGCACTATGTGGTGTGCTGACCCATGACTAATCTGTAAACATGCTGCAATGTCATTCACTGTCACTCGGCGGTTTACCTTCAGTATGGCTTCAACTGCTGCTATGTTCTGTGGAGACACAACTCGTTGTGCCTGACCTGGACGAGCAGCATCTTCCACTGAAGTCGCACAATTTGCGAACTTCCTACTCCATTCGTAGACTTGCTGCTGTGACAAACATGCATCACCGTACTGAACCTTCATTTGTCGATGAATTTCAATATTTTTCACACATTCACTACACAAAAACCGAATAATAGAACGCTGTTCTTCCCTGGTGCAAGTCGCAAGTGGGGCGGCCATCTTAATACTGATACTGCGACGGTACGTGTGCATCTGCACTATGCTGCCACCTACAGGCCATTCTGCACGTTGTTTGTAGCACGCTTACCAACTTACAGGATAACGGCGCGAATTATCGATTTGTTATTACAAACTTAAGGTTTTCATTTGACTCACCCTCGTGTAATTACCTCTGCCAAACACGGGCGTTTTCGTGTATCGATATGCAAATACACAGATGGTGGAAGTGTTGCGCACACAAGATGTAAAAGGGTAGCGCAGTGGCGGAGCTGTCATTTATACTGAAACGATTCGTGTGAAAGAGTTCCCCACGTGATTTTGGCAGCACGACGGGAATTAACAGCCTTTTAACGCGGAATGGTAGTTGGAGCAAGACGCAAGGGACATTCCAATTTCGAAATGGGTAAGGTATTCAATAAACCGAGATCCACAGTGTCAAGAATATGCCAAGAATACCGGATTTCAGGCTTGCCTTTCACCACTGACAACGCAATGGGCAATCGAGAGCAGCGACGCCTGCGTAGGGTTATCAGTGCTAACAAACAAGAAACACTGTGAAATAACAGCAGAGATTAGTGTGGGGCGTACGGCGAACGTATCCGTTAGGAGGGTGCAGCATAATTTTGCGTTAATGGGCTATGGCATCAGATGACCGACGCGAGTGCCTTTGATAACAGCAAACATCCTGCACAAGCAACACTTACGCAATTATGGAGAATTCATCGCTCAATGTTTCTACAGGGGACTTCCAGCGACTTGCTGAAACCGTGGCAGCAGGAGGTCCGACACGATTTAGGAGATGTACTGCAACTTTTATCATATCATTTTATGTTACTATAAAAGTAAACCAGAAGAACATACAAAAACTAAGTACACAGTGTGTAAGAATTGACAAAACCGAAGGACAAAACTGGAGGAATGGATTCCGGAGTGGAAATGGAGGAAAAATGGTACTATGAAAATGCGTCCAGAAATGGAAGATGTGCGTGCATATTGTTCCGAAACACAGTGCAGTACTGTATGGCATCCACGTCACAACAGATGTTCAAAGTGGCCTGCATGGGATGCAATGCACGCATTGACACGTCGCATTGTGGACTGCCGCACTGTTTCGCACATTCCGGCCTCTGTCCGCATAGCGTCACAGGCGTCGTGCACACGGTGTTGAAAGGTCTGCACCTCAGGAACCTGATCAACGTACTCAACGCTTTTCAGACGTCCCCAGGGGCAAAAATCCAAGGGGTTTAATTCTAGTGATCTATCAGGCCATGCTACAGGGCCTCTGCGTACTATACAGCGCCTGGGGAAGATGTTCTTGAGGTGTCGGCGAACTCTAATATAGAAGTGGGGTGATACTCTGTCATGCAGAAACCACATAAACAGTCGTATTGCCAAACTTACATTCTCAAGCAGTCCAGGCGCAATATCCTGTAGGAAGACCAGGTGCGTACCTCTGTCGGTGTGTTGTGGAATAATAACTGATCCAAGTATGTTGTCGCCAACAATTCCTGCCCAAACATTGTTGCTGAACCGATGCTGATGAGACTCCCCAACCATTCCCCAATGATGGTCTGTAGCCCACAGAGGAAAACGCAGATTGATTATGACAGTTTCGGTAAAGGTTGCTTCGTCGCTACAGAAATGTCATAACGTGATGGTCTGGTGCAAAAACCATCGGCCTGTAGAGGGAAATCCACTGCTG